>NC_073306.1:34860894-35534424 GCF_027595985.1 Sorex araneus
ATCCTGCTCTGCTGGAAGGAGAACTGTGCTCCGGATCTGCAGCCTAGATTAGCCTTCGAGCCTGTGAGTGAGGCACGAGAGAGCCCCATGAGAGTGACTGAGCTGGGGTGCTGACCCTCCCTGTCCTGTGCCACAAGTATGGGTGGTCCTGGCCCTGGGCACCGCAGCTGCAGGGCGGGCAGTGAGGTGAGGGATCTGTCTAACCAGGACTCAGCCTGAGCCTTGCCCTGGGCCCCAAGTGCAAGAGCAACCTCTATTGTGATGGGTATATGTCCTCTTGGACTTGACCTGAGAGAATGGCGGGACTTAGCTTACCTGGAATGACCCGTTGCTTCTATAGCTGCTCCATTGCTCCCTGGACAGAGGGTCCAGAAAACCTTAGCTCTGAATAACTCTCTAGTTCCCGGCAGTATAATGCTCCCCTCCTTCTTCCCTACAAGCTGTGTGGTGGTTTCTTAAGCCCTCGAGTGCCCCAGCATGATGACCTCAGCTGGTGCTTCTCCTTCTGCTCAGAATTTCTCTCTTCCCAGTATTGCATTCTACCTGCCGGTGATACAGCAGCCCCCAGAGTTCAGACCCAGCTCTCACAGACCTTTGTCTTCCACAAAGAACCTCCCAGGTCCCTCTGTGCCCCTTGGCTCCATAGTCTTTAAGATGCCCAGTCTAGGAGGGTCTTTCTCCCCTGGAAGGAAAGGGGTTCCCTCCTACCAGGACATTCTTGGGGCACTGTGATGCTTAGTGAGCATTCTTGAGTGAGATGCAGGGGATGTGTTCCAGACTCAGGCTGCCAGACTTTTATTTTGCTTTTGGGGCTGTTATGCTTCAGTTTGTCATAACTCAATGAGATAGCTGAGAAGGGGAGTAGGGTGGGGCTGGAGAGATAGTAGAGAGGGTAGGGCATTTGCCTTGCATGCAGGCAACCCAGGTTTGACTTCTAGCACCCAATACGGGCTCTCAAGCCTGCCAGGAGTGATCCCTGAGCATAGAGTCAAAAACAAGCCCTGTAGGTGGCTGAAATACTTCAATAGGGAGAGTGTTACACTGAAAAAGAATCCCCGAGAACTGTTGAATGTGGCCCCCAAACAATAGCAAGCAAACAAACAAATCAAAACAAAATCCTTAAGCAAACCAAAAACCAAAACCCTCAAACCAGAAGAGAAATAGGATGTAGATTTACTGCATTGTGATGGGCCTGGCCCCGCGCCAGGCTGTCTTCACTGGGCCCCCCTGAGGGGGGTAGGTTGAGTTTTCCTTCCTGCCCCACGCAGAGCCCCAGCAGCTGAAAACCTCCAGAACCCAGCCACAGCTATGCTCAAGGCCACTCTCCACTTGCTCGGACGAGCCTCACCCATGAAGGAACTGACAGAGGAACCCAGGTATGCGGGACCTGTGGCTGAGATCTTCAAGCCTGCTCAGATTGGGACTGGGTCTCCTCCACCCAGATCCCCAGTTTTTCCAGTAGCTTGGCAGTCACACCCACAAACTGTCCCCAGTGCCATATAATCTCATCAATGGCCAAGATTCAGAGACTATAAAACAAAGCTCCCAGAAGACAGCGATGCAGAATCTTGCACAGCAGAGCCTGGCAAGCTACCTGTAGTACATTTAATATGCCAAACACAGTGATAATAATGGGCCTCATTCCCCGGAAACTGAACACGACAGGGACGAATGGAGATGTTCCTGGTGCCCGCTTGAGTAAATCAATGAGCAACGGAACGACAGTGATACAGTGATAGAGTGATGGGCCAGGAATTGGGATGGGTCGTGGGACTCTAATGCATTTGACAAATGATTCAAATACTGAGGTTGCATTTATACTTGAAAACTACATTCCAGAGTGCTAATTAAGATCATGCAAGATTAACTACAGGTTTTACTCATGTTTAAAACAAGATATGGTTTACAGCCACACATCAATAAGGCTTAATTACAGTCATAGCCATACCTCACATAGGAGCAAGTTGTCTCTTCGTACAGCCCAGGGTCAGAGCGTGCTCCTTGCTACCCCTTATCAGCACAGGCTGTGGTAAACCCCAGGGTCTGTTAGGAGCTTGCCCCAGGGTCTCTTAGGGAATTACACAGCTGGCTCAGTTGATTGCTCTTCAGTTTTCAGGGTCTGACTCTTACAAACTTTTAATCCTTCATTGGTCCAACAGAATGTGGATGATTTTTTAAAAAACTGTAATATTAGAGCAAAAGAGAGAAAATCTCTTAAATCAGTACAGAACAGAGTCTCACCCAGTGGTGTTCAGGGTTTTACCCTGTTCTGTCCTTGGTGGTCATTACTTGTGGTCCTTGGCAGACCATGCAATGGTGGGGGGTGCATGCAGACCCTGTGTGCCAGAGCTCTGGGCATCTCTCTGTCCCTGATCACCACTTCTTCAACAAGACAACTCTGAGTTTGTGAGACCCCATTTGGAAACCATTTTACTCCAGCACCCATGATCTGTTAGTATGTTTTTTTTCTTCTCAGAGGAAAACTTCCTCCCTCATCCAAGCTCTCCAGTGCTTTTTGTTTGTTTGTTTGTTTGTTTTTGGGTCACACCCGGAGGTGCACAGGAATTACTCCTGGCTCTTCACTCAGGAATTACTCCCTGCAGTGCTCAGGGAACCATATGGGATGCTGGGAATCGAACCTGGGTCAGCCATGTGCAAGGCAAATGTCCTACCTGCTGTGCTATTGCTCGAGCCCCTCCAGTGCTTTTTTTTTTTTTTGAGGTGGATGGACCTCACAGTCTCTTTGCCTGGACCCAAATCCTGCATCTACTCTTCCCCACTCATGACAGCAATAAAGATCCTCTGCCTCAGTTTCTACATCTGTAAAACAGAAGCTCCCATTTTCTGGGATTGCTCCAAGGTGGAAAAATGAATGAATGCATGTAATTATTTACACAGAGCCCTTATATGATGAAGGCCATTGGAAACCTGAGCTGCGATTGCTCAAGGTCAGAGGTACATTTGATTATATCTCTCAAATGCTGATCCCACAGATTGCAAAAGGAATGTGTCTGAGGAGGTACCATATTTCATTAATAGCATTCTCCCAGCAGGTCTGGGATGCGGAGCAATTCTGGTGGTACCCGACCAGTTGACACAGTGCTGCTTGGCCTGACAGTGCTGGGAACCACCAGAGCCATACTCCGAGGAGGATTTGTGTGTGTGTGTGTGTGTGTGTGTGTGTATCTTTCTCTCTAAGTCTTCTTTCTCAGTTGTCTTTCACCCCACATCTCAGGAAACCAACTCAACTCCCCGTGATGCACGAGCTCCAGACACACGTTTATTGCCTCAGCAAGAATCTCACCCATTACGCCTACCCCACAACCATGCCAGCTGCATCCTGGGCCACAGTGTAGACAGGGCACTGGCACCTTTCCCCTTTGAACATGCCTGGGCCTGGGGTGGCTACCATCTCTCCTGTTGGGAACGGGACCAGGTGACATCACCCAGGCAAAGTCCCATCATATGTGGCCTATTGTGCTGGGCGTGGGTGGTCTGTGCTGAGCCATGCAGAGGGTACGGGCGGGACGGGGATGGAATCAGAGACGGTAGGACAGAAGGAATTGTCATCATGGAAGTTAGTTCCCTTGCTGCCCATGACCCAGTCAAAGGACACAGTGGCGTGTCCAAAATCAACTCAACAGTCAATACTCCTACAGGTTGGAAGATGGCAGACTCATGGCTTCAAAGCAGCCAGGCTGTCTGCACAATCCCCAGAGGCGGTTTACGGGGAAAGAGAACGGGGAAGCATATTTTTAAGGAAGGATGGCTTCCAGGAGATAGTATTCACTCAGGGATTGGTCCCTGAGACACACTTCCCAGGTGAGGGCAAATAAAGATTTCAGGTGGTTTCCTTCGTTGAATCCTTTAGAAAAGCTGATGGGGCCATTTTCTATATTTTCAGCCACCCCTAACCAGTCCGCTCGTGTGGGTTCTAGTACTGAGTTCACTCCCTAATTCCTAAGGCTGGTTTCCCAAAGGACATTGGTCTCTTGGGTAATGCTTCAGCATACCTAGATGTCGAAATGATGATCATTTGGATAGAGTGGACTAAACCAAACACGGTGATAATGAATGTTTCTTTCCACTGTTTAACATGGGGCCACAACAGTCTAGATCCAACTGTGGCCGCACACCATGTGTGCCCGACCACATCGGTGCAGGGAACGGAGCACAGGCAGGAATCAGCTAACCCGTGCGGTGAGATGAGGAGTGGCAGGGGTGGAGGGATGCTGGGGGCCGGGGGCTCAGGCTAGGGTCAGGTTGGAGTGTCTCAGGGAGAGAAGTGAAGGAGCAGGAGCCCTGCCAGCCTAAGAGTCTGGATGCCCAAGGCTGTGCGAGCCATCGGGGCTGGCAGGCCTGAACCATGGCTGGCACACAGAGGACTGGCATGTTGGCGCTGTGAACTTGGCCGAGGAGATTCATCCTGGTTGTGCGGAAAAGCCAGGGGAGGGCCTTTCCAGCCAGTGCGATCTGGTTTGCATTTTATTGTTACCTTATTTTATTTTTGTTTATTTTCCTACACTGGTTGTGCTCAGGGATTACTCCTGACTCAGTGCTCGGGGATCACGCCTAGCAGGCTCAAGAACCATATGGGGTCCTGGACCTGGGTCAGTCCTGTGCAAGGCAAACGCCCTACCTGCTGTGCTACCTCCAGCCCCTGCGCTTGCATTTTAAAAGGTATGTTCTCTCTCTCTCTTGTCCTCTCTCTCCTCCTGAGAGGCCCAGGAGGGCTCTGGAGTCAGATTGTGGTGTGGGGATTGGAGCTCGGCCTTGGACCAACCGCTCATGTCTCAGTGCTCCCGTCTCCACACCTGTCACATCAGGTAGAGGGGTGTCAGCAGCCTGACAGAGAAGGGGAGCACAGGAGACCAAGGCAGTTTTCCTTGGGGGCCAGAGGATTGTTTTAAAGAGTTTTGTTTGTTTTGTGGTTTTGTGCTTGGGGGCCCTATGTAGTATGGGGAATCCAAGTGCCTTATCCTCTGTACCATCTCTCAGCAACCTCCCCCCACACCCATTTGTAAGCAACAGAAAACCCAGTAGAACTTGCCCTTTTGAAGGATAAATTCACCTCAAGCAATTGGTTTGTACAAGCAATGCCCTCTCTGGGCAGGAAATGGGGAGGGGGGATGTGGGGAGGGCTGGGGGGAGGGGGGCTGCAAATCAGCAGGGGGACAGAGAGATAAGGTGCAGAGGATAAGGTGCTCAGCATGCAGCTGAGCCTGGTTCGATCCCTGGCACCGCAGAGTCCCCTGAGCACCGCCAGGAGTGAGCACAGAGCCAGGGGTAAGTCCTGAGCACCGACTCAGAAACAAAAACTCAGACAAAGACAGAAATAAAATCTGCAGGAGCCCCATCCATGGAGCCACCGAAGCTTTAAGGCGAAACGCCAGACCCTCTCACGCACTTTGCCAGCAAATCTCCTCTCCCACAACTGACTCCCCGCCCCCTCCCCACTCCCCAGTCCTCCCCACCCCTTCACCCACTTCCTATGTCTCTCGTCTCATCTGGTAGCTGATGCTGAAAGGGTGGTTTGGACCGTGTTGAGGAGTTGCTCAGATTCCCAGGATCGCTCCCTGCTACAGGAGCTAAGGCCGCTATTCACGGTGCTCATTTATTGTCTTTTATTCTCACTCGAGAACCTGGCGGGGTGGAGGAGCATCGTCCTCCTGCCTGCAGCCATGGCTGATGCTGCCGGGATGCGCTGTGCCCTGGGTCTTGAGCAACCGGGAGGGGAACTGCCGGACCCAGCAGCTGCACGACACCCCTCCCGGGGACCCGCTGCAGCTGCTTCCAGTCTGAGTGCACCTACAAATAGGGCCGGGAACGTGGGGGCATGGGGACGGTTTGCGCCACACCCAGCGGTGCAGGAGCTACTCCGGCTCTGTGCTCACAGGCGTCACTAGGCGTGCTCCAGGGGTCCATGTGGGTCAGGAGTAACCCCTGAGCACCTCTGGGTGAGAGGTTCCCCACCACTAAACTCAGTATGATTAAAAAAATAAAAGATGCTATCCTAGCAGGAAAGAAGAGAAAAATGAGCTTCCCCGGGGCTCCTGCCCCCAGAGCGGCCCAGGCCGGGGAGAAGGCGAGCCTTTCACAGCTCTGTGCACATATTTGGAAAAGTCCTGGATTGTTAAGTCCTTTGACCACATTCCAAGAACCCAGCAGTGCCTCTGCCGAGGGTGACCCCCTGGGAGCCGAGTCTGGTCTGAGATATGTTGCAAATTGTCCAAAGGTTTATAGCAACTCTGGCAACGTGACATGTATACATAAGAGCTCAACCTCTTGAAAATCCATCTGGGCGCTGACCTGGGTAAATAAAAGCTGGCGCTTCTGCCAGCCTGTCTGTTGGCTCAGCGAGAGGCACTGCCATGCATAGCCCGAGCTCCCCAGCTTACTGGCCGGCGGTGGAAACCCTGGGGACTGTCCAGCAAGCTGGCCTCTCTGGAGGAGAGTGTCCCTGTTTCTGTCATGAGCTCCCCTGCCACGGAAGAGCCCCACCCTCAGCCCTGACCCATGGGGGCTTCATCTCTTCACCTTCCTGCCTCCTGCACACTCAAGAACTGCACTTAGGGGGCCGGAGCGATAGCACAGCACGTAGGGCGTTTGCCTTGCACGCAGCCAACCTGGGTTCGAGTCCCAGCATCCCATATGGTCCCCCCCGAGCACTCAGCCAGGAGTAATAACCCTTGTGCATCGCCGGGTGTGACCCAAAAAGAAAAAAAAAAGAAGTGATCTTAGCTCAGGCTTGCTGAGAATCTTGCTGCTCCTCATGGGATAAATGACCATTGGGCCCTAGGTCCTTTAGGGGTCCCTAGGGATTCTGGATTGATTCCTCCTTTCCACAGTAAAGCCTCAGGGTCATCAAGCTTTGTGTACTGAGGACCAGGTATCTCTTTCCTTGAAGACAGGCTGTCAAGCGCAGACTCCAACCAAGCTGTGAGCGTCACAACCGAGTTCCATGGTCGTGACCCCCAAATAGTTTCGGGAGGAGAGGAGGGTTGCCGGGAGGGTAAAGGCACACAGCCCGAGTCACAAGGAGTCTGAGAGCAGAGGAAAGCCGGGGCTCTTCAACAGGGTCTCCGTTACCAGAGAAGAGCTCTCTCCACAGTCCTCAGCAAACCGAGTGTGGGTCTTGCTGGTTAGGGCCAGGCCACAGCTCTGACCATTGGTCATGACTGCCTGAGACCAGCCACAGTCACCTGCCAGGGCCGGGACACGGGGCCCGGGAAGGGAGGAAGAGGATGGATGGGTGCTGTTGGCTCAGAGCCTTCACCCCAGAGCGATGGGGAGCTTTAAGCCGGGGAGCTGCTTGGTTAGAGGGAGCTTTTAGAAGATCCTCTGACTGGAGACTGCATTGGAAGAATGCAGGAGTAGGAGTAGGGAGATTGGTTCCAAGCTGCCCAGGCTTTTCGAACAATAAATAAACTCATATAGGATATTTTTTTCCCTCTCTGGTTTTTACGTCATACTTGGCTCAGGGCTCAGGGGACCATATGGGTTGCCGGGGGATCAAACCCAGGCTGGCCGTGTGCAAGGCAAATGCCCTCCCTGCTCTGTTATTGCTCTGCCCAAGGACTTGATTCTATCTGCATTGTCATGGCGTGACTCTGGGTAGCTGCGGGACGGCAGGGAGCAGGGGCCGAGGGAATCTCCTAGAGCCCCTCCTGGTCCTGCGTACTCAGGTGCTCTCACACTCCGTGCTGCGGTCCATTCTCGTTCCACTACATCAGCTCTGTTGAGCCCGCCTGGCCATTGCTCCTTTTGGGGCCCGTATCTTGTTTGTGGTTGTGTCTGGTCCTGCAGAATCCGTGACGCCCCTGAGTGTGTGACCAATGGATGCACCCTAAGGCCTCCTTCCCCTGCTGCATTTCCTCACACGGTCGTTGTGGGCACCTCCCCAGTGACAAGTGGCTCCTCATTTGTGAGAGGGAACGAGGACACCGCAAACTCAGTGGCTGCAGTCAGAGGCTCGGCTCAGAAACCACAGCAGCCCTGGTGCCAAGGTGCCTTTTCTGACTCGCGTCTCCGTGGACATCGGCTGGTAACCAGACTCTGCACGAGGCTGCCGCTGGAATCTGCAGGCAGAGACTCTCTGACGTCAGTCTAAGTTGGAGGCGTGCAGCGGCCCGGCCACCACTGAAGCTGCCCCCCACTGACTTCTCACGGCTCCCAGGAACCGTCAGGTCCTTTGCGGGAAGATCGTCAGCTGGGAGGAGTGGCAGCGGGTACAGAGAAGCGGGTGGGCGTGGGCGGGCGCGCACACTCATCGCTCTGGCAGTTGTGTTTGTATAGATGCATGTTACTCTAACAAGTGAGACAACTGAAAAGTAAAAGAATCTTCTCAGATTCTTCCCCCTCCCCCCCCCGCAATCAATAATAACAATAAAAGGCAACATTTATTTTGAGTTCAACAAGAGCCAGATGCTCTGCTAAGCAGCCGACATGAGTTTTCTTATTTAATCCTGACATCGACCCCAAGAGAGGCTCAGCTTTCATCACTCAGAGAGGCAGCCGGCAGCGAGCATTTACCAGCGCCCGGAACTGGGCCAGGAGACGAAGCTGCAAGACGCTAGCCCCTGCGCCCCGGGACCTTGCATGGCAGCCCACAAAAGCCCCCATTTGTAAAAGAAAGGTTCCGTGGAATCCGTTACTTCTTCCACACCTGCTATGTTGCAATTCTTTGGCCAAGATGCAGTTCCGGAAGCCTCTGGCTCCGAAAGTCCTAGTGGCTGGGCCTCATCGCTTTCTCCAGGCTGTCTCCTCTGCCTCCGTGCACTTCCCACCCCGTGCTCACTACGTGGATTTGACTCTGCTGAGAGGCTCCGGGTGCCTTCCCTGGGCTCTGAGAAATGCTGCCACGATGTCTAATCCCTTGCAAGTCATCCTCCTAGAATTACTCCTGATACCCTAGAGAACTTAGTCTTTAGATGTGATAAATATGCCGGAGAGATAGTACAGGGCTTAAGGTGCTTGCCTGCATGTAGCCGGCCTGGGTTCGATCCCCAGCACCGTGGAGGGTCCCCTGAGCTTCGCCAGGAATGATATCTGAGCGCAGGTCCAGGTGTAAGCCCTGAGTACCGTTGAGTGTGACCCAAACTCCTGCCCCATTCCCATGGCCAATATTGACATAGAGCAAAGTCAAGAAAGTTCGAAACACAGTTAATGTGAAAAGTGCCCTTCAAGGGCCAGGGAGAGAGCACAGCAGGTAGGGCGCTTGCCTGCATGTGCTCAACCGGATTTGATGCTGGTACCACATATAATCCCCCAATCCCCTCCAGGAGTGAGCCCTGAGCACAAACCAAACAAAGCACTGTAGCACTGTCGTCCCGTTGCTCATTGATTTGCTCGAACAGGCACCAGTAATGTCTCCATTGTGAGACTTGTTACTGATTTTGGCATATTGAATACGCCAGGGGTAGCTTGCCAGGCTCTGCCATGTGGGCGGGATACTCTTGGTAGCTTGCCAGGCTCTCCGAGAGAGGCAGAGGAATCCAACCTGGGTCGGCCGCATGCAAGGAAAACGCCCTACCTGCTGTGCTATCACTCCAGTCCAGGTGTCCGCATTAAGTTCGGCATCAATATGGTGACCCTCACATAGAGGAAAATGTAGGCAGAACTCTCCATGACATTGAAGCTAAAAACATCCTTAAGAATGAAACAGCACTGACCATGAAAGTGGAAGCAAACATAAACAAATGGGACTACATCAAACTAAGAAGCTTCTGCACTTCAAAAGAAACAGTGACCAAAATACAAAAGAGCCCACAGAATGGGAAAGAATACTTACCCAATATCCATCTGATAAGGGATTAATATCTAGGATATATAAGACACTAGTAGAGTTGTACAAGAAAAAAGCCTCCAACCCCATCAAAAAATGGGGAGAAGAAATGAACAGAAGTTTCCTCAAAAAAGAAATACAAAAGGCACATAAAAAATGCTTCACATCGCTAGTCATCAGGGAGATGCAAATCAAAACAACAATGAGATATCATCTCACACCACAGAGACTGGCACACATTCAAAAGAACAAAAGCAACCAAAGCTGGCATGGATGTGGGAAAAAGGAACGCTCTTTCACTGTTGGTGGGAATGCCAACTGGTCCAGATGTTTTGGAAAACAATATGGACAGTCCTTCAAAAACTAGCCACAATCGATAGCGCAGTGGGTAGGGTGTTTGCCTTGCATGTGGCCGACCTGGGTTCGATTTCTCTGTCCTTCTTGGAGAGCCTGGCAAGCTACTGAGAGTATCCTGCCTGCATGGCAGAGCCTGGCAAGCTACCCGTGGCGTGTTCGATATGCCAAAAACAGTAACAACAAGTTTCACAATGGAGACGTTTCTGGTGCCTGCTTGAGCAAATTGATGAATAACTGGATGACAGTGCTACAGTGCTTCAAAAACTAGAAACTGAGCTTCCATATAATCCCGCAATACCACTCCTAGGAATATATCCCGAGGATGCAAAAAAGCACAGTAGAAATGACATCTGTACCTATATGTTCATTGCAACTCTGTTCACAATAGCCAAAATATGGAAACAACCCAAGTGCCCTAGAACAGATGACTGGTTAAAGAAACTTTGGTACATCTACACAATGGAATACTATGCAGCTGTTAGGAGAGATGAAGTCATGAAATTTGCTTATAAATGGATAGACATGGAGAGTATCATGCTAAGTGAAATGAGTCAGAAAGAGAGGGACAGACACAGAAGGACTGCATTAATTTGTGGAGTATAGAATAACATCACATGAGGCTGACACCCAAGGACAGTAGATAAAAGGGCCAGGAGGATTGTCCCATAGCTGGAAGCCTGCTTCATGAGCAGAGGGGAGAAGGCAGATGGAATAGAGAAGGGATCACTGAGAAAATGATGACTGGAGGAATCAGTTGGGATGGGAGATGCATGCCGAAAGTAGATAATGGACCAAACATGATGACCTCTCAGTGTCTGTGTTGCAAGCCATAATGCCCAAAAGTAGAGAGAGAGTATGGGGAATATTGTCTGCCATGGAGGCAGGGGGAGGGTGGGAAAGGGGGGGGGTATACCCGGGATATTGGTGGTGGAAAATGTGCACTGGTGGAGGGATAGGTGTTTGATCATTGTGAGATTGTAACCCTAACATTATCTCACGGTAATTCAATAAAATTAAAAAATATATATATATGGTGACCCTCTGGGAGCGGAGGACCACCAGGTTGCCTAAGGAAACCAAACAAAACCAAAACAAAAAGCCAAGGAGCATAAAGATGGCTGAGACATGAGCCCAGCTTGAGTATCCCACGATCCAGAAAGAGAGATGGACATTAAACTGAGATACGTCGATTGCAGTTACCGCATACCTGGTGCGGGGGAGACAGATGGCGCGTGGGTGAGCAGTTTGCTTGTCGCCCAGAGCTGGTGAGGGAGACAAGCACGGAGAGCCTGGTGGTGTGTGAGCACTGCTCTTGGGAGAAAGGAGAGAGGCAAGCAGAGTCAGAAATAGCTTCCTGGAGGAGGTGCCAGGCACACAAATGGGGATTTGTCTGGTACACAAGACAGGAAGGATGTTGCATGGGGGAGGGTGGCGTGGAAGGAAAAGCTCCGGTAAGCCAGAACGTCTGGGAGAAATAGTAATGACGATAACGCCAGAAAATGCCGAGGTCACGTTGTCAGGGACTATTCTTCCTTGCAAGGCAGGCCGGCTCACTTCATCCTTCTCCCAGCCTCATGCACGCAAGACACCGTATCGTGTTCCAGCCTCCGAGGGTGAGGGACGGCTGAGCTGGGACTCAGACCATGGCGGGCTGGCTCTGGAGCTTGTGCCCTTCCCATCACCCGTGTCAGCACAAGCTCTGAGCTCAGGTGCAATCCAGCGGGCGGAGAAACACCACGGGGGCATGTGCCATCAGGCTGGGGGCGGATGGGGGAGAGGTGTTTGCCCTGTTGAAGCTCTGTGCTGCCACCGAGAGGGATTCTGAGGAGAGCCGGCAGCCAGACCTGGGCTTTGCAAGAATCTCCTGGTCAGCTGGAGTGAGGATGTTGTGCAGAAGAGCCTGGAGCACAGCTTAGGGCGACGGTGGCCTCGCAAGTGGAACCTGCAGGGCTGACACTGAGGGCTGGAAAGAAGGAGAGAGACTTGGGTGGTCCCCGGTTAGGAGGGCATTTGGGAAGGAGGTGTGTATCTGGTGGGCTCAGTGACGGGTGAGAGTGAGTCTGGGGAGCTTCGCAGTTGCCCGCTCTGAAAGGCATCTCCAGGCTGCTGGGATGTGAATAATCCAAGGGTGGGTGGCACAGCAGGAGCCTGGGGGGGGGGTCAATGCTAGAACAGGTTCACGGGAAGGAAACGTGTTTGAAAGGGGGCCATGGTTGGTAAAAGGTTGTGACATGCTGCAGAGGAGGCCAAACCCAGAACCTTCTCCCCTGAGCACTGGGGCTCCAAGTCCCCATTTTCTCCCCTGAATGAAAGTGTCCCGTGGGTGTCATCACAGCGTTTGCAGCCCAGGTATGTTTTTATCCCCCCCTGGGCCACAGAGTTCTGTCTTTCTTGCTCCTACTCCACTCTGCATCCTAACCTCAGCTTTCCATACCCAGAGGCGCATGAGGACATGTTCCCAAGCCAAAGAACCGTCTTTATCCAAAGATGAATATTGCTCTCACCCCTCGAATGCAAAAATGGCTGCAGGCAGCTTCTAATTTTTTTTTAGGATTAAATGTCACAAAAGACCAAAAAATGAGGCCGTGAGATTTATCTAGTGTGAGCAAATATTTATAGTGGGAGAATTTCCACCTCTGCTAATAGTCAATCCTTTTGATAAAGATCACAAGAGGGCCAGAGAGATAGTACAATGAGTAGGGTGCTTGCCTTGGACATGGTTGACCTGGGTTCAATATCCACCATCCCATATGGTCCCCCAAGTCCTGCCAGGCGTGATTCTTGAGGACAGAGCCAGGAGTAAGCCCTGAGCATCACTGGGTGTTCCTCCCTGCCCCCTCCTCTTCCCCCTGGAAAAAAAAACCGTGGATGGACTAGAATGCAGTTGTATCACAGACACAAGCTGGCTCGTTCCTTGGCCTCAGCTCTTCTCTGAGACCCAGAAAAATCTCACTTACAGCAACTGGACTTAGAGGGTCCTCCTCAGGCACCTGGCAATAATCATCAATAAACCTTATCTTGTGGAAGTGACCATCATCCAAGAACCCAAGATACACCTCTAGACAATTGTTTTCTAACACAGCACCGACATGACAGTAAAGTAAATGAGGTATATAGGCAACACCCACACACAGCAGAAACACAGGAGCAGCTCAGATATGAGAGCGAGGAGACTCAGGTTTAAAAGGTATTGAGTGACTTGGGCTAGACATTGAAAACAAAACAGTGAATAGACAAAACTGACTCCCCCTCCCCCCAACCACCCCACTATAGTGTCTACCAGTCTTCAGAGGAAAGACAGGCATTAGTTCAAGAAATCAATTGGTTGCAAGCAGGGGCAAGTTCTCCGCCTCTTCCTGGGACCCCATGCTGGTGATATGACTTTGCAGCTCTCTCGGCAGGAGAAGTCTGCATCTCACTTCTTAAATCTGGCCTTGCACTTACCGGGGACAATAGAATGTAGTGAAAGCAGCAGAACTTTGGTCAGTTCTGAATGGAAGTGTCTGGAGACCTCTGCACTCACTCGGAGTGTTGGTGCAAGAACAGTCTGACTTATCTTTTATTTATTTTTTAACTAGGAAAGTTTTATTTTATTTATTGTTATTATTATTATTTTGCTTTTTGGGTCACACCTGGCATTACACATGGGTTACTCCTGGCTTATGTGCTCAGGAATTACTCCTGGCAGTGCTTAGGGGACCATATGGGATGCTGGGAATCGAACCCGGGTCAGCTGCATTCAAGGCAAACGCCCTACCTGCTGTGCTATTGCTCCACCCCCTGTTTTATTTTTTAATTTAATTTTTTTGGAGGGGGGGTCACACCTAGAGGCACTCAGGTCTCACTCCTTGGTTCTGCACTTAGGAATCACTCCTGGCGGGGTCTTGGGAGCCATCTCGGGTGCTGGCTATTGAACCCAGAACAGACACATGCAAGTCAAGTGTCCTGTGTGCTGTACTATCACTCTCACCCAAGTAGTAGTGATTTGTTTTGCCACACCCAGTGATACTAAGGGTTTATTCCTGGCTCTGCACTCAGGGATAACTCCTGAAAACTCAAGAGACCCTATGTGGTGCCAGGGATTGAATCCAGGTGGGTTGTGTACAAGGCAAGTGTCTACCCACTGTACTATCTTTTCAAAGTTTTATCAAGGAAGTATGAGAGAGGAGATAACAGACAATCCTCTCAAGTAAATACATCTAAAAGCCAGACTTTTTTTTTTTTTTTTTGCAGTGCTCAGGCTCAAGGCCTCACACACGGAAAACAAGAGCTCGCACTGAGCCTGTCTCTGGCAACTCATCTCATCTCGCTGGAGATTTCCTGAGAAGTTCAGACTCGAGGAAGTGCCTCCCAATCAGCAAACATGCCCAGCTGACCGCACAGACACCAGTGAGCCCCATCAAGAGCTGAGCTGACTCTTGGACGCCAACTCCTGAGTTCTTGTTGGGTTCCATCTCGTTGGAGACCCAGCTTGTGCCATGTCCTGTGGCAAAGATGGCAGATGCACAGTCCTGGGTTATTAAGATCGGGGAACTAGGAAAGGAGATACAGAACAGAGTGGGGCGCTTTGGGCAGGAAGAGCCGGAGATGAGAGAAGGTCTTCCCTGAAGAAGGGAGGCTGGATGCGCTGCCATCTTGGGGGTGCACATCAACTAGTGGGCAACGAAGGGGCAGAATATCCCCATGACAATGGCATACTGCATGTGTGTGTGTGTATGTGTCCGTGTGTGTGTGTTTTATGTGCATGTGTGTGCTTTTGGGCATTATCCCAGGGCTTCATACTTACCTGCAAGGCAAGTGCTTTATGGCTGAACCCAACCATGGAACATTCTTAAGGAAAGGATACTTAGGACTCCTGGGGCACTAAAGGAAACAGGGGAGTCAGTGCAGCCGACAGGGGCAAGGCCAGACAGAGGGTATCCCAGCAGGTTAGAGGACGCACAGGAAACAGATCCTGGTGGGCCAATGGGTCTTTATTTCTTCTTCTATCAAACATAGTGCTTGGGAACCATGTGGGAGCAGCCATTGACCCCAGGATCTCACAGATTCAAGGGAAATGCTCCGCTGTCGAGCCATATCTGTGGTCCTTGGGGTTTATACATTCAGTTGTTTATTTGGATGTGAACTAGGAGTTCCTGGAGAGGCGGTCGCTTACTCCTGATATTTTGGAGGTAGCTTTTGGAGAATCCCACCAGGTATGTGGAGGGTCTCTGGTCAGGCGTCCAGCTGAGGTATCTGAGTCCAAGTGCTCTGAGTTGTCATATAGCCAAGTCCAAGCTTACAAGGATTTAAAGCAACCAATAGGCTCTGGTTGTATCAAGATTTTACTTACTTCCTTGGGTTCCTGCATCACTCTTAGTTTTGGCCTGGTAATTGCTTACAGTTTTTGGTGGCTCTATAGTGCTTGGATACGTTTTCAAATGTATTTTACTCATTGCTTTTGATTTATAACCAGAGGGATGATCCAAACAACCCCAGCTGCTAGAAAGTATTTTACTTTCTTCTTCTAAATTAAATCTGATGATGAGCGTTATGAGGAAAATGGCCTTCTGAGAGACACTTTGACCTTATTTAGTTCAGTGTATTAGTTAGTGCTAAATGAAATACACTATTAGGGAGGGAACTGAAGATAGTAAGTAAACGCTAAGTTAAAAAACAATCCATGTGAACGTGTGTTTTAAAAAGAAAGGGGGCTGAAGCGATAGCACAGCGGGTAGGGCGTTTGCCTTGTACTCGGCCGACCCGAGTTCTAATCCCAGCATCCCATATGGTCCCCTGAGCACCGCCAGGGGTAATTCCTGAGTGAAGAGCCAGGAGTAACCCCTGTGCATCGCCTGGTGTGACCCCCCAAAAAAAAAAACCAAAAAAAAAAATAAATTTTTTTTTTTAAAAAAAAAAGGGGGCCGGAGCGATAGCACAGCGGGTAGGGCGTTTGCCTTGCACGCGGCCGACCTGGGTTCGATCCCCGGCATCCCATATGGTCCCCCAAGCACTGCCAGGAGCAATTCCTGAGTGCAAAGCCAGGAGTAACCCCTGAGCATCGCTGGGTGTGACCCAAAAAGCAAAAAAAAAAAAAAAAAAAAAAAAGCTCTTTCAGGTTCTGTTAATATAAGTCATCTAACAGTAGTAAAAACACTTTAACCATAAAGGAATCTCAACCTGAGATTTTATTCTCTAGAGAATACTTTCCCTCTTAAATTAGGAAAATTCAGAATGATTCCATAAAATTTTATTGCTTTCCAGAAGCAAGGATAATGTTTAATGTGCATAAGCTGAAATGACTTAAAGAGACTCAGGTTCAGCAGTTACAACAATTTGAGCCTGAGTAACACAAATGATTATTATGAATTTAATTATTTGGGAAAAGCTTTGTATATGAAGACCTAGATATTCTTAATGATATGCAAAAGAAAAAAGTTAATATAGTGTTCAAAAAGTAGTTATTATACAAAGGGATAGCATTTAATGTCATTTTTGGGGGGGAGGGTGATCCCCTAAGCTCTGCTCAAGAATTGGGGGGGTCACTGCTAATGATCCTTGGCCAATCTGGATGGGCCATTCTGTGCTAAGGCTGAGGGTGCTTCTTGGAACCATCACGGCCACCCCAGCAGTGCCTGGAGGCCTCCAGGACTACACCCAGTGATGATCCGGGGGCTCTGAGGTGCCAGGATCAAATTGGGTTTCCTAACCCCTGTGCTACCTCCCATCCTCACATTTAGTGTTTTAATTGAATGAATTAAAAAGTAAAATGAATAATTTCTATTCATTAATAGAAATTAAATTTCTATTAATGAATCACCATGAAATACAGTTACAGACTTACAAACTTTCACATTTACGTTTTTGTCAAACAATGATCGAGTACCCATCCCTCTATCAGTGTCCATTCTCCACCACCAATGTTCCCAGTATCCTTTCCACCACCCCACCCAACCCCCGCCCCCATCTCTGTGGCAGACACATTCCCTCTTACTATCTCTCTCTCCTTTTGGGTGTTATGGTTTGCCATACAGGTACTAAGCGGCCATCATGTTTAGTCCATAGTCTACTTTCAGCATGCACCTCCCATCCTCACATTGTGTTTTAATCTACAAGCAAGAAAGAATAATCATAAACTATACAATGAGCCAAAAGTTCTGGGAAAAAGACCAGAATGGTACCAAGGAGAAGCAGATTGGAACCAAGGCCAATCCAGACACCCAGGCCAATGGGGTTAGCACTTGCCCTATACTTGTGGTCATCCACAGGTGGACCAAAGTTAGTTCTGAGAAGAAAAAGCAGCCACATCACCAGAGCAACGACTACATAGACTCGGTATCTCATTTAGAGGTTCTTGCTCATTATAATGAGAGTCTGGCCAGGCCCACTGGAAATTTCAGGAGCAGCAACAAGATAGGTCAATAGATCCCAAGGATTCTTAACTAGGTAATTCTGAGCATGTGAAACTTAAAGAATGCCTCCTAGCCGGAAAGAGAGGAAATGTCCCAAATCTCATTATCTTTCCATTTTTTTCATTCATTCATTCGTTTGTTCCTGTTCTTGTTCTTCTTTTCCTTCTTTTTTTTTTTAACAAGAAGCAAATCCTGTTGATGTCATGAGTAAAATTTTTGTTTAAAGAAAGCTCAGGCTGAAGATTGGAGCCTCAGGGATGCAACCCCCTGAATTCTGGAATGGGTCCCAGGTTTCAACCCGAACCATACTACCACCACCACCACTCCCATATTGCAAATTTACCTTCTCCAGTGCAACCTTTGCTTTATTTGCTTCTTCTTTTGAGTGGAGCAAAAGAACTACAACCCAAAGAAGGCAGAAATCAGTCTAGCCAGAAGAAGCATCTGCAGTGTAGAAGTGCTCTGGGTCTGTGTGGCACATAGAGCTGCCGGCAGCTGCAAGTAGTTATTGAGCACTTAACATGCAGCAAGGGGAAACTCAGATGTAAAGACATTTATTTAAATTTATATAGCCACACGTGGCTATTAGTCACTCATTACACAAACTAGGTATAAATATTCAATTTGGTAAAACTAAAATATTAGGAGGGGTTAATTTCCAGGAAGGGGAAATAATTTAAATTTAAATCAGTGGTATCAGTATTGAAAAATATTATTTACTAGTATAGTAATTATCAGATTTTAAACAATACAATAATTTTGGATATTTAAAAAAATTATCTCATTTTTAAATTTCTATTAATGAATCACCATGAAATACAGTTACAGACTTACAAACTTTCACATTTATATTTTTGTCAAACAACGACCGAGTACCCATCCCTCTATCAGTGTCCATTCTCCACCACCAATGTTCCCAGTATCCTTTCCACCACCCCACCCAACCCCCGCCCCCATCTCTGTGGCAGACACATTCCCTCTTACTGTCTCTCTCTCCTTTTGGGTGTTATGGTTTGAAATACAGGTACTAAGCGGCCATCATGTTTAGTCCATAGTCTACTTTCAGCATGCACCTCCCATCCTGAGAGAGCCCTCCAATCAGCATTTATTTAGTGGTCCCTTTTTTTCTCTGCTGCCTTTCCCCCCAGCTTCTAAGCCATGGATTGATTCTCCTAACCCTTATCTCTACTATCCTTAATTGTTAGTCTCCTTAATATGTTACTATCCTTAATATGTTACTTTATATTTCACAAGGACTGGGGCAATAGCACAACAGGTAGGGCGTTTGCCTTGCATGCGGCTGGCCCGGGTTCGATTCCTCTGTCCCTCTTGGAGAGCCCGGCAAGCTACCAATAGTATCCCGCATGCACCCCAAAACCTGGCAAGCTATCCATGGCATATTCTATATGCCAAAAACAGTAACAAGTCTCACAATGGAGATGTTACTGGTTGCCACTCGAGCAAATCGATGAACAACAGGATGACAGTGCTACTACAGTGCTACTATATTCCACAAATGAGTGCAGTACATTCTATGTATGCCCCTCTCTCTCTCTGAGTCATTTCACTTAGCATGGTACTCTCCATGTCGATCCATTTATATGCATATTTCATAATTTCATCCTTTATAACAGCTGCATAGTATTCTATTGTGTAGATGTACCAAAGTTTCTTTAACCAGTCATCTGTTCTCAGGCACTTGGGTTTTTTCCAGATTCTGGCTTTTTTTTCCCCCCAGATTCTGAATTTTTTCCAGATTCTGGTGAATAGTGCTGCAATGAACAGAGTTGTACAAATGGTGTTTCTGCTGTGTGTTTTGGGCCCCCTAGGATATATTCCCAGAAGTGGTATTGTTGGGTCAAATGGGAGCTCAATTTCTAGTTTTTAAGAAACATCCATACTGTCTTCCAAAAAGGCTGGACGAATCAGCATTCCCACCAACAGTGGAGAGTCCCTTTCTCCCCACATCCATGCCAACACTGGTTGCTTTTGTTCTTTTGGATGTGTGCTAGTGTCTGTGGTATGAGATAATATCTCATTGTTGTTTTGATTCACATCTCCCTGATGATTAGTGATGAGGAACATTTTTTCATGTGCCTTTTGGCCATTCAGATTTCTTCTTTGAGAAAGTTACTGTTCATTTCATTGCTCTATTTTCTGATGGGATTGGATGTTTTCTTCGTATAGAGTTCAACCAGTGCCTTGTATATCCTTGATAATAATTCCTTATCAGAAGGGTATTGGGTGAATATCCTTTTCCATTTTGTAGACTGTCTTTGTATCCTGGTCACTCTTTCTTTTGAGGTGCAGAAGCTTCTTAGTTTAAGATAGTCACATTTGTTTATCTTTGTTTCCACTTGCTTGGTCAATGGCATTTCATCTTTGAAGATGCCTTTAGCTTCAATGTCTAAAGGTTGGGGGGTTTTGCCGACCTTTTCTTCATTGTACCTGATGGATTCTGGTCTTTAATCCATTTTGATCTGACTTTGGTGCATGGTGTTAGGTAGAGGTCTGAGCCCATTTATTTCTTTGCATGTAGCTGTCCAGTTTTGCCAGCATCATTTGCTAAAGAGGCTTTCCTTGCTCCATTTTATATATCTTGCTCCCTTATCAAAGATTAGATGATCATATATTTAAGAGTGTGTGTAAGGATGTTCAACCCTATTCCTTGGTCTGCGGATCTGTCTTTGTTCCAATACCATCCTGTTTTAATTATTACCACTTTGTAGTACACTTTGAGGTTGGGGAAGGTGATAACTCCCATCTTTTTCCCTCAAGAATTGCTTTAGCTATTCATGGGGGCTTGTTGTTCCATATGAATTTCATGAGTGTTTTATCAATTTCTTTGAAGAATGTCATGGGTATCCTTATAGGTATTGCATTGAATCTGTGTAATGCTTTGGGGAGTATTGCCATTTTGACAATGTTAATTCTCCCAATCCATGATCAAGGGATGTATTTCCATTTCCTCGTGTCCTCTTGAAGTAGCATTTTGAAGTTTTCTTTGTGCAGGTCTTTTACCTTCTTAGTTAAGCTGATTTTGAAGTACTTGATTTTCTGAGGCATGAATGTGAACGGAATTGCTTTTTTTGTAACACTTTCTTCTCTCTCATTATTTGCATATAAGAAAACCATGGACTTTTGCATATTGATTTTACAGCCTGTGACTTTACTATACAAGTGCATTGTTTCTAGGAGTTTCTTGGTATAGGCTGTGGGTTCTCTAAGTATAGTATCATGTCATGTGCAAACAGTGAGAGCTTGATTTCTTCCTCTCCTATCTGGATGCCTCTGGATATCTTTTCTTGCCTAGCTGCTATGGCAAGTACTTCCAGTACTAAATTGAATAGAAGTGGCAAGAGTGGGCATCCTTGTCTTGTCCCTGATCTTAAAGCAAAGCTTTTTAATTTTTCCCCATTGAGAATAATGCTTGCTATGAGCTTGTGGTAGATGGCTTTGACTATATTGAGGAAAGTTCCTTCAATTCCCATTTCGCTGAGAGTTTTCATCATAAACAGGTGCTGGATCTTCTCAAGTGCTTTCTCTGCAACTATTGATATGATTATGCGTTTTTATCTTTTCTTTATTGATATGATGGATTATGTTGATTGACTTGTGAATGTTAAACCACACTTGCATCCCTGGGATAAATTCCACTTGGTTGTGGTGTATAATCTTTTTGATGAGTCATTGGATTCTATTTGCTAAAATTTTGTTGAGGATCTTTGCATCTATGTTCATCAGGGATATTGACCTGCAATTTCCTTTTTTTTTGTGCTGTCTCTGTCTGCTTTTGGTATTAGGGTGATATGAGTCTCATAGAAACTGGTAGTGTTTCTGTTTCTTCAATTTCCTGGAAAAGCTTAAAAAGTACTGGCAATAGGTCCTCTTTAAAGGGTTTGGAAGAATTTGCTAGTGAATTCATCTGGGCCTGGGCTTTTGTTTTTGGGAAGACTTTTGATTACAGTTTCAATTTCCTTGATAGTGATAGGTCTATTCAGGTGTTCCAAATCTTCTCTGCTCAGCCTTGGGAGGCTATAGGAATCCAGGAATTCACCCATTTCTTCTAGGGTCTCTTGTTTTGTGGCATAAAAGCTTTCAAAGTAATCTTTGATGATCTTTTCATTTTGGTCATTTAAAAGACAATACCTATTAAAGTTTGGGGATAGTGCTGTTCAAGGAACTTAAGAAAATGTGAGAGCTGCCAACTTAAATTATCAGAAAACTAACTTAGTCATCTATGTTTCTGTTTGTGAAAGACAAATTTGATATATCTATTAGTTGTGGTTTTGTGTTTTGTGTCAGTCAAGTGTAACTGAGAAGCAAGCTAATGACTTTTGCATTTGAAAAGATATTAAATTCCTAGCAGATTTATTGGATCAGTATTCTGGCTACTAGGCAAAGAGGGGAAATGTGCAAAAGCCAGATTCTTCTCACACCCACCTCATGGCTCCCCACACTTTAAAACTCTCCTGTGTCTGAATGGGAGACTAACACTCAAGAATAGTAGAGATAAGTACCAGGAGGATTACTCCACAGCTTGGAATCTGACCTCACATGCTAGGTGAAGAAGCAGCTTTGATAGAGAAGGGATCACCAAGCAAAGGGTGCTAGGTGGGCCCACTAGAGATGGGAGATATGAGCTGAAAATAGACTATAGACCGAACATGATGCCTACTTAATACCTCTGTAGCAAACCACAACACCCAAAAAGAGAGAGCGAGCAAATGGGAATGCCCTGCCAAAGAGGCAAGGTAGGGTGAAGGGGACAGGGTGGGGGTGGTGTGAGGGATGCTGGGACCATTGGTGGTGGAAAATGGGCACTGGTGGAGGGATGGGTACTCGATCATTGTATGACTGAAACGTAAGCATGAAAACCTGTAATTCTGTAAATTTGTCTCACGGTGATTCACTAATAAAAAAAAAAGAAGTGATATAAGGTGCACTGGTGGAGGGATGGGTGTTTGATCATTGTGTAATTGTAAATCAAACATGAAAGCCTATAACTATCTCGAAGTGAGTCAATCAAACTAAATATATATATATATGTATATATATATATATAAACCCTCCTTGTGTCTGAAAATGCCATCCTCACTGGGGCCCAGCCATCCTCTGATTTGCAACCTCTCTCCCCCTCCCCCCACCCCCGCAAACACACACACACACACACACTCTCTCTCTCTCTCCTCTCTCTCTCTCTCTCAGTCACACACACATCCCCTCTCCAGTACGTGTCCCCTTTCTGTTTCTCAGATGGACGCAGAGGATCAGGCTTTGCCTTTCCCAGCTCCATCCCAGCTCAGTAAAGGCATCTGCCTTCCATTACCCCGTGCCCCTCTGGGGTTCAGGAACAACTCCTATGCTTTGGGGCTCATGCCAGTCGAGGGTGGTGATGAGGGGGATGCTCCCGGGCCACTCAGCACAGAGGTCCCTCTGCTGGGACGACACACAGGGTTGCTGCTGGCCTGTGAGTGCTGCCTTGGTTCCGCCCTTGGCTCTCCTGTACCCTGTGGCCCAGTGCGGGTGCTCCTTGCATCCTTTCTTAGCTGACCCCCATCCTAGGCCCAATTTCTTCTCTGAGGGTCATTCCTCCAACTGTCCTTCCCATCCAGAGTCCAGGCAAGGGGTGACCCAGCTATTCTCTCAGAACCCATTCCCTTTGAAATCTCAGCAGATACCTTTTCTCTCCCATTAGTGTTGGTTTTCAAAGTGATGGTCTTTGACTAGTGGTTCAACAAGAAGTCTATTTTAAGAAGTTGAAACATCAAGTTTTAAGTATTTATATAGAAAACTTTGCTTTAACAGCTATGAGGCTGCTTTCGACTGATTTTTGATCTTTTATAGGTGAGGAAATATAATGAAGAAAAAGATAAGGGTCATCATGTCCAGGTGTTATTGTTTGATAAACAACTTCCCTCTCACCACAGGACCTTGGCACATACTCTGACCTTTGATTCTCTTTATCTTCTGTTTAATGAGGCTTTCCCTGTCTCAGACCAGTGATATTTCCTCGGCTAAACTGACCCTGCTGAATCTCCAGTCCCAAGACCGCTTGGCACTACATTCTTCCCTCTCTTACCATTTATCACAGCTAGAATTTTGCACCTTTTTTTGGGTGTGCTTTCATGATTAAATGCAGAGCTCTCTGCTAGACTGTGAGCTCCAAGAAGATGAGGAACACGTCTCCTTTTCCTTCCTGTTAATCCCCAGTGTCTAGCAGTGTCTGGCTTGTTATAGGCACTTGAGAGAAGAAAGAATAAGTGAATAGAACAGTGGATCAAAACTCAGCATGCTCCATCTTGTGCTGGATGACACGCTTCATCCTTTCTCTCTATGCCTGTGAAGTTGACTCCCTCCTATTCTTCCAACCCTGCATTCAACGATGGCATCCCAATAGCTTGGAACTGGCCATGGTGGCAATATTCAATCAAGTGTGACAGGTCAGGCCTTCTTTGTCCCTTCTCATTTCACACTGCCAATTCCAGTTTGCTGTTAATCACATACCAGTTCACCTCTGAATACCTCTGCTTAGTGGGAATTTTTCTCCTTCACCTCTGTATATTTACCTCTATACTTTTTGAGACAGCATTTTGTAATTGTCATACATCCACAGTTAGTTGTCTGCCAACTTTTATTCTAATTAGTATGCATTCTTTATTCTCTGTAGGCATGAAATATAAAATCAGCAGGAACAGAAAGGTGTGATATTTAAATGACTGCTATAAATGAAGCTAAGGATTTAGCTGCAGATCAGTGCACAAAAAAAAAATGTGTGAGGATTTCCGGGAACATAAAGGCAGAAGATAGACTTTACAGATCCCTTGACTAAGAATCTGCAGAGGGAAAATGCTCTTACTTGGAGACAACTGATGATTCACTTAGGACCAGGGACATGGGGTGAATGGGGACGCCTGGTTCCTTCCTTCTTTCTGCCCTGCAAGAGTTGTGCATCCCGGGAACCTCCCCGAACTTCTGAGATCTGGTCCACAGGTGAGACTTGACTGACTGGAGCACTTGGATGATGTCACAGACTGTGCCAGTACAACTTTGAACAGTTTCCCCAGGTAGCCTCTGAGTGGAGGAGGAAAGTGGTATACAGGGATTCTCTGCTTTTCTGTTTTCCTCTTTAGTCACTGGACATCTCCTTTGTCCCCAAGAGCAAGAGTTCATCTTAGGTGTCTGCTTTTAATTTTGTGACTGATAGTTAAGGGAATCTGGAATCTCTGTTACCATATAGTGATGATTGAGAAAAGGGCCTTGGGGGCATGGAGGTGAACTGAGGGTTACACTCAGCTAAAGATGCACCTTCAGTTCTTGAAGAGATGAACTCTTTCCATGAAGAACATGTGACAATGTGGTGGCTTCCCCCAATCTGCTAGGTTGTAGGGTAACATAGTGACCCCTGTTACACTGTTATTAATCTCAAAACCACCCATGACAACATTTTGCCTTTTGGGATTCATGGTAGAGTCTGTAATGCTGACCAAGTATTACAGAATTTAGGGAAGAAGATTGTGAGTTGCTTTGTGAAGGGAGAGCTGGGGCACTTTTCCCATTTTAAGTCATTTATCATTCCAAAGACATGCCATCCTGAGAAGACTTCATGTCTTACCACAATGCACATCTGAGGGATGGGAGTTAGCTCCTAGGGAGCACTTGGAGGTTTCAAGAATTTCTTTGTTTTGATTTTGGATACCTGGAAGTACTCAGGGGATACTTTCCATACAAGGCTCGGTTTTGCTTCTGGAGACGCTATAGGGATTGAACCCAGGACTCCTGGACCTGTTCTCCAAACCATTGAGTTATTGTTGTAGCCCAGCTCCAGATGTGTTAGAGAAGAATATAAATGATACAAAAAGATCATTTTTAATAGCTTTGCAATATCTTATTTAAAAGAAGGGTGCTAGGTGGAGTGCATGACATGTTGAATTATATAATCATGAGGGGCCTTGGAGTTACATTGTCTAACTTTTGAGAAAGGGGATAAACATCTTTCTAGTCTTTTTGAAGGTGAACACCCCATTTTCCCTTAGATATTTCTAGTAAACTCCCTGCTTTACTAATGTATAGGCAGCCGACACATTATTTGAAAGCATCAGCGAGAGATTGATAGAACCCACCCCCTTTCCTGTTTTTTCTCTTCGGCTTTAGGAAAACACCGTTAACCAGTTTGCCTCATACTCTTAGTCCTGCCATCTCCACCCAGAGTTCTGACTCATACTTAGTTGGGTTTCAGGAGATTTCAAGGTTCCCTGGGGATTCTGTAGATTCTGCTGTCGTGGCCGGCTTGCCTGGCTCCTGAGTAGTTGCTTGATTTGGAAGCAGCATCTCAGGAAAGAGTCCGAGTGTCTGGATTGTGTGGTTATTAGGAGCACTGGACTCAGGTCGAGGCGGGTTGTCAATGGGAGTGGCCAGAAAACTTTCTGAAACTTGCAGTTGTTTAACGTATAATGAGACAAGCTCTGGCTTTTAAGGAACACAGTCCTGTCTGAGAAAAGATACTGGTGGGACTTCTGGTAAATAAAATCAACGTGAGTATATTGACAAGTCCTGTAGTTTGAGGAAGGGGATTTCCAAACCCAGTAGTGTTCCACTCCTGTGCTATCATTTTCTTTGTTTTCTCTTTCCACATTTTTTAATTAAAGCACTGTTATTTACAAGTCGCAGTTGAGTTTTAGATATACAATATTGCAGCACCGATCCCACCACCAGCGTCAACTTCCCCCAACCAATGTTCCCAGGGTCTCTTCTGCATCTCCCCCTCCCCAGCCTGCCCTCTTGACAGGCACTTTCTAAGTTTGGGTCTCTTGATTTTAGTGTAATTGACTCTGTGGTTTGGGTATTTGGCTCTGTCATTCCTTAATACCACCCTTGTACCTGGCTCCCCTGTCCTGGCCCTGTTACTTCTCATCTCTCTCTTCTCCCCCTCCCTTCTACTCTTTCTTCCCTTCTCCTCCTTATACTCTGGGTTCAAGGTTGATCATTTATGAGAGACAAGTTTGGAAGTTGCAATAAAAAGATCTCAAAGTACAGTGAGCATTTCTTCTGATGGAAGAATGGACGACTTGGTCGTGGAGGGGGTTTGCAGAGGAGATGTGCTTCATCTAGAAGCCAGAGGGCAGCTTCATTTCCTTCCTGTCCTCTATGCTCTGACATGGCTTCTCTGCCTAGCCAGTAAGGAGCCCACACTCAAACTCAGGGTTCCAGTCAGGTTTGGAAAGACTGTTTACTTTGCTGCTGGCTTATTTTTCAGAACAGATGAAAATATCAAGCAAAGTGCAAAGTCTCTGAGCTCAGTGTTTATACTTATTATCTCTTAGTTTCAGAACAAGCCTGAAAAGCAGGCAGGATTTTTAATTCTTAACCTCACAGAGGTTAAGTCATTTGTCCAAGTCCAGGTCACCAGGATGATTCCTTCCTATGAGATGGGGTGTGGGTACTGAGATGACCTCTCCTTATTAACAAGGTAGGACTCTATCAGATGCATGAATCAGAAAGACGGTTTGGTGTGGGGGTGAATCACATCTGAATTTTGCCATGGAGGAGGTAGGTTTTGTGAGGCAAGAGTGCTTTGAAGTCCCGTAAAGGATTGGTACAGAGTTCCAAACCGGTAAGCCTCCCACTGTCCTTGAAGGTCTGCTTTGGCAAAGGACTCGCGTGTGCTTGGCTTAGAGGGCTTTGGAGGAGTGAATCAGTGGATTGTTCTAGACCTGAGAATGCACAGCACTTGATATAAGAGCTATACTGCTGGGGTGGCCATAGGAGGAAGAAGCCATTGCCATTAAGTATAACTATTTCCCCCTCCCCCCATTTTTTTTTTTTTTGCTTTTTGGGTCATACCGGGTGATGCTCAGGAAATGCTCCTGGCTCTGTGCTCAGGAATTACTCCTGGTGGTGCTCAAGGGACCAAAAGGGATGCTGGGGATCAAACCCTGGCCAGCTTCATGCAAGACAAATGCCCTAGCCGCTGTAATATATCTCCGGTCCCTGTACCTTATTTTTCAAGCTTCATTTTCCAAACTCTTTTTCTGAAAATATCATGGGCATCATGTGCATATGAAAGCAAGAGCATAAGTGCACAGTTCTGGAAACCATCTGAAAGAGAACACCGCGTGACTGCTATTCGGACGGAACTTGTCCCCATGGGCATCTCCCCATCCCTATCTCTCCTAGCACCCTCACCACCAAATTACTGATTTGGCTTTCTAACCCCCTATACTGCTTTGCTTGGTTTTGAAATTCAAAGAAATGGAATCCCATTGCATGCAGTTTTGGGGAATCTAGCTTCTTTGGGCCAGGATTTTGTTCTTTGAGACTTATATATGCTGTGATGTAGACAGCCAGGTGCTTCTGGACCACACAAGTTTTATTGGTCCTCAAAGTAGTCGAACTTCTTTTCAAAGAGTGATGGGGAGCGGCACTTGGTTGTCTTCTTTTATATGTTTTCAAATTCCTTCCTTTTTGATTTGTAATTTTTTTCCATACCCAGTGGCACATAGGGATTACTCCTGGCTCAGTACTCAGGCGACCACTCCTGGTGGGTCTCAGGGGACCATACTGAATGTAGGGGACTGAACCCAGGTTCTCTTTGTGCATGGCAAGCATCCTACCTGCTGTCCTAACTGGCCTGACTTGTCAGTGTTTAAGTACAGACATGGGCTCTTTTGGGATCAGTTCTGTGTGAACATCTTTCCCCACTCCGTCTCTTGTTTTTTTCTCTCTCTTTTTTATTATCTTGATGACTTATTTTGAGGCATAAGAGTTGCTAATAAACTTAATGTTTTCTCTATATTTTTTTATTTTGGTAAAATACAGACCTCACTGTATCTTTCTATCATTTGTATTTTATTTAGTGTTTTCATCATTATACTGAAATGCTCTCATCAACTTCAGCAAAAAATCTGTGCTTATTTAAACAATCACCTTCCCCCTTACCCTGCTTCCCTCAGTCCTTGGTAGCCCTTATTTTCCTTTCTGACTTTAAGAATTTGCCTGACACAGGTTTCTTATGTCAGTGGAATCACACAGTATTTGTCCTAAGGCATCTGGCTGATTTCATTAAGGAAAATTTTTGCAAGGTCCAATCATGTTATAGCATAGCTCAAAATTTTATTCCCTGTTAGGGCTGGTGTGATAGCACAGTGGGTAGGGCATGTGCCTTGCACGCGGCCGACCTGGGTTCGATTCCCAGCATCCCATATGGTCCCCTGAGCACTGCCAGGGGTAATTCCTGAGTGCAGCGCCAGGAGTGACTCCTGAGCATCGCTGGGTGTGGCCCAAAAAGAAAAAAAAAGAAAATTTTATCCCCTGTGTATCTCATTGCATGTCTATACCCCGCTCTGTGTATTCATTAATCTTCTGATGTGCACTTGTTTCCAGTTTGGGGATACTGTGAATGATTTTGCCATGGAACCAGTGTAGAGCTGTTTTTCTTTAAGCCCCTGAATTTACTCCTTTTAGGTCTGCTTCTAGTTGCAGATTTTCTAGGTCATATGCTATCTTGCTCTTGAACCTTTTGAGGCTCTGTGGATTTTTCCCCCACTGCTGCCACACATTTTCCCAGAGGGCTTGCATTTCTCCACATCACCACCAGCCAATGACTCCCCCACTCCTCCCCTTAGTTATCCTAGCTAACTATGAAGTGGCATACAGCACTTGGTATTGATTTGCATTTACCTAATGATGAATAAAGGAAGTTGCTTTTCATAGGTTTATGTACAGTTGCATATATTCTTGAACTTCCACACCCGACCCACCTACTACTATTGCTATGATCCTGGCCTTTATCATATTAACAGGTCCAGGTCATAGCTCCCAAAGCATACGGCTTCACTCACTGATGAACTCGACAAATTTCACACTGCTCATAGCTATTTACCTGCTCTTCACCAAAAACAGGAAGAGAAGGGCGGGGCAACTCCCAGCCTAATTCCTCAGAGTCTTGCAGGGGGTCTAACTACAAAGACTCACACTCAGCACAGTAGGAACACTGGAAAACCAAGAGGAAGATGAATAAGAAAACTTCCAAGTTCAATGAGCAAAAACAATAACACGGAAAGCGCAGCCAACATGTTTGTATATATGCTTAGGAGGAGTATTCATGCAGTCCATTGTCTGTTTTTGAATTGGATTTTTTTTTTTGGTCAAAGAATTCTTTATATACTCTAAATATTCATCTCTTATTAGATATATGACTTGCAAGTATTTACTCTTTTTTTTTTAAAAAATAGATTGTGTCTTTATAGTAAGATTTGAAGCACATGTAGTTCTTTTTCTTTATTTTTTAATTAGTGAATTACCATGAGGGTACAGTTACAGATTTACACTTTTTTGTGCTTGTGTTTCCCTCATACAGCATTCGACAGCCCATCCCTCCACCAGTGTCCATTCTCCACCACCAATGAACCCAGTATCCCTCCCACCACCCATCACATACAGTTCTTAATTTTTGATAAAGTTGGATTTATTTATTTTTAAACTTTTGTTGATTGCGCTGTTGGTGTAATATATATGAAACCATGTCAAATATAATGCCATGAAGATTTTCTCCAGTGTTTTCTTCTAATATTTATTATTTTAGCTTTTACACTTGGAAATTTGGCCCATTGTAGAATTGTTGCTGTTGTTTTGTTGTTTTGGCATGTGATATAAGGTAAAAGTCTACTTTATTCTTTTGCATGTGGATATCCAGTTTTCCTATCACTATTTGTTAAAAATATTATTTTACCATAATAATGTCTTAATTACCTTTATTAAAAATCAATTAATTGGGCTTGAGAGATATTACAGATACTTATCTTGCAAGTGGTCTATCCTGTTTTGATGCCTGGTACCAAATATAATCCCTGAACACTTACAGGAGTAATCTCAGAACACAGTCTTATTAGTTGTACTAAGATTTCAGTCCAACTCTGGACCCAGAACAGTGCTTGTAATAAAGTGTCCAATTGTCCAGCATTGTCCAGGGATGATGAGAGTCACTTTTCCACCTTTTGATGACATTATGCGGTTTGTCTTGATGAGATTTGAAGAGCTGCTCCGGCAACAGCAAAGGCAGTGGTCATAGCATTGAGCCTCTGGAAAGCTTTAATCAGAAGTACAACAAATTATCAGCCTTGTAAAGAAGCTAGAAAACCTTTTCATGCAGTTTCTTTGATGCTGACTCCTCCGATTTCCTTGTGACTTCCAGCTGAAATCCGTTTGGCTGACTGGAGTTTAGAGGGTTAAGTCATTTCTGGCGGCTTGAGAGTTGAATTCAGTGAATCAATTTGACTTCTTACGAGACATAATGAGACCCAAATTTTCTTTGTGGGTCTGTTACCTGTGAAAATATAAGTGTAGACTTTTCCTTCTACGAGGAGTTTCCCCAATACATTCAAGTGGGGAAATACCTCCTTTTTTGTTTTTGTTTTAATATTCTATGTATTGGCGTAAAGCTGCAGTGTTCCCTTAATAGTCAAACTGCTTTCCCTAAGAGTAGGACTACAGTGCCTTGCGGAATTGGTCCCTTTACACCAGAATTTAATTTGTAGGGACACTGGGCAGGGGTTATAGTAATCGTATCAGGCCAGGAAATACCCAAAGCTGTGCTTCCTGCTGTCACTGGCTGCAACAAGTCTACTGATTGGAGCTCTGAAACTCCACATTGGGGAGAGGGGCTGCAACTGGGAACATCCCCTGATTTTGTGGGGACTGGGGCTGGCCCCCTTGCAGGTTTCCTGAATTGGGGTCAACAGCTGCATCAAAATTGAAGCGACAGTCTCTGGCCCACTGATTTTCCCTCTTACACCTAGGACAGGGTCGGGGAGGCGCAACTCTGGCTCGGCAGCCTCTGGCCCAGTGGTTTTCCTTCTTATACCTGGGACAGGGCCCAGGAGGTGCTCTCACAGTACCACGGGTGGGAGGCACCCTGCAATCTTTACAAAAGTGGCCTGGTTTTCCACAATTAAAACATCCTTTATGAGCTTGTCTCTGTACTATAGGCCTCAACAGCCTTCATATGCATTTTATGTTTACCAGCACCAACATTCTGACATGTCTTCAAATACCCCATTATGTCCTTCTTTTCCTTAATCACTGTATCACTGTCATCCCAACGCTCATCAGTTTGCTCGAGCGGGTCACCAGTAATATCTCCATTGTGAGACTTGTTGTTACTGTTTTTGGCATATCAAATACACCACGGCTAGCTTGCCAGGCTCTGCCATGCAGGTGGGATACTCTTGGTAGCTTTCTGGGCTCTCCGAGAGGGACGGAGGATTCAAACCCAGGTCGGCCATGTGCAAGACAAACGCCCAACCTGCTATGCTATCGCTAGGGTGCAGAATGGCCTGGCAATCCTCGGTAGTGTTTTCAAAGGCAATTTGTTTCTATAAATACTCTTGAGTTTCCTTACCTTAACCTGCCTTTCGATGGCTTCCATCAACCTTCCTATGAAGTCTGCATAAGGTTCTGAGGCCCTCTGGACAATCTTTGTAGAGCCTTCCCTTAAATTTGGCATCTGCATCAATCCTCTCCCAAGCACACAGAGCTGCTCATGGACAAGAGCAAAAACAGCACGAGGCAAGCACAATGTTATAGTATCAGAAAAAGGGCACCTTTGTTTTGTTATTCTTGATCTTAAAATGAAAGATCAGTCTTTCATTACTGAGTATAAAACTAGCTATGGGCAGAAACACCATCTGCACTCCTATGTTCAATGCAGCACTATTCATAATAGCCAGAATCTGGAAACAACCTGAGAACAGATGAATGGATAAAGAAACTAGGGTACATCTATACAAAGGAATACTATGCAGCTGTTAGGAAAAATGAGGTCATGAAATTTGCCTATAAATAGATGGACATGGAGACTATCGTGCTGAGTGAAATGAGTCAGAATGAGAAGGATGGCTATAGAATGATTGCAGTTTGGTGTCTTAGCAGAGAATATTAGTGAGGCAGTGGAGTTAAGCCCTTGGCACGGCTGCCAAGGTGGGGTATGGATGCAGGAGCCCTGGCTTCATCAGGGTGGGTACTTGGTTGCCTGGCTTCTCAGGGTGCCCCAGAGTTTTCAGCCTCAGAGAGACCAGTGTATCCATGAAGTTTAGCAGCTTGACTTGACTTACATCTCATCAGAGATTTAGTTGTGAATCCGTAGAGCAGGACTGGCGGGTGAGTCAGCTTGGTGGTGGGTGTCTTCTTTGGCTTCTATTTAAGAAAAATAAGAGCTTTTGAAGTGTGTGCAAAAGTTGTTGTGCTTTTTTGGTTCCCTTATGATTTTGCTGTGGTGGTGGTGCCAGAGATTGAAATCAGGGCCTCGCACATGCAATGTTTGAACCACATTTCTACCCAGCCCAAGAAATTCCCCTCTACTTCTTGAGATATTCTGAGAATTCTTATTGTTTTGAGGTGTTAGGGGGGCCAAGAAGGGAGAAACTCTGGTGGAGGGTGTGCTGTTGGGACATTGGTTGCATAAAACCCTATCAGATTTTATATATATATATGCATATATATATATATAATCACCATGAGACACACAAAGTTGTTCATGATTAGGTTGCAGTCATATAATGTTTTAGTATCGGTTCCTTCACCAATGTACATTTACCAAGAGCAATGTAACAAAAAACTTTTTAACGGTAAAATGGTTTTTCTATGTCAATTGAAATGCTTGTGTTTTTTTCTTTCTTTAATCCATTAATGTAATGTATTGCAATTATTAATTTATGTTGAATTATGATTACATTTCTGGGGTAACTCTTGTTTGATTAAGGTGAGCACTTTCTTTAATATGCTGCTGGATTGAATTTGCTAATTTTTGTTGAAGATTTTCTATTTCTAGTCATTAGCAACATTGGTCTATCATTTTCTTTTTTTGTGTGACATTGTGTGACTATGGCATCAGGGAAATGTTGCCTCATGGAATCAGCAAGGCAGTATTCCCTCTTCAGATTATTTTGAAGAGGTTGACAAGAATTGGAATTAACTCTTTAAATGTGTGGTAGATATAATATATCCATTTTATTTTTAAAATTTTTTTCTTTGTTGGAAGTTGTCTTTTTAAATTTGGGGGCCACACCCAATGATGCTCAGGACTTACTCTTGGCTCTGAGCGCAGGAATCACCCCTGGGGTTTACAGGTTGGGGGGACGAATATGGGCTGCCAGGATTGAATTTAGGTCAGCCACAGGTAAGGAAAATACCTGATGTGCTATCTTTTGGGCTCAGAAGTAGTCTTTAAAAAGCTTAATATTACTAATTTAATGACTTTTTGCAGGTTTCTTCAGATTGTCTGTTCATTCTTGAGTCAGCTTTAGAAGTTTGTCTCTTACAGGAATTTGTGCATTTCATTTAGGTTATTCTGAAGCCTACTTGATCTTTGATGCAAAGGTATATTGTGCTGTATTTCTTTTCTTTTACTTTTTTGACCATACCCAGTGATGCTCAGGACTTAATCCTGACTCTGGGCTCAGTGATCAGTTCACGGAAGGTACAGGTTGTTGGCATTGAACCTGGGTTGGCTGTGTGCAAGGCCTTACCTACCTACTTCCTATCACTCCTGCCCTTGTGCTGCATTTCTTTTTCTTTATTTTTTCTTTTTGGGTCACACCTGGTGATGCACAGGGGTTACTCCTGGCTCTGCACTCAGGAATTAGCCCTGGCGGTGCTCAGGGGACCATATGGGGTGCTGGGAATCGAACCTGGGTCAGCCGCCGTGCAAGGCAAACACCCTACCCACTTGCTATTGCTCCAGCCCCTGTGCTGCATTTCTAAGTGAACTTGAAGACAAGTATTTAATGATAGGGGAAAATTTTTATAATAGGCTACAGTGAAACATTTAAGTTCAAAATATTTTACTCTAATTCCATATTGACAAAAATTATTTCATATGTGTTTGTACATACTTAGACAAAAACAGCACAGAAAAAATATTAGTAGAGATTAGTAGTGAGTGGTGGGAATATTAATTCTGTTTTCTTGTAAGATGGGTGATTTTCTCGCCTTTGAGTTTCTCTGTCTTTGCTAAAATTTCTCAAATAACTGTATCATCTTGTCATACAAAAATATACAGTGAACATTTTTTCCCTTAATTCAACTGATGTTCATTCTTTTGGGTTCAGGCTTTATCTTATTTTCCTCCATCATTTGAGCCCATTTTCTGGCTGTCACATCAGTGGCACACTGTCTGCTAGGAGCTGCATGTCATCGAGGAGGACTGTAGGTGACCTTCCTTAGCGAGAAATGTGGCCCTGCAGGAACAGGACAGTGTGGGCTGGTATTCGGGAGGAGAAATGGAAAGAAAATAACTGTAAGGTACGAATGTGGCGAGAGGGCTGAGCGTTTGGCCTTCATGAGGTCTGGGCAGTTAGAAACCAGGTTGGTGGGGTGAGACGGGGTAGCTGGGAGGGGTGGCAGCGAACGTTGCAGTTTTGTCTATTATAGGTTCTACCCATCAGAAGACATTAGATGAATTGGTGGCCTAGGCATACAAAAGCACTACAATTTTGGTTTTTTTTAGGCAAAAGGGGAGGAAATCCCAGTCACTGTAGGTGAACAACCAGTGATCACTCAACAAATTCCAGAAGCTTCTCTTGCTGTGGGTCACTTAGTTCCAGGCTGCTCCAGGCTCTCAGGAGGAGACTTTCCTTCCTTCCTCACTTTCCTTGCAGGAGGAAGAGAGACTGCAACTGGCACTTGCTCCAGAGAGGTCAATGATGCTGTCTAAAGAGAGTTGGTAACACAGGTGTGGGGAAACATGTTAGTCATCTCCCAACCAATCAGATATTGTGAGTGTAGCACGGGTGGGAAGAACAAGCACGAGGAGGCCCCAGCCCCTGCACCAGGCTGTACAGTGGAGCTGAGAGATCTTGGTGGTGTCCCCCCGCCGCTGCCCCCCCACCCATCTTGCTCTCCTACCCAGTTCCTGCCCTGTTGCTAGCTCCTTGGCTCAACTAGGTCAGGTCACCTGGAAGATTTTCACCCTTGCTCTTCATGGACCAGAAAATTCAGGAGCACTCTTTTGGCTGTGAACATAGAAATTCAGTGGAGCAAGCTAACCAGGAATTGGGTGTTGGGGGGAGGGGAGGGACTTAGAGCAAAAATACTGGGGTATTGCAAGGAAGACCAGAGTGGGGATGCATCCATTTCAGGAAGCACAGAGAGTAGAAGGTGGGATGCGAGCCTGCACCCTTCACTCATATCTCACCTCGGTTTTTGTCTTAATCGCCAGAGATGAACTCGCTTTGTTTTTTGTCTCATTCACTGGAAGGAGCGTGGCTGTTGACTTGCAGCTAAAGGCATGCTGGGTTTGCTGGGTGTCTGTGTGCCAGAGAAAACATGACTGGCCGGGGCCGGGGACTGGCTCATCCAAGCCTACAGTCACAAGGTACAAACACGGCTGTCAGCAGTCTGCCCTGGGGGCCCAGACACAGTTCCAAGAGAAAGGAGTGGGGGGTTAGGAGCTGTGCCAGTCACTCCCTAAAGGTTTATGTTAGGTGGGAATTTGGCAGAGTCTCTTGCCCCCGTGACTGGCTGTCTTCACTAAGGCCCCTTGGATTGGGGCGACTTGAGTTTCCCTCCCCGCCCCGAGCAGAGCCCCTGCAGCCTAAGACCTTCGGAACCCAGCCACAGCCATGCTCAAGGCCCCTCTCCACACATTCGGATGAGCCTCACGCATGAAGAAACTGGCAGAGGAACCCAGGTGTGTGGGACCCTGGGCTGAGATCTCCAAGCCTGCTCAGATTGGGACTGGGCCTCCTCCACCCAGACCCCCCATTTTCCAGTAGCTTGGAAGCCACACCCACAAACTGCCCCTGGTGCCGTGTAATCCCATCAGTGGCCAAGATCCAGAGACTATAAAACAAAGCTCCTAGAAGCACACGGCCATAAATACTGCACACTTATAGCCTAGTTCTCCCTCTTAGAGAACATGGCATGGTACCGAGAGCATCCTGCCCGCACGGCAGAGCCTGGCAAGCTCCCCGTGACGTATTCAATATGCCAAATACAGTAGCAATGATGAGTCTCATTCCCCTGACCCTGAAAGAGCCTCCAATGCGGCACACTGGGAAGAACAAGTAAAGAGAGGCTGCTAAAATCTCAGGGCTAGGATTAATGGAGATGTTACTGGCACCCACTCGAGCAAATTGATGATCAACAGGATGATAGTGATTGTGATATTGATAGAGAATTTTATGAGCGCATGGACAGCCTCATTAAAGATAGCCTTGGGGATGTTAATCTTCACTTTAATCAAAACAGCACAGCAGGCTCCTCCCAAAGAAGGCAGCCCAGTCCTCATGGTGCTTTCTAAACATCCCCAGTGTGGTAACAGCATCAGTGGTGGCCGTGCCCATCAGATGTCTTACACCCCTTGAAAAGAGGTAGTTCAGATCCCTCAAAGGGCGAATTGAGAGTGACTCAGCAAAATGACCGGAAGGCCTGGGCCAGAGTCCTTGACAGACAGTATTGGGAATGCAGAATTCAATTATTAATTCTCCTAATAAATCCTGCCGAGACACAGGGATTGCAATAATGGATAAGATTCATCCCTGCTATGAAGGAAGTCACAGTCTATTTGGGGCAGAACAGATGCATAAACAGGAAATTAAAATCGAGTGTGGCAGGTGCCCAAATGGAAAAGTGTGTGTGTGTGTGTGTGTGTGTGTATGTGTGTGTGTGTGTGTGTGTGTGTGTGTGTGTGTGACACTGTGTGGGATACCTCATCAGTAGTCTTGGAATGAGGGACATGACTTAGAGGGGAGAGGATCTTGGTGATGGGGTAGATTCAGGGAAGCCAAGAGACCCAAGCTGTATCTTACTTGTTCATTTTGGAGCCACATCCAACTGTGCTCAGGGATCACTCCTGGCAGGGGTTGGGGAACCATATAAGATACCAGGGATCAAATCCAGGTTGGCCTCATGTGAGGCAAGCATCTTACCCCCCTGTGCTCTCTCTCTGCTGGGCAGCACCCCACCTTCACCCCCTCCCCCCGGCCAAGCTGCATCTTGAAGGACATAGCATTTCTGTGCCAGCATGGAGAGAGATGAGAAGGGCTGGCAGGGTAAGTCAGAGAAAGTGGACAGTCCCATAGAAAGACACACGCAGAGAACTTAACAAAATAAACAGACACGCCTATGTAACAGACCCAGCAAACTTGCTGATATTCACTGTCAAGTCCTATTACTTCTAAGGGATGAGAATCTGACCTTTGACCCCAGCACCAGGCCTTTGGGGATGACAACGGGGTCATCAGCACAGTTTGCTGAGTCTCCCACACTGCTAGAACAGCTGCTCAAGTGCCCAACCTTAGCGCTTTTCTTGTGCATGTGCCTTCACTGTCGTGAAGTTGGAGCCTTTTTCCTTTTCCTGCTCTTCTTCCCTCTCCCCCTTCCATCACTCCTTACCCTCAGACAAACCCCCTAAATGGTAAGGTCAGATACAAATATGTGGGCACAAGGCTATTTTTGTCTTTTTTGTTTTTATTATATAATCTCTTGCTCCCTCCACTAGCAATACCTCATGGAAACTTCTCCAAGCAAGTAGGCAGAGACAAAGCCTATTTTGCGTTTGATGTCATTATGTTCTGTAGTATGTCAGAGACAGACCTTACTCAGTCACTCCCCCATAACAACCTTCCACTTTCACTGTATTTGGAAATTTTTGTGCCCCGCCCCCACCCTCCATGGTTCTGCAAAGAACAAAAATGTTTCTGCAAGTACATATGTCCCTGCAAGTTCTACTACCACTTAATTACTTCCAACATATTCCCCAATATATCTATTTTTGGCAGAAGAAACAAAATGTGCTCTGATTTTAATAATTTTTTGTTTAATTAATCACCCCGAGAACAGATTGGGCTTTTGTTACTTTATTTTTATCTAATTTTTAATATTTCAGTATGTGTCAATATGTGCCTTTTCTGTTCAAGGAACGACACAGGAGCCCCCAGCCCAGCGTTACTGAAAGTTCAACTTTTACTTATTTTATTTTATTTGCTTTTTTGGGTCACACCCAGTGATGCACCGGGGTTACTCCTGGCTCATATACTCAGGAATTACTCCTGGCGATGCTGGGGGACCCTATGGGATGCTGGGAATCGAACCTGAGTTGGCCGCGTGCAAGGCAAACACCCTACCTGCTGTGCTATCGCTCCAGCCCCCGAAAGCTCAGCTTTCTTTTTGGGTCACACCCAGCGATGCTCAGGGGTTACTCCTGGCTTTGCACTCAGGAATTGCTCCTGGCAGTGCTTGGGGGACCATATGGGATGCCGGGGATCGAACCCGGGTCGGCCGCGTGCAAGGCAAACGCCCTACCCACTGTGCTATCGCTCCGGCCCCCAAGCTCAGCTTTCAACACCAATTTAGATTAAAAAATAAAATGCCTTCTTTTGCAGGTTCCAAATTTTGATCACTTTTAATTTCAAATGTGCAAACCTAAAGTTTTGAGCGTATAGCAAGAGTGTTCAGATGTCATTATCTTGATTGTCGTTTAAAAAGTCTTATGACAAGTCAAAACAAGCATTTTCCAGTCAATGTTCTTCCCTGGGAAAGAGGTGAATGCAGGTCTCCCATGTAGTGCTCAGTGCCGGAAGCTTCTCTCAGAAATTCTCGGTTCAGTTCTAGGACCCGAGGAGGCGGTGCTGCTCAGGTCGATGATGCTAGAGCCCCTGGGTCACCCCAACTGGGGGACATGGATCTCCAGGGTCACACCTGTTGATGCTCCAGGTACTGTGTGGCAACAGGAACTGAACAGGTTGGGGTGTTTGCCCTAATTTTTATACTGTCTTCTGGTCCCTATTTTATCTTCTTGCAATTGTTATAAAAATTTCAACTGAGGTAATGTTTTATTAAAATGTGATTTAGAGAACCTCCTGGTTCCTGCTGTTGAAGTCCACAGCGAGTTCAGGTCTCTGCTGGCCACTCCGTACAGCCAAATACAACACAGAGGAGGGGAATAACAGGTCACTTCAGTGAAGCAATCCTTTGAAAGACCTGAGAACTGTGACCTCAAAATCCAGCTCTAAAATCAGTCAAAAAATCTAAAATGCACTATCATAGACATATTTATCATGATTTATTACTTATGCAAACACAAAATTGGAATAACTCTTTTTTTTTTTTTTTTTTTTTTTTTTTGCTTTTTGGGTCACACCTGGCGATGCACAGTGGTTACTCCTGGCTCTGCACTCAGGAATTACCCCTGGCCATGCTCAGGGGACCATATGGGATGCTGGGATTTGAACCCGGGTCGGCCGCGTGCAAGGCAAACGCCCCACCCGCTGTGCTATCGCTCCAGCCCCTGGAATAACTCTTAATATCAAAAAAGTAAGAAAAGGATTAAATTATCACAGTGGGCTGGGGAGAATGCTTAAAGGACTGAATGTAGACCTGGACAGGGGGTGGCCTAGAACTAACCAATAATTAGAGGAAGAGGTGAAGTACCCATAGGTAGCCATTCTTTTTTTTTTCTTAATTTATTTTATTGAATCACCAAGTGGAAAGTTACAAAGTTCTCAGGCTTATATCTCAGTTACACAATGCTCAAACACCCATCCCTTCACCAGTGCCCATGTTCCACCACCAATAAAAACAAAAACAAAAGCAAAAACAAAACAAACAAACAAACAAACAAAAAACAGTATACATCCCACCCCTCACCCCCAACCCACCTCGTACATGAGTGATAATTTCACTTCCTTTTCTCTTTACCTTGATTACATTCCAGATTTCAACACATAACTCACTATTGTTGTTAGAGTTTCAAAACAGACTTACTATTTTTGTTGGAATTTATCCCCTAAGAATACAGATCTATTAACAGGGAAATATTTGATAATAAGTTTTCCACTGATGAGAATGAAGAGATAAAATGTCACGCGGCCACGGTAGTGGCCACGCGGTTTACAATTTCTGTATTATAGTAATTAAGTCAGCGAAGATTTAAGTTTGAAAATGAATCATTTCCCTTCCTGGAACAGCATGTAGCCAAAGTTAGTTCACAGTCTCCATACATGGGTGCAAGCACTTGCTGGAACCCCAATTCCTAAAGCTGTCTCTGGTTCCCGCTCGTTCCACATCCTCCGGCTCTGCAGAGGCATGGGCACCCGGGTCGAAAACCCAGCCGGCCGGAGCCGAGCACCGGCCCCGGCTGGGGCTGCCCCGATATTCCCGCGGCTGTTTCAAGTTCAAAGCACACATTTTTGTTTTTTCGCGCCAAAAGTTCATACCTTCTCAACGGACCCACAAAATGTCGGACACCACGCCTTCTCCCGGAGGGGAGAGAGACCAAGAAGGAAGGTTATTTCCTCCGTTAGCCGGCGTGGGGCAAAAGCTTAGTTCACAGTCTCCATACATGGGTGCAAGCACTTGCTGGGACTCCAATTCCTAAAGCTGTCTCTGGTTCCCGCTCGTTCCACATCCTCCGGCTCTGCAGAGGCATGGGCACCCGGGCCGAAAACCCGGCCGGCCGGAGCCGAGCACCGGCCCCGGCTGGAGCTCCCCATAGGTAGCCATTCTAAAGAAGGGTATGCAGCAATACTGACCTAGAAGAATAATGCTGCTTTGCAGGTTATATGTGCAAGTACATGAAAACATATCTAGGCCTAACAGGCTAGTGAGAAAGATGTGTAATCACTGATAGTTGACTAGATGGAATTTTGGGAAAAATAGGATGTTGACCCATTGAAAATTTTACATCTTGCTCCCAACCCCTGGCCAGACTAGTCCCTGTTGGGATCTTGCTCCTGCTCAAAGTTCGTGTCTGACAGTGTCTGTCTCAGTGTTCCCTTACATTGATTCAGGGTTTTCCCTGGTCTAAGGATTGTAGTGAAGATTGAGAGTTTTCTAATGTTTACTGTTGAATCCCCTGCCAGGGAGATGGTTGACTATGAACTTTTATTAGCCAAATACACAAATGAATATTTGTACAGAGACTCATAAATAAATTTTGAAAGAGATCAACTAGCTGCAAAAACTTCTCAAAGACTTGTATGTGTTTGAGATACCCAGGGCTCACATGAAGCAGGGCGGGACAGCAAACAAAGCCCCAGTGGCCCCTGGCTTCCACACCCCAAAGTTGCCACCATGCCTCTGGATGGACTCCATCACCTTGAGACTATGAACTTCAAAAAGAACTTAACCTGGCTGTAACCTCATGTACCTGGGTCCCTGTGGCTGAAAGCTTTGTGCCTTCTGAGAATCAGGGTGGGCTACCTTCCCCCACTTCTCTATACTTCTGAGAGTCCCAACAGTCACACCTATGAATCACCTTCACCACTAGGCAAACTCAGCACTAAAATTTTTTTTTTTAATTAGTTTATTTTTAATTAGAGAGTCATCGTGAGGGTACAGTTACAGATCCATACATCTTTATGCTCATGCTTCCCCCATACAAAGTTCAATAACCCATCCCTTCACCAGTGCCCATTCTCCACCACCCGTAAACCCAACATCCCTCCCCCCCCTCCCCAGGCCCGTCTCCCCCCACCCCACCCTGCCACTATGGCAGGGAATTCCCTTTTGTTCTCTCTCTCTGATTAGGTGTTGTGGTTTGCAATAGAGGTGTTGAGTGGCCATTGTGTTCAGTCTCTAGTCTGTATTCCACCCGCCTCACCCTTCCCCCACATGACCTCCAACCACATTTTACTTGGTGGTCCCTTCCCTGAGTTACCCAGAGTGAGAGACCAGCCTCCAAGCCATGGAAACAATCTCCTGGTACTTATTTCTACTATTCTTGTGCGTTAGTCTTATAGTCTGTTATTCTATATTCCACAGATGAGTGCAATCTTTCTATGTCTGTCTCTCTCTTTCTGACTCATTTCACTTAGCATGATACTTTCCATGTTGATCCACTTATATGCAAACGTCATGACCTCATTTTTTCTAACAGCTGCATAGTATTCCATTGTATAGATGTACCAGAGTTTCTTCAACCAGTCATCTGTTCTAGGGCACTCGGGTTTTTTCCAGATTCTGGCTATTGTAAACAGTGCTGCGGTGAACATATAAGTCAGCACTAAAAATTTAACTCCAACTGTGCTGACCGTTTTTAAAAAATGTAAATTTTCTGGGGAAAAAGTTTTGACATCTCCAAACTCTACAACACTGATAATCCAGTAGTAGCACACCAGATTGTATAAAATGCAATGTAGAAGCCAACCAATCTCGACTAACAAAAACATTAACACGAAAGCTTAGCTTGTAACAACATTTTAGTAATCTGTCAGACAAGGACTTAATATCTGCATGGTGAAATACAACATTTTCACTAATTTCCTTCAAGGAAACATTTATTGCTCATTCTGTTAGCCATTTATGGATGACAAACAATATAAAATAAATTACTGTGGGCTACCACAGGGGGCAGGCTTGAAGGGGGCTGGGAAACTAGAGACAATAGTGGAGGGAAGGTGACAGTGGTGGTGGGGTTGGTGTTGGAATGTTGAATGCTGGTAACAAATCATCAGGAACAACTTTGTAAGGCATAGTGTTTGAATAAAGTGTGGGGAAAAATAAAATAACAATTTTATGTCTTGAGTCCGGAGTGATAGTATAGCAAGAATAGCATGTGGCTGCTTGGAGGCAGTTGACCTGGGTTTAATCCTCAGCATACCTCCCCTGAGCTCTGCCAGGAGTGATTCCTGAGCACTACTGGGTGTGACTCCCCACCCACTAATTTACATATCTACTTTTAATTTTTATTGATTTTTTAAAAAAAAATTTAAGTGTCAGAGTACTATTTATTCAGCCACTGATTAAGCTGACTAAAGTGGGCATGAACTCCATATTACTTTTTTGTGTGTCACTTGGATCACTTCTCATCCCATTGCTCATCGATTTGCTCAAGCAGGCTCCAGTAACGTCCCCATTCATCTCAGTCATGACGTACTAGTGTAGCCCAATAGCATCTGCTCGCTCCAGGAACACGGAGAGCCTCAAACAATTCATTCAGGGTCTTGACGAAGAAGTCTGACCATTTCGTAGGTAGGTGGCCAGGCTTTCTTTTGACATCTCATGGAATCCAGACGGTAACAGCTCTAGTCCAGTGGTCATCTCCAAATCACATTACATGTCCGGCCCATCTGATTTTCGACACCTTGGCAAACGAGATAACATCCTCAATTCTCGATTGTCGAAGGAGGTTAGAACTCCAGATTCCTTCTCTCATTTGAGTGAAATGTGATATTCCAAGCATAGCTCTTTCGATTCCTCTTCGAAAGAACCCGAATAATGTTCTCATCCTGTTTCCATAGGACGTAGGTCTCTGAGGCATGTGTTAGTGCAGTAAGAATGGTGGGGCTTGGTTCTTCACACGCTACCTGTCTGAATGCAAGGTTCCATCCCAATGGAAAACCAGTAGTACAAGAAGGGAGACATCCACGACATTGGCAACTATCACCGGATCTGCCTGTTGTATGTCATCTACAAGTTATTCACTCGAGTCATCCTGAATAGGATTGGCAGAACATCAGATGAAGGACAACCATGCGAGCAAGCTGGGTTCTGAAAAGGATTCAGCACAATTGACCATATCCACATGGTGACCAAGCTCATTGAGGTTTCGCGAGAGTTCAAGATGCCGCTCTGTCTAATGTTCATTGATTTAAAGAAGGCCTTCGATTCTGTTGAGACTGAAGCAGTCATCGAAGCTCTAGCTAAAGAGGAAGTTCAAACTCAATACATCAGGATTGTCTGTGAGCTGTGTTACGGATTCACCACCAGGATCTCACCATTCTACAAGGAAGTGATCATCGACATAAAGAGAGGGGTTAGGCAGGGCGACACCATTTCACTGAAAGTTTTCAGTGCTACCCTCGAGAATATCATGTGACGACTGGAATGGGAAGGAATGGGAGTGAAGATGGATGGTCGGCAACTACACCACCTCAGCTTCATTGATGACATCATTCTAACAACACCAAACATTAGCAAAGAGGCACAAATGCTGGCAGATTTCAACTGTGAGTGTGGAAAGGTTGGACTACAGCAGTATCTCACAAAGACAATGTTCATGAAAAACAGACTAGTTCCTGACATTCCATTTGCTCTCAGCAGAAAGACCATCTCCGAATGCAGCCGTTATGTGTACCTACATCAAGAATTCAACATGACAAATGACCTGGCACCTGAGCTGCGCAGGAGGAAGAGAGCGGTGTGGAACACCTTCAAGAGCGCTGAAGAAGTTGTTAAGAGGACAAAGAAACTCCGGCTCTGGGCACACCTTTTTGACTCCACCGTTCGACTCTACTTTTTTTTAATTAAAATTTTTTTTATTATATATCTGTGAGATAGATCATTACAAAGCTGCTCATGATTGGGTTTTAACTGAAATTCAATTATCCAACACCCATCCCTCCACCAGTGTACATTTCTCATCTCCCATGTCCCCCATTTCCCTCCCACCATCCCCCCAACACTTCACTTCTCTCCCCCAGCCTGCCTCTATGGCAAGTGTTTTCCTTCTTTCTCTCTCTCTCTTTTTCCTTTGTGTATTATGGTTTACAGGTACTAAGAGGTCATCGTGTTTGTTTAGGGCATTCAGTATTTTTATCAGGAAGGTAGGACTGAAGTAAAGCTTTTTAACTGGGTGGCAGTTTTGGGGTGTGGATATGACTGCTGAGGCTTCTGAAAGTACAGGGAAGTGGGGGGAGGTAGCCTATCCTGACCCCCAGAAGCCTGGAGATCTGTCATAAGACCCACATACCCAAATTTCCATTAGATTATGTCTGGGTGAGGTCTGTTCTGAGATGGTGGAGTACAGCTAGGGCCACAGTGGCAGCTGTGGATTGTGGAAGCAAGCCACTGCCAGGGCACCGGCCTGATCTGCCTCCCTCCAATTTTCCCTGATCTGTTCAGCCTTGTACAAGTCTGAGATGAACTGCAGCTTTTGATCTCTTTCCAGATTTATTTATTGGTCTCTGGAACAGGGCTGGTAGAAGAGCTTAGATGGTTGCACTAAAGTTGATTTGTGGGTCTGACTGCCAGTGCTTCTAGGAGTATAGGGAAGTAAGGGGGAGGTAGCCCATCTCAACTCAGAGAAACTTTTAGCAGATTATATCTCAGTGAGGTCCATCCTGATACAGTGGAGTCTGGCCAGGGGAATGGCAGCAATTTTGGATTGTAGGAGCAAGTGGTTGCCGGGGCTATGCTTGAGCAAGCACCATGCTAACCCAGTCCCCTCTGAATTACCCTGGTCTGTTCAGCTTGTTCAGGTCTGAGATTAACTGCAGCTTTTAATCTCTTTCGAGATTTATTTGTGGGTCTCTAAAGCAAGGCCGATAAATGAGCTTATATAGCTGAGCTGAATGTGGTTTGTGGGCATGGCTCCCACATACCTAACTTCTGGCTGTTAAATTTCTTGGGAAACCATGTCCCGAATTGTTGGGGTCAGGCCAGAGGCACAGAGGTAATTTTGGGGTATCAGAAAGCTTTAGACACCATCAGGCTGCTGATGCACTCACCCCATGGGATAGGTTGACCTGCTGGTGGCACCACACCCCCCATGTTTACTTTTTACAGAGAAGAGCCTGTTAAGAAAATGAAGTTTTAGATGCTATTTGAGTGGGCTGGGGGATAGGACAGTGAGGGGGCAACATGTATGGTGGAAGGAAGTGTTCAACTGGGAGAGGGAGGGAGTGCAGAAAGGTGATAAAGTGTTATCTATGAAATCCTATCAGCAACATAACTGTAAATCACACTGAAAAAATTTTTAAAGTGCCTTTCATAAAAGCAGGGCAGGAAGCAAATGGAGTGGGGTCATGGTGGAGGGACGTGGACTTTTGGTAATGGGATTGGTGTTGAAACATCGTGTGCCTTAAACTCAGCCATGAATAACTTTTTAATTTCATGGTGACTAAATAAAAAATAAAGAAAGAAATCAAGGGGAAAAACAAAAATAAAGGTTCTTTTGTGGGGGGCGGTGGCGGTGCTGGGGGGGAAGGGTGCAATGCCAGAGATAGAATCTAAGATCTCACATATACGGATGAGTTCTCTCTCTAGCACTGACCTATATCCCCGGCCCAAGAATAGAGATTTCTAATGATAGTTTAGAGAAATTCATCTCTGTGGCTCAATAAGAATTGCCTGGATTTAAGGGACATCAATGAGGTGATAATATAGGATTCATGGTTGGTGATATCTTTTGAAGATAAAAAAATATTTGAGAACAGATATAAAGAAAGTTTTTTTGGTGCATATTTTGATTTATTATATCATAGTTCTGTATGGATTTTGGATAAAATATCCCAATCTACAAATAAACAGAAAAGTGAGAATTTCCTATAATGAGAAATTATCTTGAAATATCAAAAATACTCTGAATAATAGAAAATACCTGCGTGTTCTGAACCCAGAGCTGTCCAAACCTAATATTTCCCTTTTTTGCTTATGATAAAATAAGAAAGATTGAGTTGAAGCTCACGATAATCCCTTTCTTCTTCCTTCCCCTCTGCTTTTTTTTACAGCAATAATCATTGCTGTGGTTTTAGCAGTCCCATGCATGTTTTATATTATCACATTTGTGTGTGCCTATAAATAAAAGAGCAAAATTTTCAGGTTTTCTAACTATTGCCTCTATTATTATTCTGAACAGACTCTTCTGTAGCTTCCTCTTGCTTTCAACATCCAGCTTTAGATTTATCTACATGGACACATGCTCTACTTTATCAGACTACCAGCTATAGGCTGGTTCCCTGAAAGGACAGGCTACAGTTTATTTATCCTGTTGCTAGTATGAACGTGGAGGTCGCTTCCATTCTCTCTTCACTGCAATGTCACAGTGAACAATCTCATTGACTTGTACAACTGTTGCATAGATGGGGAGCAAAATTTCTGGGTCAGTGTTGCTCCTCTTAACAAGATAAGACCAATTTATTCTCCAAAGTAGTGAACCGAGTTATACTCGCATAGCCTGGAAGTTAACATTAGCACTAGGTGTTGTGAAATATTTTTTTAAATATTTTTTTTTTGCTTTTTGGGTCACACCTGGTGATGCACAGGGGTTGCTCCTGGCTCTGCACTCAGGAGTTACTCCTAGCAGTGCTTGGGGGACCATATGGGATGCTGGGAATCGAACCCGGGTCGGCCACTTGCAAGGCAAACTGTGCTATTGGTCCAGCCCCTTGTTTTTGATTTTGGGACCACACACTTAGTGGTGCTCAGGTGCTCAGGCTCACTGCTGGCTCTGCACTCAGGGATCACTCTTGGTGGGACTCTGGGGACCATCTGATATGGGGGGATCAACCCTGCTTTGACTACATGTAAGGCAAGTGCCCTACCTATTGTACTGTCTCTCCAGTCTTGTTATGAAATTTTTTAAATTTTGACAGCCTGCTGTGAAAAGTCAGGCAATTTGCAACTTTATGGTTTTGACCTTGCTTGAATTTTCTCAGTTGTTTCGCAGTTCGTTTAAGTTTCTGCTTCTGTGACTTGTTTGTTTAGGTTCTATGCTTACTTTCTGATTGTATTATTTAATGACCAAATTGTAGTCGTGTATGAATTTTGGACAGCAGTCCCCTGTCATTTAAATAAATTATAAATATTTTGCTTCATTTTTCATCTTGTGTTTAACTTTGTACATAATTAGTTTTGTTAAATGTAATGATCTAATCCTATTGAAAATGTATAAATGTTTGACATTGTGGTTGATGTTTTGAATTTATTTAAATAAAATAGTGTTTTAAAAATCCTCCTTTCTTCTAACTTTAAAGATATTTTATGCATTTTTGAAATTTTAAAGTTTTAATATTCATATCAAATCTTTATTCTGCCTGGAATTTATTTTATATAATATGAGTTAGGGATTGAATTTTAATTTTTCCCTCTGGATATGTCTCAGAATAAATTATTAAACAACTCATCCTTTCTGAATTGATTATAAGGCTCTTTGCCATACATCAAGTATTCATATGTATGTAGCCTGTTTCTGCACTGTACCTTATTCTCTTGATATAGTTGTCCCTTTCTGAGCCAGAAATTTCTAATACCTTGTCTTCATTATTGTGATTTTACATGAAATTAACTTTTTGATATGAAAGACCCTAACCTACTTCCTTTAAAAAATCATTTCAGCTCTTCAGATATTTTTGGTTTTTCAACTGAATTTCAGTGTCACATTTTTCTATTGGGATTTTTATTGGAAATATAGTCAGTTTCAAAGTATTCCAGAGAGAATTGCCACCTTCACCTCAGGAAGTCTTCATCTTTTTGTTTCCATTTTAATACAAAGAAAGTGTTTTTATTTGTATATGGAAGCCTAAGTAATGATACAAAAATAAAAGTTAGCAGAGTTATATCAAAAAAGCAAATAAGTTCTAAGGCTGGAAAAGTTAGCAGAGTTATATCAAAAAAGCAAATAAGTTCTGGGGCTGGAGAGATAGTACAGGGGTTAAGGTGCTTGCCTTGCATGTTGCTGACCTCATTTCAGTCCCTGGCACTGCATATGGTCTGCCAGGCATGACCAGGAGTGATCTCGGAGCACAGAGCTAGGAGTAAGCCCCGAGAATTGCAGGGCGGGGGTCCCCAAAACGAAAACAAAGAAAAAAATTCTAGTTTGAAAAGCTATAGATGGCAAATCACTTTGTTCCATCCCATTCCCCCTTGATTACTATAAAGCACCTCTGCTATATCCCTGATTGAATCTTTAGTTTGATGTATACAAGAGTGTAGGATAACATTGGGTTTGTCCTTTCAGCCTTGCCACGGGGAACTTAGTTTACCTTAAAACCATGTCCTTTCTGTATGGACACAGCAAGACAGTTAATATTATGCTTTGTAACTTGGGAGCTGGTTGACTCCAATAATATTTACTCCTGGGCATCTGCTTTCTCAAATCAGTTGCCCTTTAGTTCCTAGCATCCCAAAAGCAGGGTCTCAAAGAGGGACAGAGTGGACCCAGGGCAAGCTGTGAGCTACCCTGGCATCGAAATGGGCCAGGCCAAAGTGCCACAATACTCAACTATAAGTTGAGAACATGGTCATAGACAAATGCTGTCATGATCTGAAAGTAACAATGAGACTAGGATCCTGCTGGGGTTAGGAAGACTAACCTGGCCTGAGGACTGTGGTCTTAAAAATATAGTGAGATGTTCTCAGGAAGAACCAAACTTTTAGTCTGATATATCTCTTACTGTGCTCATACAGAATGACATTGCTAGAAATATTAGAAGTAGATTTACTACAACCAATTAAGTGGATTACTAGCTGAGGAAAAAAGAAAGCAACACACCCTGGGTGGGATCCCCTTAAGTGGATCTCCTATAATCTGGAGTAATCTCCTTGGATGAGATTTTGTTAATCTCCTGGAGTCTTTCCCCTCTTTGTTGATTTGTTAGTGTTCAACCCACCTTTGTGTCATCACCCTATGTGATTGCTATATAAACTAAGACTGTAAGAAAAGTGAGGGAGAAGACACAGAAGCAGGGCACAAAGCAAAAGAGAATCAGGGAGTCATTGGAGCCAGAAGCAGGGGAAAGAAAGAGCACAAGTGGGTCAGAGTCAGAAGTAAGGGTCAGAGTCAGAAGTAAGAGTCAGAGTCAGAAGTGAGAGTGAAAAGGGCTCCAAAGAGAGAAGCAGAAGGGCTCCGGAGAGAGAGATTGGAAGAAGAGAGATAGAAAGAGACCAGAGGAGAGACGACAGACAGAGAGAGGTCGGAAGAGGCCAGAGAAGAGACTACAGAGACAAAGACAGAGATAGAGAGACAGACAGAACAGCACACAGCAGCACACACAGAAGCAGAGCACAAAGAGGAGCCATCCCGATCTGGTCCATACACAGTGGCTCGAGAGCACTACACGTGAGTGGCGAGCGAGAGAGAGCGCTGCCCCCAGAGCCCTCGAACAACACACACACATCACCCCCTGCTGCGTGTGCATTTATATTTTTTACAGCTGGCGTCCCTGGGTGGGCACGAACTACCAAGTAAAGGTAAGAATAGTGTTCGGTGTACCCCTGCCCTAGAAAGTGAGTGGGAGAACAGGACTTTTTAGGATGCTCGGAGTTAAAATCCTAGCCGCTATCCTCCACTAAGATGGGACAGATTCTGGGTCTTCCCAAGATCTTTCATAGCTTCTCGAGCTGCTGTTCCATCCCATTCCCCCTTGATTACTGTCAAGCACCTCTGCTATAGCCCTGACTGGACCTTTAGTTTGATGTATACAGGAACATCGCTTCCCTGTCTTTTTTTCTTCTTTTTTGATGAACCAGCAATGACCCTGCTCACAGCTCAGACCTTCATCCTTGAATGTGCTATAGCTCTCTTCTGATTTAGGTCTTCCTTTATATCTTTCACAGCACCTTAAAATATTCTTCATGAGGGTGGGGGGAGATGGGATTGGGGGGGTGGGAGGGATGCTGGGTTTATTTGTGGTGGAGAATGGGCACTGGTGAAGGGATGGGTTCTCGAACTTTGTATGAGGGAAACATGAGCACGAAAATGTATAAATCTGTAACTGTACCCTCACTGTGACTCACTAATTAAAAAATAAATAAATTTAAAAGTATTCTTCATGAAGGACCTTACTAGATGCAGAAATCTTTTGTTAGATTTATCCATACATGCTTGTTTTTGCTATTTTACACATATTCTAATTGCTATCTGTATATACATGATCTAATTGATCATTACTGGCATTTAGAAAATTGCTTATCCTTGTGTCCAGAGCTCTGCTGACCTCTGTTATTACTACTAAGAGTTCACCTCTACAGTCTCTCTGATTATCTGAGCAAATAATAAACCAGTGGTAAATTGTTGACCTCAGCCTTTCAAATGCACAAAATTCTAATGTCTTTCCCCCCTGTCCCCACTGTGCACTGACTTTGGTCCCTGGTGCAGCATGAAACAGTAATGCCAATAGCTGCATCCTTCCTTGCTTCCATGGGTTTTTTGACACTGCCATGGGTTCAGCATGGTACCTACTAGTTATTTCAGTTGGAGAGAATAAATAGTACTTTAGTGTTTAACGCACAGTTATATATACTTTCAAGGTCAGTGTTTTTAAACTTCAGGTCAAAGTTCATTGTTGGGTTGTGAAGTCAATTTAGTTGGTTGCAACTCCCATTTGGTGTGTGTATTTGTGGTGCTGGGCCCAGAATCCAGAGTCTCACACATGCAAGGCACATGCTGTAACACTGAGTCACATCTCCAGCCCCAAACTCATTTTTTTTTTTTGTGAAGTAAAACAGATTTTATTTGGAGGTTTTTGAAGGTGAGGAGGGAGGGAAGGCGAGAGAGTAACATGCTCAAGAGAGAACACAGGCTTCTCCAAGGGTGGAGAGAGGCCCTATGCACATTCCAGCATTAGATATGGAAGCATGAAAGTACACATCTCAAGAGGGGAGATTTGGGTGCCACATGTTCTTGGGCACCACATATGCTTGGCCACATGGGCACCCAAATTCATTTTTTTTAAAAGGAAATGTAATGGCATAAAATTAATTGTATCAGGGGCTGGAGAGATAGCACAGCGGGTAGGGCGTTTGCCTTGCACGCGGCCGACCTGGGTTCGATTCCCAGCACCCCATATGGTCCCCTGAGCACTGCCAGGGATAATTCTTGAGTGCAGAGCCAGGAGTGGCCCCTGTGCATTGCTAGGTGTGACCCCCCCAAAAATTAATTGTATCAGAATTCATCATATATTAAAGGTAAAAATTATTTTAAAACTAATCTATTTTTCTGATATGCTGCACATACATGCATTTGCATACTGGATTTTGATATAAAATATATTAAAAGGAGCACATTAAACATTTTTGGAAAATTTTGTATTATGTCGTGGCTTGTTTATCCCCCCAAATTTCTATGGTCTTATTTTAGTCTACATGACCTCTGTTTCTGATATGTGTGAACAATCTTGAACTCTGATTATTGATTTTGTCTTTTCTCTTGGGCAGCTTCTAGATGTTTCTTCTGGCCACCATGAGCTGCTCCTTCACTATGCTTCCCTTTCTTCATAGCCACCACCTTCTGTCTCAGGACTCATTATAATTACCAACATTCTGAGCTCCCTCCCTCCCTCCCTCCCTCCCTCCCTCCCTCCCTCCCTCCCTTCCTTCCTCCCTCCCTCCCTCCCTCCCTCCCTCCCTTCCTCCCTCCCTCCCTCCCTCCCTCCCTCCCTCCCTCCCTCCCTCCCTCCCTCCCTTCCTCCCTTCCTTCCTCCCTCCCTCCCTTCCTCCCTCCCTCCCTCCCTCCCTTCCTCCCTTCCCTCCCTTCCTCCCTCCCTCCCTCCCTCCCTCCCTCCCTCCCTCCCTCCCTCCCTCCCTCCCTCCCTCCCTCCCTCCCTCCCTCCCTCCCTCCCTCCCTCCCTCCCTCCCTCCCTTCCCTCCCTTCCTCCCTCCCTCCCTCCCTCCCTCCCTCCCTCCCTCCCTCCCTCCCTCCCTCCCTTCCTCCCTCCCTCCCTCCCTCCCTCCCTCCCTCCCTCCCTCCCTCCCTCCCTCCCTCCCTCCCTTCCTTCCTTCCTCCCTCCCTCCCTCCCTCCCTCCCTCCCTTCCTTCCTTCCTTCCTTCCTTCCTTCCTTCCTTCCTTCCTTCCTTCCTTCCTTCCTTCCTTCCTTCCTCCCTCCTACACTTGGTAATGTTCAGGGCTTACTCCTGGCTCTGCTCTCAGGAATCACTCCTGGTGGTGCTCAGGGGACTATATGGAATATATATGGGATGCCGGGGATCAAACCCAGATCAGCTGCAAGCGTTTTACCCACTGTACTATCTCTCCAACCCATACTTTGAGCTTTAATCTACTCAAATGTTGCTTCTCCCGTCATTCCCTCCATCTTCTTTTGGAATGTCTGCTAGCTAAGTTAAGCCTCTCAAAGTATCTTCTTTGTCTGTTAGCTACAACATTAAAATCATCTTGTTTGCATTCCAGACTGTAGCACTGTATCTCTGTCCTCCCATTGTTCATAGGTTTGCTCAAGCGGGCACCAGTAACATCTCCATTGTGAGACTTGTTACTGTTTTTGGCATATCGAATACACCACGAGTAGCTTGCTAGGCTCTATTCCAGACTATGTTCTATAAAAGTGTCTCATCACCACTCCCCAATACCATCCTCTTTAGATGACCTCTCAAGATAATTTAGAATTTACATTTGAGTTTTATATTTTGGTGCCACATATTTTTAGTTTTGATCCACACATATATACATAGATATGCATACATATACATATATGGGGGGTTCTCAGTGTCCATATGTTATATTTACATATATCTTTTAAGTTTCAAAATTTTGTTCTTACTATGAACAGAGATAACACTGTAACATGTCTCTGAACATACTATAGCACTGTCGCCTGCTTAAGTGGGCACCAGTAACGTCTCCATTGTAAGACTTGTTACTGTTTTTGACATATCTAACATGCCACGAGTAGCTTGCTAGGCTCTGCTGTGCGGGCAGGATCCTCTCGGTAGCTTGCTGGGCTTCCCCGTGAGGGACGGAGGAATTGAACCTGGGTCGGCTGCGTGCAAGGCAAACGCCCTACCTGCTGTGCTATCACTCCAGTCCCTGAACATACTAGATGTACATATTTTAAATAATGCTTTTAAAGAATGCTTCACAAAGTTAATTTTATCTTGGGGCATTTACTCTTTCAGTTAATAAGTTGTCTTTTGTAAGTTTTTGTAAGTTGTCTTTGTTGTTGTTGTTTTGGGGACACACCCAGTGATGCTCAGGGGTTACTCCTGGCTCTGTGTTCAGGAATTACTCCTGTGTGTGCTTGGAGGACCATATGGGATGCGTTTATCGAACCCGGGTCAGCCATGTGCAAGGCAATTGCCCTACCCACTTACTACCTCTCGCACTCCGAATGTTACCTTCTTTAGTATCGCATTGCTTCATTTGTTATGGAGCCACATTCTTTGTCTTTGCTATGAGTTCTAACCCAGGCACTGTTTATGGGTTAGTGCTGAGGAGTATCTCTTGGTGATGTTTGGGCCACCAAGTGGTACTGGAGATTGACCCCTGGTCTCTAGCCCCTAAATAAACTTTTCTCTCTCTTTATATATATTTATATACATATTATATATAAATATACAAATATATAAATAAATATTTATTTATTTATTTTTCAGAAATGCCAGGGATCATAGCCAGAGCCTTACACATGGAGCTAGGCCCAGTCTGGCAGCCACATGTTTCATATTAAACACACACATGTGTGTTTGTGTGCATGATTTTCTCTTATCCATGTGTCTCGCAGTTCCAAGGCGTTGCCGCTGCCTCCATCCGACCTTGCCCCAGACTCCCTGCACAACACCAGGTGGAGTTTGCCGCGCGTGCTATTGGGGCTCTCACTGTTCCAGGCTGGGGCAGCAGGTGGCTGGCTCAGTTCCTAGCCAGGAAGTTGTATCTACAGTCTGCTTTCTTGAGCCAAGAATCTCCTATAAAATTGTCGTCTCAGGAAGTGAGTTGATAATTGCTTTTTCTTAATGGACTCCTTTCCGTGGAGGGAGGGGCCCCAGCACATCCTCTGACTTCAACCAGTGTCCTGGTTCTGATCCACTCTTACGCATGAAACAACTTTCAGTTCCCACTATAGGGTAGGAGTCAAACCTGAACCACTGCTCTGGGCCTGCAGACTTGGAACATAACAGACCTGGGGCTTCAAACCCACACACACATTGTAATTTATTGCCAGCTCTGGTCAGCAGAGATGATTATCTATTTTCTCCCTCTTACTACATTTTATCAACCACTGCAACGTGTTTGGAGCCCAGGGGTGGAGCAAAGCCTTAATATGTGATGCTTCATCTTGACCGGAAGTCTCATTTACGAGGCAAAATTTTTCATTTTGTTTGAAAGTCTCACACATGTTAGTCTCCGAGAGCCATATGCTATACAAAATTCTTTTAATGAAAGCTATTTAACTTGTATCATTATAGAAAATAACTTCCAGTAGTTATAAGCATTTCTGTGATTTGAGTGAAAATGAACCACTTAATAGATGCTTGTTCTTTGGATGAGCGTTTCTTTGCTCTTCACGATGCACAGCTCTCACCCAGCCTGTCACCCACGAACCCCCAGCCATAACCCTACCTCAGAAGCGAGTGGGACAAAAGCACAGTTTCATTGTCTGTGGTGGTCAGTCTCAGAGTTCCAGGAACCCAGAGTGCCTGGGGATCCCCCAGGACTGACTTCAGTTCTCATGTGTCTGATTGCTGTATGACTCTGCGAAGTCTATGTAGGCCTTTTTTCCCAATTTCCTCACCCTTGGTGTGGTGGTCACTGTCACTGCCATCCTATTGCTCATCGATTTGCTCAAGCGGGCACCAGTAACGTCTCCATTTTGAGACTTGTCACTGTTTTTGGCATATTGAATACATCACGGGTAGCTTGCCAGGCTCTGCCATGCAGGCGAGATACTCTCGGTAGCTTGCCGGCTCTCCAAGAGGGGTGGAGGAATAGAACCGGGGTTGGCCATGCACAAGGCAAACGCCCTGCGGCTGTGCTATTAACATTGGTGTGGTGGTAATAATAGAAATTAATAGGATTATTTTAGGATCAGATGACATAATATATTTGATGCATTTCCATACAGCACCTGGCACATAGGAAGTGCCCAAGAAAAAAGAAACTATATCTGCTACTCAGCGCTTATTCCTGGCTCTGTGCTCAGGGGTCACTCCTAGTGGTGCTCAAGGACTAATCCCTGTCATTCATGCACAAAGTAAGTGCCCTACTAACTGTGCTCTTGCTCTGGCTCTCAGCTGGGGTTCTACCCCAGAACTACATATGGTCCCCTGAGTGCAGAATCAGGAGTAAGCTCTGAGCACCACTGCATGTCCCCCAGAGACAGAGAGAGAGAGAGAGAGAGAGAGAGAGAGAGAGAGAGAGAGAGAGAGAGAGAGAGAAGAAAGTAACTTAACATTTCAATATTTTTGGACCTTTTCTGTTTTCATCAGCAGCATCTATTAATGAAGATATGCCTCATTTCTTCTCTTCTGAGTTAAAAAAAATTCAACAAGCTGAATGATGATCTCAGTGTGAGAAGGATAGTTATGCAATGACATCACATCTATAAGTATTGTCCTATCAGACAAGGGCTTGGTGGTTTAAGTGGCCTAGTTAAGCAATGAAAGGTAAGCTGTTTGTTCCCTTGGGCTTACAAAACCAAAGAACCAGGGACTCAGTATAATCCCAGGGGACTCCACTTTAAAGGTACCTTATTTAACTTGCTTTTAAAAATAGTTCCCCGTGTTTTTGTGTGTTTTACTTGGCAGACGTGGCTCGGGGGTTGGTCTGGCTGCTTGGTTTAGCATCAGTGCAACACCTTTTGTTAATGGAAGTAGGAAGGAAGTGTGCTGAAAAGAAGGCGTGGAGGCATGTGGGAAAGTGTGTCACTTGTTTGCAGAGTAATAAGCAGACCATAGGGGGAAGACAGGCCAAAAGCATGAAGAGAAAAGGGCTACGTCTCCCGGGACAGACTCATCTTGGACTTAAAGACTCATCAATGCCTGGAAACAGGAGTGCCTGTGGGAACTGGGGCTATACGGGCCTTGTTGGAGATTTTAACACAGTTTACCTTGGGTGTCCATTAGTGTTCCTTGTGTCTTAAAGCTCAACTTCATTGACGGTAGATATATCCCATTGGAAGACTGGACAGTTTGCCCTTTTCCACCCAGAAATGAGAAGCCAATGTTCATGAGGAGTTGGAGACCAGAGCTGTCCACTGCCTGACCTTGTGTTTCTCAAAATAGAACATAAAACGAAAGAGAGGCTGTGTACAGGACCACTCGTAAGTCTTTGGAGAATTGTCTCTTGGAGTTCTTAGCTCATTTAAAAAAATCAAGTTACTTTATTCTTTTGACTGTTGAGTTGTTGGAGTTCCCTATGGATTTTAGAAAGGAATTTCTTTCAGATAGGGACTTTTTTTTAAAATAAATATTTTCTTGCTCCGTAGGTTGCTTTTTTATATTGTTGATTGCTCTTTTTTTTCTGAAAAGATGTTTAATGTCACTAGTCATGAGAATAATGTTAATCAGAATCTCAATGGTCCCTCACCTCACCCACGTGAGGATGGCTATTATAGAGAGCAGCAATAGACAGGTGTTGTGAGGAGGTGGATAAATAGAAACACTTGCACACTATTGGTGGGAGTGAGAAAGGATGCAGGTCCTAGTATGGAAACCCAGCATGGAAGTTCTTTTAAAAATTCAACCATAATTAGGGCCACAGGTTATGGTTTAAGTGGTACACCTGGGCTTGGTCTCCAGTATGGTGTGACCCCACTGAACACTTGGGTGTTGGATCCCAAGCGCTATTGGACAAAGCATCTCTGGGAGTGGCCCTGGAGCTCTGAGCATCTTTGGACATTTACACACACCCCCGCCCCCAAGAAACAAAATAGCAATTTCACTTCTGATTATCCCAAGGAAGTAAGTTCAGAATTTTAAAAATATGTTTGCATTCCCAGGTTCTTTATGGCATTTCCCTCAATAACCAAGTTGTGGAAACAAATATATGCTCACGGATAGGAGAATGGTTATAGGGAAAAATGTGACTTAGACATTTAATAGAACACAACTCTAGAGTACAACTTTAAAAGAAAGAAATTATGCATTATACAACTACCTGAATGGAACTTAAAAATGTTATACCAAGTTAAATAAGCCAGTGGCAGAAAATAAAGACTATTTCAAGATTATATGGGGGATCTAAAATAGCCACATTCATTCACTCATAGACTCAGAATCCAGGGACCAGAGGGAGGAAAAATGGGGAGCTTCGTAAATGCACATATAGTTTTCATTTTCTAAGCTAAACATGTTCCACAGATCTGCTAGACTCTTTACCTATAGTGGACACTTATATTGCACATTAAGTGCTCTTATCACAATGGAATAAAGTAAAATAGAAGAAAAAAAGAGAAAAAGGGAACCCAGGGCAGGGTTGTACATTGGGCTATAGTAGCTCATACCTGTGCCAGAGGCATCTTGTTCAGCTCTGACATTCCTAGTCTTTTTTTTTTTTTTGCATTTTGGGTCACATCTGGCGATGCACAGGGGTTACTCTTGGCTCACATACTCAGGAATTACTCCTGGCAGTGCTTGGGGGACCATATGGGATGCTGGAAATTGAACCCAGGTAAGCCGCGTGCAAGGCAAACACCCTACTTGTTGTGCTATCCCTCCAGCCCCTCTGACATTCCCAGTCTTGAGATCTTTGCTCAGATCCTTTTCTTATTGCCAAATCACCATGTGCCATCTCTGAAGAGCTGAGTTCTTCCGCCAGGGGTAATTCCTGGGTGCAGAGCCAGGAGTAAGCCCTGTGCAGCGCTGGGTGTGACCCAAAAAGAAAAAAAATATTAAATGGGTTCTTAGTGGATGGTATCTTGTTCAGCATGATGCCTAGTTCCTGTTACTGGTGCTCATCATGCTCCCAATTGTGCTCTGGGCACAGGTACTCTCATAGATAGGTGTCAGGGTCATATTTTTTGTGGCCCTGAAGCCCAGCTTCCTGCATTAATGGGTTTGACCCTTAATGGATTCAATCCTTAGTGTTGCTGACTGTGATGACAGTGTGGAGGAACACAAAGTCTTTTTGGGTCATACCTGGCGATGCACAGGGGTTACTCCTGGATATGCACTCAGGAATTACTCCTGACGGTGCTCAGGGGACCATATGGGATGCTGGGAATTGAACGGGGGTCAGCCGCGCACAAGCCAAATGCCCTACCCACTATGCTATCACTCCAGCCCCAGAAGCAATACATCTTAGTGGAGCAAACACAACTTTGCAAGTGAACTGTCTCTCATTTGGCCTTGACCCTGCCATTTTCTAATTGTGTAGTACTTGGAAAATTTCTTAACTGAGCTGAACAAACTTATTTTGAGAATCAAATAAATCAACTGACACATAATAGATGCCCCAGAAATATTAAATTCTTTTTTCTTTCTTTCATTAGTCCATGCTGGCTTCTAGGTTATAAAGAACACCCAGCCTCAATGTACTTGTTAGGATTCTTTGAGTTTTAAACGACAGAAACCCAGTGTATTTTATTTTAATTTATAATAAAAACCAGAAACTTTTGCTCATGTAACTGCAAAGACAAAGCAAGGCTCAAATCATGTGTCCAGAATGGGTGCTTCCTCCTAGCTTGTGAGTTCTTCCTGCTTTGTCATTGTACAGATCTCAGGTAGCTCCACCCTGGTGGCAGATAGCCACATAAGCTTCAGCCTGTGCCCTTGGCAACTTTAGAGGAAGAAAAACACCTTTTCTTGAGATATTACAGCCTAAATCCAAGAAAGTCATTGGGTTGGTTTTGTTGACCTGCCTGAGACCAAATGCCTACCCTTGAGCCAATCCTGTGATCTCGGAGAACTGAAGACAGGGCTGATCAAGGTACCTCATACTTCCCCTGAGTTGAGGGAACAGCTCCGTGAATCCACCAAGAGAAAGGGACAGTGGCTTCATGAGGAAAACCAAGGTGCTATGATTGGGGGAAAGTGACCCAACAACTGGCGGGGAAGCCAACAGGTATCGTCCGTCACTAAGACTGCTGTGAAGGATGGGGGTAGATGCAGCACTGTAATGGGAGAACTGGTACACACAATGGCTGTTGGGAGGCAGGAGGATTGGGGTCCTTGGGAGAGGGAGATAGATACACAGGTGATGAGTGGGTGTGGTGCTGGAATTCTGTTTATTACTAAGAGCACAGAATCAATCAATTAAAAATATTAAAAGACTGCCCTGAAGATACACAAGGGGATGGAAAAGGTCTCTTTAGCTTAGTGGAATCAGTAAACATTGTGTGCAGACCTGTAATGTGCTGGGTCTTAGTGGCCCTGGCTTCCTCCTCATTCCCAGGGCTCTGGAGACCTTTCCAAGGGCTTTGGGAAGGCAAAGGTTGGGAGGAGGTCCCAGTGAGGCAAGTGAAGTCTTAGCACCACAGGGCTCTCTCAGCATCCTAGAAGGAAAGAGACGGCGCCCTCCACGGGTTTCTACACAAGGTCTGTTGATGTCAACGGGCCCTAGGGAGGCTGGAGGAGGCTGAGGGGCGCTGGAAGATGCTGCGGTCATGAGTCTTGGGACACTTTTGATAAAGGGAACCAGATAGAAGCTCTGGCTGGGACACACAGCCACAGTCTGACCCAGGCCCTACGGGAAAGAACAAGAGAAGAGTATACCCCTATCTCTCTTGAACCCCACCCCAAATTTTGTGATTGTCCCAAACCCAAGAAGAGCCAGGAGTAAAGGGTGCCCAGGTGGGAGTCCCCAGCACAGGGTAGGAGACGGTGACAAGTGTCTGCCAATCTACTAGGTTGGCTCTCTAATTAGGGGGTTGGGGGCTGGGGGGTGAGAGAGGAAGATCCCATTATCAGTGTGGCTGGGGGAAGGGGAGTTTAGTCAATGTCTGGCTAAATTATGATTTATTCTCTCTGCTTTTGGAAATGTAATAATCTCTCCATCAAAGCTCCATCTATCTGCCAAAATAATGCATGTCCTTTTGTATAAATGAAAGAATTACTGCTATTATGCAAACACTGAAAGGATACCACATTTGCATGCAAAGGGAAAAAAACAGAAAAATCCTATTTGCCACAAAATCAATTATACCAATGTGGCAAAGAGACACATGAGTATCCATTTAACACTTGGACAGGAGAAGCGCTAACTTCCCTTGCCAACCCTGATGAAATAATGGAAGCCCCAAAGAAAACACTCTGAAAATAGAGGCCTTGCTAGAATAAACAGGACTTGGGGATTTCTGGCTGTTTTAAGATTCCTTCTTGACAGAAACAAAAGATTGAAATGAAGGTTTTTACAATGCTAACCATGAATATTAATGTTCTATAGCTGATGCCTGCACCATCCCTCATTACAATGGCCTCTTGGTAGGGAAGTGTTCGCACACGGGCTTTGTGACTGGTGGGAGGTGCCATCGAGGATGGGTTTTGCATCTGAAACCCGAGGGAAGGTAAATGCATCGGATTTAAAACCTGCCCGATGTTTATGATATTGTTGTGCTTTAATATCAGAACATGGGAGCACTGGAGAAAAGGCCAAGAAACCGCTTTTTCTGGAGAAGAGCAAGTTGGACTAGTGCCCAGGGAAGAACAGTTTCTAAGACGCTCTCCTGCAGCCCAGGTTTTTCGTGACCCCCTGCCTTGCTGGCTTTTGTCTGTTTGCCCTGACCAGCCTGAGAATTCTAACTTGCTTCCCTTCAGTTGGATTTCCAGCACGGAGTACGGAGTAGGCACTCAATAGACATTGAACCGAGAAACATATTAGTGAACAAATCACAGAATTTTAGAGCCCAAGAGAGTCTCAGAAATGATCCATTTGATTTATTTTAAAAAGGACAAAAAAAAAGAAGCACTTGCTGTGAAGGGTTAGGTAGAGGTGGCAGTATGGAAGAATAACATAAGGAAGAAAAGATATATATTGGAGGGTTTTTTGAAACACGTGTCCTCTCCATCTGTCAGCCCTGCTGGCCTCCACATGGGTATCAGGATCTTGTCAAAGTGAACGTGGTAGTTTGAAAACTCCATTAGGTCACTTTCTGTCCAACCTGGCTGACAACCCCTGGCTCAGCACCAGCCACACAGCCACCCCTGACCCTCCCTGCTCCCAGGGCTCAGCCTAGCAGGTCATGAAAACAGGAGCAGCCAGCAGTTATGGAGTGAGTGATGTTACACTTTCTCTGACATGGTAATCATCTGCCCAGACCACACACAGTCAGATCTTGTCATGCCAATATTCAATGTGAAGGATCAGCATGGAGCAAATGCTGACATCTCTTTCCAATACCTTTCCCTCTGATTCCAAGGTCAGGGTTAAAATATAAACCCATCATTTGTAAAATAGAAGGCAGGTCAGGACTTTGGGGAGATGGCATCTCAACCAGGGAGCCAATCCTGTCAGGCGGGGAGGCTTTTCCTGCTACTTCCTCCTCTGGAGGGTTGAAAGGCAATGAACACATATCTTTCTAGTTGATTAAGATTAGATGCATTGCTGGGGATATGTGTGAGCTCTGGGTTTAATCCCTGGCAGGAAGGAAGGAAGGAAAGAAGGAAGGAAAGAAGGAAGGAAGGAAGGAAGGAAGGAAGGAAGGAAGGAAGGAAGGAAGGAAGGAAGGAAGGAAGGAAGGAAGGAAGGAAGGAAGGGAGGGAGGGAGGAAAGGAAGGAGGGAGGGAGGGAAGGAAGGAAGGAAGGAAGGAAGGAAGGAAGGAAGGGAGGAAGGGAGGGAGGGAAGGAGGGAGGGAGGAAGGAAGGAAGGGAGGGAGGGAGGGATGGAGGAAGGAAGGAAGGAAGGAAGGGAGGGAGGGAGGGAGGGAGGGAGGGAGGGAGGAAGAAAGGGAGGGAGGGAGGGACGGAGGAAGAAAGGAAGGAAGGGAGGGAGGAAGGGAGGGAGGGAGGGAGGGATGGAGGAAGAAAGGAAGGAAGGGAGGGAGGGAGGGAGGGAGGGAGGAGAGAGGAAGAGAGAAGGGAGGAAGGAAATGAAATATTTGTAGAGGCAAATACTGGACCAGAACTGGAAGAACCTCAAGTCCACCAACTCTACACTGCTTCTTGCAAAATGACATTGCTACCATTGAATGCATTGGTTGATTGGTTGCTTCCCCCCCCCACCCCCCACTATCTCTTGCTTTGTAAAATCCTTGGTAAGTTTGGGTTTCTTTATTTGACTAACATATCTCTGTCTCTGTATGTATCTAGGCACTATGGTATATTATTAAAGATGTCACTTTAATAGTAGTCAAATGTCACTGAATTGTATAGTTTAAAGTGGTTAGAATGGCTGTACCCACATACACACAAACGCACATAATGATTGGATTCTATATTTGATAGTTGGACTTTGAGTATTGACTTTGTCACCTCCTAGCTCTGTGACTTTGAGCAAATTACCTAACTTTATTTCCTCTGTTTTTTTTGATCTGTAAAACAGAAAAAAAAATAATAATAGCACTTACTTCAAGGTAGCATTGCGAGGATCAAAGAGCTTAAATATGTAGAGCTCTTAGAATAGCATGGCATGCCGGAAGGGCTTTCTGAGCATGAGCTCTTGTTACTATTATTATTGTAGTTGGGATGCCGGTGGGGAAAGGAGGCTGGTGTGAATATTTGTGACTTGTGTACTAGGCTGTGCATTATTAAATAAATGAAGTAGAGACAAATAACTGGTTTGTCTTTGTGATAGACACCGAATCAGACAGAATCCCTTTGTGAGAGGGAATCACTTATTTTTCTAGGCACGCTGTTAATAGAAATTATTTCCTTTGCATTTTCCAAATAGCAGTCTTAGGTATAGAAAGAGGGCTCACAGGTCATTCCTGCCTGCATAGAGAAGAAATTGGTGGTAGAAGTGTCCTGGCCTGGTCTTCGAATTGGGAGAGCAGGCTCTCTTTCTGCCATCACCATAGTTACGATAAAGTGATGCATGAAAATGCATTTTGTTTTCACATCTGCAACGTTTAAAACAAAATCCCAGACATAAGACAGAAGTAAGGTGCGGACAGGGCTTAAGTTTTGCAAGGCTCCAGTGGCACTGAATTGGAAAGCACTGTGTTTTCTGTGTTGTGGGGAGGCAGTTTAGTGAATTCATTGTACCAGGCTTCCTGGTTACAGGTAAAGGGAATAAGTCCTGGCTAACTTGCAATTAAGGAATTGATTGGCTGGAAAGCGGGTAGTTTTAGCATTGGACGGAGGCTGGAACAAGACGCTAGGTAGCAGCAACCACAGCCAAGGGCCGCACCCCGGCTACCTGCAGCCCAGGGATCTTGGTAGCTCCCTTGCAGACTCATGTCCCCATTCCTGACTCATAGCCCAGGGGAGCAGGGGAGCTGCTCAGGGCTGGGGCCTTCCCGGCCATGGGCCTGGCAGCATGGGTGCATGGCCCCGAGCACACACCTCTGATCTCCTCAGACTGGCTTGTGAGGAGGCTCTCTGTAGAGGAGGGTTCCCTTTTTTTTTTTTTTTTGGTTCTCCCCAGACAAGAAGCACTGTAGCACTGTCATCCCATTGTTCATCGATTTGCTCGAGTGGGCATCAGTAACATCTCCATTGTGAAACTTGTTGTTACTGTTTTTGGTATATTGAATATGCCTGTGGGAGCTTGCCAACCTCTGCTGTGTGGGCGAGATACTCTCAGTAGCTTGCCGGACTTTCTGAGAGGAACAGAGGAATCGAACCCTGGTCGGCCACATACCAGGAAAACGCCCTACCCGCTGTGCTATCACTCCAGTCCCCCAGACAAGAAGGTGATCAAATATGCTGAGGAACCACAAATGAATGAAGGGAACCACAAACAATCCACTGGCCTAGAACCCCCTGGAGCAGTGAGTCACCCACCCTGCCTCTTCCCCTTTCTGGAGCAGTGTCTGCATGGACCCCTTTGCCTCCCCACGCTGGGGGAGGCAGAGAACAGATCCTCCCGGAAGGTCCATAGCCGAATGGCTTTTACACCAGTTTCCTTTGACCGTGACCAGACTCCCCCCTCCCCCAAACTCTCATACTATCTTCTCTCCAAATGCTGCTGACTTTTCTCTCTCTGTGAAATTCCTTTGACAGGAACCATTTTAAAATATCTAATTCTGTGTCATATCTTTTCATGTCGATGCTTGCTGCTGGGTGCACCCCTTTGGGTGCTGCTCACACACCTGGCTGGAGTGCAGCAGGAAGTTACTTGTGGCCCTGAGGATCATGGACAGCAGAGCTGCCAGACTCAGGCAGCAGAGCTGCCCAGCTTGTGCTGGCACATGGAGGCCTGGGGGATTTGAACCTGTGACCCTACGCTTGCAAGCAGACACTGTAAGTAACGCGCTAATTCCCAGGGTCCCAGGGAATTCTTGGTTTCCATGGATGTATCCCTTCTCCACTGCTCTCTGCTTCCTGAGGCTCATACCTCTAGAACGCATCACTGGACTCCCCTTGCTGGCCGAGAGAGGGGTAGTTCTGCTCGGGTCAGCCAGAGATTGGCCTGAGCAGGGTACTGCGTTGGAGTGCAGGAGGGAGAAAGGTCAAGATGATTTTCCCCCATCACCCCTGCTTTGCAGCCATTTCTCCCGCAGATTCTCAGCCTCCAGCTCCTGCCAGGCAGTTTTTTTCTCCTTGGTTCCCACTCTCCTGCACTTCTCCTCATCCTCAGGGGTGCTAACGGTTTCCTGCTATTGCGGATATCTGGGTGCCTCCTCACATCTCCCCACACCTCTGCAAATGTCTTTTCGCTGAATTCTCCTCCCTTGAGCTCCCTGGAGCCAGTCCCTGCTGCATCCTCGCTGGTCTAGGATCCCTTCCCTCGTCCATCTTTTGAGAAACAGGACCATCTTAGCCATCTGTATATGCAAAGGTTATCTAGTCATAAAATGCAACATGAATCCATCAACGTTGTGCTCGAGATCTCTCTTTTACTATGGGTCTTGCAAAGCTAGAACAAAGAGTAACTAGCTGAATGCTCTGAATTTCTCTCTCCAGGAAAGAAATTTGGATTCTTCCCATGCCTCTCCTTCCCGAGGTTCCCAGTGCCTTCAGGCAGGCTCCATGTCCCAGTGCAATACCTGGTGAGGGACTCCACAATGCTTTTAAAATTAGGGTGTTGATTATAATTGAGTGTGCAAGTGCTTTGCTTCATTTATGCTATTTATTCAATAGCAACATTTTAAATTTTTTGCACACTTTGCTCATAAAGGGTTCATGAAAATGTCCCAGAAAGGTTAGAAAAGGAGCAAGTGTAATATCAAACTGGAAATCAATCAATTATCACTCTTCATAAACTGTAAGTTTCCACACTGAAAATACATTTAAACCCAACAGTTTTTCATTGCAGTAACCTAGGTTCTCATCAGCAAGTATATTCCAGGAGACTTTTTTTCGAACGCATTCTTTGAAATGGACCACATATTCCATATGTGAACCCTTTCACATATAATTGCTAATACAGGGTATGAAACAATGTGTTTAGCCCTTCAGGCTTCTAAGGTGCTTAATCTCTTTTATTAAGTGACTCTCCTCCACTAAATAACCATGCTGCTTTCCTTCCTCTAGGCCATGTTGCTGCAGATAAATGAATCTGTGCTCTGGCATTGCCTGGCTAATAGATCATCACTTCCAATTGATTGAAGGTGGTCAGTGCTAAGAAGACAGACATGAGGGGACGCCGGTAAGTTAAATACATAACTCAGAGGTCAGAGATAGGGAGAGAGTGAAGGCAGAGGGGAGAGATCAGGCCAAAGAGTTTGGGTAGAAGAGAGCAGAATCAGGATAAAAGGTCTAAGGCCAGGGACATCACCGCCAAGAACCCCAAGTCTTCAAAAGCAGGGCCAAGTTGTAGGCTTCTGTCCCAGTCATACCCTCTCCCCAACTGTGGCTGATAATGTTGGAACAAGTGACTGAAGTAAAGCGGGGGAAGGATGGATAATATAACTTTTGGTGCTGGGAAAAGATTTAGGATTTCAGCTTTTACTTCTAATCTCAGCTCTCTTCTTGTGGATCAAATTATGATCTTACCTGGCTTAGTGTTTACTAGTAAATGATAATGCACTTACATTTTTATGAGTGTTTGCCCTTCAGAAACCCCTGGGATATAAAGGTTGGTAGAATTAATAGATCATTCATATTAGATATATTTATTTTTGAGAAACTAGATACCCAGAGAGACTGTAAAGTGTTCCTATAGGACTATTTATGTTATAGTTAGAAAATAAACTCAAACAATTTAAATAATAAATTGGTTCATGTAACTAAAAAGTATGGGATATCAACTTCAGGTATGGCTTGATCTAGCTTTTCACTGCTCAATAATGTAACCAAGACTATATTTTTGTCCATTTCCCCCCATTCTGCCTTCCTCAGGATTCAGCCTGGCAATCTATTTTTTATCTTTTTGGTTACAGGAGGCTACACTCATTTTAGCCCTTACATCATTGATAGGAGCTACATCTGGGAGAGAAATCTTTTTATTAGAGCCCTTGAAAGTATCTTCTCAAATCTCATTGTTTTGATTTGGTTTCATGTCTGCCTTTGAACTAATTTCTGTAGCCAGGGAGACGAGATAGAACGATTGCTTCAAGCCAATCAGGATCAACCTCTGCAGATTGGGGTCAGGTTAAGCAATACCACATGGATTAGGATGGAGAATAAAGTGGTTTGCCAAAGAAATGTTGTACCCTGAAGGTGAGATAATATAGAAATGGATCCTGGGGAAGTTGACTGTAAGTGTCCAGTGGTAGAAGCTTGCAATTGCTTTTTGGGACTAGACACTCAGTAACTGCCTATGGCTTGTTCCATGATCTCATATAAGGAAGGACCTCTTTCTAGAGAGATATTCTGGTGGAACTGTGGCTTTACTTACAATATTCAGTTTATTCTTTAGCTGTGATTTCAAAATACATGCGAAAAATGCATCTTGCCATTGTATCTCAGTAGCAAGTACTGTTGTCTGGGTTACTTAACTTCACAGCTCATTAAGTCATGAAGACTTTCAGGAGAAATTGAGTAGACTGTAGAGAGTGGAATATCCTTCCTTTCAATAATTAGTGTTATTTTAGAAGACTTATAAAACTGAGATTTTAGACGTCTCTGAAAATTTTTGGTAATTAGAATAGTTTTTGGATAACCTATGTGCCTTAGATGCCTTAAGGTGCCTGAGGAGACTACTTAAGGGTCTGGAGAAATAGTATAAGTGAGTAAGATGCTTGCTTCGCATGCAGCTCTGACTTGAGTTTCATCCTCAACCCCTGCCAGGAATAATCCCTGAGTGCAGAGTCAATAGTAAGCCCTGAGCACTGCTGGATATGCCCCCTTCCACAAAATGGAGGGAAGAGGGAGGATGGGAGGGAGAAAGAGAGAGAGAGAGAGATAGAAAGAGAGAGAGAGAAACCATGCATGCTTAAGCCTGAATTTCCACTTATTTGTGTTTTGATGTCATTTGTTTGGGGGCAATGCTCAGGGGCTAGTTCAGTGCCCCAAAGTCATCTCTGGTTGTGTTTGGAGGATCAAACCCGGTCAACCTGCATGTGTAGTTCAGTCTGTTGCATAATCTCACAGGTCCCCTGAATTTTTGCTTCCTATCTCCCTGGGGGAAAGGACTGATGTCTGTCAGAGAGACCAGTTCCTCTCACTCAGGAAGCAGAGACAAACAAGCAGAAAGGAAGGGTTCTGAGTCTGCCATCTGCCAGGCACTTGTTGGGCATTAAGGACATAGAAAAACGGGGTACAGCCATCACAGAACTCCAGGCTTAGCAGAGAGGAAACAAATAGAAAGGTAAAGTGTCAGTAAATGATAAAAGGGTTCTTGGAGAACACAGAGGCAGGCAAGCAGTTGGAAGCAGGGTGGAGACAGAGAACGGTCTCTGAAAACCTCCTCAAAGGCTTCTTGGAGCCTTCCAGGGCAAAACAGAGGAGGGTATTCTTCACAGGGGGAACACATGAATCCAGAACAGGAGATCCTACAGCAGGCGTTCAAGAAGCTCTAAGTAATTCCAAGCATCAGAGAAAGGACAAGGCAGCGAGTGGGGAAAGAGGGAGGCAGGAGCTGAGAGACTAGGGAGAGACAGAGCTTGTGTGTTAGGCAGAGCTCGGATTCAGGTAGGTCCGATAGTTTTAGGCAGTGCTAGTCGACTTCAAAAACACGAATAAAACAGAAAGCCTGCATTGGAAATACATGGGATCATTCAGAAAATGGACAGAAAAGCCTTAGAAACCAGCCTCTGAGAAAAAAAAAACAAGGGGCAGATGAAACTGGAATTGATGAGCATCTTCTTGAGGGGAGGAATCTGGGGCATGGACCTTCCATTTGATGCGGCACTGCCTAAAATCCAGAGAAGGATGTTCTGTTGCCCTAGCTGGAGGGCGCACCAGAAAAGTTGTGTCTGATCATATCTCAACAAGCTACTATCCTATGGGTTTGGGTGTCGCAGTTTCTAAAGCAAAATTGGGGTATTGTGGTCAAAGAAAGAGAAACATTAACCATGTCTGCTAGAGCAATGGAAGTCATATCAACAGCTGTGGGAAGCTAGATTTAAAGGGACAAAAGATAAAGGGATTTAAAAGGCAAAAGCTGATAAGAGTCTGGTCTAGGACTGCGGTACCTTAACTATAGGATTTGGTAACACGTACGGGGTGGAGGGGGGAATTGGTAATTGACTTCAGGAAAAGTAGAGAATGAAGGATGGGGCCCAGGTCCTACAGGTCAGTGAGAGATACCACACAGAAGGAAGAGGAGGAGAGAAGAAAACTCACTTAGCAGTGACTTTGTAAAATCTGTGGGACCTCAGACAGACATCAGAATTTGAAGCACAGTAATTGAACTCACGAACATGGGCAAGGGCAATACAAGGTAGGAAGGAATCATGAAAAACAGTGATATTTAACCTAGGCAAGCCAAGAAAAGAAGGTCAAAGATGGCAAGATGTGGAGGAACAGGTGAACCAGGAACGATCAGGATCATAGAAAGACACAGGATTCAAAGAGACAGATTTGAACCCAGGCTGGGGTTCTCTATATTCACTGTCACTGTCACTGTCATCCTGTTGCTCATCGATTTGCTCAAGCAGGCACCAGTAATGTCTCCCCTATAAGACTTGTTGTTACTGTTTTTGGCATATTGAATATGCCACAGGTAGCTTGCCAGGCTCTGCCGTGCGGGCAGGATACTTTCGGTAGCTTGCCAGGCTCTCCGAGAGGGACGGAGGAATGGAACCAGGGTCGGTTGTGTGCAAGGCAAAAGCCCTACTCGCTGTGCCATCGCTCCAGAACTAATGTGTCAATGGGAGATGGGGAGGTGAATGCAAAACCTGCAGGCCACCCTCGCAAGGGTCTTCATTCAGGACTGGAGAACTGCACGATAGCTGGAAGAGGCACAGAGTTAAGTCAGCTGTGTGTGATAAATTGTGTGGTTTTGTCTTTATAAAAATAGAGTATACGTCATATAGCATAAAATGAACAACTTCAAGATATGATTCAGTGGTATTTACATTTAGTCACAGGCTCGTGCAATCAGCATGCTCCAAAGAAACCCCACGCCCAGCAGCAGCCACACTCCCTTTTTCCTGGCAACCACCCATTTATTGCCTATCTCTATGGATTTACCTATTCTGGACATTTCATATATGTGGATTCAAGTACTATGGAGTCTGTATTTTGATATCTTTGTTTACTTTCCAACAAAGGCATTTGGTGCTGCCACTTTAACCTAGTGGGAGTTAATGAACGGACATTCTAAACTAACATTATTTTGTTTTATGACCAGGCTTTAGCCTTTAGATTCTCATAGCCTTTACTCACACATGAGTGAGCATATTCCTGGACTGCATGACTGCAAAGCAGCCGCACGACACATCATCATAGAGGGAAATAAATATATATGCCTCTCGGAGAGACTGACAAGCTACCAAGAGTATCCCACCTGGCAAGCTCCCCATGGCATATTCGATATGCCAAAAACAGTAACAGCAACAGGTCTCATTCCCCTGACCCTGAAAGAAGCCTCCAACTGTTGAGACAGATGAGTAAGGAGAAGCTGCTAAAATCTCAGGGCTGGGACGAATGGAGAAGTAACTGGAGCCTTCTTGAGTAAGTTGATGAACAAGTGGATGACAATGATGACAGTGATACAGTGATGACCAGGCTTGATTTTTTTCTCATGAGAATGATAGTGAAACAACATAGAATGGAAAGATCCTATTTAACTATACACTGTGTTTCACTCCTCTTTATGGCTCAATAATATTCCATTGCAGAGATCAATCTTATTGTGTTCATTCATCAAGCCATGGACTTTCCAAAGGTTTCCACTTTCTGGGCATTATGAATATACTGTGAACTTGCCTTTAGCCATGTTTCCACTTCCCTGGACTATGTACCTTGGAATAGAATTGCTAGGTCTCATCTGATCCTTACTGAGAGATACTTGATCTTATTTGCAGGCGGTGGGTCTGCAGCCAGTACAGAAGTGGGAGCTACAGAGAGGGGGTGGGGAGGGGTGAGTCTCTGGAGCATGGCTTTCTGTAGCATCCCTTTCTGGCTGGCATGACCCTAAGGCGCCAACCTCACATCCCAGCTACTGGGTCCTCTGCACACACATCACACCTGCTGGCCAGGGGATGAGTCTCATGCGTGAGTAAAGAGTAAAGGGTCCCCAGGTACGTTGCAGATGGATGTCGCGTTCTGCTGCAGCTCAGAGTTTGGAGGTTAGTGTCTGGCCCACTTCGGGCTTGGGTTTCTTCTTCCTTACAGGTGAATAGGGACAATCCACCGTAGAGCCCGTCTTCCCGGTCCTCAGGTCTCTCAGGGAGCGGGTTCCAGCCAGCCTCGCGAAGGAAGACTGTCGGGCACCCGGGTGGTAGGTGACCAAGAGCCCGAGCGCACAGCCTAACGCGCTCCCCGCGGCGGCCAACGCGCAGGCGCCGCTTCCCAGCCAACGAGGGGGTGGGGAAGTGGGCGGAGTTGGCATGGCCCGGACCAATCGGAAGCGAGCACCCCCTCCCGCCCGGCCGGTGGACCTAGCTTGACCCCGGCGGTGGGCGGAGGGGGCGGGGCCCAGGCCGGGAGGCGGGGCCGGGGGCTGTCAGTCCGGGCGCCGCCGCCGCCGCCGCCGCCGTCGCGGTCGCTCCCATGCGGTGGCCCGGGTGATCGCCCGCGCTGCCGCCCGCCGCCTCCAGCCCCGGCATCCCGAGCCCGGCGCTCAGGTAAGGCCGGCCGCGCTGTCGAGCCCTCGCAGCCCCCTCCCGGGCATCGTCGGGCCGGGCCCGGAGGCGGTCCCGGGGGGCGGGACGGCCGCGCTGCCCTGACCCCCACCCCCACGGCTGGGCGCCGCGCCTGCAGCCGGGGTCCCCGGGCGGGCCGCTCGGCATCCCGCACAGGGCTGGCCTGCAGCCCCCCCACCCCCGCCCACCCGGGCGGTTACACAACCTCCGGGCTGCGAGCGAGGGTCTCCCCGCCCGCCGCAGCCCCACACCTGTGCCCGCGACGCGCCCGGTGCCACCGCGGGGGGCCCGCAAAGTTTCACTTTGTGCTTTGGGCTTGTTGACGTGCCAGGGATCGGGGGAGGTGGAGGCTGAGCGGCGAGGATGCGCCCTGGGATCAGCATTCCCAGCGCCCCGGGGTGGCCCTGGGCCAGGTTTCCCTGCCCCGAGTCCTGCCCAGAGCCCTCCGGCGGGGCCCAAGCCTGCTGCAGGGCACGGGTCTGGCCCCGTCTGCATCTGCAAGCCCTGGCCCCTGGATTGCTGCAATCTGGGGACAGCTCAGTCTCCGCTCTAACCCTCAGATCCTAATTTAGCACTGACATTTAGACCAGGTAGGCGAATTTACTTTGCATTTTCCCGACACTTTTCTATTTGTGAGATGCTGTGCCATTCCCGATTAGTTAATTAACAAGGTGGGAAAGCAAAATAGATCCTGAAACACAGGGCTCGTGCCTTTAGTCTAGCAACTCTTTCAGAACCACCGAGAGCGTTAGGCTTTTGCGGGAGAGATGCTTTTGGCCAAGGTGCTTGCTGGGAGAGCTATTAATGTCTTCTGGATGCTTTAGGAGGGTTTGGTATTAATGGTCAGGTTTTCTCTGCCCTCCCTCCCTCCCTTTCCCTCCCCCTCCCTCCCTCCCTCCCCCCTCTCTCATATCGGCTTGGTTTTGGTGGTTTTTTTTTTTTTTGAGGGCCACCAGTCAATGGAGGGTTTTGTGTTTTGGTTTCTGATTTAGTTTTTCACTTAAGCTAAGGAGGAAAATTAGAAGTGTGGCTAACCAAACAGTTAAGGGGGGAAAAAAAACCCTGAGGTTCAGATAAGTTTGGGTACTTCTCTGCTTCCTCAGATTGCTCAGTCCTATACCAGGAACCCAGGCTACTCATGTCGTCTCTGCCCGCTTTCTCTGTCAGATTTGACCAACTGAGTTGACATCTTGGGGTCCTCATTTAGTTCCTCAACCTCTTGCTACCTGTGGTTTACAGACCTGCCTAGGGACATCCTCTGAGAGGTGGCTTCATTAGCACTTTATCTGCCCACTAGGCAATATGGCTTGAAATATCTTGTAATCAGGTGCTGTTGTAGTGTTGAATCTTTAATACTATCTAATTCATTTTGATAGTGTTTCTATAATAATCTTTCTATTAGCATGCCTATTCTAGAACACCAGTACTTTTAGTATAGAAGCAGCAATTTACTAGAAATATTATCATGGCAGAAACAATTCTCTAACAGATTTGCAGCCCAATTTACTTAGATAATTACTGCTGGAGGCTGTTAAGGTTTCGATTCTTCTGTGCAGTGCGTGTTACAAGGCTTTTGATCTATGAGGTCATGATGAGGTCATTCCTCTCTGGAGTAGTGATTTCTGTCACTATGTCACTTAAATAGTTTTTGGACCAATATCATATAAAGATTTTTTTTTTAAATACCTGTGCTGAGTTTTCTTTTTTGGAACAAGGTTCAGATCTCAGAAGATTAATTTTCGATTTGCCACCTTAAATTTATTCTACCTGGGGTTAGATTAGAGCTTTATTGATGGTGACTTCATTAGCCTATGTACCAAAAAACCCCTTTGGGTCCTTTGGGGATATTAAGTTATCTAATTCTCACAACTCTGTCAGGAAGGAACTATTATTAGCCCATGCTTCAGATGATGAAATTGAGGCTCAGTTGTTTGGTGCTAATCACACAGTTAAGTCAGTGCTGGCCGGACTCTGCCCTGGGCAGCCAGGGCTCAGAGTCGGAGTCATTAACCACTGTGCTCTCTTGCCTCTGTAGATTATTCTTCCAGCAAGTATTTCCTTCTTGCTGCTTGCGCAGCACTGCCTGCTCAGTGGAGGGAAGAAAAGACATGACAGTCAACACTGGGTTAGGAGTTCTTGTTCGGGTCTTGACTCTGCCACCAGAAAATCCATGATTTTGCAGGAGATGCCCTATGGCCCTGTCTGTGTCCTGTGTTTTGTTTCCTCATTGGTGGAATAGGAGCAGCTGATGCAGACTCACTGCCCTTAACCTCCTGGGGTGGCAGAGATGAATCAGTGCATGTAAACATTAGAAGTCTTCTTCCAGAAGGCACAGGTTTAGATCCGGTGGTGTGTGCCTGCACACGTGTGCATGTGTGTGTATGTGTGTGTGTGTGTGTGTGTGTGTGTGCGTGTGTGCGTGATGGAGAAGGACCAGTATACATGCTTTCTTTGCTGCCAGTGGCTACTGGCATGTGTAATGGTGGAGTGACTTTGTCTGAAACAGATCAGCATCACCTTCTTCTGCTGTCGCCAGCATTTTCCCCCTTCATAATTAAAACAGCAAAGGCAACCAGAAAATATGTCTTTCTGTAGAAGAGGGGCGACCATGTGCAGGACTACCTGAGAAACACTTATGGGGGACCTGGATATCACTGTGAAGGACACTTGGGTCAGGTGATGGATGGCAAGAGCTGAGTGACAGAGCCCGGGTTCTGGGAGTCCCAGGTAGCCAGGATGGAAGCAGGCATTCAGGTCTTTGAACCCCACATGGCCTTCCCTTCCTTCAGCCACTTTGTCTTCAGTGAGGAGACCCCATCTGACAGCTCCTGTCCCCCTCAGTGCTCCGCCCGCTCCTGTTCAGACACTCCCTGGCCCAAACCCTTGATATGCGTCATGCTCTGTATACCAGAGATGTGTCCAGAGGCAGGGAAGGGGAACCCAAAGAAGGATTCTGAGGTCTTTTGACCTGCATTTTGAAGGATCATCATGAGTCCAAATCTGAGCTAGAGGGGAGCGAGACCAATCTGGAGTCATTGGCCAAAGTCCAGGAGTGAGGTTGTTTCTGATCAAGGTGAGTGATGCCAGGGAATTGCAGAGTGGCGAGGAGGCAGGGGTTCCTGAGGGTGGAATTCCTTTCTCAGCACTGCTTGGAGAGGAGAGGGAATGGGGAGAGCTAGAGGGCTTTGGGGGATCTGGTGGGATGGGAGAGAGACAGTTTGTTATGTGTATCCCCAAAGGTTTGATCATAGACTGGACCTAATGGTAGGCCTTTGCAAGTGGCAAAGCACATTTTCTCTCTTTCCAAGAAGGGTGTGTGCCATTGGAAGATAATGGGAAATTCCGGCCACCTCATGAAGAAATAGCAGTATTTCCCCCGGGGTGTTGCAACTTCTCAGGGGCTCAGGAGCCATAGTCAGTCTCAGCCTTGCTTCCTGGGAATCTGGTTGGGAATCTGGTGTAATTCCCACCTCCTGGGGGAAGGGTGGGGGAGGGAGGGAAACTGAGGGCACATCTCTTTGGTTCCAAGTGCTAAGGCAGACTTGGGAGTTGGGGGTTCTATGAGATGGACTGTGGCCTTTATTAGCGTCCTTGGAGTAGGAGTTTGTGTGTGGTCATTTTAGAGTGGTGCTAGAAACACAGGTTGGCAATGTTTTCTTTTTTTCCTTCTCATTTCATTGGGAGGTCTTTTGGGGGGAGGTGGGGGGTGCTTTTTCTCCAGGGACACCTGTTAACTCCAGTCCAGAGAGTGGGAACAGCCTGGAGAGTCCCTAAAGGATTTAAATAATTTTCTTGGGACCATCTTGTGTGTTTCATCCAAGTGGCCTGTGGTGAGGTGATCCCTGCCTTGTGGGATTATTTGGGGGAAACAAATAAGATTTACACGTTAAACCACAAAGATAGAAAACAATGGTTTCAAGTGTTAATGATCATCTTCTTGTTCCTTGATGTGTTTCTGGCTTAGGATGCAAATGTCTTAGGTATTTGCATTTATAACATTTTAAGCTGAAACACGTGCTTTGCATTACATGAAGACAAATCTTGCAGGCGGGAAGGAGAGAGCTCAATAGGCTGACCACAGGGTTCATTCTCCAGCCCCTCATGGTCCTCTAAGCATCACCAGGAGTGACCCGCCCCACTACCTGAGCACAGTCAGAGATAACCTTTGTACATTGATGGTGTGACCCCCCCCCCGCCCAAACAAAAATAAGCTTTTGCCTGGAAAACGTTTATCTTGGTTTTTCAATATCTTTTGGACCAGTGGTTTCCAGCTAGGTTCTGTCACCCATTTGGCAATGTCTGGGACATTCTGGCCACCAGTTGGGGGTGTATGACTGGCTTCTGATGGGGAGAGACCAGGGTACTGCTGGACATCCCGCGGTATGTCCCCTGGCATGGCTGTGTTTAGCTCTCCACATCATGGTACTTGGCTGGGAAAAGTCCACTTTTGGTGATTTTTTTAAAAAAAATCTCGAGGGGAACAAATTGAGGTTAAAAGGAAGAGGAAGAAGGAAATATTAAGTGTTCTCTGAGTTCTTGAAAGTGGTTATTGTTTTCTTCCTTCCAACACCCAGTTAAGAGAACAAACTAGACACGGGAGCACAGACATTTGTCTGCCACCCAGGAGCTATTTCAATAGCGCAGTTGCTCAAGATACGAGTTTGGAACAGGAAAGTGAAGCCTGCGGATGGGAACGAGGCTGGAGGGGAGATTTGCGGAGGCAGAAGGTTTAGCAGGCCAAGAAGGGGAGCTCCATTCTGCCAAAACTCTTTCGAAAAGTTCTAGGGGAATTTTGGAAGCTGCTTTTGTTGAGGACACTGCGTAGTGCTTGGAAGAGACGATCCTTGCTCTGAAGGGCAGGGCGTGAACTCCTGAGGCTGCTGGTCTGAGAATTAGAGCTCAGCCCAGATTTTCCTGTGTCCGGACCCAAAATGGAGGGGGAAGAAGCTTCATTTCATTTTCAGCTTGTCTCTGTCTTTCCCAACCTCCCGTTAAATCCATTTTAGTATGGAATGTTTTGATTGTTCTTAATTTGTTTTCACTTCTTGGGCTATACCTGATGGCGCTCAGGCTCTTTTTCTGGTCCTGTGCTCAGGGACTCGGGGAACTCTGTGTGGTGCCAGGGATTGAACCAGGGTCAGTCACATGCAAGGCAAGTGAATTGCTCTTGTCCCTTTCTAGTTTTTGAAAATGTGAAATATTTTTAAATAAAGACAAGAGGAACATGAATTTTTTTTCTGCTTAATACCCAGCTTAATAAGGGTCAACTCTTAGCCAGTCTTACATTTCCTCCTCCTCCTCCTCCTCCTTTTTTTAAAATTTGAAAAATAGCTTCAATAATTACCAACTGTCTGCCTACGAGCAGAGGCCGGACAGTAAGTAATTTTCCCAGCACTTGGGTCTCACTGTAGAAAAATTGGTAACGAATATGGATGATCCTAGGCCCTGGCATCTGTGGGCATAGGGGGTGCTCAGGTCTTCTTGTGGGAAAGGACTGGTCATTAGAGGCAAGTTTCCTTCTTTGGCAACTTCCTGGCTGGAGAAGCCAGTTCTGTGCTGGAAGAAGTGGGTTTCCGGTCTCCAGGAGAGCTCCTCTCAGATGATGACCCTGGAGGGGTCATTTGTGCATTTCCTCTTAGGATGACCCCTTTCCCTTCATGCATGTCTTTGCCCTGAGCCCCTTTTGTGCGCTGGACCGTGGGCTGCTGAGCTTGCTCTCTGATTTGAACCTGATGGTTTATCACTGACTGGCTTCCCCGGAGAGGATGGGTGAGGGAGAGGGACATTTCTTATCAAGGGGTTGCTCCCTTGCTCCCCTGCATTTGTCAGATCATGGAGGGCTCTCCTGGCCTATCCACTGGCAGTTCCTCCCAGGTGGAGACAGCATGGCGGTGGACACCCTGAAAACAGATCCTGTCTTTCCCACTTGTGTCTACTGGAGCTACAGGACCGCTTGTTTTAGGCCATTGGAGAACTGGCATGAGTTCCTTTGACTCTAAGTTGTGTTGTAATATGCATACCAAAAATGCTAAAATGCTGCAAAAGTTGAGCTCATTATTGTATGATCAATTAGTTGATGTTTACAAATTTTAATTAGTGTTGGGTGCTGGGTTTTACAATATAGACATTTGGGGCTAGATTTATAGGTGTCGACATGCCTATGAAAACCAGGACCTCTGAATAGTCATTTCCTATTGGCAGTTCACTTGTTAAATGCATTCTGCCCTTTCTTTATTCTGCATGGAGGTTTAGTGGCATTTGCTTTTTATGAGCATCCTGTATCACAATAGTCAATTTCCAAGTATCAGACCTTTGTATGGGTTGGGCAGCCTCTAGTACATCCTAACATATCTACTGTGTGCTTGTTATGTGCCAAGTACTTGATGTCTGTTAACTCTTTTTCCTTAGAACACTTTTTTTCTTTCTTTTTTTTTTGGGGGGGGGTCACACCTGGCGATGCACAGGGGTTACTCCTGGCTCTACACTCAGGAATTAGTCCTGGCAGCACTCAGGGGACCATATGGGATGCTGGGAATTGAAGTCGGGTTGGCCTCGTGCAAGGCAAATGCCCTACCCGCTGTGCTATTGCTCCAGCCCCACCTTAGAACACTTCTGCTGAGAAAGCAGCACTCTCATTTGGCAGCCGAGGAACTGAGATTTAGGGAGGTTAAGTCATGCAAAGGAAGGAGCCTTGAGTTTTAGCCCAGATTTGTCTGGTTCCTAAACCCAAATGCTTTGCTTTCCGCCATGTCTTGGCTCTCCTGCATGTGGGTAGATGGCAGTTTACACTAGGATTGGCAGAGGCGTTGGGGACAGGTGCTGTGGAAGGGGGCTGAGGGCCTGGTTGCTCCAGTTAATGAAATCCTCACTCTGAGCACACGGCGACACTCTGCTTTTGAGCGTGATAAGTTACCTCTGGCCTATTTTTGAGCTGACTGTATAACAGAGAGCTGCGCACTGGTATCCCTGAGCCAAATTTGGACAGCAGATGTGTTTTGTTTGGTCTGCATAGTGTATTACTTTTTAGAAAACAGGATTAGTTGTCATCACTTAAAAAGTGGGATAGTTAACACTGAAATTTTCCAAAAAATCTTGGCTTCTCTGGAACCGTCAGCAGATCCAGCAGGCCCAGGCCCACATTCTTGCTTGGCAGTGGTTAGTGAGAGCAGCTGCCTTCTCTGAACGTTACAGTCTCCTGCTTTGTCATCCTGACCACCTCTACTCTCTCCCGCCTCACTTTTTTTAGTTACCAGGACTCTGCAGGCATTGGAGTTAGAGACCCTTCTAGAAGTTACGTACATTCTTTCTGCCAGTGTCAGGGATGTTTCAGGTGAAGATTGTTCTGTATTTGATTTAAAGATCTTCAACATTCCCCCCCATTTTGTAGAGTCTGGAGAATGTTACTCTCCTTGGCATGTGAACTGACATATCTACAATTCCCCTCCCCCCCCTTTTTTAACATCTCCTGATGACTAATTTAGACTTTGGATGGATTCTTTTGTTTATTTTTGCTTTTGAACCACACCTGGCAGTGCTCAGGGGTTACTCCTGACTTTGCACTCCGGAATTACTCCTGGTAGTCCCAGGGGATCATATGGGATGCCTGGAATGCCAGGTCAGCTGCGTGCCAGGCAAGCACCCTGCCCACTCTACTATCGATCAGGCCCCTGGAATCATGATTGGAAATGGACCAATCAGATATTTGGGATTTGGACACCAAATCAGAGAGCTACGGGAGCATCAGGAAGAAAGAACCCAGAGACCCAACGCGCAGATGTTAATCTGGGAGAGGTAGGAGTATAGGCAAGGCAGCTGCCCGGGAGGAGGTGAGAGGCCACGTGGCACGAGGTGAGAGTGGGAAGAGCTGTGCAGTCTCTCCCACTGTGCTTCCGGCGGCGGCCGCTCTGTAGTCCCAGCATCCCTCAGGGACACTGTCCGGTGCTTACCTGTCATGCCAGGTACTGTCCTAGGAGCTTGTGATGCATCCGTGAACAGGACCAGACGGTGCTCCTGTCCTCTGGGAGCTTATATTTTGCTGGGGTTTTGAAAAAGAGTTTCAAACAGAAAAGCAAAAACCTCAGAAAGGTGGTGATAAAATGCCAAGAAGGAATGTAAAGTGGGCATGAGGACTGAGAGATACCTACAGGCAGGAATGTGGTGATAGAGAGGTTGTTCCAGGAAAGCCCCCTCTTGATAAGGCGGTCTGTGAACAGAGGGGAACATTTCCCACGGAAGTGTTCAGCAAGTGCCAAGGCCCTGAGGTAGGAGTGTGCTGAATCTGTTTGAAGAACAAGGATATTCTGATTTCAGTGCAATGAATGAGAAGAGCAGGGGAGGTGAAGGGATGGTAGGGTCTCATAAATGTACAGCTCGGTGAGAAAGAGTTTCGATTTTATTACATGAGGTAGGAAGCCCTTGAAAGATTCTGAACATAGGTGGTATGGTCTGACTTACATATTGGCAAATAAAAGTGTTGTATGGAGAGCAGTCTGGAAGGCAGTGGAGATGTGTGCAGCGCAGCTCAGTAGGAGGCCCCAATAGGCCCCAGTGGTGGCTGTGTGGGAAGGCGCTGGAACTGGCATGGTGGGCGTGAGGAGACTCATCCACATAAAAGGTGTGGAACTGTGCGCCCGAGCTCTTCTCGTGTTCTACGCCAATAGTAAAAATGGAAATTCTGAATAAATAATACTGTGATGGCTTGGATTAGAGTAGTGGCAGAAGCGGCTATAAATAGACAAGTGCTGGCTGTGTTTTGTAGGTCGAACAGGGTTTTATGGTATAGGTGGTACTGGATACAGGAGAAAGAAACCAAGATGATTCCAGTTTTGAGTATGAGCATTGTTGCATTCACTGCATTTCCCCTCTCTTCCTGGAAAACAAGGCAAGTGGGAAAAGGGGGGAAGATTAAGCAAACTCTAGTTTCAGAAAAATCAGGACAGCATTTAATTTTTTTCTTGTTTTTTAAAAATTTTATTAAGGCACCATGATTTACAAAGTCATTCATCATTGGGTTTTAGACATACAATATGTTTCAGCACGGATCCCGCTGCTGGTGTCACTTTCCCCCACCGGTGTTCCCAGGTTCCCTCCCCCGCCCCCCACCTTACCCAACCTCCCCACCCCCATCCTCATCCCCAGCCTGTCCTCTTGACAAGCACCATTTTAAAGTTTGGGACCCATTGTTTTAGTGTTGTTTGTATATTTGGCTTTATTATTCCTTATTACCACTGATGTAGCTGAGTCCCCTTGAGCCCTGCCGTTCCCTCCCTCCCCACACCGTTTCTCATCTCTCTCTCCTCTCCCTCATCTTTACTCTCTTTCTTTCCTTACTTTACTTTTTACTCTGTTTCTTTCCCTATGATCTGAGGCCAAGGGTGATCTGGGCATTCCCCCCTTTAAAGCATTGCATTCCCTCATCCTGTTACTCTAAATACCACTTGTAAGTGATATCGTCCTGTGCTTATCCTTCTTCTGACTTACTTCATTTAACATTTTATCTGCCAGTTCCATCCATCTTACTTTGAATTGCATGATTTTATCAGTCCTTACAGCTGTGTAGTATTCCATTGTGTATATATACCACATCTTCATGATCCACTTATCGGTCACTGGGCATCTGGGTTGATTTCAAATCTTAGTTGTTGTATTGAGTGCGGCAATGAATAATGGTGGGCACATATTCTTTTGTTTTTTTTTTATTAGTTTATTTTTAATTAGAGAGTGGGCACATGTTCTTTTGAATGAATGTTTTCCTGTCCTGGAGATGCATGCCCAGCAGTGGAATTGCCGGGTCATATGGGAGCTCAATTCTGAGTTTACTGAGAACCCTCCGTACTGTTTTCCATGGGAATTGTACCAGACAGCATTCCCACCAGCAATGGATGAGACTTCCCTTTCCAAACCCACACAGGATAGCATTTTAATCTAAGTACTTCAAACTACATTATAAAGACTGTCCCAGATAGATGAGACCATAGAGAAGCCGTGTGGGAGGAGAAGAGAAGCAATATGGGGACATATAGAAGGTACAAGTAAAAGATAGAGGGTCCCAAGAACTTGTGTTCTTTGAGGTGAAAAGTGTACCCTGATATAAAAAAAAAGAGTAAGAAATCATTTGCAGGACTTGTGCGATCGGGGTATGTAGCTATTAGAAGATAGTTTGATCAAAGAAGCAAAAGAAGGGGATTTAAAAAGATTGACAGATGCCAGCCACCATGTTTCAGGAAGTGTTCTGTCTCTGTGGTAGCAGGGTGGGGAAAGAGAGCCTTTGGCTTGTGAAACAACTAAAATGGTATCCTGGCCATTCTTCCCCCCTCCCTCAAGCAAAAACTATAGTTATGAGGAAAACTAATGTATTCATTGCCAATAAAAAACAGAAGTGATAGCCTTGGTTTCTGATAATAGTAGGCTAGACTATTAGGACCAAATGATAAATATGAAAATGTTGCATACATTTAAAAAAATCTGTCACTGTCACTGTCATCCCGTTGCTCATCGATTTGCTTGAGCGGGCACCAGTAACGTCTCTATTGTGAGATTTATTGTTACTGTTTTTGGCATATCGAATATGCCACAGGTAGCTTGCCAGGCTCTGCCATGTGGACGAGATACTCTTGATAGCTTGCCGGGCTCTCTGCGAGGGTCAGAGGAATCGAACCGCGGTCGGCCACATGCAAGGCAAACGCCTTACCCGCTGGGCTATTGTTCCAGCCCCCCCTTTTTTTACAGATTTTTTTTAGAGATTTTTTAAATAAAAAAATTTTAAAGTTTCTTAAAAGCACTGAAATTAGAGGGGGCCAAAAAAAAAAGAAGAGTTGTTAGATCCAAATCTATGGTTAAGTGGAAACCTAGACAGAAGTGCAAATTACTAGAGGATTTAGGTTGTTTTTGCCCCAAGAACATTTGTTGGTCCTCAATATGGACTTGGCCTTGGTGATCTTATGGAACAAGGAGTTTAGAAGTCAAATTCCATGACTCGCCCAACCAGAGCATCTGCTAGGGTACTTTCTTCAGACAAGGCAGCAACCAGGCAAGGGAAAGGCGAATAGGGAGTAAAACTGTATCTCCACACACCTGAGGGACAGCAGGAAAGTTGCCCAGGTGTGAAGAGAAAAACGAAAAGGTAACTGTGCTCAGTGGCAGCCTTTGCACAGGTTCCCAGGGCAGTTTGATGTCGCCTTGATTCAGAGAATCTGGCTGGAAGTTCCGTATGGTTAGTGCTCCATACCGCGCTCCGCCCCTCCAAATCAAAGGCAGCGAACCAGACCTGTGTCTGAGAGAGGCGGCAGCTGACAGCAACTGATAAAAAACCACATTCTTTACCGAAGAACCATGTTTATTATGTTTATAATAATAAGGGAAAGCTTGTAAATATCTCCAGGAATGAGTAATAATTAGAACTGATTTGGCAGATTTGAAAAACACCCAACAGAGGGTGCTTGCCTTGCTGTCCTGCCAACGCTGCTTTGCATCCGCACACCACACAGGGCCCCTGAGTACACCAGGGGTCACTCCTGAGCACAGAGCCAGGAATAGCCCTTGAGCACTGCTGGGTATGACCTAAAAATAGCACTGTAGCACTGTCTTCTCATTGCTCATTGATTTGCTCAAGTGGGCACCAGTAACGTCTCCATTGGGAGACTTGTTGTTACTGTTTTTGGCATATTGAATACACCACGGGTAGCTTGCCAGGCTCTGCTGTGTGTGTGGGCAGGATACTCTTGGTAGCTTGTTGGGTTCTCCAAGAGGGGTCGAAGAATCGAACCTGGGTCGGCTGCATGCAAGGCAAACACCCTACCTACTGTGCTATCGCTCCAGACCTGAAAATAAATAAAATAAAATAAAACAAAATGAGAAGAAAAAGACTAAACAGAACTTCTAGAAATAAAAATGAAAAATAAGTAACTGTAATGTAATGTAAAAATAAGTAACTGTAATGTGACACTACATGCTATTACACTAATATGCTCTAAGTGATTTTCCAGCGTATTAGACAAAATCAAAGAAAAAAAAAGAAAGACTGGTGACTTGCATGACAAAAGTCCTAAGAAATTACCTAGAAAGCTGAGCAGGGCACAAAAAGACAGATTAAGAGTGAACTTTTCCAGTTCTAAGCAAATTTCATGACTTCATCTCTCCTAACAGCTGCACAGTATTCCATTGCATTGATGTACCAAAGTTTCTTTAACCAGTCATCTGCTCTAGGGCAATGGGTTGTTTCCAGATTTTGGCTATTGTGAACAGTGCTGCAATGAACATACAGGTACAGATGTCATTTCTACCGTGCTTTTTTTTGCATCCTGGGGATGTATTCCCAGAAGTGGTATTGCGAGGTCATATGGAAGCTCAATTTCTAGTTTTTGATCATTGTGTGATTATAACCCAAACATGAACGCTTGTAACTATCTCATGGTGATTCAATAAAGTTAAAAAAAAAGAGTGAACTTTTCTATTACTAATACTGGGATATGCATATAGAGAAATGTAGTTTCTCTATCATTTTTCAGAGTATATAACTTTAAATTTCATGAAGATTAAAGAACTTAAGTATGAAAGAAAAAATTATAACAGCTTTTAGTGGTAATGTAAGATATCAAGATGAGTTCTGTGAAGGGAAGGATTTCTTAAAAATGATGCAAAAAGGGGGCCAGAGTGATAGGACAGCAGGGAGGGCATTTGCCTTGCAAGTGGCCCACCCAGGTTTGATCCCCAAGCACTTCCAGGAGCAATTCCTTAGTCCAGAGTCAGGAGTAATCCCTGAACATCACCAGGTGTGACCCCTAGAGACAATTTTTTTTTAATGATGCAATAATCTTTAACCCTAACTTCAGAGAGCTTGAGAACCTAATTATAAAGCATTATGTAGCACTGTTATCCTGTTGTTCATCTATTTGCTCGAGTGGGCACCAGTAACATCTCCATTGTGAGACTGTTTATTACTGTTTTTGGCATATCAAATATGCCATGGGTAGCTTCCAGGCTCTGCCGTGCAGGAGGATACTCTTGGTAGCTTGTCGGGTTCTCCAAGAGGGATGGAGGAATCAAACCTGGGTTGGCCGTGTGCAAGGCAAATGCCCTACCTGCTGTGCTGTCACTCATAGCAATAACATTTTTTTTTTTAGTTTCTTGAGCACCAAGACTGTGTCCATTTTATTCATCATTGTATCCCAACACTTTTCAGCATTTAAAGTCAAATCTCTGAGGGGCTTTTCACTGAGTACTTACCACCATTCCCAAATGAAGGGCACTCCTTGACCAAGCCCCACCAACGTTGTAAACTACCATCTCTGTCTGCTGCTCGTCTGTTTCTACTCATTCATCAGAGAAAAAGCAGAGTTGAAACATAAACAGTAGGTTACTCATCTAAATATTAAAGGTATTATAGTATTACTCAAGACTAAGAGATAATACAGTGGGTAAGGCATTTGCCTTGCCCATGGCTGACCCAAGTTCATTCTCTGACACCCCCTATGGTTCCCAGAGCACCACCAGGAGTGACACTCCTGAACACAGAGAGAGGAGTAAACCCCGAGTATTGCTGCATGTGACCCAACCCCAGAACCACCTCTGGCCCCAAATTAAAAGTGTTATTCAGTGTAGAAACGTGTTTAGGAGTGGGCAGATTACTGAGATGAATATAGACAAATGTGAAAAAAGGTCTCCGTCCTGAAGGGGTTTACAATATAATTGGGAAATACACTAATAGGAAAAGATGCAGGCAAATCCAGACCGTGAGAAAGCCATGGTGTATTCTGTCGATGTGCATAGTTGAACAGAGGTAACACTACTGGGTATGCTCATTGGAAATGATATTGTGAAGGTCTGATATGCGTATTGAAGGGGGTAAGTTTACCAACAGCGAGAAATTGTAGAATTGCTACTCTAGGAAAGCTACTTTCCAGAAGAAAGTATGTTTGAGGTTTATTGATGATTAAGTATGCTTTTTAGGCAAGAAAAATTAAAGGTGCTTTGAGGGAATAGGTCAATGTGATCAGAGGGAGATAGATAGATTATGAATACATGTTTTACAACTTAAGGAAGGAGAACTGTAGGGGGCAAGACAAAGTGTACAGGGGGTAGGGTACTTTCTTGCACATGGCTGGGCTGGGTTCCATCTCCAGTACCCCATAATATGCTGCCCTGAACCCCACCAGGAGTGACCCCTGAGCACAGAGCCAGGAGTAAGCCCTGAGAACCACTGGGTGTGATCCTCCCAAACAAACAAAAAATAGAAAAAGAAAACCATAATGCTAGTGACAGAATGACCTTGCCTGTTGTGAAAGTGTGTCCCCGGGTAAAGTGCTTTGCCAGTCTGGTATGGCCAGAGGCGTAGTGGTGCATGCGTGTGGGTGCTGCTGCCCAGACCCCCTTTTCTCCTGCTTGTGGTACCTTCTCCTTGCCACTAATGGGATTAAGGATGGCATCCCGGTGGAGGAGAGCACAGTAGAGAAGTGGAGAGAGATTTGCATCCGTATCACATCACTGGAAAAGCCCTAGCTTCACTTTTCATTATCTAAGCAATTGAGTTGGGTTTTCTATTATTTGCAATTGAATCAAAATGGATACAAGAGAGAACCTACAGAAACACCAGAAAAAATTAGAGACAGATGCACATATATGGGAAAATTCATCTTACTTGATATTCCTGTCCTTTTTCACTGTATATCCTCGTCCTGGTTTACAAAATAGGAGTATTCCAGGGCATAGACTTTGTACCTACCTGAGTTTTTCCCATCTTTTCAAAGAAACATGTATTTGCTATGATTCATGTTATTGTCTCCAGTTTTTATAGTTATTAACTTGTCTACCTTATTCCTACACTTGAGTATCTGAGAGGATATGTAATTCAACATTTAAAAAATTCTATTTTATTTTACTTTTTATGCACACAGATGTTCACCTTATTATTTCTAGCGACTTTAGTTATAAAATTTTTTAACCTTCTTAAAACCTTAATTTCAAGAGAAAAATTAAGAAAGCAATTATCAACAATTTCTTAAAACCAGACTCCTGATTCTCAGTCTTTCTTTTCCAAACCTGTTTCTCCTATGATTTTATTGGCTCTTGTAATTGAAACACCAATACTTTGTTGCTCAGGCCAGAAATCTAAGAGTTATCTCTGAGCCTGATCTTCTCTATACTTTCTATATTTAGGTACCAGAAAACACTCTTGACTCTAATTAATTAATTAGTTAATAATTCTTTAGTTTTGGGGCCACAGCTGAGGGTTTACTCCTGTTTTTTTTTTTCTCGGGGAACACTCCTGCTGATGCTGGAAGGCCATATGGAATGCTTTGGATTGAAACCAGACCAGCCACTTTACACACTATATTCTCTCTCTTGCTCCCAACTCTATTTTAATTTTTTTAAATAAAAGTTTTATTTATTTTGTTTTGGGGGCCATACCCAGCTATTCTTAGGGCTTACTCCTGACTCTGAAATCAGGGATCACTCCTAGTGGGCTTGGGGATCATGTGGGGTACTGGGGATTGAACCCAGGACCGCTGCATAAAAGGGAAGTGCCTTACCCACCGAACTAGATCTCTGATCCATGATCTTTCTTTCTTTCTTTCTTTCTTTCTTTCTTTCTTTCTTTCTTTCTTTCTTTCTTTCTTTCTTTCTTTCTTTCTTTCTTTCTTTCTTTCTTTCTTTCTCTGTTTCTCTCTTTCTCTGTTTCTCTCTTTCTCTGTTTCTCTCTTTCTCTCTTTCTTTCTCTCTCTCTTTCTCTCTCTCTTTCTCTCTTTCTTTCTTTCTTTCTTTCTTTCTTTCTTTCTTTCTTTCTTTCTTTCTTTCTTTCTTTCTTTCTTTCTTTCTTTCTTTCTTTCTTTCTTTCTTTCTTTCTTTCTTTCTTTTTCTTTTTCCTTTTGGGTCACACCTGGTGTTGCACAGAGATTACTCCTGGCTCTGCACTCAGGAATTACTCCTGATGGTACTCGGGGGACCATATGGGATGCTGGGAATCAAACCCGGGTTGGCCGCATGCAAGGCAAACATCCTACCCACTGTGCTATCGCTCTAGCCTATGATCCTTGATTTTTCAAAAGCCTTTGTGAAAAACATTTCTTAACCTGGTAATGAATACTTTAAAATAACTAAGAATTCTAGTCATTTGTAGCATGGTCAGAAAAGAAAGAAAGGGCATATGGATTGGTTCAGTAAAGCAATAAGACCATTATTGTTAGGAGGCAAAATGATTGTGCATTTAGAAGATCCCAAAGAACCTGTAGAGGAACCATTTGAATTAACAAGTAATTTTGTGAAGCTGCTAAATAAAAACTCAAATGTGTAAAGAACCATTGTATTCCAGGGGTGGGGGGGGGAGACGGGACTGGGGAGGGTGGGAGAGATGCTGGGTTTACTGGTGGTAGAGGATGGGCACTGGTGAAGGGATGGGTTCTCGAACTTTGTATGGGGGAAACATGAGCACAATAATGTATAATTCATTTCAATTCTTAATGTAATTTTATTAGATCAATAAAGTCCAGATTGAAAAAAAAGTATTAAAAATCACAGTACCTCAATAAAGATGCAAATAAACGTTGAAAAAGTTAAAAAAAAAAAGAACCATTGTATTCCAATGTACTATTAACAAAAAGAGAAAACAAAATAAAAACACTTGCAATAATTTCCCAAACATCAAAATTATAGGAAGATCTTATCTGAAAGCAAGAAGACATAAAGAAATTGAGTAGGGCTCAGTGGACACACACACATGCCTCGTGAGATCTGGGTTTGATTCTGGGCACTGCAGTTAAAGAAGACTTAAGTGGATGGAGAATTACCATATTCCTGGGCTGGATGATAATGCTGTAAACACGTTGATTTTTCCTCCAAATTTAACTGTGAATTCTGAAAATAATTTACAGTTCCAGCAGGCTTTAAAATGGATATTAACAAATTCTTTATCAAATTAAATGGAAAGAAAATGATCAAAAGTAGCTACGACAGTCCTGAGGAATAAGAGCAGAGCTGAGAGAACTTTCACACCCAATGTCTAAACATATTATATTGTATATAATAGCAGCAGTTGAAGTGCAAACTGACACAACTACTTTGGAAACTGGTAGCATCTATTAAAGCTCAACAAACATGCACACATTTTAGTCTAAACTGCATCCTATTTATATGTATCACTGTATCACTGTCATCCCTTTGTTCATGGATTTGCTTGAGCGGGCGCCAGTAATGTCTCCATTCGTTCCAGCCCTGAGATTTTAGCAGCCTCTCCTTACACGTCCTTCCAAACGGTGTCGTATTGGAGGCTCTTTCAGGGTTAGGGGAATGAGACCCGTTATTGTTACTGTATTTGGCATATCGAATACGCCACAGGTAGCTTGCCAGGCTCTGCCATGTGGGCAGGATACTCTCGGTAGCTTGCCGGGCTCTCTGAGAGGGACGGAGAATGTATATTAGAGAATACAAGCAAGTGTGTTAAAACCAAACACACGTGTGCTGATTCAGGTTTATCAGTGGGCTAGACTATAAGAGGTTGCTTGACAGCTCGCTTCTGGGAGCGTTGTTTTAGTCTCTGGATCTTGGCCATTGATGGGATTACCTGGCGCTGGGAACAGTTTGTGGGTGTGGCTGCAAAGCTACTGGAGAATGGGGGATCTGGGTGGAGGAGGCCCCCGTCCTGATACAAGCAGGTTTGGAGATCTCAGCCCTGGGTCCTGCATACCTGGGTTCCTCTGCGGTTCCTTCATGGGTGAGGCTCGTCTGAGTGTGTGGAGAGTGCCCCTGAGCATGGCTGTGGCTGGGTTCTGGATGTTTTCGGCTGCTGGGGCTCTGCTTGGGGCAGGGAGGGAGTCTCAACACCCCCCCCACCAGGGGCCCTGGTGAGGAGAGTTGAAGATAAGCAGAAAAAAATCTTGTCACTATTCCAGCTTTAAGAGGTTTCCATCAGGAATGAAATTTTCTACAAAGCCTTTTGTGTCTGTGAAGATACTCTTCCCCCCTACAGTGAACAAAATATCTGTCACTGTCACTGTCAACCCATTGCTCATCGATTTGCTCGAGTGGGCACCAGTAACGTCTCCATTGGGAGACTTGTTGTTACTATTTTTGGCATATCTAATACGCCACAGGTAGCTTGCCAGACTCTGCAATGCGGGTGAGATACTCTTGGTAGTTTGCCGGGCTCTCCAAGAGGGGCAGAAGAATCGAACCTGGGTTGGCTGCGTGCAAGGCAAGTGCCCTACCTGCTGTGCTATCACTCCAGCCTGAACAGAATATGGCTGTAAGAATGTAGCGGGCCAGAGAATACAGGGGGAAAGGCACTTGCATTGCACACATTGGATTTGGGTTTGATCCCTGACACTGCATATGGCCCCTCAGTATTTTCCAGGATGACCCCTGATCACAGGGGTCTGAAACAAGAGCAAGCTTGTGAAGAGCAAGCTCTGAAACAGCTGGTATCACCCGAAAACCAAACAAAGAACCATACGTAGCATTTATATTATTTCTCACCTTAAACTGGAAGCAAGCCAAATGTACAACGAGTAGAATGCATACGTAGATTGCCATCTATTTGTACAATGGGATGTGTCTAGGTATAGAATAACAAAACTAAAGCTGCATGAAAAGACATGCAAAGTGTAATGATGGGAAAAAGAAGCCATTATAGTGAAAGAACTAATCTCAGATGATATAAATCAGGATAGTGGTTACCTTGGAGATGTAATGGGAGTCAGATGAAATGAAGGGAATCTCTGAGGTATAGGCATGTCCTGTTTCTTGAACTGGATGGTGTGATACTTGGGGAAGGTTGTGAAAATTTATCTGCTTGCACATTTGTGATTTGTATATTTCTTGGTGCCTTAAACTTTATTCAGACTCTGACCTGAAAAAAAGTAGATTCTTCAATTTTGAAACCAAAGTAAATTATACTTAATATTTAAGAGGGCTGGAGTGATAGCACAGTGGTAGGGCATTCGCCCTGCACGCGGCTGACCCGAGTTTGATTCCTCCACCCCTCTCGGAGAGCCCGGCAAGCTACTGAGAGTATCTCGCCTGCACAGCAGAGCCTGGTAAGCTACCCGTGGTGTATTCAACATGCCAAAAACAGTAACAAACAAGTCTCACAATGGAGACATTACTGGTGCCCCCTTGAGCAAATTGATGAGCAACAGGATGACAGTGACAGTGACAGTAATATTGAAGTATAAAAGGAAAGTTGCACAATTAAATATGAGCCAACATATTTATAATCTTGGAGCCAAAAAATTAGACTGCATGAAATTAAGCATTTCTTTGAAAAGCAGAATTAAAATTGCAATAAAATCAAAGGTAAATGTCAAACTGAGGAAAATATTTGTGAATAATAATAATGTGTTCCCAGTCATATCTTCAAATATTAAAAAGATTGATAATACCAAATGCTGCAAGAATTTGGCAAGAGGAGTCCCATGCCCTGTTGTTGGAATTGTCTACTTGTCTCTTGCTACATAATTTTTAGAGGACCTTGACCTAAATATCCATTTCCAGGAATTTCATTTTAGCAAATATTTGCCTAAGTATTTATAATGTTACGTATGTATGTGTACACTTACACAGATATTTTTTGCCTATGCACAAAAGTAGTTATTGGGGAGTTTTTTGGTAGTTATTTGTTAAAACCAAGAAAAATTAATTTTTCTGACTTTATTTAAACACCATGGTTTACCAAGATCTTCATAATACAGTTATTATAGGCCTTCAGTGTTCCAACATCAACACCACCACCGCTAGTGTGACCTTCCACCCAACACTCTCCTCACTCTCTCCCACAACCCACACACCGCAAGCCTGCTCCCTTGGCAGGCACAAAATAATTTATATTATATTGCTTGATACAAAAAAGAGGCAAGTAGAATTATAAAAAATAGTTCAGTAAAAAAAGATTTGTGAAAATTGTTATATCTCACATTGGTGTTACTAAATTCATGACTGTCCGAGGGTTTGCTGAGTGTATGTTGCTAGTTGAGCCTTCTGTGCTATTATTTGTGCTTATGTGGGCTTCTATACTTCTTTCCCATCTAATTTGCTGTGCTTCTACTGAGCTGTCAATATTGTGAAGTTGGGAGGTGTTGCATGGCCATGTACGTAGCTGCAGGTTCCAGGAGGTGTAGAACCCGAACGATTCTTTGGTTTGGAATCTCTCCTAAGATTAGTTGTGAAGCTGTGAAGCTGAGCCCGTTATGTGCCAGAGGCTGTGGGGTGTGGGTGTGGCTGCTGGGGTTTCAGCAGGGTGGGGAATCAGCCTGCCTTCCTCCCAAAAAGGCCCCAGAACTTTCAGCCCGAAGACTGGTGTGCCTGGGAATTTTGTTTACGTGGCGTCTCTTCTGAGAATCAAACCAGAAATGCTTTAAGTATCTGTTAATAGATACTGGTTAAGTTAGGTACACGTCCTATATAAAATATATAATGTTTGGTAGAGAGAAATGAGGTTGGTCTGTAAAAATAATCAGGTGGTCAGGGGAAATTGGTAGCTATGTGAATGGAATAGGTTGATGAACAGATGCATGGTGTGATCTCACTTAAAATGTTTTATCACTGCATATATTTAAGACATCTAATAGTCTTGTTATCCCTCTTGGAGAACCTGACAAGCTACCAAGGGTCTATTGCCTGCATGAGAGAGCCTTGCAAGCTCCCCATGGCGTATTCATATCTCAAATACAGTAAAAGATATATACATACCTTTCAGAGAGCCCGGTAAACTACCGAGACTATCCCGCCCGCATGGCAGAACCTGGCAAGCTCTCCGTGGCATATTTGATATGCCAAAAACAGTAACGATAGGTCTCATTCCCCTGACCCTGAAAGAGCCTCCAATCATTGGGAAAGATGAGTAAAGAGAGGCTGCTAAAATCTCAGGGCTGAGTGTAAAAGAGACGTTACTGGTGCCCGCTCGAGTAAATCCACGAACAACAGGATGACTCATCAGGTAGAGGGTGATGTCCTGGAGCTGAGCGGGAGCGGTCAGCCCCCTGAGAGGTGAGGAGGTTTGGCTGTACTTCATGGCTTTGGTGTTGGAGTTGAGGGGCTCCCTGAGCTCCAGGGCTCTTTTCGGGGGAGGGGGGAGGAGTTTGGGCCACAGCCCTTGACGCTCAGGGCTTACTCCTGGCTTACACTCAGAGATCCTTCCTCGTGGGCCCCGGGGACCATACGGGGTGCTGGGGATTGAACTGAAGTGAGCCACGTGCAAGGCAAATACCCTAACTGCTGTACTATCACTTTGGTCCCAACTCAGGCAACTCAGGGTTCTTTTTCCCCCCCTTTTGTTTTTGGGCCACATCTGGCAGTACTCAGGGCTTACTCCTGATTTTGCACTCAGGGATCACTCCTGGTGGTGCTTGGGGGACCAGATGGGATGCTGGGGATCAAACCCAGAGCAGCCTCCTGCAGGACAAACACTTGCTGTACTGTTTCTCTATCCCTCTCCACTGCACTCCCCCCCACCCCGCCCTAGGGCTTAATCATGATCTGCCCAGGACACTGCACATTCCCCGCCACTGCTTGACTGTGCTGTCATGGACCTTTAGATGCCATCGTGACATCTGGAAGTCGCAGATGTGTTCACCCTTGCAGCAGGATGCAAATGGGGAAAGATGAGAGGTGTAGGATGGGCCTTTCTGTGAAAGATTGCGTGAGACTGGCCTGAGGCATGCTCTGAGCCAGCCCGGGATAATCCAGGCTCACCGAGGGAAACTGGCAAAAGAGCCTTTTAAATGTTAGTGCTGGAGGTTGACTCTCATCCACACACAGGCTTTGACATTCCTACTGAACTACTGCCCCCCAACCTTAAGAACCATTTTTTTTTCTCAAAGCATTAAATTTAAGGGGAAATGCTTGCTCACTGACTTGGTTACATGATTTTCAAACCGACATTTATCACTGAATTAATTTTGGAAACCACCTGACAACTTCAGTTTCATCGATGCTGAGAAACTTAATCTAAGTAGATATCACACTTCAAGCAGCTAATGGAAAAGAGAAGACTGGGTGTGTGTGTGGGGGGGGTGGAGGTCCCTGGAGGATAGTGTGTCTCTGTGGCAGTTCTAGCCTTCCACCAAGCTGGGGGGTGCAGGTGGCTTTGGTCAGCCCAGCTTTATTCGTGCCCTGTACTTCCACCAGCGTTACAGGTTGCCGACCTTCGCCATGGATCCTGATCTACCTGTTTCTCACTCTTTTCCTTTTTGCCCTCCTTTTGCTTGACACATGGCTCACTTCTTTGCTCAGCACTGGGCCTTTATTTGTTCCTCCTCCTTCTCGCCCCATTTGCTCCTGCTCGCTTTGTTTCATGTGTTTGGAGCATCCTTGTTCTAGGGTGGCTCTCTATTGTTAATTTATCTTATTCTCTTTTTTTGAGGAGGCAGGGACTGGGCCACATCCTGCTTGATGCTCTGGGTTTACTCCTGTAGGCTCCAGGGACCGTATGTGGTGCTGGGGGATTGAACCCAGATCTGCCGTGTGCAAGGCAAGTGTTCTACCCGCTGTCCTGTTGTTCTGGCCTGTCTTACTCTTTTTATCTCTTCGCTCTCTACCAGCTGTGAAGAAATCTGTATCTGCTCTTCAGGAAATGCTGTCCTTTGGGTAGAAAAGGACTGACTTCCTGGCAGTGCCAGAATGAAGATCCTTCTCAGCTGGAAACAAACAAAACCTCTTTATCTGGGGGAACTTCCTGTTTCCTGCCCTGAAAATGGTGCTTCTCCACTACGGGGCACCATGCCAGGGAACGCGAAACCATAGGATAAGATGGGCACATCTTGGGCACATCTTCCTGGATATTACTTGAAACACTGAGAAAAATTATTTTGAATTTTTCTCCCTCACCTCCACTAAATGCTGCATGTAAGTTAAGAATGTCAGAGAGCCAACATTCAAATCACATGCCATTTGAGATTAAACGGGTGATGTGAAATGTAAGTGCTCCGGCTGAACTGCTTGAGATTATGTCTTTAGATTCATGGGGTGTGTGCCCCTCCTCTGCTGTGAGGAAGTGCCTTAGTGAAGAATTTTGAGCAACGCATAATGTATTCCTTGAGAGTGGCAGACTGCAAGACTCCTATCAAGATTTAAGATGTATGCGTAAGCAATATAAAACAAGTTATTGTGGGCCTCCTGTGGGAGCAGGCTTGAGGGGTGGATGGGAGAAATTGGAGACAACTTTTGGCGGGCAGGTGATGGTGGTGGAGGGATTGGTGTCGGAATATTGAGGCTGATAACAAGTCATCATGAATAAGTTTGCAAACCACAGTGTTTGTAGAAAGTGTAGTGGGAACATTTATATAAGTAGGCCTTACCTATTTCATGTAAACTCCAAAATATATGAGCACAGAATTTCTTTAAAAGTCTTATTAGTGACAGGTAAGGCATGATTATTACCATAATGAGATCCCAACATAAGATAATATTTAATGCAATTACTTTAGATCGGACTGGAGCGATAGCATAGTGGGTAAGGCATTTGCCTTGCATGCGGCCGACCTGGGTTCAATTCCTCCGTTTCTCTTGGAGAGCCCGGCAAGCTACCAAGAGTATCCCGCCCTCACGGCAGAGCCTGGCAAGCTACCCGTGGTGTATTCAATATGCCTAGAACAGTAACAAGTCTCACAATGGAGACGTTACTGGTGCCCGCTCGAGCAAATCTATGAACAACGGGAGGACAGTGCTATGGTGCTATACTTTAGATTACTGAGTTGAAAACTTACTTATGTAAATGAGAATAAGCATTTTATTATATTGTATCAAAGGGTTTTATTTTCCTTATTTACATAGGTTAAAATAGAACACTCACAAATTGGCTCTTCCTGATTTATTTTCTGATTATTCTATTTACCATTTTTTAAAAAGTTTTGTTAAAACAAGTAATACAAAGTGAATTTGTTTTGTGCCTAAGGGGGCAGGTTGGGGATGGAAAAACAGAATCACTGGTGGAGGGAAGGTCACACTCGTGGTGTTGGATCACTAAATGCTTGAAACAACTGTATAATGAACAACTTTGTAAGTCATGCTGTTTTTAGTAAAAAAAATAAATTAAAATAAAAATATATGTGTATTTAAACTCATTGTAGATATCAGTAGGGATTTTCTTATTCTTCTTTTTGTTTTGGTTTGGGGTCACACCTCAGTGCTCAGGGCTTACTCTGGCTCTGCACTCAGGGATTACACCTGGTGGGCCCAGATGCCACATGGGATGCTGGGGATCAAACCCAGGTTGGTCATGTGTAAAGCAAACACCCTACCTACTGTGTTACCTCTCTGACCCCAAGACTTCTTTCTTGCGTTTCTTTCTTTTTTTTTTTTTTTTGGTGGGTTTCATGATTTTCCACCAAGTGGCCCAAGATAGACAGGGCATTTGACTTGTAGGAGTTGTTTTTAAATAAAAAGCAAACCTTTGAAGCAAGGTTTCACATAATCAAGGTGTTATGTGTTGAATTGTGACATCACCCCACCCTTCCCAATCCATCACCAATTAATGTTAAATTCCTCTCCACTATTTGAGAACATGACCTTCTTTGGAGATACAGCTTTTACATGGGTGTCAAGATAAAATAACACTTTGTGGATAAACTATAGTATGACTGCTGTCCTTAATACAGAAGGAAAACTTAGACATGAAGATGTACATAGGTGGGAGATGATGTGAAGAGACATAGGAAGATGGTCATCTATAAGCCAGAGAGGCTGGAATCAGATTCTTCCTGCAGCCCTCAGAAGGAATCTACCGTAAAAAAACTTGATCTCTAACTTAAGCCTCTGAGAAGTATAAGAAATAAATTTCTGTTGCCTAGGCCATCCCATCAATGGCAGTCCAAGCCAATTTTTACATAAGGCACAGAGTTTGCCAAAAACAACAGATTGAAAATAGCCTGTTTCGTCAAATCTAAGTTTTGGTAGAGGTAGAGCCCAGTACCCCTAAATTGTAAATGCCACCTCAAGAGAACAGCGTGTAAAGAAATGTACACTTCAGAATATAACTAAATGATGGTATAGAAGAAGAACAAAAGTACCTAAATTTATTAACCTGCTAAACGTGGCCCAAGTGAAGGATGAGAAAGGACCAAAGGAGATGTGCAGGAACTTCTGTTGCCATGGATTCCTGGGAAGAGATCCTGCACAACAAAGTTCTCTATGCAGGGTGAGCCTTGAAAGTGGGGTCAAGTGAATTCAAGAGTAGGGACACCTGAACCAGAGCAATTTGTCCAGAGGGTAGGGCAGTTCCCTACTTGCACATGGCCTACCTGAGTTCATTCTCCAGTACCACATCTTGTCCCCCAGGCCCTGAGCAATCCCAGAAGTAAGACCTGAGCATTACTTTGTGTGACCCCAATACTAAACAGAACAAAAAATGTAGGAATACTGCCAGCTTCTATTTCCCAGGGTAAAGATCTTTGTCTTACCATAGTACACAGGACCAGGTATAAAAGGTACGAAAGGGCAGGGTGGCATGTCTAAGTTTAATCATAGAGAGCAGCACACATAGTGTTTGAAACTCCTGATCTTCAAAATAATTTTATTTTCTGGTTTTGGGAGACACATCTGGCTGTGCTTAGGGCTTTTTCCTGGCTCTATGTTCAGGGATCACTCTTGGCAGTGCTCGGCTTATGTGATACTAGGGGTTGAACCCAGATTGGCCATGAGCAAGGCAAGAGCCTTACCCAGTGTATTTTCTTGCTGGTTGCTCAAGATAGTTTTCAGGTAGCCAGAAAGGAAGGTGGACAAAGGCCAAGCATCAGTGAACCAGTAAACTCTGAGGCAGTTGTTGAGATGAAGACAAAACAGGTGACTAAATGCTTTGGGCTTGGTGTTTGGTGGCCAAAATGAACAGGCAGGACATCAGTGAAAGAATGGTTAGGGGCAAAGACCAATGACCAAAAATCGGGGGGAAGATAGTGTGAGGATTCCAGAACAGAGAGAAACCTTGTCCCCTCATGCCTGAGCCCTGTGCAGTAGAACTGTGGCAAGAAGGATTTGGTATGATACTTTGAATTGACCAAACTTAAGCATGAGCATAGTGTTTACCCAGAAAGAACTAGAAATAAACCAGATTAAATTCCTAACTTTGAAGGAAATAAACGTCAAGGGAGAAGTTAATTCTGATTAAAATAAATTTGAGAAAAATGTTTGACTCTTTTTACTCTTGAGTCAAGATACAAAGATTTTTTTCCTCAGTGTATTAATTTTTTGTTTGGTTTTAAGCCACTCTTGGCAGTGTTAAGAGGTTACTCCTGGCTCTGTGCCCAGTAATTACTCCTGGTAGGCTTGGGGACCATATGGGATACTGGGGATCAAACTTGTGTCAGCTGCATGCAAGGCAAATGCCCTACACATGGCAATATCACTCTGACCCCAAATTTTGCTTTTAATATTAAGTTTGGTTTTCCACATTGAACAGGTTTTATTCACATGGAAAAGACTCAGTTTTTTGGGGGAGGGGGTCATACCCAGCGATGCACAGGGATTACTCCTGGCTCATGCAGTCAGGAATTATTCCTGGTAGTGCTCGAAGGACCGTATGGGATGCTGGGAATCAAATTCGGGTAGGCTGTGTGCTAAACAAATGCCCTACCTGCTGTGCTATTGCTCCAGCCCCTAACTCAGTTATTTATTTTACGAAGTTATCCACAGTTTTGTAGTCTCTTTTGGGTCACAGACCACTTGGGAAATGGATAAGAACTATGACTTCTTTATGAAGAAAAATGTATACATGTACATATCAGATTTGGCATATGATTTTAGGGACTTTCCACTTTTTTAACTTCACATTGTCATGAAAAAGGAAGTAAAAGGTGATTTGTTAATAGATACATATTAAGATTCTGGTTCAAGATACAGACTTAAATGCATTAATTTGCCTTCCCTTCCTTCTTAGAACCAACTGTAATAGCAGTTAAAGATATATTGCAAATAGTGAATCCAAGAGACTTCTGCAAACAGGAAGGGTGCTCTGGGTAGATAAGAGATTCCATAAAAGTTCTGTAAGATGGAAGTTAGGTGGAACTACATTCTTTTACTTTAAGAGTGCTAATACGTGATAGGATATCTGGAGCTCAAATGAGGATTCGTACTGGAAATGGGAGACTTTCTTCAGAAAACACCAAACTTGGAGGGTAAGAGTGAGCTCTGAGCTTGGAGGGTGAGAGTGAACCAGCAATCCAGCCGTTTAACTGGAAAGATGAACTCAGGATATTTTTGACCAAGCAGTTCTTTCTTTTCTTCAATGTTTATAGAATAATTTAGATTCTAAGAACAATTTTGTGAACTTACAAAAGGTTTGCTCTAAGAACAGCCCAAGTTAGGAAGTTGAAGCAAGAGAGCAAGGCAGGGTAATATCTGAAGTAGATCCAGAGGATAAAGTAGAAATACTGGGGTAGAACTAGAGGTTAGAAAGGAAAATAATATGAGGGTAGGGAGGAGCTATATCCCCAGGCCCTGACTTTCTTTCCTTCTTTCTTTCTTTCTTTCTTTCTTTCTTTCTTTCTTTCTTTCTTTCTTTCTTTCTTTCTTTCTTTCTTTCTTTCTTTCTTTCTTTCTTTCTTTCTTTCTTTATTTCTTTCTTTCTTTCTTTCTTTCTTTCCTTCCTTCCTTTCTTCCTTCCTTTCTTCTTTCTTCCTTCCTTCCTTTCTTTCTTTCTTTCTTTCTTTCTTTCTTTCTTTCTTTCTTTCTTTCTTTCTTTCTTTCTTTCTTTCTTTCTTTCTTTCTTTCTTTCTTTCTTTCTTTCTTTCGTCACCGTCAGGGTGCAGTTACAGAGTTTTGTGCCTATGTTACAGTTACACAATACTCGAGTACCCATCCCTCCACCAGTGCCCATTCTCCTCCACCGATGGCCCCAGGGTCCCTCCCCCCCCATCCTGTCTCCCCCCACCCCCGTGACAGGGAATTCCTTATTGTTCTCTCTCTCCTTTTGGGTGTTATGGTTTGCAATGGAGATATTGGGTGGCTATCGTGCTCAATCTATAGTCTGCTTTCAACCCGCCTCTCCCATCCTGAGTGGATCCTTCACTACACTTTAGTTGGTGTTCCCTTCTCTATCTGAGCTGCCCTCTCCCCCAGCATGCGAGGTCAGTTTCCAAGCCGTGGAGCAGGCCTCCTGGTACTTATTGCTACTATTCTTGGGTGTTAGTCTCCCATTCTGTTTTATATTCCGCAAATGAGTGCAATTTTTCTGTGTCTGTCTCTTTCTTTCTGACTCATTTCACTTAGCATGATACTTTCCATGTTGATCCACTTATATGCAAAGTTCATGACTTCATCCTTTCTGACAGCTGCGTAGTATTCCATTGTGTAGATGTACCGAAGTTTCTTTAACCAGTCATCTGTTCTCGGGCATTCGAGTTTTTTCCAGATTCTGGCTATTGTAAACAGTGCTGCAACGAACATACAGGTGCAGATGTCATTTCGACTGTACTTTTTTGCCTCTCCGGGATATATTCCCAGAAGTGGTATTGCTGGAATACCACTTGGAATCAAATGGAAGCTCAATTTCTAATTTTTTGAGAAGTGACCATATTGTTTTCCAAAAGGGCTGAACCAGTCAGCATTCCCACCAGCAGTGTAGGAAGGTTCTTTTCTCCCCACATCCACGCCAACAGCGGTTGCTTTTGTTCTTTTGGATGTGAGCCAGTCTCTGTGGTGTGAGGTGGTATCTCATGCTTTTCTTTTATAATGGGGGGGACTTCCAAGTCTACTTGCTCCCACTCATCAAGGACAACAAAGATAAGAATCTCTCCACACAAAGTTTATATACATTGTGTCCTCACATTCATAGACCTGACCTATGAGGAAAACTCCTATAAATTACCAATACTAATCTATAGAGTTCTTCAATATATAGAAATCGTCAATTAAGAACTCTTGAATATCTTAGGGCAATCGATAGAGTAAAGGGCAAGGTGGAGATAAATAATAAATCACTATTCCAGGACTAGAGAGACAATTCAATGGACTGGTGCACATGCTTTGCTTGCAGGAAATCAGGGTTTGATCCCCGCACTGCATGGTCCCCTGAACACCGCTAGGAAGTGGCCATCAAAGCACTTCAAATAAAGGTTGAAATAGCTCCTGAGCATCTCCAGGTATGGTAATAAAAAGAGAAAGAAAATTACCACTCCAAACAAGAGAAAATATGATGACCCTCCACTGTATTAAAATATGTAAAGACAGAAACATTTCAGAAGATCAAAATATTATATGACATTTTAAAATAATAGTAAAATTTCTGAATAACAAAAAGAATACTGATAACTTCCAAACGAGGAAGATAAATCTGATGAAATCCTTCAGTTCCTACTGCCAAAAGATGACAAGCATAAAAGCTATGAAAAGAGATGACACATATCTATATAACATGTATGAAAGAAATATTAAAGAAATAATAGATTGAACTTTTTCTATGCTAAGGCATCAAATTCTTCAAATAAAGGGAGCCCATTGAGCAGTAAGTAGGACAAATGAGAAAAACTACAAACTAAGACACATTCTGATGAAATTGTACTACCCTGGAAATGAAGGCAAACGCTATAAAAACTCCCAGCAAGAGGAAAAATTAGATTATTCACAAAGAAATAGGAAGTAGGTTGACATATCACTTCAGTAATCCGCAACAATAGATACTTGTAGATAATGGAATAATGCTTTCAAAGTCTAAAGGAAAGTACACCAAAAATTCTACTCCCAGTTGTGTTAATTAGGGGGTTGTTGACTTCAAGGAAGAGCATGCTGACTTAAGTGGCTTCAGCTAGAAGGAAGCACTTTCTCAGATTAGATGAAAATGATGAGAGAGGGCCAAACGGGATGGGTACACTCATCACATTGATAATGACAAAAAGCCACGAAAGTCCTTAATCTTCCTGCTGTCCTGTTGTGAGTGACACACATTCATACGTGGAACATTCTGCACTTGTTGGTGTGTATACAGGCTCATGCCTCTCTCATAGCAAATATCTGCAGTGATTCCAACGATAGCCACATACCGTAAATCAGTCTGAGGGGAAGGCTGAATCAGAAGCTCTGACAGGGTTCCTTTAGGTCTCTGTGTTTTAAAAAGTTATTTTTAAAAAGTTTTTTTTTTAACCTTTTAAAAAAGTTTTTAAAAAGTTATAGTTTTGGAAACATGGTTATAATAGCATTCAGGTATTTTAGTTCTGATGTACATTATTATTACATCATCACCAAGGTGCCCTTGACCCTTTATCACCAATTAAAAAATTATTATAGTATAGGTTTGTGTTGCACTGGTGTCGACAGGTATGGTCTTGGTGTACACAGTCACCTCACCACAACACCACTAAATGGCTCTGTGTTATTTCCAGTTTACCTCTTTATTTTCCTCATGTACCACTGTATCACTGTCATCCCATTGTTCATTGATTTACTCGAGCGGGCACCAGTAACGTCTCCATTTATCCCAACGCTGAGATTTTAGCAGCCTCTCCTTACTTGTTTTTCCCAATGATTGCAGGTTCTTTTTAGGGTCAGGGGAATGAGACCTGTTATTGTTTCTGTATTTGGCATATCACAGCGGGTAGGGCATTTGCCTTGCACGTGCCGACTGGAGTTCAATTCCTCCACCCCTCTCAGAGAGCTTGGCAAGCTACTGAGAGTATCTTGCCCGCATGGCAGAGCCTGGCAAGCTCCCTGTGGCGTATTCGATATGCCTAAAACAGTAACAACAAGTCTCACAATGGAGATGTTACTGGTGCCCACTCGAGCAAATCGATGAGCAACGGGATGACAGTGACAGTGACAGTGATTTGGTATATGGAATACGCCATGGGGAGCTTGCCAGGCTCTTCCGTGCAGGCGGGATACTCTTGGTAGCTTGCCGGGCTCTCCTAGAGGTGCATATATATATACACATACACACACATACATATACACATATATATATTCTTCTTTATGATGATGATTGGAAAAAAATACACTATCAAATTTTTATATACCATTTCCTTCAAGTTTTACACAGACCCACAACCCAAATGTTAAAATACTTCTTAAACTCTTCCCTTTGATAAAAAAGGGCATCACAGGTAAGAAAGAACAGACTTAGATGGAAATTTTTATAGATCTCCATCTATAAAATGGGGGAGGATATCTTAGCAAATATGCTGGCTACAACTTTTCCAACACTTATTTCTAATTGAGATAAATGTTACATTTTAAACATGTTTACACACCTCTCCCCCACTGCTTTAAATATGCTTCCCAAAGTACCTAGGTACTTTTCCTCATGTACTCCACCCAATTTGGTATTCTTGATTTCTTTCTTTTTATTTTGCTTTGGAGACATACCCAGTGATGCTCAGGAGTTACTCCTGCTTCTTCACTCAGGAATTACTTCTCTTGGTGCTCCAGGGACCATATGGGATGCCAGGGATGGGACCTGGGTCTGCCATGTGGAAGGCAAGCACCCTACCCACCGCACCATCACTCCAGCCCTGATATTCATTATTTTGTAATCCAGTGCCCATGAATTGATACTGTCTATACTTTTGTTTCAGTGTAAACCACAGGTATGTGAGATCATCAGATATGTGTCCTCCTTATTTCACTCAGCTTGCTACCTTCAAGTTCCATCTATGCTGCAGTGAGCTACAAGATTTCATCTTTCTTATAGCTGCGTCGTGTTCCACTGTGCATATACACCACACCTTCTTTATTCATCTGTTGTTGGACACTTGGGTTTATTTTCATACCCTGGCTGTTGTAATCAGAGTTTGAAAACTCAGTGCAGAATGTTGATGTGTGCATAGGCATCCTTGAATGAATGTTTTGTGTTTTGGTGGTAGATGTTAAGAAGTGGAATTGCGGGTCCTCAGGGAGTTTTCTATTTGTTGGAGAAATATCCACTGTTTTCCATCTGGTTCAACCCAGTGAATGGAGAGTTATGGATGGAATTTTTATCATTGACTTATTCCTAAGCCAGTCTTTAAGAGGGAAATAAATATTAAATAGTTGACTTAGATTATCAGGGGTGACTTCTTGAAGACATAGGGAGAGGAAGAATACCTGAACTCAGGAAGATTCTTAGGAGAGTTATCGCGTGGGTGTGGGTGGGAGCAGATGAATGTTGTCACACTCAGTGTTTTTTCTTCTTCCAGCCATGTGAATAATTACATCTGAAGAGTAAAATAAACATATTTTCAGACATGCAGGGACTCAGGAAATTTACTTCCCACATAACTTTTCCAAAAAAGAACAATTGCTGGAGCATATTTTCTAGCCAAAAAAATAAATGATTAAGAAATGATGAAGCATTTGACCCAAGAAACCATGGTAATAGCAAGGGAAACACTGAAAAAGAAACCCCGGTATGAGAACTGGGAGCCTAGGGCATCTGTAACCGTCTTAAGAGGAAGTCAATCATGTCTTCAAGAAGAAGGTGGATTTCCTGAAGCAAAATGCACTGTCAACAACTCTAAAGGATGAACACTGGCACATCCTTCTCTCTTTCTTCTTAGAAACTCTGAAAAAGATACATGAACTTGCACTCCCAAGTTTGAAGGGAACAGAAATGAGTCTTGACTCTCAGCAGCTGGAGGAAGAAGCAGAAAGCCCGTCTGCCTTTCAAGCCTGAGCCTACTTTAAGTGGGAACAACCACATTTTCCACTTTCAGCAGAAATCACATTTCCTTCTTTGGGGTTCTCATCATGGTTCTTGATACTGCATTTGCAATCATAGCTTTTGAGTTTTGGGGCGGGTGGGTCTTCCCAAGCAGTGCTCAGGAGTCCTGGGAGATTCCCAGCCAGTTGGCTGTGGGCCGGAGGATGTGGTACTGTTCAGGCTCTTAGTTGCTAGGGACTCCCAGGCCATCCTGGTGGTACTTGGCGGCCCCAAACCTGCACCCGGTGATGTGGGGGGACCTTGCGGTGCAAGGGAATCCAATCGGGGTCATATGCACGGAAGAAATGTGCCTTAACTCCTGAACTACTTCTCTGGACCCTCATGTTTTCAGGGCTATTTACTTTTTTTTTCTCTTTTTAACTCTTTTGAGACTCAATTTAAAAACAAATCCCAGAAAATGGAATCGCCAAATAGAAGGTAAATGGACCAACTGACCGTGTTTGGAGTTAGAGAAGCAGAGCAGAGGGAATGTCAGTGATCATTCCCTGTTGGGAGTTAATAGTGTTTCGCATGGAGCAATCAAGAAAGAGAGCTGTGTGCTAATGAGCACGATGGAGGAAGCCCTGAGAGGAACGAGAAGAGAAATAGGCGTGTTTCTTCTGGGGTGGGGCACTAGAATCAGGCTGGCGTGGGAGCAGGGCTCTCCTGCTTCGTGCTTTCTGCTCTTACCCACTTGGGAAAACAAAGCTAGCCCATGCATCGTTTTTCTTGATAGAAGTTTTTGTGTAGAGCTGGGGAGATGTCTCAGTGGATCAGAACACAGGTGGGAGTTCCAGGTTCAATCTCCAGCAACTCGTGGTTTCTCCCCCACCCTCATCCCACCCGCCGTACACAAACTGGTAGTGATACCAGTAGCTACCCCATCAGGATTCTACCTGATGTGGCTCCCAACCCAAAATTTAAAAGGTCTTGCATAAAATCGGCGTGTTAGAGAGAAGAACGCTTTGTGGCTGCTTTGACGGTGGGACTTGAACACTGTGTGGAAGAGCCATGCGGTGTCTGGTGAGCAAGAAGGCCCTGGACCGCCGTGTCTCAGTTTGATCCCCGCCACCCTCTCTGGCCCCAGCATGTTGCTTCTTGCACACAACGCTCCCCATTGCCTCCGGAAGCTGTGAGCTCTGTGAGGTTGTGGGCGCTGAGAGGAGGCTGCCCATCACCTCCACGGTCGGTCCTCACTCAGCAGTCGCTCCGCCTTCCTGCACTGCTGGGAGTTCTCCCTCTCCACGTGACTCAGGAGTGTCCCCGCAGGCTCCACTCTCCTTGGCCAGGGTGCGGGCAGGATGAAACACTGTTGTGTGTGGATGAGCCACGGCACCAGCCCAAGTACCACACACAAAACAAGTCTCTTTACCTTCCCGGTCCCACACCCCCCCGAGGACACTTGCTTCTGGAATTCCGTGCATGGAATCCACGGGGCTTTCTACACTCCTCTCTTTCGCTGGGGTGGGGAGGGACTGACTTATGTGTGTGTCCAGAGGTTAGGCACTCGGACTGACTCAGTTCCACCCTGTTTCATAACGGCGTGGATCACTCAGGAAGACAGCCCTTCACAGTCTCCTGAACACACAGCCAGAATTGCATTCTGCTGCCTTTCTTCTCTCTTTCTGAGTGGCCTTCGGTCAATCACATTATCCCCCTTTCCAAGTCTCCCCTCCGTCTCTCTCCACTAATGTTAGGAACAACCTGTGGTGAATAGATAAATGTTAGTGATCATTCATAATATCTCAGGGGATCGTCTAGGAAGTCAAAGCCACTTTATATTAGGGCAAAAGATGCTGCTGCCTCTTTCATTTTGGTTCTCTCCCCCATGGAAGAGGGACTTTTCCCCCATGGGTCACGAGGTGTAAGCTTTGGTCACAGAGTTGATAAGAAGCCATTTTATTTTATTTTATTTTATTTTATTTTTGGTTTGGGGCCGCAGCCAGTGGTGCTTAGGGCTTACTCCTCGTGGTGCTTAGCAAACCCATCTGGGGTGTCGGGGATTGAACTTGGGTTGGTGTGCAAGGTAAGGGGGCATGTGGATCCCGACACAAGAATCTTTGTCACTCCTCCAGCTCCAGTGCTGGCCTGGATTGTGGGCATTGATTTGTTTCTTTTATAGTGGCAGGACCTTGGAGGTGAAAAATGACATGTTCAACAGCAGCTCCATTGTGCAAAACTCACGTCTCTTTCTCCCTGTCAGTTCTCCTGAGGTTTTTCTCTTTCAGTCCTGAGGTGAGGAGAGTGGCTCTTTTCCTGACCTCAGAAGATTAGACCCCCTCAGAAGACTCAGCCCTTTCCTCTTCCTTCACCTTCGTTTCCTTGATGCCAGAGCAGGAAATGTGAGATGGGAGACTGGGGTTTGGGGACGCTGTGACTGGGTTCCCGGCCAGTTCAGGCAGCCTCAGGGGACAGGTGGGATTTCAGATCTGTGCTGGGTAGGGGTGTCACTGGACCTGTGTGCCTCCCTCCCTCCTTCTGGCCCTCTTGGCTGCAGAACCCCCCGGGCTAAATTGAGGGGAGTTTGCTGAGGGCCTCAGAACATCTACAGCTTATTTTCATTAGAGCGCTTTCATTCTTTCATATGGTGTTATCTTTGAGAAGCCAGATTTTAAGTCTTAGTTTCTAGATGGGCCCCTCATAATAATAAAACAACAACAACACAAACACTAGTTAACAGAAAAAATATATATATAAGCCAGAAGCGCCGGGAAGGCAATCATAACAAAATGGCCTATGAATATTTGCAGTCTCACACTAGGGTGGAATGAATCCTATCCTCTTTCTTCTATCCACCCGTGTGGGCTGTGTGTCTGAACCTTTCACCCCTCAGGACCCCTCACACTCAGGGGGTAGGGGTGCCCTGTGCACGAGGTGGGCAGGGTCCAGGGCCACCCGCCCTGGCTGGGTGTGTAGGAGTGTGGAAACGCGGGGGCTGCTGGTGTGTGAAGCCCCCGACACTGCGCTTGGCCCCACGCGTGGTGCCTGGGGAACTCTCGGAGCAGGCAGGGGGGCCGGAGGAACAAGCCCGCGGCCACCGCCCTCTCCAGGCCCGGCCAGTCCTCAGCTCTCCTTGCACGGAGGCAGGAGGAAGAATTTCCCTGCCACGGTGACTGTTTTGGGAGTGGGTGGGGGAAGCTCCTTGGAGACTGACCGGGGCCCTCTGGTGACCGTGGCCACTGGGTCTGCTGGTCTGGCTCACTGAGGCCTCTGTTCCAAGGGTGTCTGCTGACAGGCGCTGTGGAGGGTGGCAGGGGAGGGGAGGTAATTTGGTCCCTTCTTGGCAAAATGTCCTTTGCGTCAACAGGCCGTGCTCACACAGCCACTGATTGTCACGTTGTGTGTCTGATGCTTTTCCTCTTTTGAAAAATAAAGACCCACTGTTTCGGAAGAGAACTGGCCATCAACCAGAAAAGTGTGAGTTTAGAGCTTGGCTAAAGGGGGAAGACAGATTTTTGCAATTTGCTTACTTGGGGTGCCTATAGGCCCGCTGATCCTCACCCCAGATGCATGACCCTGCAGGGCCAGAGTGATCCTGCCCATGGGAACGTGTGGAGGGACTGTGGGAGGGCTACATAGGGGTCCCCAAGAAAGAGGCTAGGGCACGGTGGGCAGTGGAAGCCAGGACGAGGCATAGATCATGATGATTTACCAGGTAGTAAAAAAAAGAAAAGAAAAGAAAACCCTAAGCTTTGTCACTGTGCCAGCCAGCCTGCCTTTAGGGGCATGGACTGCCCCTCCGTCAGCTCTGCTGGTAGCCCTGGATGTCAGCTGCAGTGCAGAACCACGCAGAGCTCCCTGGAAGATGGCGGAAGGCGTGGCTGTGCCTGGCCCTTGCCGAGTGTCCTCTACGACAACCCAGGGCTGAATAGGTGCTCAGGAAACTTGCTCAGGTCACTTTGTCTTTCAACTCTGAGATTGCAAGGAGCACTCACAGATGTCTCAGAACGAAAGCAGCCTTGCTGAGCATGACACGCTGCCAGCAGCGCTCCAGCCTCAGGGTGGGTACAGCATCTGCCGGAGCGGCAGGATGCTTCATGTCCGGGAGGAGACCTTCACCTGGATTCATCCGTCCTGATTGCTCACAGCTGCTGTGGCTGTGCGTGTGTCCACGCCCCCATCCCCACATCCCAGCCAGAGATGGGGCTGTACACGGGGCTGTGCAATACATCCGGTGTCTGAACTGACAGCCTCTTGTCTACGTTATACTGTTACATCTGCTCGTTTGCTCTGTGGACTGTCTGTTACTTTGTTGAAGCACCTATTTGTTCATCACCGTCACTTAGAAAAAGGTCCCTGCTCTTCTGTGATCCATCTTGAGAAGAGGCATTGAGTCTCGCCTTGGGCTGATGCGCATAGATCCCTGGGGAGCTGGGTTCCATTCCAGCCACGTGTGCGTGTGTCCGTGTGCGTGTGTATGTGCACATGGGTGCATCTGTGTGCGCATGTGTGTGCATTTGTGTGTGCATGCATGTGCACTTGATTACCATGTACATGTTTGTACCATGTGCAGATGTGTATGTGTGCACTTGTGTTCCATGTGTCCACTTTTACCTCCATGTATGTACATAGGTGTGTGGCCATGTGCGCACCTGTGTGCATTTGCATACACATGTGCCCATGTGTGTACTTTGTGTCTATGGCCGCTCTGTGCTTGTGAAAACACTAAGAGGACCTGCCTTCTAGGGTTGTTGTGAGTCTGACCACAAGGAACACTCAGGCCGTTCCCGGCGCTGAGTGGACGCTCATTCCTTTCAGGATCTGATGAGATGATCAGGTTTCAGGAATGCCCATGATAGACAGGAGCAGACCCTGCTGGCTGTTAGCGCGGGCACACGATGGGGCGCGCAGTCAGAGCCTCTGCTTCCCGGCACCATGAAATTCAGTGGAAGCCCCGGTTTGAACATTTGGTGTAAACCTTTAACTGTCTGTCAGGCGAGTCTTTTGGGTGCTTACCGAATGTGTGTTGCGTCTGCTTCTTGTCAGAGGGTACTGGGGGGAGCTGTCCCCAGGTGGACTAGGATGATGGGCCTCCACTGTGGGGATGGATGAAGTACCCCATCCTAAAATATAGGGGGGAGTGAATGGAGATAGAGCTGTCATGTGCCAAGAGGACTCTCCCCTTCTCTCCTCCTTCCTGTGGGAAGCTTCCCCCTCCCTCCCTTTATCCTGTTGAGGCTGTCCATTCAGATGAGCCACTAGGCCTGATGCACTCGTATGGACAGGAGGCCTAGGCTGGGTCAATCCTAGGGTTCTATCCTGACTGCGACAGTGATTGATTTAGGGGTGGGCATATACCCCCAGCTGGGGCATATAGATGCCTCTTCAAGCTCTTAGATCTGATGAAGAGGGATGCTGTTTATCCATGTTAGCAAATGATAAGGATCTGACCTTCTAGATCTGATATAGAAGGCTACTGTTTGTTTGTTAGCGAGTGATAAGGGTTTTGGTCTGTTTATGGTAGGAAAAAAATTAAGCTAATATTTAAAGAGGACCAGCTATAAACAGATAGTGAAAATCAAAGACACAGACACATAAGTATATCATTTGAGCACCTGGGTCCAACTTTACTTACACCAGTCTGCACACAAGACTCTCTCATTTACATGAGTTAGTAAATTCACAAGTTTTGTTAGTTTGAGTTGGGGTTAGGTCAATTGCAGTCAAAATAATCCTAGCTGTGGGGCCTGAGAGATAGTACAGGATGTTAGGCGCTTGGCCCCAGTTAAAATCCCTGGCATTACATTTGGCCCGGTGGGCACCACTAGGAGTCATTCCTGAACTCAGAACCAGGAATAGCCCCTGAGTACCACTGGGTGTGGTTCAGTCTTCCCGCTTCCAAATATATAGCTTTACCTCTATATTCCTCTAGCATATTTATGGGTTAATTTTTATATTGACTTGTGTTTTTTTTTTCTTTTTGGGTCACACCTGGTGATGCACAGGGCTTATTCCTGGTTCATGCAGTCAGGAATTACTCCTGATGGTGCTCAGGGGACCATATGGGATGCTGGGAATCGAACCCGGGTTGGCTGCTTGCAAGGCAAATGCCCTACCCGCTGTGCTATCACTCCAGCCCCGACTTGTGTATTTTAATTCTAACTTCTTTTGATTTAAAAATGAGAGTGGAAATCTAGCTCAAAGTGTCTAAAATAAGTTATTATGAAGCTTTACTTTTTTTCTTAGTTTACATTGATAAATTTCTAAAATGAGCATCTTTGCTTTTATATTTAGAAGAAATGTATGAAATCAAAAGGGATTCCCAACTAGGAAAGATAATATGTGACTAGAGTGGCAGAATTACATGGTGAACATGCTACTAACAGTTTATTAACAGTTTTCTTTCTGTTTTTTTGGTTTTTTTTTGGAGGGGGTGGTTACACCTGTTGGTGACTGGAGCTTCTTCTGGCTCTGTGCTGGTGGGATGAATCAATGTGGGGATCAAATCTGAGCCTCCTCTATGCAAAACACGCATTCTGCTCTGTGAGCTGCTTCTCTCACCTATGCCTGTTTTATTTCATACAAGTCTTCTCATGCTGGAGAAGAAGATATGAGCAGGTGATTTATTAACTAACGCTTGACTATTATTTCCATGATCAGTTTTGAACAGTTTGACTTCAAGTAAGGGTTTCATATAATTTTTCACTATTGGCTTTGGCATCTAATGCTGCATAATGCATGTGCTTACTTTTTCATTTGCCCCCAATATGCAGAAAATTTAGTAAGAATCATGAAGTCATGAACATCGGCATTTAAGTAATCTCCCATTTATTTAATAAAATGCACCAAATATCTAAGGTCAAAGGTGGAAGGAAGTAAATAGTGCTGGCTTATATAACTGGCAACATTCAATGCCTGGTCTCCTGAATGTACAGTAGCAAAACAAAAATGATTTGATACAATACTTAGAGAAAAGTAAGATATACACAGACTCTTTTGCCATAAAATGTGGACTGAACATATGATGTTCATTTTAAAGCTTTCCTTTTAAAAATTAATCTTATATTTACCCCCTTGCTAATACTTCTCTTTATAGCCAGGTTTTTAACTCTCTGAGGGGTGTTTTGTTCATTGACGTTAAGCCAGTATACCTCAGGATATTTTATAAACACATCTATTGAAATTGCTGACTTCTCCGCTTTTGACAATTCTCTAAACCGATATAACAGGTAGTTCAATTTAGGCGCTGTACAGAGAGCACAGTTAGCACAGTTTGATATTTAACACTGCAGCTTCACCATAAAAATACAATTTATGCTAATATGTTCTATTCAGGCCTGTTTCCAACAAAGCCTACAATTTAGCCACTTCGAGTTCTCACAACTGCTGTTTACTAATAATGCTTGATTTCGACAGAAAAAAAGTCCTTCAGTTCAAACAGCATGGGAAACTCCTATTTTGAGGAAAGTTAATCATTTGGTGATTCTTTAATCCTTACGCTAAAAGTTGGATATAATTTTCACATCTCCTCTGTTTTCTTCCTTCATGTCATATTATGTTTTGCATCCTTATAGAACGAACCCAAGTACAACGTGTTCTCAGTGTATACAAGGGAAGTATTTCTGAGTCATACAATTCAAAATATGTCCAATCAAGTCTAATTTCCACCGAAGAACAAATATAAAGTTGGGCATGCTTGACTCAGCTGCCTAGAGAGACAATATTATTTCTTTTCTATGCCACTTTCTCATGCTGGCATGCTCTGCCATTGCTCCATAGCTCTGTATACTCGCGGGTGACTATTCAATCATGAGGCTGTGGTAGAAGTGGCGGGATGGGTGTCTCTCCCTAACCCGAAAGTGGGGAGCATCCACAACAGGAATGGTGAGACCCCCAGTTCAGAGACACACCTCTATGAGAGTGGGCTCTGTCTCTTTCCCTTGAGCCAGGGCTGGCTGTGATTGCTTTGACACTCTGTGACTTTTGGGGTGCAATAAACAAGATAATAGTCACCTTCTTCCTCCCCTGCCCCCATCGATGTCCATATCTAACAAACCTTGGTGTACGTTACCTTATGGGGCAGAAGGGGAAGAAGACCCCTGGCCACAGTGTATTTAAAGTCTTTAAAAGAGGAGGGAAGAGTGGCAGAGGCCAAGAAGGAGTTCGAAAATTAACGTTGTTGACTCTGAAGAGAGTGAAGAGGGCCACAGGCCTGGGTGTCCAGGTGATTTCTAGGAGTTGGCAAAAGCAAGAGGATGAATTCTCCCTTAGAATTTCCAGAAGAGGGCTGGAGCAATAGCACAGAGGGTAGGGCATTTGCCTGGCACACGGCCGACCTGGGTTCGATTCCCAACATCCCATGTGGTCCCCTGAGCACTGTCAGAAGTAATTCCTGAGTGCATGAGCCAGGAGTAACTTCTGTGCCTCGCCGGGTGTTACCCACAAAAGGAAAAAAAAGAATTTTCAGAAGAAATACAACTCTGTCACCCCAGTTGTAGACCAGGATACCCACTTGGGGACTTTGGACCTCACCTCTATATGATAAAGCGTTTGTGTTATTTTAAAGCACCAAGGTTGTGGTAAGCTGTTGAAGTGGTAACAGGAAACGAATACACTCTGAGACTGGTTCTCTCAGAGCCTTCTTCTCCTCTCTCTTGGAAGCCAGCATCCTGCTGTGGGCCACACAGGCCACACGAAGAAGCTGTGTGGAGCGGCTAAGGCTGGCTCCACATCACAGCCCAGGAGAGAGAGGGCTAAGGGAAAGGGCCTGGCGGTCTCAGCCCTCAGACACCACAGATTTCCCCCACCTATTTGCATCTTTCCATCTGAGATCCCAGACAGAGGAAAGTAGACAAGTGCTCTCGATTGTCTTCTGTCTAAAATCTGGACTCACAGAATCCATGAACTTATAGACTCTTACCAGCAAATCTGGGACAATTCACTGGGACAGAAGAGGACGGAAGGGTATGCGTACTAGGACAGTCTGTCCATAGGTTGACATCACATGCTATTTGGACTGAGGTTCTGATAGGGCTGAGGAAGAGATAACCTAAGAAGTGGGATTCACCAGGTGGTTTCCCTTTATTTAAACACCGTGGTTTACAAAGTTGTTCATAATGATTTGTTGCAGGCATTCTACATTCCAACACCAATTCCACGGTGTGGTCCTTGTATCCTGGAGATAAGGACTGATAGAGATCTTTTTATTGATACCATCAGGGCTAGGCTAGTTTCTCACTGGGATGGAAGTTAGGATGATCTTAGCCTTAGCAATGGACACATTGGTGCTAAAAGTTCAAAGAGGTTGACACTTTATTAGGAGTCAAGAAAGTGAGGAAATTAAGCAAATCCTTCTCCTTGGCTGTTCTAGCCGGTCCCCTCCATGCTGCTATGCCCGAAAGGACTTGGTTGAAGAAAGATACGCAGCCACTTTACGAGGATGAGCACTGACCTCAATATCCCCTTACCCCATTGGGCCACTCTGGATTATGAAGCAGCCCTTGTCTCTCTTTTCATTTGCTTGGCTGATTTGAATTGTGCTTCTCAGCGTACCCAGTGACTATTCCTCATCTTTATCTCTTTCTGCACATTTCTATGTCATTTCTTGTCCTCATTCTCAGCACAGTGGGTAGGGCATTTGCCTTGCATGCAGCCCACCTGGGTTTGATTCCTCCACCCATCTCAGAGAGCCTGGAAAGCTACTGAGAGTATCCTGCCCGCATGGCAGAGCCTGGCACATTACCCATGGCTTATTCGATATGCCAAAAACAGTAACAACAAGTCTTGCAATGGAGATGTTACTGGTGCCCACTCAGCAAATCGATGAACAATGGGACGGGATGACAGTGCTACAGTGCTATAGTGCTACTCATTCCTTAAGTCTGTAGGTCTCAGCTCAGAGTCACAGGAAAAACAAGGCCTCCCTGTGTACTCCACATGATGCCCTGCCCCCTGCAGTCCTCCTGCTCTCCCCACCTGGCTTTGCTCCTGCCACTTTTTGCCCTAGAAAAAGCCATTGGCTGTCCTCTTCATCGAGTCTCCCCTCTCACTTTCTTTCTCTCTCTCTCTCCTTTTGTACTTTATTTAAAGATCAAGTTGTTCATGATACATTTGTTTCAGGCATTCACTATTTCAACACCAATCTCACTACCACTTGTCCCCATTTTCCTAACCACCACTGAAGCCTGGCCCAGTAGCTGACTCCTACTTTTTTTTTATTTATTTATTGAATAAATAAAAATAATTTATTCAGTAGTACTTGTTACCACTAAATGGCTAATGGAATTATCAAAATATAGTTCAGTAAAAGAAAATTTGTGGAAATTGTTGTATCTCACTATGGGGACATTAGTACCTCTCGCTTCCTTGAAAGTGTCAAGAGGAGATGGATTTTATTTCATTCATTTCTTATTCCTGGACTGATATGAATCATTCTCATTTCTGGCACTTTATAGTCAACTCCATAAATCACGTGTTGAATGATTGAATGAATAAGTATAATCTCTGATCTTCAGAATCTTTTTGACAGAATCCAGTACATGTGTGGGTTTGTATAGCAGACAGCTTTTGTTGATCCAAGATATGGAAAGAACAGAGAAACATCTGGGATAATCTACTGTCCGTTAGAGGATAGGTTAATTAAAGAGGAAAATCTCCTTCCCAAGCACTAAATAATATTTTGGAATTTAAAATATATTTGATAAATGACATTCATTTAACACTCTGCCAGAGGATAGTATCACAATAAAGTTTATTAAATGGCCATATTTGTTAGCATATTTATGCACAAATTTTCTTACTCAGCAGAAAAAATTGTGCCCATGTGGGCAAAGCCATGTCAACCTGCTGAACAAATACTTATAAAATGGCAGTATTATGTATTGAAATCATCCTTTGTGGAAATAAATGCAACCATGGTTTAAAATAATATTGCATATCTCCAGCAAAGAAAACCTGAGAAGATTATATCAGTTTGGCATTTAAAACTGCCCTCTACGTCCAACATTCAGAAACTAGCTATGTGTGTAAGCTCAACTCTCTGAGATTTGCCACACTGAAAAGTACCAAGGGCCACAGACAGTGGACTGTTGTCTCCTGACTTTATGGCGAAGGCCAGAGAGGCACAGGTACTGCCACTTGAGCCAGGTCACATGACCAAGTTGGAACCGGGATCCAGTTCTGACTCAACTTCCCTGCTACCCAGCGAGGCTGCCCCTTAGTCTGCAAAGACCTTACATTGGAACTGGAGCCAGTGTAACATGCTTAGACGACATTTTAGTTTTTCATTAATCTTAGTTCCTTTATTCTCTCCTACAAGTCAGTATCTTCTATACATTTCCCATAATTACCGTATAGGATTCACAATCAAAACATCAATACTAAAAATCTATTCTAAATCCTCTTACTCTTTCGTGGGGGCGGGGTACCATGTACCACCCCCAGAAGTGCTCAGTGGCTGCTTTTGGACGTGTTTTGTATGTACTGAGGAGACTTGGAGTCTTAGCCCTGCTCTGAAAGTTGTTGCTAATATGTGAGGAGCTACTAGACACAGCCACTAGACACCACACACGTTGAACTTGGGTTCCCTCTAAGCCACAGTATGTGTGGTTAAAAGCGATTTAACCAACATTCAGAAACTAGCTATGTGTGTAAGCTAGTTTTGTCTTTCTAGCTCTTCTTCCCACAGCAGCTGGGAGGTGGGTGACAAGCAGGACATGCTCAGTTTTTCTCAGATTTCAAGAGTTTCGTAGTAGAGCTCACTGGCTCTTTACTATGGCCTGAAGATTCTGGGGCTCTTGTACCTGGGAAAATTCTTGAAATTATCTCGAGTAACTGTCATCACACAATCATCCACTGCCACCACCATCTTGCCATTGTTTTCCTTGTGCATGGGCCTCGGAGATGCTTTTCATGCTCCCATCATTCTGGCCTCACTGTCTGAACTTGAAGTTATCTCCTGGACAGCCCTGCCACCCCCCCCCCCCAATTGCAATTGAGCCATTTTCTCCATCTCAGAACCTTGCTTATTTCTTACCTAGAGCTGGGATAGTTTGGAATTGTCTTTTGTTGTCTATTTGAGGGGTGATGTCCGGTGGTACCCAGGGATCACTCCTGGTGGGGCTTAGGGTACCCAGGATTGAACCTCGTTTGACACATGCAAGGCATATGCCCTACCTGCTATACTGTTGTTCCAACCCACCATTGTTTTCTTTACTTGTTTATGCTCTGTACCTTCACTGGATTATATGCTCCCAAGAGGGCAAGAGACTCATTTGTTTGGCTCAGGGGACCTGCAGGAACCTTGCATATAGAAAGAAATCAGGAACCATGTGTTGAATGAATAAATCTGTGATGAAACGTCCTCTCAGTTCAAGTTGCCTTTAAACTTTTTCTCCCAGGCCTGCATGATGCCTTTCCCAAATGTTTACTCATTAGTAAAATTGGATCTTTCTGTTTATGGTGATTGCCCTTTCATATAATAGAATAAATAATACTTCCCTACTGTCTTTCCCCATGGCGTATTATTACTTGTTTGGGGGCCACACCCAGCAATACACAGGGGCTACTCTCAACTCTGTGTTCCAAGATCCCTCCTGGAAATGTTCAGTGGACCATAGGTGATGATGCCAGGGATCAAATCAGAGTTGGCTGCGTGCAAGCAAGGCAAGTGCCTTACCTCCTGTACTCTTTCTCTTTTTGTCCTTTCCCTTTGCCTTCTAATTGATTGTCCCACCCTCCCCCCTTAAATTAGAGCTTCTCAGAGTTTACAGAAAGTTGATTCTGCTTTTCTCCCTCATGCCTCCTTCCCCTTAGCAGCCATTGCTACAGTGACCTGAGGTCTCACACCCTGGGCTCCCTGGGGTGGCACCGTGAAGTGGCAGTGCTTGCAAGAGAACTCACACATCGGTTGTGGCACTCACACATAGCTGCTTGTGCCATGCCAGAGCTCTTCCACTTAGTTCTGTGATGCCAGGGATGCAAACTACAGAGCTGCTGGGCTCAGAGTCAGGCGCTTCGGGTAGTGCCAAGGAATTGGGCTCGCAGCCCTCATCAGCCTCAGGCTTCCCAGGCGGGCCCCTATGCTCCAGAGCTCTCCCCAGCCCTTTGCATTCTCACTGGCTGTTGCCTTCCTCCTCCTTCCTCCCTTAGCTCTACCATCCGTGTGACAGGACAGCTCTGAGCTTTGTTTTGCTTTTTCATACAGGTCACATTCCTTTGAAGTTTCCTTAAGAGAGCAGAGCATGGTTTAAATTCTTCCCATTTTTTTCTTGTTGTTGAAGGGTGCTTTGTTGCCTGCTTGCTTTTAGTTTAGTTTTAGTTTAGTTTTTTTTTTTCAGCCCAAGGAAAATTTTCTCCAGGCCCACTATTTGGTGTGAAAGTAGCATGGTTATCCTCCCCTTCCCTTGATACTCCTGCTTTCTATCAGGTTCTGCTCCTTGGATCCTTCTATTGAGCAGGAGTCTGTGTGTAGGTTTTTGTTGTTGTTGTTTGTTTGTTTGTCTTTCAGATGTTCCTACTGCCAGGAAAGGTTGGTCATGGAGGAGCCTGTGGGCTGGGAACCATCATTAGGGAACTTGCTTTGTTTCTCTCTTGCTGCTGAAAAGTAAATCCAGGGAAAACTTCTGTGAGTTACTTGGAAGCTGAGAGAGGGTTGAGTCAGATGTAACACTGAGTGTTTGTAGTTTGGGGGTCTTGTTGCTGCCCCAGTTGGGATGTGCCAACAGCTACTTGGGGGTGTAAAACTTACAGTTTCAGACGAAGGTTGCTTTTTTTTTCTCCATTAGTTGCACATTTGCTTGCTGTTTCTGTTAGTATAGTTAATCTTTGCTAATTATTCTTCCATCCTCCCTTCCCTACTCCTTCCTTCTCATTCATGTTTCAGGGAAGGAGATATCTATTTATCAATTTCTCCCTATCTAACCCTATTCTCCAACCTTCCATCCATCATTCATCTGCCCAACTATTCATCTATGTCTATACTTAAGATAAAGCCTAATAAAAGGTACAACACCTTCTAAATATTAAGTATATTCCTTTATAACATCTGCAGTTTGCGATGGAATTTTATATATGTGCATTATTGATATCTAGAGCTTGCCTTGTGTGAGAGGTTGCATGGTTTTAAGAAATTTTGATTGGGTTTTACATGCATATGAGGTATCAGGGCGAAGTATTGTTAGTGAGTGCCCTTTTCTCTGTTGGAGACCCACTCATGCTAGTAGTTTTTTTCACTGGCATTTATTTTGTGCAGCCTACGTTTACAGGGCATCTGCTTTGTATGGAGCAGAGCCCAAGTGGCCTCTCCCTGTCTTACAACTTGTCAAGATTTATTTGTATTTTAACTATTCCTTTCTAAATTGACAGGCTTAATGATCACCTCCAATTCTAGCACCTATTCTGTCAGCAAGTACTTAATGGGAGTGGTACACAGGACTGGGCAAGAGCTGACCTCGCCGAGTTACATTTGTTAAATTCCTCCAAGTGGACATTTACACTGACCTCCTAATCAATTTTGTATTCACTGGATACATAAATTATAGTTTCCCAGTTTCATGATGAGTAGGTCATACAAGGTAAAAACTTTCTGCTTTAAACTAATTCCTCTCTTCGAATGACAAAAACTATCAGATTTATTCTCTAGGCTTTGTTGACTTTTTTGCCCAGGCCAGAGCTGTTTATTTAACTAACCTAAGACTATTTTCCCTGTGTTCCAGACTTCAAGTGCTACAGTGGGGATGGGGGTGTGATTTTTTGTTCTCCTAACTCCTTTAATCGCCTGCCTTTAAATGGGAGGCTTTTAAATTTCCTTTCAAATTCTCATTCCTAGAACTTTTAGTAATCTATCCAGAAGCCTCTGACTCTGTTGACGTGAATGACAGATATGTCACCAGTTTCAGTGCTATGTGGAAAAGCAAGAAAAACGTACAAGTTTATAAAATCCCACTGTACCGAAATCTATTTGGGAAGTGCTCCACGGACAGAGAATGCTTAGTAGCCAGCACTTTTCACACACACACACACACACACACACACACACACACACACACACACATACACACACACATCCCCTTTCTGGAGTATCAGGGTGAGGCACACTCCTTCGCAAAGTTCAGCATTTTTCCCCCTTCCGGAATAATAGAATCTTTGGTGCCATGATGATGCTTGTGTGACCCCCAACGGTGCTCCCACCTTCCTGGGGCGGACTGGCTCTGGAGCTGGTATTACTGGAAGTAGACAGTTTCCCATCTCCCCTCTCGCCTCCGAGAGCATGTGGAAGAGAGGAGGGGTTCCCAGGTGGTGACCCAGCGGGGGTGGCAGTGGGATGCTGTTCACAGCTGTTTCCTTCTCTCCCAGCACACAGCTGTGGAGTGTGGGTTGAAGCTTATGTCACCTGTGGAGATGGGGGGTACAGGGGTCACCCGAGTGGGCACTCACAGAGCTAGCGAGGTGGGGAGGCAGATTCTCTCGGGCCAGTCCCTCTGAGCATCGCCTCGTGTCCTTCACCAGCCCAGGGCATCTCTTCATCTCAGCCCTCATCCCCCCACAAGTCCTGCTCCCACAAATGAGATTCATTCACGGTTCGGATGCCCCCTGCTCCTCGAAGAGACTGTTCACTCACCAGTTTTTCCAGTGGTGTGTGTGTGGGGGGGGTGGGGGTGTCTCTAGCTCTTTACCTGAGCTGATGAGAAGGCCAAGGGGCGGCTGCCTACACTGTGGTCTCGCGTCCCTTCCCACCCCTTCTTTTCCCTCAGAGCTGCTTTGGTGACTGATGGAGGGAAGGGCTTTCCGGCCCCTCTTCTACTTGCTGGACCCAGCGCTCCCTACCTCCTTTCTCTCTCTGACCGGAAGCAGGTAGCTGTGAGCACGGGAACGATGGAAATAGCCCCTTGGAGCGATGTTGAGCTGAGGGCACATTTGGTAGGGCTGCTGTGACGAAGTACCACGGATCTGAAATCTTAGAACCATACAACTTCTTGCCCCAGTTTTGAAGTCCAGCGGTGTGAGACAAGGTTTGGCAGGCCCTGCTCCCCCTCGTAGCGGCACGGAAGGATCTCTGCCAGTTTCTCCTTGGCTTGTGGCAGTTTAGTTTATCTTCTCTGGCATTTCTGCTGTGTACGTGCACGTTCAGATTCTCCCCCCTTCTTATTTGTGGTGCCAGAAATCAGACCTCAGACATGCAAGACAAGAGCTCGGCTGCAAAGCGACGTTCCCAGCCCCCATAGTCCCCAAAGAGGACTCTGTGCCTGGGGATGACTCCCAGGGGTGCTCAGGGGACCAGGTGGTGCTGTGAATCAAACCGGAGTTGGTTCCATTTGAGGCCTTTACCCTTGTATTGTCTCTCTAGTCCTGTACCATAGACATTGTGGGTGACAGTTTCTTGTAAGATAGCAAGAGATAAAAGTTACATATTAATTAAATGAAGACACAAAGAAAGGGGTGATAACATTTGCAGGTGAGATATCTGCAATATCTAGCGATATATTGGAGGCAGAATTAGAACGGAACTGTGCACTTCCTGTTTCAGGGGTAGCTTCCAGGAACCGGAGGGTCCAGCGAGTCAGGTAAGACCCGAGAGCTCCAAGTTGGCTCTCCTGGCACCAAATGTCTCTGCCAAAGCCAGTCACTGGTCCTCCTTTGAAGACTCGGAGTCTTCAGGGAGGGGACCAGTGTCTCAGAAGGGGGCAACGGGAATGAAGGAACGGTGCCACCTATGACAGAGACCTTACAAGTAGTGTGAACAGCTTGGAACAGACCCACCCGGGTTCTCCCTTTCCAGTGAGCTCTGAGGATCTTGGCTGCAAATTCAGACATAGAGGTGAGTCCGTCTGATCTGGAGGGGAGCTTGAAAGCAGATCCAAGAGATCAATCAGAGAGAGGACTCTGCTGATCCTGAAATCAGTGCCTGACGCTGGTCCCGGGGACTCTGGCTGCCACCCTGAGGACTGACAGGTGTGTCTTCACTCCTGACCCTTCTACACTCTCAACCTTCCCTCTGCCCAGAGGACACACTCATTCCTCCGTCCTGGCTCTGCTCCTCAGCACAGCACTGCCAGCAGGCCGGACAGGCTCTGTCCACACAGGTGAGGTCATGGGCGGGAGACTTTTGTCCATGTTCATCTCCGTCAAGAACCTCTGCTTTCCATCGTGCTCCAACTTAAAGTCCCGCGCCAAGAGCAGGGGCTCTTTGCTTGTCCTTTTAGTGTCATCTTATGGCAGGTTTCACCCACACCATACTCAGATAGTTGTGCATAAGTGTCAGCTGCAGAAGCTATAAGCATTTCCTAAGTCAGGTTTTCTTTTCTTTATTTCCTTAAAAATGGAATCACTGTGAGATACAGAGTTACAAAGTTGCTCATGGTCAGGTTTCAGTCCTAACCCAACCCTCCACCAGAGTACGTTTCCCACCATCAGTGTCCCCAGTTTCCCTTCTGTGACCTTCATCCCCCCTCCCCCTCTCCCTCAGCCTGCCTCTATGGCAGGCACTTTCCTTCTCTCTCTCTCTCTCTCTCTCTCTCTCTCTCTCTCTCTCTCTCTCTCCCCCCCCTCCTTTTGGGGATTATGGCTTGCAATAAAGACACTGAGAGTCGGTTTTCTTCCTTCTACAGAAGTAGGATGATGTTGGCGACGGGGGACGTGCAGTTGGGCTCCCTGGTTGCCACTCACTGCCCCAAACCCTGCATTTTGTATCCTTGTGGGTGCCACCTCTTGCTTGGGTTTTCTGTGAGCCACGTTCTTCCTCTTTATCATACTTGGAAGCTTTGACAAATTCTTTTTCTGCCCCGCCTGGACCCCCGGAGTGTGTCTGTCTCTAAGCATCACCAGACCTTGCCAGTGCATGGTCTGACCTTTCAGAAATGCCCCCATCCTTTCCCCGTGGAATGCTGAGACATGCCGTTAATTTCCCTGTCTGTGAAATGTAGACTGTAATTGGCTTGTTTATGTCTGAGGGTCTGTTTACGACATGGACATATATGATCAGTGTTTGGACAAATGGGTGGTGACACGCGACGGGCCGTGCTTGGCTGTGCTGTGGTGCTCTTGTCACCGGCACCCTGTCCTCGGCTCTCATTATCTGCCTGACAGCGCTTGCACCTAACTGATTGCTTGACCTCAAACACCAGCTCTGCTTCCAGTCCATCCCCCTTGTCTTATGTCCCCTACAGAGATAATCTCCCGACAGAGAAGCTCTCTGGCCATGGCACCTCTATGCCACCGAAGCCTCCATCTCACTCCACAAGCTCCAGCTGCCCTTCTGTGTGGCATGGTGCTAGAAAGATGCCCTAGTTCCCCCGCACCCCTCTACTGCTCATGTGTGTCCCGGAACTAATGACTGATGGCTGCCTTCCAGTGGGAAGAAGGGGTGCACGGGAAGGGCTGCCTCTTCCTTTGTTAGATACAAACGCCTGTGACTTCTGTCCAGTGACGGGCCTTCTCCCCCGCCCCCTTCATCTTTCCCTTCCCTCCAGCCCACACCTCCCTCACCCCTTCCCTCTCTTTCTCCCATTCCATGAAGCCAGCTGCCATGTCAGGGAGGACCCTGTGGCCAGGAACGGAGGGTTGATCACAGCCCCCTAGGAATGAGTCTTGCCAGCAGCCCTGGAGAGAGCTGAGCCTTGAACTGACTGTGGCTCAGCTGATACCTTGTCTGTGGCCTTGGGGGATCATGGCCCAGACCTTGACTGCAGCCTGGAAGAGAGCCCGGAGTTGGTACTGAGGACCCAGTAAGTCTCGCCTGGATTCCTGAACCACAGAAACTGTAGAACAGCAAGTGCATGTTGTTGTTGGCTTCTCGGCTCAGGTGTAATCTCTTTCCATTAACAATTTAAAATTAAAATTAAATAACTAGCCCCTCCAGATTCCCCTTCCTTTCTTGAGGGTAGTCTCCTTAGTGGTTGATGACTAACTTGCCGCCCTCCGCCCCTAATTGTCTTGTTGCTCGCCAAGATCTGCGTTCCCTGTAGGGCTCAATTCCATCTCTTGCCGCTCTACCACGTGCTGTTTTGTTTCTACGGATTTTCTTGTCTTGACTTTACTTAGAATTTTTTTCTTCTATTGTCTTTGTTTTGGAGGGAGGGGCTCCCAAGTAGTGCTCAGGGGTCCCGGGGTGGGGGTAGTGGGGCTGGTAGTTCAGTGCTCAGGCTCTGAAGTTTTAGGGATGACCAGGGTCACCCAGGCAGTGTTCATGGGCCTCTAGTGCTGCACTCAGTGATGTTCATGGTCACCAAATTGTGCTTGGGTATATCTGGAGTTAGCCCTGTGCAACGCTATCTCTCTGGCCCTTGTCTGTTTACCTAGAAAATTCTTTGTCCTCTTTTGCCTTGAATACTTAGAGACTTGCATCTAGGTTTTCCTTTTTATTGATTGAAATTCTGTGGTTTACAAGACTGTTAATTATGGTTTCTCATGTGCATAATTTCAATATCTCACCCCACATCAGTGTACCAACACCCCCCAAGACCCTTCCTCCAAAAACTCATTTGTGTGAATCAGTTCTCCTGTTATGCTGCCTTTGGCCTTCTGTTTCTACCTTGCTGTGTAGCTCTAAGTCCCACATATGAGAGAGATAATTCTTTGGTTATCCCTTTCCTCCTGATCAACTTTCATCAGCATGGTATTCTCTAGCTCTATCCATGTTGTGGCAAATTGCATAAGAGCTGCACAGTATTCCATTGTTTTATATATATGTGTATAAATACACACATATATATTCAATTGCTTTATATATGTATATATGTATATGTAGATAGATAGATAGATAGATATAGATATCCCACAGCTTCTTGATCCATTTATTCAGAGTTGGACATTTGGATTGTTTCCATATCTTGAATATTATACTAAGTACTGTGATGAACATAAGGTGTGCATATTCTTTCAAGTGAAAATTTTTATGTTCAATGGGTAGATGTCAAGAATTGGTATCACTGGGTTATAGGGAGTTCTATTCCAGTTGTTTGGAGAGGCCCCAGTATTGCTCTCCATACAGACCAAATCTGATGACATTCCTACCAACAGTAGATTCGGGTTCCTTTATCACCACAAACACTGGCTGTTTCCAGACTTTTAATAAGTGCCATTCTCACTGGTGTAGGGTGATATCTCCTTGTTGTTTTGATTTGCATTTCCCTGATCGTGAGTGATGATAAACACCTTTCCATGTGCCTGTTGGTCATCTATGTCTTCTTTGGGAAACTGTTCGTTTCCTTGCCTCATTTGTGGATGGAGTACATTGGATTTTTGTTGTTGAGTTTTGTGAGTGTTTTATACATCTTGGATATTAGTCCTTTATCTGATGGATTGTGTGAAAATATGTTTCCTTTAATATAGCCCAGGTTTGTTTTGCAGTGCAGTGCTTTTAAATTTGATGTAGTCCCATTTGTCTGCTTTTGTTTTTGTTATCCTTGCCACAGTGGTCATCTTGTTGAAGACACCTCTGCAGTCAATTTCTTGCAGAGTAATGCCAGTGTTTTCTTAAATGTATTTTATGGATCCTAGTCTAATATTGAGGTCTTTAATCCTCTTTGAGTTTACTATTGTGACTGGTGTGAAGTAAGATTCTAATTTCATTTTTTAACATATAGTTATTCAGTTATTTTTAAATATTTTTAAGGGACTGGAGAGATAATACAGAGTTAAGGTGCTTGTCTTGCCAATGCTAGAACAACCCTCAGCACTGTGTATGGTCCCCTGAGCACAACCAGAAGTGATGAGTACAGAGTACGTGTAAACAGAGTTGGGAGTGAGCCCTGAAGAATGCAGGTGTGGTTCAACACTACTCTCCCCCAATTCCAAAATTTAAAAAAAAAGGATTTCTAAAATCATAAGTAGAAGAGTCCACTTAGAGACACATTACTTAAAGGTACTCAAAAAATTTTTGTTTGTCCTTTATTGCAAACCACAACAGCTAATTAGACAGAGAAAACAGAAGGGAATGCCTTGCCACAGTGGCAGGGTGGGGTGGGGGGGAGATGGGATTGGGGAGGGTGGGAGGGACACTGGATTTACGGGTGGTGGAGAATGGGCACTGGTGAAGGGATGGGTTCCCAAACTTTGTATGAGGGAAGTATAAGCACAAAAGTGTATAAATCTGTAACTGTACCCTCACGGTGATTCTCTAATTAAAAATAAATAAATTAAAAAAAAAAAAAGATGTGAGAACCAAAAAAAAAAAAAGAATATATTTTGAATATATTTGAATATGTTGTCATTTTATGTGAATAACCACAAAATAAAAAGTGGAATGATAATGTACCCTCACGGTGATTCTCTAATTAAAAATAAATAAATAAAAAAAAATAAAAAAAAAATTTTTGTTTGTAGTGAGGGAGAGCTTTAATAATATTTATTTAGAATCTTCTTGGGCCAGGTTCTGTGAGTAGGAAGACATCAAGAACTTGATTTGGACTGTGAAATGTTCCTTTCAGACACATGCAACCCTTGGAATTATTCCCTATTTTTCTTTTTCTTTCAGAGCTCTACTTCTTTAAGACTTCCTTCCCTGACTCTCAAATTAGAGCAGGTTCCCTTGTTATCTGCAGTCATTGGAAACATGGCCCCCCATTGTAGTTAGATAGTTAATCACGTGAGTGCTGGGTTATTGTTCATTGCCCCCACAAGACTGTGAGCTCCAGGAGGCCAGGGGCCCCTCACTGTCCTTATTCATCTTGGAATGCTCATGACTGCTCTAGTGTATTTATTGCCTCTAAATACAGGAAAGCCTGCTGAATCAGCACAGATCTTATTTATTCCGCACAGTCCCTGGACCTCAGATGATCATTCCCTGGACCTCAGATGATCATGCAGTAGATTGGGCAGTCCAGCATGCTAGCAGGAACTCTGATAGGAGGTCTTGGGATGGGGTGGGGAGGGTGGATGGGGTTGAATGAGAGGATGGTTGAAAGAAGGTAGGAAATACATTACATAAGAATAGGTAATTGTAATTAAGCAGGAAGTTGAAAGGTAAGTAGTTTTCCAGGTAGAAGAATGGTGAACTTGTTGAGAGGTCAGGATTTCCTACCTAAAAATGAAGGGAAAAAGGATCATGGTGGGCCAGACAAGAAATTCTCAAAGGAATATAGTATGCTGTTGCATCCTAAGATAGCTTCTGGAGGCATAGGTTTGCCAATTTACAGATCTTTGTCTTTTCACTCCAGTGTAGAGTCTCACAAAAAAATGATTGTGTGATCATTTTTCACGTGATTGAACATGGGCTCTCCCTTCCCTTCCCTTCCCCTCCCCTCCTCTCCCCTCATCTCCCCTCCCCTCCCTGTCCTGTCTCTTCCCTTCCCCTCCTTCCCCCTCCCTCCCTTGTATCTCTCATGTTTCTTCCTTTCCCTTTTATCTTCCCTTGCTCTCTGTTCAGGGATCACTCCTAGTGGTGCCAGAGATTAAGCTCAGGTCTGCTGAATGCAAAGCAGGTGCCTAACCTCTGTAGTATTCTCCAGCCCCATGGATACTTTCTACGTGAGCTTCCCCATGTGAAGGTTTGGAAGGCACTGGATTGACTCCCTACAGAACAGGGCATGTACGATGGGATTTGGTGAAGATGAGTCTGGGAAAAGGGTTGTGACTCATAATAAAGAGTTTCCAGGCTCTGATAAAAAGTATGAATTATCTCTGTAGGAAGTGGCATTAGGAGTTGAACCATCTGTTCTCCAGCCCCTCTTAATCATATAATGACTATTAATAGATTTTGTATGTATTTTTATGGCTTCCCAATTAATGAGGCCCCAACGAACAAGTTTTCCCTCATAATTTTCAGAAACACACCCCAAAATGCTCCGTCTTCAATTTTTGTTGTGTCACACTGGTGCTTTGGATCAGTTGTGATTGCTTTGCAGACAGTTATTACAGTTAGTAAAATGCTGATATGTTGAGAGGACCCATTAATTTGCTCAAGTAGTATTTGGTTTACATAAAAATTGAGAGGAAAATCAAGAGATCTCTCAAATCATATTTTCTCCCCATTTATCAACATGACAGCCAGAGTGGTAGATAATCCCCCACAGTCATAATTTATTTTAAGGTTCTGTCTTGGTGGTGTGCATTCTGTGGGTTTGCATCAATGTACCAAGATGCCTCTCTACTGTTACATCCTGCAAAATATTTTCACTGCCCTAAAAGTCCTCTCTGTTCTGCTTTTCATTTCCCTGTGCTATCCCTGGCAACCTCTCTGTTCTGCTCTTCATTTTCCTGTGCTATCCCTGGCAACCTCTGCCCATTTTACAGCATCATAGTTCTTTGCCATCCAGGACATCTGTGTATCTGGAGTCAGGTAATACATAGTCTTTTTCATCCAGACACGAGTGCTCAGGCTTCCTCCATGTCTTCTCATGACTTGATAGCTCTTTTTTATTTTTTGATATGTTTGATATAGCAGTTTATTGTCTGTTTCTATACCAAGGTCCTTTTGGCTGTTTCACAGCATTGCCAATCATGGAAACAGCAGCCATAATTATCTGTGTGTAGGTTTTGCTATGGAACTCACTCATTTATAAAACTTAAACCAGTTGATTTTTTTTTCTAGATCAGGCCTGTATTCATTTCCTAGGATGGCTCTGATGAAGCGCTACCGATTGGGTGCCTTAGAGCAGCGAGGGCCGTTGCCTCACAGTTGCCTTAAGAGAAGGCTGGAGGCCCAAAATCAAGGTGTTAAGAGTGCCCCGCAGGAGCCAGAGCTATAGGGCAGTGGGCAGGGTGCTTGCCTTGCATGCAGCCAAGCCAGCTTTGATCCCCAGCACCCCATGGATCCCTGAGCCCAATAGGTATAATTCCTGAGCACAGAGCCAGGAGTAACTCCTGAGCACTGCTGGGTGTGGCCAAAAATGATAATAAACTTCAGATGAGGGAGGGGCCAGAGAAATAGTACAATGTGTGCGGGTCAACCTGGGTTTGATCCCCAGCATCCCATAGAGTTTCACAAACTTTCCGGGAATGATCCTTGAGTGTAGAGCCAGGTGTAACCCCTGAGTATCCCTGAGTGTGGCCCCCAAACAAGCAAACAAAAGAGTGCCATGCTCCTTCTGAAACCAGAGAGGAAGGTGCTTCCCTTTACCTTCCTGCTTCCAGTAGCCCAGATGTTCCTTGAAGTGTGAGGACCTTACTCTCGTCTCCACACATTCATCCCTCTTGCCTGCCTGTGTCTCTGTTCAAATTTCCCCCTAGTGTGTTTACAGCAGACCTGCGGATTAGGATCCATATTTATGACCTAATCTTGCTTTATTGCATCTGCAAAGGCCATATTTAAAAACAGGTTCATCTTGCTAACCTGGAGGAATTGAAGGTTAGGATTTCAACAATTCTTTAATTTTTTTTTTGGAGGGGATGCATTTTTCAAACCATAATGTTATTTTCACTCACTTGTATTTTAATTTTCTTCCTTGAACCAGAAACTGGTGGAGTTTTGCAATTACCTATAGTTAGGTAAATTTTGACCGGAATTAAAATTATGTCCATGCGTGTGCCAACTTGGGAACTTGGGTCTATCAGGCAGGGAAAAATAATTTCCCACCTGCCCCTTAAAAAACCTGGGCAGCTGCTAACTTCCAGAAACCAATGAAAAGTGCAGGTTCGTGGGTTCAGTGACGATAAACTCCAGGCCTCAAGGGATAGGGGATGAGCTGGTCCTTCTCATTCCCTGGTCCCCATGGGACTCTGGAGGTCACACCCACAAACTGCCTCTGGCTGCTGCTTAAGCTCCTTAACAGCCATGATCCAGAGATACACAAAAAGAATCTCGGAACTGAGCAGCTTGCTGCAGCGATTTCTCCAGACCCTGATTAACTAAAATTTTAGAATTCTAAGAGCATGCAGCCACCCATGGGGCCACACAAGATCTTATGCTGTTCATAACAAGCAATACAAAGAGAGTATGGGGGAGATTGTCTGCCATAGATGGAGGGGGGTGGGATACTGGGGACCTTGTTGGTGGAAGATGTGCACTGGTGGACGGTTGGGTAATCGATCATTGTATGACTGAAACTCAAACAGGAAAGCTTTGTAACTGTATCTCATGGTAATTGAAATAATAATAATAAACAAACAAACAAACAAAAAAGATAGTTTGATAGCAACTGCTGTAAAGTGACATTATCTCTTTGGTTATCCTTTTAAGTCTCAAAACATTTTCCCTTCTATTCCCCATCTTTAGGAAGCTGGAGCTTTAAGCTTTAAGACTAGGCTGCACTAATGCAGTGTTTATCATCTGGGTGTGTTTTTGCCCTACTGAAGGGACATGTGGCAATGTTTGGAGACATTTTCAGCGGTGACAACCAAGATAGTGGTGGTAAGGTTATCCTAGAATATAGTTAGTTTGTAGATGCCAGGATGTTGCTAAAGAAATATCCTGCAGTGCCTTGAACAGGCCCCCCACAATGAAGAACTGTCTGACTCCAAAAGTCAATGTGCTGTTGTAGAGAAATCTTGTTGTAATTGATCTTGTGTGCCTCCATTTCTAGGGTGGTGGTGATAAAATGCTTGCTTGTAGTTCAAGCAGAATTTAGTTCTTCCTTCTCTTAGAAAAATCTCAAGATACCTTTCTAAAAGGCTTTGTTTCTTAATACCTTTGCCATTCTGGTTGTTATGATGAAGTGAATTTGAAGGTAGACCCAAGCCAGTCTTTCCAAAATTGTGTGAAGATGAGTAAGAGTTCCCATATTTCATCTGGTCCAACTTTATGGACCAGATGTTGCCTCAGTGTCAAGGGGATGCCTGATAAACCTAGTTATCACAAGTGATAAATATTGAGAGTTTAACAGTAAAATCCAAATAGGAATGATTATGTATTTTGATATAACTTTTTCCTCCTAATCAACTTACATTCCATTTTTAAAAGACCCTAGGTAATAGTTATTATTTTTACACTTTGAATTCTTTTCAAACTTTTATTTGGATTATTGAACCAGGACAGCAGAGACCTCAGCCACCCCTGACCATGACGGAGTCCCTGTGTTGGCTGTCAGTTGGAGAGTTAGGCCCTGTTTCCTTTTGTTTTACATCGTTCCTCACTTTGGTCCTGAGTATCTGTGGATAAACATTGTTCTTTCTATTTGGGGTTGAAAGAGAAAGGAGCTTGCAGTTCTATTTCTGTGGTAAATAAATCTGTTGATACTTTTAAACCTATAACCCTAACATGCCATTCTATTACTTGGATCACTGCCTACCTCCTTTTGATAGTATTTCTGATCTCATCGTAAGAATCGAATATTAATCCTTGGCTTTTGTTTTTTCTCAATCTAGCTAACAATTGTGGAGAATGTTTTCTACCTACCCTTCTTTTTAAGGCATTTAAGGTACTTGATTACATTTTATTCGGTGGAGTCAATTAGCTGACAAAAAGGTCATTTGTCATCTGTTGCTGGGGCCTCAGAAAGGCATCCTTATTGCTAATTGAGCCTCACTGAAAAGAAAAGGAGAAAATACTGAAATTTCAGGATGAAGGTGTTATTGGAAAATAGATGTCGTGGCTTCCATTATTTTCAGTGGTGATAATTGGGATGTCCTTGAAAAATACCAAGGATGAAGCCTCCAATCCTTGAACGCAGGGACTGCTTTTCTCCATCTCCTGCAGCAGTCATTGCCCCGATACTTCCTAACAAAAGAAACTTCCAGTCCGTCCCGGTGACGTGCAGCTCCAAGGGAGGGCTGCCTTGGGCTGGGCTGGTTGCAGGTTGCAGGTGGCAGGGTTTGTGCAGGTCGCTGTGCTCGGCTTTCTCGTCCTGTGTTTGTGGACTGCACTGAGCTAAGACCTGCTCTCCCCCTGTTGATGGCAGCGGGATAAGATGCAGATCCCATTGGCCGACATAAGTGATGTGACTAAGCTCGGTATTAGCGGGTGTCCTGGTTACTATTGCTATGGAAAACAATTTCCCCCAATGCAGTGGCTTAAATCAGTAACAATCGCTTGATCGTCTCTCAGGCTTTCTGTGGGCCTGGAATCCAGGAAGGGCTCTGCTGAGTGGATCCTACTCGGGGCTTCTCACCCAGCTGTAAGCAGCTCACGGCTTGGAGCGGGAGGCTGGCCAGCTTCTCTTCAGGGGCCAGTTTGGGCTTTTGTTTCATTTGGTGGCCTTTGGGTTGTTGGGCCATGAGCAGGGCAGGTGAGAGCTCCAGCCTTCTTGTTCTGAAACACTGAGCGGGGGCTGTACTACCCTTTATGCTCAGCCGAGAATGTCACCTATGGACCCTTCTGATGCTCTTTGGACCAAATGTCACCAAAAACCCGCCTACTTTCAAACGGTAGAAACATACTCCCTGAATATTGATGAAAAGGATGTTAAGGTTGTTCGGTCAGAAGCACGTGGTGGTGGGGGGGAGAGCAGAGTAGTCATTTTTGCAAAACACAAGGAACTGCAGTGGGGCAGGAAGCTTCTGCGGTCTGTGACAGGGGCCAGGAGCGGGTGGGTGTTTGCTGCACACAAGCGCAAGCTCTCATCCCCCTCTAAGCTCTTTGTGTGGGGCTGGGAAGGTAGTGAGCCCACAGAACTGTCCCCTGGACGCCTGTATTCATTTGTGTACCTGGCGCCCTGGGCGGGGGCCTGGGCGGTAGGTGCAAGGCTTTTTTAAACCGTGGATGGCTCTGCAGGGAAAGCCCTGCTGGAGTGAGGGAAGCAAATCAGGACCGGGGAGAAAGCAGGCGGAAGTCTGGTTTGGGGAGAAGTCTGGCTTCCACTCTGCTGCAGACTGACAGTGCCCCCTCCAAGGGGGAACCACCTCCCAGGGTGGCATTAGGTGCTGAGCGGGCATCAGGGTGGCACCCTCATGAATGAGAGAGTGACCCGTGTGAGAGAGGCCCCCCCTAGAGCTGGCCAGTTTGTCCCCACCCAGTAGGGATGCAAGAAGTCTGTGCACGGTGACCCGGAGGAAAGCTGTCCCCAGCCACACTGCTCCCTGCTCGGAAGCCCGGCGCTGCCTGAGGTGGCCCTGTCCTGTATGGGCTGTGCCCTGCGTGCCACCTTGATCCCGGTGGAAACCGGCCACGGCCAGTGTGGGGAGCCACTGCTCTGAACTGGCTGCCTGCCCCTCCCTGCCGGGGAACGGCAGGCGTGGACAGTCCTCTGCAGTGGTCAGTCACATCCTCCAGTTGGAGGAGAAGGGAGAGGCAGCTCTCCATCTGTTAAGTGGAATATTCCAGAAAGGGGTGCAGACATGAGCCTTAAGCCACCCACACCCTAGCAGCAGGCGGCAGGGCACCCCTGCCCTGGGCAGCTGTGGCCTCTTGTTCTGCTCTGGTTCACGCTGTCCTTCCTTCGGCGTACTCCGTTCTTTCCCCAGGTTTCTCTCTGGTCAGAATTTTCTGGTAGCTGTGACTAACTAGAGTCCTCATGGTTACATGGGCCCACAGGCAATGACTGATACTCATGATCTCCCTGGCCTCTTGCCCATTCTAAAATCCCTTTTCTTGGCTGCTCTGGGAGCCTGGTCTGGGGGGCGGCCTGAGAGGGCTGAGCCCCTGGTTCCCAGGCTTTGTCAGGCTTTGGTGCTGGAGCTTTTGAAACTGGGCATCCAAGTGCCAAGGCACACTTCAGTGATGTCCCACATCCCTGGGGGTCCTTCCCAGGCCTGGGTACCGCAGCATCGCTATTTTCTCAGGATGATCAAAGCCCCTTGCAGGTAAATCAGCACCATTTCTCAGCCTGTTGTAGGGATGAGGAGCTGGATTACACAAACAGGCAGAAGCAATGGTTTTATTTTGCGCAAAGCCCCGGCCCATGAAGGAATCAGCCGTAGGCCCACAGGGCTAACGTAGCACTGTAGCACTATAGCACTGTCGTCCCGTTGTTCATCGATTTGCTCGAGTGGGTAACATCTCCATTGTGAGACTTGTTGTTACTGTTTTTGGCATATCGAGTACACCACGGTAGCTTGCCAGGCTTTGTTGTGTGGGCGGGATACTCTCGGTAGCTTGCTGGGCTAACATAAATACTAAGGAATTACATGTTAGGAGCAAAGATCTCCGCAGTGGCCCTGAAGTAAAAGTGAGTGAGCCACCTTCTCCCCACCTTTGTCTCCCAGACCTTTCTGTTCCTTTTTTCCCCCCTTTTTGAACCAGCCACCTAAAATGGCTCCTGATTTAAAACATATTTATGTGACCCAAGTGACAGTACAAGGGTGCTTGCTTTGAATGCTGCTGGCCCATTACAATCCCTAGCACTGAAAATGAGAACTACCAGGAGTGATCCCTGAGCACAAAGCCAGGAGTAAGCCCCCAGAACTTCCTGGTGTGCCCCAGGTGCACAGGTTTTTCTTTTGTGGTCTGAATTGAATTTATGTCGAATTTGAGTTTCAGCTGTAGCAGTTGGTTAGGTCCTCTGTGAATTTCTATTTTTCTTTCTTTAAAAAAATTTTTTAAATTGAATCCAGAGAGATACACAGTTACAAGGTTGTTCATGATTCGGCTTGAGTTATATAATGTTCCAACACCCATCCCTCTCCTGTGAGTTCCTTGGATGGTGCTGATGGCTGGGTTTTCTAGGCAGGAAAAATAAATCCATACCTGGATTACCGATTGGCCTTAATCAGACTGATTAAGAAATATGGGTCTTTTTAGGGAGGAAGAGAATCAACTCATCCTCCATACCAATCTGAGCCTTGGCATTGGCCTTAGTGGCCAGAGGGTTCTCTGGTGGTCAGTGGGCCTTGGTGGCAGTGACCATGGTGTTGCTGGAACTAGAGAAGCCTTGGAGAGTTGGCGCCTTGGTGCCGAGACCACCCTTATCATTGCTAAGTAACATCGTGGCAGCCCTGTCCAAGAATCGGCTGCAACGCATTCTCAGTCTGGGCCCCACTCAGAACAGGCAACCACCTGTGCCCCGGTACCACAAACAGGCAATGTCCATTCTGGAGCGGGAAATTCTTTTTTCAGGGTCTCAGGGCCTATAAGTGGTGGTTTGGGAGTGTCCAGGTGCTATTTCTGCCACAGGCGGTGTTGCCTCTGAGACTTATTTTCGAGATCTCTGTGAATGCAAGAAGATGCCACCTGTGGCTGACGCATATGGGCGTTGGCTCATCCAGGAGATGCCATGTGTGGATCGGTTTTAGCTTTCCAAAATAGGCTGTGACTCAGGTAACTCTGCTGTCCAAGGACGGGAGCCGGGCTGGGTCCTGCCTGACTCAGGATGATTCAGACGGAAAGCTGGCTTCCTTCAGGAGGAGCACTTTTTTTTCCAAATGGCATTATGATTGTGACCGTTTAGGCTTTCATCTTGTCCTTAGCTAAGGATTAAAGACCTTTCGTCAATCCTCCTCCCCCATGAGTTCCGAGTTTTATTTTTGTCGTGGGACCAGTCTAAGCAACAGAGGTCACTGAATCATGAACTTTCTATTCTCTTCCTTGCCCAGGTAGTGAGCTTCTCCTGCACTGTTGGATTGGCCGGGTCAGTAGGGCCTGCTTGGCTCAGAGAAGTGAATTCACTTGCCCAGGTTACTTAGGAGGGAGTCAGACTTGTCCCCACGTGCCTTGTCTCCAGAACTCACACTCGGTCCCACTGTGTCGAACTAGAGGCATGTAAAATCTTTTTTGTATGTATTGAAAGCCTCGGAGAAATGAACACAGACTTGCTTTATCAGGGCGGAGGGGATAGGGTTTGGATCAGAACTAATATCGAAGCAAGTTTGGATTTTTTCCACTTCAACTGAACTTTTATTTATCTCTATAAATATTATTTGGTAGAAACTTGTTTGCTGGGGAACCAAGACAGTTTTGGTAATGTTAGTTTGTGGTGGCTTATAGATTAGTGGGAGGTAACGAAAAGTAAAACACAGAAATTTTTTATGCTATTATAATTAATTTCATATATTTTTATTCCGAATGGATGGATGTTTATATTTACATCCTTTACATATTTTTATGTTGTAAACATACAGTTTTGATGAAGATACGATTTTAGGCCCACAGCCATGATCAGACTCTTTAGCACCCAAGTGATAAAGCTGTTATCAACCCAGAGCATAGGGAAAGAAATTGGGAGCATGTGTGGAACATCTCAAAGCAGGAACTGCTTCTAGTTCCCTTTTCTTCATGATTCATTCTGTATCTTTCATAATTCATTCTCCCAGCTATTCAAAACTGGTACAAACTTGTATTCAAACAACAGTTAACACTGAATTTTATGGGTTGGAGATGTGTTTCAGTGGAGCATTTGTCGCGCATGTGTGAGGTCCTGGGCCCATTCCTCAGAACTGCCAAATGAAAGATTTAAACTCTACATCTCTGTGTCTGCCCACGTCTCCATTTCCGCCAGCAGAAGTAACGTTCATGTTGCAGGCCGCTCCACACTGCCAAAGCAGTTGCCTCTGTACTCTAGGAGGAAAGGCAGGCTCGCCGTGGCCCTCTTGGATGACCGTGCGCGATTGTGTGGGAACCGGTCATCCTGTGTACGGTTCCCTTTTGGTTTGCCTGTGTTCTCAGGAGCAGTTGCTGTTGCTCGGGGTAGCTGTAGTCACACACTCTCCAGGGTAGGAGGCTTTCTCTATTGCTGTCATTTCACAGAGAATCCCAGGACGTGGGGAGTATTAGGTTTCTTGTTTCTCATTTAGGATCAGCCAGTACAGCCTTTTTCCTATGAACTTGCCCTGGTCCCTCAAAGACTATGTAATTTGGGAGAGGGGGGCTGGGGTTGGGTTACTCATGGCTCTGCTCCTGGCTTACTCTTGATTCTATGCTCAGAGACCATTCCTGATGATTCCTGGGGGGGAGGGGCTATGAGGGGTACCAGGGGTCAAACCCAGATCAGCCACATGCTTCGTAAGTGCCCTTCCAGCTGTAGTATCTCTCTGGCTCTGAAGACTGTAATTCCGATGCTCTCGCTCATAGAGGCACAGTTAACTATAGTGGGTTTGTGGACTCCTGTGGCCTGCAGCAGCCTCGTCTCCTCCAAAGGTGGTGTTGGTGTGTCTGGTCTCTCTCCCCTCCCCAAGGCACACTTCTACAGAGGCTAAATGTTTCCAACTTTGGGCTCAATGGAGAAAAAACCTGGTGTGATGTCGCCTTTGCTTTTCACTGGCTGCTCATGGTCATGATTTCCCACAGGACGTTTTTCCGTGCCAGGGAAGTGACTGACATTAGAACCTTGTGGTGTTGGCCTGGAAGAGGGACGAGCCCTCCTGGGTAAATTTGTTCTTCGCATTGGAAGTGGCTCATGGCTACCAGTCTAGATTGCCTTGGGAGAAGAGGGGAAAGTCCCAGGTGATCTCTCTGCTTCTGCACGGTGGAAGGGTTCCAAACTTTACATTGATGGTGGGAAATGTGCACTGGTGAAGGGATGAGTGTTAGAACATTGCACAACCGAAACCAAATCATAAGCAACCTTGTAACTGTGTATCTCACAGTGATTCAATAAAAACACTTTAAAAAAAATGAGGGTTCAGAATGTTTAGTTTCCAGGTTGTCATCAGAAATCATTTAAGTGCCAGAGGCCCTTTTCTTACCCTCCCCGGGCCCGAGTCCCTCCTCCAGGTGCCCTGTCTCCCACAAGGGTTGCATTCCTTCGTCCACTCAGAAATTTAATGGAGTGTTTACTGAATGGGCCTCCCTTCTGGTTAACTTGTCCTGATAAGTCATCAAACTCAAATCCTGCATTCATAATATTTTTATTTTACTTCACTGTTACTTCACTGTCATTCCGTTGCTCATTGATTTGTTCGAGCAGGCACCAGTAACATCTCTCAGGCTCTGCCTCACGGGCTCAATATTCTCAGTAGCTTGCCGGGCTCTCCGAGAGGGGTGGGGGAATTGAACTCCGGTCGGCCGAGTGAAGGGCGAACACCCAACCGCTGTGCTATCACTCCAAAAACAGTAACAATAAGTCTCTCAATGAGAGACGTTACTGGTGCCTGCTCGAACAAATCGATGAGCAATAGGATGACAGTACAGTATAGATTTATCTATCTAGATGTGTAAAGGGGTTACCACTTTGACAATAATATTTTTATTTAATTTTCTTAAAAAGAGAAATATAAGGAAACACTCAATGCTTTATTTATTTGGTTTTTTTTTTTTTGAGCCACACCTGGAAATGCTTGGGGGACCATATGTGTGCAGGGGGTTGAATCTGGGTCGTTCACGTGCTAGGTGAGCACCTTGCCCACTGTACCGTCTCTCCTCCCCAAACCTCCCTCACGTTCATTATTAAAGAGAAGGTCGGATGAAAGCACAGAGGGAGCATCCCCTGGGAGAGACCTGGGGTTAGATAGAGCTGAGTCTCTGAACCTCCCTTGGCCCTTCTCACTCCCCCATGAGAGGGGTTGTGCTTTGCCCTGGGGTCACCAGGCTTCATGCACTAAGATCCTGCATCCTGCTTGGTTTCATGAGTTTCTGCTCTTGTTAGAGACCAGCTTTCAATCCTGGTGGAAGTGTCTTCTTCCCGCTTAACTGGGCCTTCTGAACCCGAGTGGTCTCTAAACAACAGTGGGGCTACCAACTAAAGAGGAATCCCAGTCTTGCATCTCGGGAAGAGCAGTACGGGGAACTAGTTTGTAACCCACAGCGGCATTTCTCAACGTTCCTTTCCTTTATCCCCCAACCCTACTGATCCCTCTTAGTTCCCTCTGCACCCCAGCATGCCAGGCTGATCCTTTTCTTCCTCACCTTCTCTCCAGGGTTATTTAACTTTATTGAGCATCATTCAGCTCCTGAGAATTGGGGGTCTGTGCCAGTCCAGGACTGGCTGGGATGTTGTCATAAGGATGAACAGAAATAAAGTACATAAACCCCAGCTTGGCAGTGGCTGAACAAGGTCAAGGCATCTAAAGGTTATTGGTCAGTAGACCACAGCGGTAGGGCGTTCGCTTTTCACGTGGCTGACCCGGGTTCGATTCCTCCGCCCCTCTTGGAGAGCCCAGCAAGCTATGGAGAGCCTGGCAAGCTACCCGTGGTGTATTGGATATGCCAAAAACAGTAACAATAAGTCTCACAATGAGAGACGTTACTGGTGCCCACTCGAACCAATCGATGAGACTTTTTAATTCAGCATTCAGCATCCTTAGTCCAGCTCTTCTTTCTCAGAGAAGAAAATCGGGAAGCTGAGAAATGGTTTCCAAGCCATAGAAACAGTAGCTGTCTCTCACCAACCAGGGCTGCCTCCACTGCTCTCCTGAACTTTCGGCCCGTGTCTGTGCCTCCCTCCCCACAGCGCGTGGGGAGCTGCTGTTATGATCTCCATGCACAGAAGCGGGTAACTCAGGGAGATGCCGCCTCTTCTGGAGGCCCAGCCCCAAACGCTGGGGCTGAGTCAGGTCTGCCCGACACCCTGGTTTCATGGTTTCATCCAAGGCCCCAAGCAGAGGATGCTGCCAACTCCCAGAAGGCCTGTGTTCCATGTGGGTTTTGACTCTTTAAAAAAAAATATTTTAAGATTTTTAAATTCAATTATTTTGTGCTAGAGCCTTACAAAGCTGTTAATGATTAGGTTTCTGTCATATAGTGTTTCAACACCCATTCCTCCACCAGTGTGCATTTCCCACCACCAGTATCCCCAGGGTCCCTCCTACACCCCCACACCACCACCACCACCCTCCAGCCGGCCTCTATGGCAGATACTTCTCTTTCTTTCTGTCTGTCTGTCCCTTTCTCCTTTTGGGCATTGTGGTTTGTAATACATATGTTGAAAGATGATCAGGTTTTGGCTCTTTGGGGCTATGACTGCACGAGCAGAGGCGGAGCTTCTGAGGAGGCGGGGCAGCTGTGGGCGGAGCCAGCAGGCAGGCTCAGGTGGAACAGGGCCAGCACGTGCACTGAGGTGAAGGCACCCAAAGGCCTGTCAGGACTGGGCCCAAGACAGAGAGAAGTGCATGCTCCTTTGAAGGCTCGCCTTTACCTCTTCATAATCAGTTTGGAATTCATGGGAGCCCCGTAATCAGCAAAACAAAAAATAAAATTCTACATTTTAACGTGTGCTGGGAACTCCAAACTAATGAATTCTCTGGAATTTACCACAGGCTCTAGGAGAGAAGCAGAAGCCAGTATATCTGGAATCAGAGGGAACACGGGTTTTGCCAAGATCCTTCTATAGTGAGATAACATTTTTAACTATTTATATTTATTTTATTAACCATTGTGATTTATAAAATTATGTGTAGTTGGGTTCTAGACATACAGTGTTCCAGCACCAGTCCAACCACCAACTTCTCTTCACCAATATTCCCAGATTCCCTCCCATTCCTCTCCCCTCCCCATCCCCAGACACCTTTTTTTTTTTGACAGACACCTTTTAAATTTCAGGTCTCATGATTTCAGTGTTGTTGACTCTGTGGTCTGGGTATTTAGCTCTATCATCCCTTAACACCACCCATGTACCTGAATCACCTTGACCCCTGCCCCACGTTGCTTCTTAACTATTTCTTCTCCCCTTCCTCTTCACTTTATGTTTTCCTTCTCCTCTCTTTGCTCTGGGGCTAAGGGTGATCCATGCATCCCCCCTTTAAACCACTTAATTCCCTCATCCTGTTACTTGAAATGTTACATGTAAGTGATATCATCATGTGTGCATCCTTCTGACTTACTTCATTTAATGTAATATCTTCCAATTCCATCTATATTTCTGCAAATTGCATGATTTCATCATTCTTTATAGCTACATAGTATTCCATTGTGTATATCTACCACATCTCCATGGCTCACTTATCTGGTGTTGGATATCTTAGGTTGATTCCAAATCTAAGCAGTTGTACTAAGTGCCAAAATTAATAATGGTGTGTGTATGTCCTTTTGAACAAATGGTTTTCTGTCCTGGGGATCGATGCCCAAAAGTGGAATCATGGGTCATGTGGGAGCTCAATTCTGAGTTTATTGAGAACCCTGCAGGGAGGAGACCTTTAAAAAGTACCCCATATACCACGCCTCTGTGCAAGGGAGTCTGTGGTTGAGACGAGGCCCATGTCTGGGATCTTATTTCCACCCCAAGAACCCGGGGCTTCCTAGGAATCCATGCAATCCTGATAGGTGTTTCATGGGATTCCCTCTTCGGCCAAGTCCCACTTAAAGAGCTCACTGTCTGGGCCCAGGAGGTGTCTTCATGCTCTCAGGTGGCTCCTAGGGGTGGTTTAGGCAGATATCTCCACCCTGCTCTTGTCTCTGGGTCCCCAGGGATGCCTTTGCCTTGCCTTGGGGAGTACTGGGTTTGGTTTTCTGCTGCCTATTGAAAGTTCATGTCTGCTCCTTTCAGTATGGGTCCTCTCTCTGCCCCGTATCTTTCAGTCACTCGGTCCTATTTCCTGGGATGTTGTATAATTCCATTAGATGCTGATTATTAGGCTAGAAAAAACTCTGCAGCCTCTTGGTACCTCTTCTTTTAGAGAGGATTTAATTTCCAGACCGCATTAGAATCTTTCCTCTTTTCTTCTTATAGAATTCAAATATTGTTAGGAACTGACTGTCCAGCAAAGCATCCCTGTTTCCAACCATATGTTGCATATTTAAATAAAAATACAGGTTTTATTTTGGTTAAGAAAACTTTATTTTCTGAAAGTTAGGGAAAAAGCACAAGCCTTGGAGATTCGTGCTTTATATGCATGAGACCCAGGTTTGATCCCTGGCACCACTGGATTCCTGAGCCCTCTGTGGCCTTGGGGACCCCCACAACACCACGAGGTGTGACCCAAGGGCTTCTCAGGACTGCTGAGGTTACTCTTGTGTTCTCTCGCACCCTAGGGTCCAGACAACACTGCATCTTTGGGTCCAAGTATTGTACTGTCCAGCCTAGCTAAAATGTTGGCCAAGCGTAGCTAGGAGTGGCCTCCAGACCCTCAAAACACTGCTTGGGAGGAAGCCAAAAAGAAAAAAAAAGTTAATTTTATGAACCAAAAAAGACCTTTCGCTACACCAACAACTGAGTTGTAGGATATTAACTTTTAAAATTATCAGAATTCCTCTTGTAAAGTAGTTTTAGATATTTAAAAAGTGGAAATGTTCCCTACCCCTTCCTCTGTTATGTACATCTTATGTTAGGGTGGTACAAGTGCAGAATTGCCTTGGGAAGGTAATTCTTCCAAAGTGGTTTTCCTTGCTGGCAGTAACTCATAGTGCTCCAGTGTGTCTTATAGGAATGGCAGGGGAGGGTGGGGGGAGACAGAATGTTCTACTCAGAAGCATAAAGGCAGAATTATGGACAAACTGCCAATACAAAGCTTGGGTTAGGAGCAACCAACAGAATCTGAGGAGCCCTTTTAAAATCAGCTGCATGTAGCTCCTGGCTATACCAAGCCCAGCAGACAGAGTGTTCTCAGGGTACACAACAGCATTGCTGTTGAAAGTACTTTTTGGGGAAAAGTGTGATACCTTGTTTTGAGCAAAAACTCAACTCTCTTTCCTGGGTAATCCTAAATGGCCCCGAAGGAAGCATGATTCACTAAAAATGGTGCTCAAGAGATAAAAGATATGAAAGGGTCAGCATGGAAATGTATTGTTGTGGATCAGTGTCTTTGCTCTCTAGTGATGTATATGTGACATCGAGTTTGCCATCAAAGCATTTAAAAACGCGCAGCTCAGGTGTATTAAGGACATTTGTTTAGTGCATCCAAGGCCACCACCCATCTCTACAGCCTTCTCCCTCTTGCTGCATTTAAACGTGCGCCTGTTATAGTCTCTGCACGATTCCGTCTTTCCTGTCTCTATGCATCTGACTGTTCCTGGAATCTCATTCACAGGGAATCATCTAGTATTTGTGCTCTTGAGGATGGTTTCTTCCATTAGCATCTTCAGGGTTCAGCTGCATTTTTAGCGGGTGTTATTTTCCTTTGAAAGTAACATTGTACTGCATCACTATTCCACCTTTTATTTTTTTAGCATACTTGGATGGCTTCCATTGTTTTCTTTGTTTTGGAACTAAAAAATTGCCCTTAAGCTGGATATTTTATATATTATCTAGAGCTCTGGCTTTCTTGAATTCTTCACAGCAAATATAAAGTATCTTTCAGACGCTACCCTTGTCAGCAGTGTATGTTAGGATGCGTCTGGAGACGGAGTACTGGAGGCTCTGAAATGACTCGGCGGTGCATTGTATTTTCCAGAGACACCTCAACTGCCTGGGAAAATAACCCGGGGAATTTGATAATGTAAGCAGTGTTTGTGAGCAGAGTAGATTGACACTGAGGGCATTTGATCTGGCCTGACTCAAAAGAGCCTTGAAACCAGGCTAAGGAGAGTATCCTTCAGGGGAAGACACTAAAGAGTTCGGATTATTTTTGAGATTGGTGTATTGTTTATTTCCTATTTAACTGTGAAGTTTTGTTTGTTTCTGTTAAACACTGACTTGCTTCCAAAGAGAAAACTCTCGAGTACGGGGCCCAGCACTGAGGCTCCGTGTCAGAGGACCTGTCTCCAATATGGGCTTGGTCCTTCACACTGCTGAAACCAAACCCAGGCTGTGCACAAGACCAACCCAATGCTGCTGTTCTCTTCCACTTCCAGGCTAGAGCTCCTTGAGAACATTGCCTTTGTGCAGTGTGTCTGTTTCTCTGCCTTAAATCTGCTTTTCAATAAACTTAGCCCGGCCTTTTTACTCCATAATGCTGCCTGCTACTGCCCTCATCGAGGGTCCCTCAGTGTGGTCAAACCCAACAGTCCTGACCGCAGAGCTGGACAGAGTTGGTACTCTTCTCTGTTTTTGAACATTAACCCCTGGTGGCTTTGGGGGCACCACACTGTTCTGGTTTTCCTCCCACCAAGCTCGTCTTCCTCAGCCTGACCTTACAGTGGGGAAGCTTTGGAGTTCCTTAAGGCACAGCCCTTGCTTATTATCCCTCTTCCCTTCCTTATTCCTCTCTTCCTCCGGTTCTTCCTTCTCACTTCTTTCCTTCTTTCTCCTGTCTCTTTCCTTCTCTCTCTTTCCCATTATTTCCCCATCCTTCTCCTCTTCTCTTCCTCCTCCTTTTACGTTCTCTGTAATCTTTTGAAAAATATTTACTGAGTTAGTGTTCTTGATCATCTAGTTTTTGTCGTGATCTTTTTTTTACAATAGTACCAATATGATTCTTTTAGAACTGCTGCACCATGTTCACTACCACATTTACAAATCCAACACCATTATCCCCCCGGTTCCCTCCTGGCCCCTCTGGCTCCACCCCTTGGCATCTTCTCATTTCTCAGGGTTTATGTCCATGGGAGATGGTCTAGTTCCTTGCTTTGTTCCTTTATGCTCCACAAATGAGTGAGATCATCTGGTGTTTATATATATATATGTATATATATATTGCTTTTGCTTTTTGGGTCACACCTAGCGATGCACAGGGGTTAACTCCTGGCTCCGCATTGAGGAATAACTCCTGATGATGCTCGGGGGACCATGTGGGATGCTGAGAATTGAACCCGGGTCAGCCTTGTGCAAGGCAAATGCCCTACCCGCTGTGCTATCACTCCAGCCCCTGGTGTTTAATTTTTTTCTGAGCCCTATCATATATACAGCCTGGCACTTTCCAGTTCCATCCAACATGCAACAAACTGCGCTGTCACTGTCACTGTCATCCTGTTGCACATTGATTTGCTCGAGTGGGCACCAGTAACGTCTCCATAGTGAGACTGGTTGTTACTGTTTTTGGCGTATCGAATACACCATGGGTAGCTTGCCAGGCTCTGCTGTGAGGGCGAGATACTCTTGGAAGCTTGCCGGGCTCTCTGAGAGGGGCGGAGGAACCGAACCAGGTTGGTTGGCTGCATGCAAGGCAAATGCCTTATCCACTGTGCTATCACTCCAGCTCAACAAACTGCAAGATTTCTTTTACTTTTTATAGCTGAGTAGTATTTCCTCATGTATATCGACCACAATTTTGTTATCCTCTCCCCCCGTGGTTGGGCACTTGGGTTGTTTCCAGATCCAAGGCTATTGTAACGGATGCTACAGTGAACATTGATGTGCATATGTCCTTTGGGATTAATGCTTTTGTGTTCTTTGGATAGATTTCCAGGAGTGGAATTGGAGGATTTCACTTAATATTTTTGAGAAGTACCCAAACTATTTTCCAGAGTAGCTGAACTAAGCAAATCTCCCATAAACAGTGAATGCGAGTTCTTTTTTGCCTCATCACAGCCAACACTTATGTTTCAGGATTTTTTTGATACAGAGTTTCTCAATACTTTCCCTTAACACCAAGAATAAAATTATCTTAGGGGGAGCATGCATATTAAAGTTCCCCATTGTCCTCCTTCTTGACTTCACTGAACATGTTTCATGCATTTACATAGTCTGTCTGGCCTCTGTGGGCATTTGTGTTTGTGATGACTCCCTGAGGTTACATCTTATAGTTATTGATGTGAACATTTTCTTCTATTTCTTGATTGTGTAATCTCTACAAGTTGTTCTACATCTGCCTTATTCTCAACAGTACCTAAAAAATGCCTTGAGAATAACAAAGTTTTTGAGTGAAATAAACAAATGAGCCAAGAAATGAATAAATACAATGAGTTGAAAAATCTAAACTTGAAAAACACTTTATCTTGAAGAAGATGCAGATTTTGATTGACGAATAAGAGTATCACTTTGTTGATCTCTGCTATGACTGAGAACTTGATCACTTCTATGATTTGAAAGTGTACTATAGTATCTTTACTTTTATTAATTTTTATTTTGTCTATTTATTTTGGGGGTAGGACATACCCATATGTGCTGGCTCCGTACTCAGAGATCATTCCTGTTGTAGTTAGGTGGGACAATTTTGGACAACCTGGGTCAGCTTCATTCAAGTCAAGTTTCTTACCCACTCTGCTGTCTCTCAGGTCTTTGAAGTGTTGGTATTTTAAAAAATTAGCTCAAGTATGTATTTTATTAGAAGTTAGAAATGAGACAAAGAATGTCAGGAAAAAAGTGATAGAAATTCTATTGACTTCAATTAAAAACAGAAATGATGCTATGAATCAAATTAAGTGTTTGATATTGAAGCTACTGTTTATTCCCTGTTTTGCATCGCTTAAGAATGATCTTTATTAATATTGCCCTCCCACCAAAGTGCTCAGACACTAGGTCAGGTGCCTCAGGCTTAATGTAAAATGACCCATAATGTGATTAAAATTTCAATAATGGAAGTCTACCAATAGTGGGAATTGAATAATGGAAAAATGAAAAAAGAATGACTTGGAGACTGAAGACATGTAATTAGCTGAATGACCTTGGATATGTCCTCTGCCTTGATCTTCTCAGTTTAAAAACAAGAGGGTTTGATTTAATTATCCCTCGGTAGTCCCCAGCTATTCTGTTTCTGTATTTATGTATAAATCAATGTCTGTTCATTCTGATATTTGCCTTTTAGTGCATGCCTGATTCTGTTAAGAAAAAAATAAATATCTGGTAAACCTTAATAGAAAACATTTTTTTTCTTTTTGAGTCACACCTGGCGATTCCCAGGGGTTACTCCTGGCTTTGCACTCAGGAATTACTCCTGGCAGTGCTCAGGGGACCATATGGGATGCTGGGAATCAAACCCGGGTCGGCTGCATGCAAGTCAAGTGCCCTACCCGTTGTGCTATTGCCCCAGTCCCAATAGAAAACATTTTTAGAAAAGGGAGGCAACAGAATTTGCAGGGATCTGTACCTACTTTTTGGATTGGTAGATTTCCTTGGACCTTCCTGCAAAGTGAGGACATGTGGCATTATCTTGTTGTTTTTGTTGAAAGGGGAAGAGATCAAAGAGAGAATGAGAGAAGCTGGTAGCTCTCCCACACTGCCCCCAACTTGTCAGCACCCGACTCGTGGACAGCACCAACTCTCCTCTCAAGTTCTTACCTCACCAATGGCACCCGTTCCTAGAGTTCTGTAATAAACTGATTGCTCGGTTCAAGAAGATAATATTTTCCCCTTGTACTTTATAGCATAACATATATTACATGCATGATTTTTCCATGATAAAACAAATGAGTTAAAATATGTACCTCATAAAAAATAGACATCCATATTTTAAGAGAGATCTAACATGCAGAATAATAATGAAGAAACAGGTACAGACCTGAAGAGTTTTGGTGACAGAGTCTTTCCCCCATAGGAGAAAGGTGATAGTAGTAAATCCAGGAAGAGGGTGACAGGGATCTCCTGGGCCTGAGAGATAGTCCAGCAGGTTGGGTCCTTGCTTTGTATGCGGCTGGCCTGGGTTTGACCCCCAGCATCCCATATGGTTCTCTGAACCCTGCCAGGAGTGACCCCTGTGTGCAGAGCCAGGAGTAAGCCCTGAGCACTGCTGGGTGTGACCCCAAACCAAACAATAACAACAACAACAAAAGTTCTCCTGTGAAAACAAGAATGAGAACAGAGAAATAGCAGATATGTCCCCTTTTTATGGAGCTTAGAAAGACTGACGGGGTCATAACCAATTTGTGAGATGTTTTGCAAAGCCTTAGAGCTGAGACCAATGAGAATCTAGTGTGACCTTCTGTGCTGCTTCCAGATGTTTACACTCAGGTTGTAAGAGTATAACTCAAGAGCCTTGTTGGCACTAACAGGAAACAAAACCTTCAGCAGAATTTGTATTATTTGAAGTTCAGGAGTGCTTTGAAGTACAGATTTGACCATTCGTCATGTCTGATTACTTACTGTCATGCCTGGGGAGAAGGGAGACCAGGGAACCACTCACTGTTCATATCTTCCCTTCCAAACCTGCTGTTCTTGTGCTGAGGTTCATCCTTTCTCTGTGTTCCTGCTAGATGGCAGAAACATGAAAGAAAGTTTGTGTGCTTGGTGTTCTGACCTTATCCCAGATCCTTTTCCAAATGATCTATCCTTTCCTTAATTTTATTTTATTAAAAAAATTTTGGCACCATACCTGGTGATGCTCAGGGCTTACTCCTGGCTCCGTACTTAGGGATCATTCTTAGTGAGACTCAAGGGATCATATGGGGTGCTGGGATCAAACCTGGGTTCGCCACCAGTAAGGTGAGCACCCTATGCACTATATATACTATCTCTCTGGCCCAATTTTCTCTTTTCTTACCATGTCTCCTACCAAGTTTCGTGTTTATTCCTGCCATTCAGCTACATTTTATTGAGCATCTGTTTTGTGTTTGGCATTGTTCAGCTGCTTGGAGATATAAAAATGAGCCATATAGTCATGGCCTTCATTAATAGTATAGTGGAAGAGAGGGACAGACAGAACCAACAGATTGGACATACAGCTAACGGAACTAATGTAGGTATATTTTGGCTCATTTATATATATATACACAAATACATATATATATACACACGTATAGACACAAAAACATATATATGGATAAGATGAGTTTCTAGGAAGGCAGAGATGCTATAAACTGAGAGGTCAGGGGACTGAGAAATAAAGAGGTCAGGGGACTAAATAAATAAATGCCATTTAGGAAATGGCATTTATTTATTTAGGCTTTGGGGCCACACCTGGCAGTGCTTAGGAGCTGCTCCATACCTGATGCTCAGGGATTTCTCTCTGTGGCATCTACGGGAACAAATGTCAGGGATCCAACTTGGGTCAGCTGCATACAAGGCAAGTGTTTTAATCTGTGTATGGCCCAAGAGATGGCATTCAAATAGCAACATGAGAGATCAGGTAAGTAAAAAGAGAGGCCAAAATTCCGGGGCATAGGTAAGGTTTGTGCAGAGACCTGAGGCAGGAAAAAGCCTTGGCCTTGGATGACCTGTAAAAGGCTGGTGCCACACTGCACACATGCAGGAAGTGGTGATAAGAGGATAAAAGGTTGCTCACATATGGCAAACTGTGCAGATCTGGCCACATTGTTTATTAGCAAAGCTATCACCATGGAGAACATAGTCTATTGTTAATGAAAAGAATATTGTCCTAGAGGTAACATTTGGTGCTCTCAGGTCAAGTTCTAGGAAGTCCAATCACGACTTGCTTAAGCAAATAACTATTTATTAGGTCACATCTGTGAAAAGCCCATGTGTGGTCAGGCTAGCATTAGGCCCAGTTTTATTGGAGGTTAAAATCTTCTAGACCAGGGGGTGGAGAGATAGCACAGCAGGTAGGGTTTCTTTGTAAGTGGCTAACCTGGCTCGATACCCTGCATATGGTCCAAGAACCATCAGGAATAATTCCTGAATGCAGAGCCAGGAGTAACCCCTCATATTACTGGGGGTAGTCCCCAAACATAAAACAACCCTCCCCAAATGTTCTGGTCCATTGCTGTCCAGTGGCGCTGAACCACAAACATCACCACCTCAGCATACTATTAGCGGAATTACTATTAGGGAATCATTTTCATGTCTTTCTTTCCACTAAGTCATTGAGACCTAGCATGTCTTTTGCACTAAGGTCATGATTGATCTTGATCCAATACTAAGTATTGGAGTAGTCATGATTCAAACCTGCAGTAGCTCCAGGTGGCTCCTGGCTCCCAGGCTAAACAGGGCCTTTCCATCTCTGTGCCTGTGAGAATGAGCGGGATGGATTGCCTTCTTAGAAGTCTGAGCAAAAGTTTTCTTGCATCTCTTTTTTTTTTTTTTGCTTTTTTTTTTTTTGGGTCACACCTGGCGATGCACAGGGGTTACTCCTGGCTCTGCACTCAGGAATTACCCCTGGCCGTGCTCAGGGGACCATATGGGATGCTGGGATTTGAACCCGGGTCGGCAGCGTGTAAGGCAAATGCCCTACCCACTGTGCTATCTCTCCAGCCCCTCTTGCATCTCTTTGACACAAAAAGAGTCACGTGCTCATACTAAACCGACACTGTGGGCAGGAAGAAAGTGACACAACCATGGTGTCAGCCCAGATTCTGTGCTCTACCCTAGAAGTACAGGAGCAAAGAAGGCCCCACCTTAACTTGGTGTGTGGGAGAGGGGTGGGTTTGTTTTTTTTGCCACTTGGTATTCATTTAACTGGCTATAGATAATAGTGTTTGGGATTTCAATCCTCCCCAAAGTGGAGGAGCTATTAGTTGGAAATTTGAAAGTTGACTGTTAGTGGAAATTTGATCTGAAAAATCAGATTTCAGATGTTATAAGGGTTGCCAGGAATATGGCCCCGTGGCAGGGCATCAGCCTTGCATGCGTGCGGTCTTGGCCTTGATCCTTGTCACTAAAAAAAAAAAAGGGCCAAAATGTGGCTCAGATATTAGAACAGAGGTTGTAGAGACTGCAAAAACACTTTTTTAATATTTTGCCTTTATTTTTATAGAATATACTGTTTATTTATTTACCTTTGGAAAAAACTATGGGTAAACTGAGGTTTCCCTGTTTAAAAAGATTAAGGCAAAGTAGGGAAGTAGCTGCATACTAGAATGAGCAAATGTTTTTATTTGCCTGGATAGTTCCAGATGGTTTATGTGCTCCCTTCATCTCTAAAATGTTCCAAACACTGGAGAAACTGATCCTTCGATCTAATACTTTAAATCCACTGTGGCATTGATCTGGTTAATCCAGGCTTTAAAAGCCATATTAGTTGGAAAAATAGGACACCAGGAAGCTGCTTGAGGCCCTGTATTCCCATCTTGTATTTTTGTACCCTCAGGGAGAAGGATGTACTTAGAGTTCACTTTTTCTCATAACTGGAGCTTGCCCTTTAAGCTTAAAAGTGTTTTGACATTCACCACTTTTGACGAAAACATTTCACTGATATATCTTCTATTTTCCAAGCTTCTTAAGAAGAGCAGGCCAAACACAGTGAAACCATTTGTTGTCACAAGCTTGCCTGGGTTTGATCCCGGCAGAGCTATCTACCCAGTGGACAGACATTCACCAGTGTGTTGGGAATGGCTTACAGGTGTGTGGCGGATGGTGGGATAACTTCATCTTCATCTACAGGGAAGTCATCAGGGTCTGGGGGTGGCCAAATCCCCTGGATTCATTGCCTTTGGCTGTTTTCTCTAGCCTGGCATCTAACTCAATTCCTTTGCTTTGTGCACCTTCACTTACAACAACTGGGAAGCAACAGGGAAATTAGTCTAAAAATAAATAGAAGAAAAAATTCCAAAAGAGCATCATTTAAAGGTTAAATTTTCTAAAACATCTGTTATTGCTCCGTGTTACAGCAGATTCTGGCAGGGTTCCCTCGGATGGTGCTTCCTTCCTCTTGGATCTGAGGAATGTTGGTTTACACTGATGGGTGAATAGAAGAAAGGATGATTTTCCCCCCTTTGGGGGCTTTTGTCTTGTTTGCCTACAAACTGCTTATTATTGGCTTGGCTATTTTTCTATGATACCTTATTTTTCACAGACTTGTTAGATAGGGGGAACTATGTGGAGTGGATCTTGCCTCCAATATTTAGTAGTGTCAATTTCCACTGGTTTTTAATCATATCTTGGGTCTTCCCCGTAGAGCCAAGAGAATGTTAGAGTCTGATTAGAGACACTATATATATGTCTTATAGAGCTCTTTATTCTTTTAAAAGAACATTATATTTTGTAGATGTCATTATATTTTTATTCTCAAAGATTTTTTTATTTAAATTTGAGCTCTTCCATCTTGAGTTAGTTGTAGTTGTTTCAAGAAGACCAAATTATGGGATGGACACATCATAGTACGGTATTATAGGAAAGAAACCATATTTTCTATAAACATACACAAAAGAGGAGAGAGAGATTGGTTTAGAAAATTGCATACTTAAACACTCTTTTAAAACATACCCCAACCAATGTCGGCTAGTTCAGCCCTTTTGGAAAACAATATGGACGATTCTCAAAAAACTAGAGTTTGAGCTCCCATTTGACCCAGCAATACCACTGCTGGGAATATATCCCAGAAAAGCCAAAAAGTATAGTCGAAATGACATCTGCACTTATATGTTCATCGCAGCACTGTTTACAATAGCCAGAATCTGGAAAAAAACCCGAGTGCCCTAGAACAGATGACTGGTTGAAGAAACTCTGGTACATCTATACAATGGAATACTATGCAGCTGTTAGAAAGAATGAGGTCATGACGTTTGCATATAAGTGGATCAGCATGGAAAGTATCATACTAAGTGAAATGAGTCAGAAAGAGAGAGACAGACATAGAAAGATTGCACTCATCTGTGGAATATAGAATAATAGACTATAAGACTAACACCCAAGAATAGTAGAAATAAGTACCAGGAGGTTGTCACCATGGCTTGGAGGCTGTTCTCTCATTCTGGACAGCTCAGATAAGGGAACACCAAGTAAAATGTGGTTGGAGGTCATGTGGGGGAAAGATGTTGCCGTCCGAATATAGACTAGAGACTGAACACAATGGCCACTCAGCACCTTTGTTGCAAACCACAACACCTAATCAGAGAGAGAGAACAAAAGGGAATACCCTGCCATAGTGGCAGTGTGGGGTGGGGGGAGACAGGACTGGGGAGGGGGGGAGGGATGTTGGGTTTACTGGTGGTGGAGAATGGGCACTGGTGAAGGGATGGGTTATCAAACTTTGTAAGGGAGAAACATGAGCACAAAAATGTATAAATCTGTAACTGTACCCTCACGTTGACTCACTAATTAAAAATAAATTATTAATTAAAAAAAACATACCCCAACCTCATAACTTTCCTGAAACCAAATGTCTTTTGTGTTCCCTGTAAGGTCTTTATGATGCTTTTGTGTTTTATGTGCTTTAGCCCGTATGACAAATGCTTAGTGAGCAATACAAAATATTAATTGATAACATCCTGAGGCAGCCTAAATCAGAAATTAAAGGTAGGATAACTGGAATCTAGTTTAGGACTGAATTCTTTTTTTTTCTTTTTGGGTCACACCTTGAGATGCTCAGGGGTTACTCCTGGCTCTGCACTCAGAAATTACCCCTGGCGGTGCTGGGGGAACCATATGGGATGTTGGAAATTGTATCCGGGTCAGCCATGTGCAAGGCAAATGCCCTACCTGCTGTGCTATTGCTCCAGCCCCTAGGACTGAATTATTTTCCTATCACATACTAATTCTGCTTTGAACAAATTTCCTACTCCCTTTGAGCCACTTTTTGTGTTGAATTTTTGTGATGATGAAATAAGAAATTGTTTAATCTATGTCTTGTTTGTGTTTTTTTTCTTTTTGGGTCACACCCAGTGATGCTCAGGGGTTATGCCTGGCTCTGCATTTAGGAATTTCTCCTGGCGGTGCTTGGGGGACCATATGGGATGCCGGGGATCAAACCCAGGTTGGCTGCATGTGAGGCAAATGCCCTACCTGCTGTATTAACACTCTGGCCCCTTGTTTGTAGTTTTTAACATCTTTGACTTGTCACAAGTGATCACTAGATCTGTCTTGAGTCCCTGAGAAGGACCCAGTGATGCCGTGTTTGCCTGAAACAGGGGGGCAGTGAGAATAACAAGGAGCATTTCCCGACCCACACCCTAAACCAGGCTAAGCAACGAAGGCAGAAGAGAAATGGGAAATACATGAAACAAATAAACATCGAACTGATAGTAAAATAGAATTCAACTATATTGATAACCACATTTAATATGAATATTCTAAGCACATGAGTTAAAAGAGATTGTCAGATTAAAATGAGAAAACAAGGCCAACCTCCCACTGTCTCCTAGAAATACACTTTAAAGGGATCAAAAATAATTAAATTTTAAAAAGAGATCTACATAAATATGAACTAAAAATGGGAGTCATTGTATTAAATAAAATAAACTTTAGGACAAAGAGGGACATTAAATAATTATGCATTTATAATTATAGATTATATTCATAAATTATAACTATAAATCAGTTCTTCGAGAAGTACATATTATGAACTTAACCGAACTTTGAACTACATGCTGCAAAAACTGATAGAGTTGAAAAGTGAAATAGACAACTTCAAATTAGCAGTTGTGAAATTGGGTGTTCTTTCCTATTGTTCTAAACAACAGAATGAATAGGAAGAAAATCATTGATTATAGTGGCCTGAACAACATTATCATTCAGGGCAGAGGAATAGTACAGGGGTTAAGGTGCTTGCCTTGTCTCTGGTTCTATGCCCAGCACCACATGATTCCAAGCCAGGAGTGATTCCCCCAAGCACAGAGCTTGGAGTAGCCCCTCCATACCACTGGGTGTGGCCCAACCCCCCTCCCACTGCACCATACCAACAAAACAAAACTGCATCAGCCAATTGACCAAACTGACATTTATAGAACATGACATCTAATAGCACATTCTTCTGTAGTGCACATGTAGTGTTCACCAAAAGATATGACATTTGGGATCATAAAACAAATCCTAACCACTTTAAAGGAACAGGGATACAAAGTATGTTCATGAATCAGAAATCAGTTACAGAATCATGTCTGGAAAGTTTTTAAATACATGGGAATTAAATAATACACATTAAAAGGAAATCTAAAGGGAATCAAAGAACATTTTGAACTGAATGTTAAAGAAATATAACATAAAATTTGTGCTAGAATACTATAGCCGTGTTTAGGAGAGGGTTATGGCATTAGTTACTCATGTTTGAAAACAAGAAAAGGTCTCAATTAGTATTAGAGGCACCTACCTTAAATTATAAGCAAGAACAAAATAAACTAATAAAGAACAAAGAACAGTGACTTTGAAAAAAATAAGCTATTCAGAAACAGAAATCAAACTTAAAGCTTCTTTTTGCTTTAGTAAAGATCAACAGAATCAATAAATCTTTAGCTAGATGGCCTTGAAACTGTTCAACCCACCAGCAGTGAGCACACTATGTGCCCGGATCTTGGTGTCTAGGTGTCATTACCATTAAAAGGAACTAGGACTTCTTGGGAATAATAAGGAGGCAGGAAGAACACTAGATGATTCTCGAGCATTTTGTGATGCCACCAAGTGAAGTACAAACGAGTGTAATACCAATAAAAATGAATTCTATCAAACACAGGAGTCAAAAATGGTGAAACAGGATATATTTAAGTTATAATTTAAAGAAGGAAATAAATATCCTTGATTCACATTGATACAAATGAAAGTCAAATTAACTGTTTAAGAGGAAGAAAGAACTAGTATCTTCTACAGAAGAATTCCAGTAAAGGAACAGAGAGAATGGAGGCCAGTAGAAAATCACCCTGAGAATACCACTGCCATATTACTGCAGAGAGATCGCCTGATGAATGCTAGAATGAGGCAAAAGCTTAAGGAGAAAAGGACATTTCCATAGCCTCACTGTACAGTCCCCCACCATTTATCAACTAAAAAAATGACTCCATGGTGGGGAATCTGGCAGATATTGCCTGAGCCAAAGGACCCAGGTTACTGTCATTAGGAGAAAGACGTGAACATTTTTAAAAATTGAGAAAACATTTTGTATTATAATGTCCTAAGTTTTAGGTGTGTACCTATATATCAACATATTCATACATTAAATTTGCCACTAAATATCCAATTTTATCCTTTTACCACATTTCACTTACCCACCCTATTTCCCCTTCTGGCGACTTGGTCTTATAGACTATAGTAGAGATGTCCACACTTATTTGGTCTACTGCTCCCTATTTAGAGAAAAATTACTCAACATCTCCTTGGAAATCTACTCCCTTCATAGTAGATGATCAGAAAGCATCCTTCAATTGCATCCAAGACTATGGCTGTGCCACCCAATCCCCTTCATTCTAGTGCCCTCCTAGAGGATGGCATTGTCCACATGGAAAAAAACTGGACTCAATAAGGTATTTTTGGTTTATTTGGTTTTCTATGGAAGGGAGCGATAGCACAGTGGGTAGGGCGTTTGCCTTGCATGCAGCCGACTTGGGTTTGATTTCTCCATCACTCTCGGAGAGCCTGGCAAACTACAGAGAGTATCCTGCCCGCACGGCAGAGCCTTGCACGCTACCTGTGGCGTATTCGATATGCCAAAAACAGTAACAACAAGTCTCACAATGGAGACATTACTGGTACCCGCTTGAGCAAATCGATGAACAATGGTGCTACAGTGCTAGTTTTCTATTTGTTTTGTTTCTTTACATAAAAAGACATTTGGACATCATGCTCTATTCTTCCAGTTTGAAAAGACACATTGCTTCAGAAGACAAGAATAGTTCTTGCTCCAAACCTATGACACCAGTATAATCATGAGAAAGCATCCGTCATTCAAATTGAGGGCTGTAATGTATTATCAGAATTATACAAAGTGCTGAGGGCATGAAAGACAAGCAAAGACAAAGGAACAGTCACAATCACAGGAGACCTAAGAGAAGTGACAACCATAGCCCCTGGGCATCCTGAACTGAGTCCTGGGACAGAAAAAAAAAATTTTTTTTAAATGAAAACCTGCAAAAGGAGTAAAAAATGCTGATATTTGGTTGATAGCATTGTGGTAATAGAATTTCCTGGCCCGTAGGTATATAAGTTGTTAACATGAGGGAAGCTGTGGGAGCTTTTCAGACAACCTTTATTCCTCTATTATACGTATAGTTATTTCAAAAGAAAAGAAAGAATAATTTTGGAAAACTTTGTTTATTGATTGATTGATTGATTGGTTTACTTATTGGGCCACTCCTGGTGGTGCTTGGGACTTACTTCTGGCTCTGGGCTCAGGGATCTCTTCTGTCAGCCTCTGGAGGCCCTATGGGGTGCAGGGACAAACCCGGGTCACCTATATGCCCAGAATATCTATTTGGGGCATGTGACTACCATGATGTTACCAAGGCAAATACCCCTATGCATAAGGTAAACCCACTTTACTTATGTTCTGGCCCCAAGGATTTTGGGAAACTTTCTATGCAGTAATCCTGAAGGACAAGAGAGGCTCTTCTGAGCTTTAAGGAATAACCGGGACAATTCTATACTGTAAGGACTAAAAACTGAATAAAAGGTCCTTATGAATACTGCCACCCTCAATCTTGGAATCAGAGCCTGAGAATTTCTATAAGAAGAACTTTGGCCCAACTCATTTGAAGATATCCTGTGTTAGGGGCATTCTTTCTCTGTCTTATTGGGGCTTATTTTATCCTATCTCAACTAGCTCTTGGAAGTGATGATGACTTTAAAGTTCTTTATGAAAAATTACTTTTTTTGGGGGGAGGTTTGGACCACACTTGTTGATGCTCTGCACTCAAGAATTGCTCTTTGTGGTGCTCAGGGGACCATAGGAAATGCCAGGAATCAAACTCATGTTGGCTGTGTGCAAGACAAATGCCATACCTGCTGTACTATTGCTCCAGCTACAGAAAAATTGCTTTTATTTCAAAGCTTATTATCCTTTAAAGAGAAGGATGGACATTTTTCTATTCTTATTTATTTTATGACCTGGATCATGGTAGATGTGGGGAAAGGGGCCCACACTGACAGCCCATTTCTCTTTTCTACTTATTCTGGCCAACATAGCTTCCATCTGTATTATCTGACTTAAATTTGTATTTTCAGGGGAGCATGCTCTCTCTAAGTTTACTTTAGCTTGGACCACACCTTGTTTACCCACTTCATTCTTTGCTGAGCCTCTGAAGCCTGCAGGGTTTGGACCGCTGGTGGATGTAAGAAATCACATATAATGTATTTGTTCATCATCATGGCTCCTTATAACTCTTTGCCCATCTGATAAAAAAGTTATCTTCCTGCCCCTTGAGTTCATTATATTGCTTCTCTGTATACACAAGGAAATACCACGGAGATGTAAGAATAGATGGGATCTTGCAGTGAATCACAACTTGGATAGAACCGGAGGATATCATGTTGGATGAAATGTCATGGGAGAAGGACAAATTCCAGATGACCTCATTATTCTGTGGCATACAGAGAAATAAAACAAGGGAATAGGACAGTAAGTCTTTTTGTTGTTGTTTTGTTTGGGGGCCATCTTTGTTGACCCTGGACTCAGGTACTGAGGGTGTGGGGGAACATATGGGATGTGCCAGGGATTGAACTCAGGTTGGCTGCATGCAAGGCATGCACCCTGCCTGCTATGGCCCCTGTAAGTCTTTTTATCTTTAGGTCCAGATCTTGAGAGTACTCGGATATTCAGTGAAAGCACACACAGGCTCAAGCAAAGAGAGATTCTTATGAGCTCTGTTTTTAGCAGCATATGAATAAGAGCTCTCCCAGAAGATATTTGTAGTTACTACTTTTTATTTATTTGGAGTTCGGGCGCTATAGTGGACAGTGCTCAGGGCCTTCTCCTGGCCAGGATCACAACTGGCAGTGCTCAGAGGACCGTATGTACTTTGGGGGATCTAACTATGGCAGGTCGCATGCAAAGCAAATGCCTTAACTCCTGTACTATCTCTGTTGTCCTATGGTTGCTATTGAAAAAACAGAGAAATAAAACAAATACTTAAAGGACAAATGAGTGGATAGGACATATAATGCGTGAGACAACAGTGGGGGAGTTAACAGCAGAGGGCTTAGAGCATAGTAACTGCTCATCGTCTCTTCCATCTGACCTTACTGCTCCCCTCCTCCCCAACACACACAGACTGAGGCCCCAGTGCTCTCCACAATGGCATGGCAGCGGACAATCTTGATCAGGTGTTTTGATGAGTACCATGTTCAGTTTGAGTGCTACAACTAAAATAGCTTTTAAGAGTGATAGGAAACGAGAAAGAATAGAAGCTATTTTGGAGGGCAGAATTGAGTCTCCAGGATAGCACGATGGATGGATTCTATCAACATGAAATATAATGGTGCTAAAGGTAAAGTCCTGTGATAGGGGTGCAGAAAGTGAGCTGTGTAAAGACAGAAGATGGAGGAAAAGTTGGGGCTTTGCAACAAATACAAAGCAACAGCAGCAACAAACAGGTTGGGGATATAGCTCAAGATGAAGAGCACGGGCCTTATTTGTGTGGGGCACTGGGGGTCCCTGGTTCCAGGGCCCCCAAGCAATACTGGCTGCAGTGTACCCCCATCCCCAATGGCAATAATTGTAACAGAAAACAAAGACACAAAAACTTGGGAGTTGAAATTGGTAGTTTTATTGGTTAAGACTCAGGATCAGTTACTGTTACAGAGACCCAAAGATAAGAGTAATTTATTTTTTTTTACTTTTTTGGTTTTTGGGTCACACGCAGCGATGCACAGGGGTTACTCCTGGCTCTTCACTCAGGAATTACTCCTGGCGGTGCTCGGGGGACCATATGGGATGCTGGGATTCAAACCCAGGTTGGCCGCGTGCAAGGCAAACGCCCTACCCGCTGTGCTATCGCTCCAGCCCCGATAAGAGTAATTTAAATAGACAATACATTTATTAGCCTCTCACAGGCTGAGAATAAAACAGAGAGGGTGACTAGCAGCCCCAGAAACCCAGGATCCTCTGTTCACATAGTCCTTAGAGCGCTCAGGCTCACCTCCTCTACTACTGGGAGAAAATGGAAGGGATGGGAGTGGGGGGGGGAGGGGCATATTCCTTCACTTTTAAAGTTTGACTAGAAAGCAATACTTTTCACATCTGCTTGCCTCCCTCTCATTGGATGTACTTTCTTACAGTCTTTAGCTGGTACTCAAGCTAAGAATTTCATTACCAGGTCAGGGAGGGAAACCAAATATTGCTTGAGCGTCAGCAGGCTTATAGTTAAGTCAGTATGATATAGTCATGCAGTTTGTAAAAATCTCTCTTGGGGAAGATGTGTAGTGATAGAAGGATGCTATCTTCTAGAACAGAATGGTAAACATTTTTAGAAGGGGACAAATAGTAAATATTTTTGACTGCATTTGATAGGTCTCTTTTGCAATTCTTTCACTCTCTTTTTTAAAAAATAATCCTTTAAAAATGTGAAAACCATGCTTAGTTCACAGGTGTCAAAAAAATTCTATGTACATGACAGCTTGTAACTATCTCACGGGGATTCAATAAAATCTAAATTTTTTTTAAAAAAAATTCTACATTACGTTTCATTGACCCCCGTTCGTTAACGGTATATGATGAGTCTGGAATCTCACCTAAAGATGCGCTTGATTATGTTCAGAGAAATCATGATGGTGGGCAGGCACTCTGGGTGAATTTACACGAACAGTGATGGAAGGCATCTGGAAATTTTAAGATCTTGATGACATGATTGCTGTCTTTAGATTGTTGGTGGATATTAAGATGGATTGGAGAGATTCTTATTTTATTTGTATCCATAGGAAAGAACTAGAATCTGTGAGACAGATACACTGTGGTCCAGCATAAGAAAGGACTTTCTCATTATTATCATGTATCAGCCACTTTTTGCAATGCCTTGTTCTAAGCTTTTCATACATGTTCTCACTTTAACCTCAGCGATCCAGTGAGGAAGCTGCCATTTTTACCCCTGCATAATAGATGAAGCAAAGTATTGCCAGAAGATTCTATTAATTTCCCAGGCATGCATGCTGCTAAATGGTGGACACACAAAACCTGAAGCTCTCTCACTTACCTTGCATGTGGCTGATCCCAGATTGATCCCTGGCACTCCCAGATTAGGTAATTCCTGGTTTACCAGAAACAGCCCTTGAGCACCACTGGGTATGATTCTTTCCCCATCCCCACACAATTAAGTAAATAATAATAATAAAATGGAGCCAAACACCCTTGCTTACCAGCTTGCAAATTGGATTACGTATGTCAATAATTTAGCAGAGGCAGGCACATTATCGCTGGAAATAATATAACCTCTAAGTTTCTAATAGTGGTGGATGAATTTATTTCTTATGGTGCGTCTGGCCAGAATGGCCAGAGTATTTGTGTTTACAACCATGTATTTATTTGCGTGGGGTTCTGTAAGCCAGAAATGGAAGTCAGGTTCCCTGGCTGGCAAAGATCGGCAGGATCTCCAGGGCAGTCTGTTTCTCTCAATTTCTGGTCTCTCCGAGCTTCGTGGTCTCCTTGGACACCTCACTTCAGTCTCAGTGCTGTTGTCATATTGCTGTCTTTTCTGCCCTCTGCCTCCCACATATAATTGTGCTTGTGAACACATTTAGATAACTCAGAGCAATCTAATAGAAAGAGCCTGCCCTCAGTCACACCTTTCCCACACAAGGCGGTATTCAAGTACTGTTTAGTGTTTTCAAATGTTATTTAGCCTACCACATTGGTATTTAAGCATAGAATTGGATGAGCACATCCCACATCCTACCTCCACCCTCCACCCCCGTATACACACGTACCACTTTTAGGGGGAAAATACCCTACCTTATAGCATTCTACAGTTTATCTGCCAATCATAACATCTATTTTCCCTTGTGAATTAGAAGCTAATTATTTATCCCCCGTCCCCTTATTTGTTGTTCTCGTTTCAAAGACAGGGATTCTCGAATACACATTGGATGTATGTGTCTCGGAGAGCCCTGGATTGCTGCAGGGTCAGTGTCGGGAGAAAACTCAATGCATACCTGCTGACTCAGCTCTCTCTGGGGGCTTTTTTGGGTGTGAAAATTGAGTATGTTTTGTATAATGTAGTTAGAAGTAATAGAATTATTTTTTTTCAAGTCGCCGCAGTCTGTTACTGTTCATTAAATGATACCCGTTCCCTCACTGATTAAAGTTTTGACTTCTATCACCTACTTATTCTGTAGCAACCGCTATTTGAATCTGTTTCTTGATTTTAGCCATTTCCATAAGTCTTTCTGTGATTGTACTATGTTACTGTGATTGTACTATGTTACTTTATTTATTGTAGCAGTAAAACATATATTTTGGGCCAGGGAGATGGCTCCAAGGACTAGAGTATGTGTTTTGCATACAGGAGCCCTGGGTTCAGTCTGCAGCACTGTATGGTTTCCTAAGTACAGGTTCCTGCTCCCAATAAACAAAGCGTATATTTATAATGAATAATTTGTCTTATCCTTTATTCTTTTAAAATTTTCTTGGCGAATGGTTCTTCTATTGTGTTTTCATTATCATTCATTTCAATTTAAAATTTTTCTTATTTTTTAATGTCCTCTTGGGAAAATAAATGATAGATGGAATTGTGTGCCTTTCATAATGATCCTTCACCTTAACTTTGATTTGAATTATTTTACTTGACCATTTAACTTGAGATTTTCATACTTTTGTTGAAATCATATGTAAATTTAATCCCAAAAATATATGTATATAAATCTGGAGTAATATACAGCAGAACTAATATATTCTACATGAGATAATAAGCATACAATAAAGTTAACACATCACATTAAATATTTAATACTGTACTGATTATAGAGTACATTATATAATTATAGATTATGTAAAATTACACGTTGTATATTATGTAGTATAGAATGTTGATATAATTACTATAAGATGTATCATTGTCTGGAGCAATATCATTGTCGTACTGTTGTCCCGTTGTTTATAGATTTGCTTGAGCGGGCACCAGCAACATCTCCATTGTGAGACTTGTTGTTACTGTTTTTGGCATATCGAATGCACCACAGGTAGCTTGACAGGCTCTGCCATGTGGGCGGGATATTCTCGGTAGCTTGCCAGGCTCTCCGAGAGGGATAGAGGAATCAACCCAGGTCAGCCACATGCAAGGCAAATGCCCTACCCACTGTGCTGTCGATCCAGTTACCTTTTAACATATTATATAAGTATACAGTTACAATTGACATTAATATATAAATTATACTGTACACTACTATGTGATGATTGTAAATATATAATAATCACTATATATAATAAATTATTTTCTGCACATCTCTTACTTCCAAACTTCTGTTTAATTAAAATTTACTGCTCCTTTATTATTTTTATATGACTCCCTATGTTTTCTTTATCTTCATTACTTTTTCATTTTCCTATAAGGCATATGTTCTCCTTTCTTGAGGTCATTTTTGTGGCCTACATTTGTCCTCTGGCTGCATTAGCGCTTCAAGTGATCTTGCCGTTGACAGGACTGCGTGGGGAGAGCATGTCTCTCCATGAACACGCCTTGGGTTTGTCCTCTGGTGAGGTTTGTCCTCTGCTGGGATTTTTCCATTACAATAAACCACCTTAGCAGTCTTATAAGATGTACCACTGTCCTTTAGACAGGAATTTTTGGGGGACAAGGATGGTGCTGATTTGATTTTCTCTCAATTAGAGCAGTCTTGTTTTCCTTCCCAGTCAGGGAGCTTGTGGCTGTTTTCCTTTATCCTTGGAGTATCAGGCTTAAATCTAGAATTAGGCATTTTTCAGCGATTCTGCTGCCAGCACTCAACAGACACATGCCATTGAAGGCCTAAAGTCTTTCTGCAGCTCAAGGAAATATTGTTTCCTCAATTATTCCTTTCTCCCTTCACTAATGATGTTGTATCTTTCTGAAAATTCTATTAGGCTAATACTGGATATTCTGCATCTGTTACATTGTGTGTTTTATATGATTATTGAACAACCCTTCCATCCCCTACTTTTTTTTCTTTTTGGGTCACACTTGGGGATACACAGGGGTTACTCCTGGCTTTGCACTCAGGAAGTACTCCTGGCGGTGCTCAGGGATGCTGGGAGTCGAACCTGGGTCGGTCACATGCAAGGCAAATGCCCTACCCTCTGTGCTATCACTCCAGCCCCACATCCCCTACTTTTTTGTGGCATCTTAGAATGATCTGGGGCTGCCCCACTCAGCCTTTAACTTTTACCCATATTAGACATGAGCCTCCTGCCATCCTTCTGTATGGAGAGACCAGCCTTGCTCCTGATGGCCTTTGATCTGTCTCTAAATTGATACCCATGACCCTTGCCGAATTTTTGATCTTCAGACTTTGGGATTTTCTCATTCTAGAAGCCTGTGTATTTTCTCCACAGGGAGTCTGCTCAGGAAAGAGTCACATTCAAGCTTCTCAGTACTGCACAGTTTTTCCTCTTTCACGTCCCCTCCCTCTGCTCCCCTACCCCCACCCGCACTCTTCCAAACATTGGCTGTATTGATGGATGTTTTGCTAGTTCCCTGATGTTTTGACCAGTAAGGGGAGCTGGAGCACTATCAGGTGGGTAGCTAGACCTAATACCCTTCCAGACTCATTTTGCTTGGGGAGGCATTTATCTCAAGTCTAAAGCTTTGATCTAAAGTCTCAGTTGACTGCATCAACTTTAATAAATCATCCAGAGAAATTGTGTTGGATTCATTCAGGGGGATAGAATGAGTCATGAGGGATAGAATGTGGTGAGATAATTGGTGACAGGTGGTTAAACCTACTTGAAGATGGAGCAGGAGAGACAAAACTGAAATCACAGCCCAGGTAGTTCAGATTGGGCACCTACACAAAGACCATTTAAGTGGGAAAGTTGCAAGGTGCTCATCATCACTTATTTTTAAGAAAATGCAAAGCAGTTAGGATACATCATCTCACACCAGTGTGAAACCTTGTTTCAAAAAGACTGGAAACAGGGTTCTTGAGTGATAGTACAGTGGGCAGGGCATTTGCCTTGTACACGACTGACCTGGGTTCAATCCCCAGCATCCCCTACGGTCCCCCAAACCTTTCCAGGAGTGATCTCTAAGATCAGAGTCAGGACTAAGCCCTGAGCACTGCCAGGTATGGCCTGAAACAACAACAACCAAATAAAAGACGAATCAATCAGTACCGGCAGGGATGTAGGGAAAAAGGGGCCCTCATTCACAGCGTGGGAATTGTCACCTGCTTTAGCTTCTATGGGAAATAGTATGAAGACTTCTCAAAAAAGTAAGGCTGGTGCTCCCATATGACCCAGAAATTCATCCTCTTGGCATCTATCTGCCCCCAGCATGCACACATACACACACACAGCATGCACGCACGCAAACATGCATGCATGCATGCACACGCATGCATGCGCACACATCACAATCCAAATTTAAAAACATATCTGCATGTCTGTTTATTGCAGTGCTTAGTACAATAGCTGGGATATGGAAGCATCTCCAATGTTCAATAAAAAATGTTTGGTATATAGACACAATGGAATACCATGAAGATGTAAGGAAAGGTGAAATAGTACGCCTGCTGCAACTTGGGTGGAATTGGAGATACTATGTTAAGTGAACTAAGTCAGAGGGAGGAGAATAACACCGGATGATCAAACACTCATCTGTGGAATATGGATTAATGACAAGCCCTTGGCCTTGGGTTACAAAATGATCAAGAAACAGTGGGGGGATGGGAAGGAGGTGACGATCACAGTGGAGGTGACACAGGGTCTTGGGCACATTGGTGGTGGTGGGGTGCAGTAATTTTGTACATTGATGCCATAATCTTTAACAGTATCGGGCACTTGCACAACACCGGTTTTACTTATTTATTATTAAATTTTAGGCAACAGCCTAAAGTATAATAAAATAAACAGAAAAAAGAAATTTCCTGGCATCGCAAGGTATTACACAGCCAAGTTCAGATGCCTCTTTTGCTGGTGAGTTTCTGGAGGACTGAGAGCCTTCTATTTAAGGAGCGAGAATGGGCTGAGTTGCCTTTGTAGTCCCCGATGGGATGTGATGATGTTAGGTTGGCAATAGACAGGGTCAGCTGATAAACCCCCACAAATGAAAATGAAAATGGTCTTTTCACCCAGCCTTACTGATATATATTTTTTTTATGTGAGTAAAGGCAGGTTTTGTCAGGAATATATTCTCCAAATGGCTAATGCTGGAGACACCCTGTTTCTTCTCCAACAGTCGAGGGGGTTGGCTATTTCAGCCCTTTCTCATCCCTGGGAGGCAGGCAGCCTGGCTCTCAGCAATGAGGGGGTGGGAGGAATCTGGGGGAGAGGTAGGGGAGGGGTTCCTCCACCTCCCCCAGGCCCCTCCCCTGAAGCTGGGTGGGAAGAAAAGCAGGGAGAGAGGCCTGGGAGCTGGAGCTGTTGAGAGTGACAGCTCCCTGTGGTGGGTCTGTGCCCCTTGTCACATAGCCTCCTGGGCTCAGGTCTGTGGTGGCTGCAGGAGAGCCAGTTCCAAGCTGTGTGGCTGTGTGACATTTCTAGCTGCCAGTGCCCAGCCAATCAGGAACAGGCCCAGATAGCTAGGGCGATGACACATGAAATATGATAATTTTCTGCTAAAGAGCCCTGGAAGGGGGAGCAAAGGGTGAGTGTGTGTGTGTGTGTGTGTGCCACGTGAGACAGTGAGGGTAGAACAACAGCGTTTGTGACCAGTGGGAGGATGACAGTGTATGGGTTTAGTGGTCTGTCCCACGGATCAGGCTGTGAGGCCGGGGTGAGCGGGTGTGCCCTGAGGGACACCCGGCTTCTCCTTGGCCAGCTGCAACTGGGCAGAGCAAGAACACGATCAGTCTGCACAGAGCCCTTCCAAGCTCTGGGGCTTCCCACAGAAAAATGGAAAAAGACTATTTTTTTCCTTTTCTCCTTTACAACCGAAGTGTTGGTTTCTTCTCAGTGCTACCTCTTTAAAGATGAAAACAAGGTCTGGAGAGATAGTTCAGCTGATAGTTCAGCATTTGTCTCACATGCAACCAATCTGAGTTTGATCCCCGGCATCCCCTATGGTCCATCAGCCTAGCCCAGAATGAATCTTGAGCACAGAGCCAGGAATAAGCCCCAAGCAACTCCAGGTGAACCCCCTCCCACCAACTAAAAATAGGATGAAAACAAAACAGGAATCGGCACCACCATGGTGATGGGAGATCTTGATAGATAATTGAAAAACAACAACAGCTGGGGTCTGGGATTGTTTGTTCCCCTCATAGCCCATTTTTCTTCATCCATGCTTGACCTTGGCACCCATATGATCCCCTGAGCACCACCAGGAGTGATCCCTGAGCACAGAGCCAGGAATAAGCCCTGAGCACAGCTGGGTGTGACCCAGCCTCTCCCCCCAGCCCTCCCCCACCCCAATGGAACTAACAAAACCAGCTTCTTAAAACCCCTGGAGGGACCTGAGCCCGAGACTGAGACGAGGCGACCCTCTACGTTCCTTTCCATGATGGTGTTGAGTGGAGATAGCAGCTGAAAAGATACCTGTTTTAGGGCTACAGCTGTCCCCTGGTCACCTTCTCCTCTAGAAGCTAGAGTGATCTCACAGTCTGAGGGTAGATCACCCAGCACCAAAGGGCTGAGTGGGGCGAGCACCACTCCAGCGTCACTCCTGGGTTGCAGAATCCCCCACCCCACCTCAAAGACCAAGGAAGCTCAGCAGGCTTCCTGGTCCTGTATCAGCATCTCGAGACTGGTGAGGGTGACACCCACGTGCACAAGCATCCCCTCCATTGCCCCTGATCCTGTGCTCAGAACTCATAGATCAGTGTTTATAGAACCTTCTGGTTGGTTGCAGAGGAGTTCATCTCCGCGATGCATGCGTATCGTGTTATACCTTGCATCTGCCTCCGTTCTCCCCTGTGTATTAGTATCTGCTAATATCTATTTTTTATAGATGAATTTATGTATTTTAAACACAGAGGTTCAGGCCAGGTGCCGATCTAGCCAGGGACTTGAGGCCTGGGTTCGCCTTCCCAGCGCTGCCTGTTCAGAAGTGGTAATTGGTGTACTGTATCTTTAAAAGGTTAAAACCCCTTTCAAAAAAGGTCTGAACTCATAGTGGGAAAGACAGCAAGGCATGGCTTGGCTTTGGATTCAGAAAACAGCTGGTGATTAGATTCTGTGTCTGCGGGCTGAATTTATTCCGTGTTTTTCAGCAGCAGGAATTCAAAAGGGATGCTACTGTTTGGGTTTCTGATCGTGATTTATATTTATTCAGAGGAATAACAGAGGGTGGATCTGTTCCCGGCGAGCATGCTCACAACCAGCCGACTCTCCCATTATCCAACTGCCTAGTTTGGTGCTTCAATGTACATGTCCAATCCGTGTGCCTATGTGTGTGTTCAAACACGCATGCATGCCTGGATGGACATATGTGTGCACAGGTTCTTTTTTAAGGACAATTCTTTCAATAAGGTCTTTACCCCTTACTTGAAACAGGTGTTCATGAAAAAAAAAATGCACAAAATCCCGAACGAGCGGAATAATTCATGAAGAAGGGGCTGGATCCGTGGGTCAGAGAACACTGGACCAGTTTGCCCGCCCAAGGCCGAAGGTAGGGGAGTCTGGATTTTTATTCGGCGGATGGATGGATGCCTTGCGCTTTATTCTCATTTATTGTGGTTTTGCCCGCGGCCGCCCTAGACAAGCAGACTAGCGGGGCGGCGAGTCCATTTTGTCGTTGCCTTTCTGGGGCCAGGTGTCTGGGGGGCGGCGCGGGGGTCTGCCTGGCGCCGGGAGCGGGAGCGGGGGGTGGGAGGGGGAACGCTGGGGGTGGGGGCAGCTGCGCGGCGTGCGGTGCCCTCGGTGGGCTGCGCTCGCGCTCGGCCGGCCTGGAGCTGGGGGCGCCCAGAGCCTCGAGTGACCCCCGCGCGTCAATCACCCGCAGCGGCGGCGGCGGCGGCGGCGCGGGCTGTAACCCTGTGCGCGCCGCGCGCTCCCGCTCGCTCGCGGGCTCCGGGCGGCGGGCGCCGGCTCGGGCTCTGCAGCGTCCGGGCCGCGGGGCTCGGGCGGCGGCTGCCCTCCCCGAGCCTGCAGGCCCGCCCGAGCTCGCTCTCCGCGGCCGGCTGGTTGGAGGAGGCGATTGAATGCTGGAAGCTGGGCGGCGCGGAGAGCTGCTGCTGGTCCTCCAGCAAAATCATCACCCCACCCCGCCGCTCCGACCCCCCAACCACGCGAACACAGAAAGGCAACTCCTCCTACTCGGTCGAGGCTTCTTGCCCCGAGCGCTCCCCTTCTCCAAGTGGTACCCCGCATCTTTGAAAATCTGCAGTGCGGGTACTGCTGGTCGGTGGTCCCCAGTGCGGGGCCCGGGCGCCCGGAGCACCCTGGACTTGGAAGGGAGAAGTGGTTTGTACTTCTGGGGCCCAGGACGCCCTGGGGACCAGGCGTGGTTGGCATGGCGGGTCAGCTTTTGCCCTGTGCTCTCCCTGCAACTTCGGGCACAGGGCTCACAGACACCGGGGTCGCAGGCTGGTGCTGTGATCCTCGCTCTGCAGCCTCAAGTTTCCAGCAACCCTTGGAATTGTAACCACAGCAGCCAGCAAATTCCCCACCCAGTGCATTGAGGTGGTCTTGCAAAAGCGGTTTGTTTTCTGGGTGTCGCAGGAAGGGGCAGAATCTGTCGGTGCACTGAACTGATGATCTCCATGAAATGTTCTCCAGTTCTTGTGTGTGAGATTATGTAACCCCAAATTCATGACTGGAGTGTGTGCCCAAAGCAGCTCCCCCACTGTCTCTCCAGCTCCTCCTCACCGGGGATGAAGAACTGGGGTCCCAGGTTGAACGTGTCCTTATGTAACTGGGGGATGGGCTGCAGACTGAGGGTGCAAAGAGGGAGGATACTTGAAGGATCTACCTGGGCAGAGATAACAGAGCTCTCGTGTCCGTGGGGGACAGTGTGCAGTTGGCTGTGGGTTAGTGTTGAGCTGGAGACCTCCCTGCATGCTGCTTTGAACTCTCATCCCATCCTTTCATCCCTTGTGGACCCTGGGAAAGGTTCCAGGGCTCCTTTGCTGGGCAGATTCACTTCCTGGAGGGCCGGACTGTTCCCCAGGCTTGTTGCTGTGTAGATGGGCTTCTGGACGATCTGCACTACTCCCGTGGAGCTGCACTGTTTGCAGCAGAGCTCTGGTGCCTGGCTGTATGGTTTGACATGTACCCTTCAAAACGGGAAGACTCCCAGAGGCACCTCCTTACATTAGATTACTGTGAGATTACAAGATGGAGCAACTGTCCGGCTGAGATGTCTGCAGGCCTCCGGGTAAGGTGTGTGTGACACTGACCCCTTCTTCCTCCCCTCCACACTTGGTTTAACCAAGACACCCACAGGACCAGAGTCGTAAGCCCGGGGCCCCTGATCACATCCTTTAGTACCTCCGCCTAGGACTGCTGTGTAGACTGTTTCCTTGAGTGGTCTCACCCGTCCTCTTCTGGTGAAGATGTTTTCTCTTGCCATTTACTCCCCATCTACCGTCTTTAGGGACCCAGAACTAAGAGATGAGCTACGGTGTTGGCTCAAGCTGTGTTATCTGAGCGCTGCTGCCCAACTGTGCCCCAGGGTGCTCAGTGGCTGCCTGCGTGCCCTCCTTGGAATGGAGAAGTGCTTCTGCTCCTGGGTTGGTGCCCAGGGAACCATACAGGCTTGGAGAGTGTGAAGGTCCAGGCAAGGAAAGGAGGCATTTATTCTGGAGTTAGGCGGGTTCCAGGGCCCCGCTGGGGTGGAAGGCAGTGTGTAGAGAAGGGGGAGGGAGGAGGAGACAGCTGCTAGCTCGCCCTTGCTTGCTTCCTGCTCTGTGGGTTCCCCAAGGGCGTCTGGGCTCCCTTTGCCCTCCTGGCAGCCCATCACGGAGGCCCCAACGTGCTGTTCTCAGCTCCCTTCCTGTTCAATCCAATCCTATTTATGAATCTACAGTTGAAGCAGGCAGACAGGCCAGGAAACACTGGCTTCATGAATAGGCAGCGCTGATTCAGCTCAGATTTGACCCACACCCTTTGCCCATCTCGTTTATAAAGTGGAAAATATCTTAGCCTTGCCAAGCTCATCAAAATATCTCCAGAAGAAAAGGATATGCACAGGAAAAGCCCAAGTGCAGGGGGTCTCAGGAGAGGGCTGCAGCGATTAGGAGTACACGAGACAGAATTTAACTTAATCAGTTGGGCCCTGCGTAGTGAAGCCAACTCTCTTAGTTGCAGTTCATGGATTTTGATCACTGTCAGGACTTCAACACCTGCTTTCAGAACTTTTCATTCGTGTGAGTTTTTAAAGGTTTGGCCCATAGTTTGCCAGCTACACCCAGCCAGTTGGGAGAACTTGGAAAAAGTTTTGTGCCATGGTTATTAGAATTCTTTTGCGTGTCTATAAGAAGTTACAGGAATGTAGCAAACAGGAAAACCGAAGAATAACATTTAAAAGACACAGGAATTCAAAGCATAAAGCTTGTAGGCAACTTAATGTAATAATTTGGGTGAAATGTTACCTATTTTCATCTGTCTTCAGGACTCTGGTTTGTAGCCTAATAACTGATTTCATAAGGACTCATATGTCAAGAGCAATTTAAATTACATTTTGTGAGGGGGGTGGGCAGACAGAGATATAGTACAAGATTTTTTTTTTTGCTTTTTGGGTCATACCCGGTGATGCATAGGGGTCACTCCTGGCTCAATACTCAGGAATTACTCCTGGCGGTGCTCGGGGGACCATATGGGATGCTGGGAAATGAACCCGGATCAGCCACATGCCAGGCAAACGCCCTACCTGCTGTACTATTATTCCAGCCCCTGGGCCAGGTTTTTTGACCAAGATGAAGAGTCCCGTATTAAGCAGCACATGTCTTATGCCAGCTCTCGGGGAAAGGACCCTCCTATGTGGGTGGCTGTGGAGGGTCGTTGACAAATAGCTGGAGAATGGAGTGTTGACTCTCCCCATGCCAAGCATCTGCTGGAGTTGCTAAAAAATTGCACATGTAGGCAACCTCCTAAACTCCCCTCCCCTCCTGGGCCCTCAAAATACACTTAATACTCTCTTAGAAACTTCCCCTGACTCAGCGGATCTCAGTGAGGAGAACTGGGGCACCACACAGCTGAAGCGGGTGGGAGAGGACGGAAATGAGAGCGTGGCTGCTGAGATCCAGGCAGAATTCATGCCCTCATTTGAATGAGGGGGACACTGGAGAAGGCTCTGGGCGGTGCCAATAAAAAGTGAAGCCACAGTGATTCTGACAAATCCAAGAGCCAGAGCCACGAGCACTGTGGAGGCGAGCCCAGCACTCGGCCCCGGAACTGTACTGCCGAGTGATTTAGGTTGAAGCTATGACAGGTTTCAGTGCCACCAGCTACAGTTGAGGGGAACCTCTTTGCCAAACAACCAGGAAAGAAAAAGCAGGAACCCCAGCAATTCGTTGGGCGTTCTTGTTATATTTTTCTTCTTGAACTTCTTCTTAGATTGTTTAAATGAAATTTAGGCCCTGGATCTGAAAGGACATTTATAAACTACACGTGAAGAAGAATATGGCCAACCCTCATATGCTCACCATCAGTTGAAGGAATATACTGTCAGTCTTACCTGTGAAGAGTGGATCCTCTCTTCCCTCGCCTGAAGGACAACTTTTTCTTTTATCCGCCCCCCAACAGAACCACCGTAAATTTGTATGAATTATCCCTTATCTGTATTATGATACATATATTCTCCAGCAATGTATTGACCCCAGGTGTATGTTACTCTGCCATTATTATTTCCTGGTACAATACATTGCCAGTGCGTAAGTTGAATTTCAGGTCATTCACTCAGTCACACAGCTGATAAAGAAATTTGAGTAATAGGTACCTGGGCTGGAGTGATAGCACAGCAGGTAGGATGTTTGCCTTGCATGTGGCCGACCCGGGTTCGATTCCTCTGTCCCTCTCAGAGAGCCTGGCAAGCTACGGAGAGTATCCCGCCCACATGGCAGAGCCTGGCAAGCTACCCGTGGTGTATTCCATATGCCATAAACAGTAACAACAAGTCTCACTATGGAGATATTACTGGTGCCCGCTCGAGCAAATTGATGAACAATGATAGGATAGGCAGGACAGTGCTATTTAAAAAATTAGGCTGGGGATGGCACCGAGCAGTATAGTACAGTGGGAAGGGTGTTTGCTTTGCATGCGACAGACCTGGGCTTGATCCCCAGCATTCTATGCCTCCCTGAGCCCCACCAGGAGTGATCCCTGATTACAGAGCCAGGAGTAAGCCCTGAGCACTACAGGGTATGGCTCACCAAAAAACAACAACAAAAGCTTAGGCTGGGGTCAGGAAGCTCAGCTAAAGGGCTAGTGTACATGCTTTGCACATGCTGGGGCCCCATATTCGATGCCCAGAGCCACATAGGCTCCCAAGCACCACTGGCAATGACCTCTGAGCAATGAGCCAGGAACAGCATCTGAGTACTACCAGGTATGGCCTCCCACATGCTGCAAAAAAAAATAGGGACCAGAGAAATTGTACAGAGATTAAGTCACATGCGTTGCATGTGGTCAACCCTGGTTTTAGTCACCAGCACCATATGACTCCCCAAGTATCACATGATAGAGCCCTGGAGGCCTCTGAGCACCACTGGAATGCTTAGATAATCAGTGGTCCAAGGTAATGGAAGACTTTACTACTTTACTGGGCTTCAACAGCTCCGAGTCCTCAGGCCCTCACTTTCAGTTATCAGCCTGGCTGGCAGAGGATGACTGGTGGGTCCCCAGATCTCCTGAGACTGCTTGGAAGATAGCCCTGCCGTTAGCAGTTTGAATTTTTATTATTATCTGTAGCAGTTATTTATACATGCTGGAGACTATGTTGTAGTTTTGAAGATACCATCTCCTAATTTATAGTATTTTTCTTGCTCTTTTTTAGTAATTTTTTTTAGAGTGGCAAAAGTTTTGACTTTCAGTGTAATAAAATATGAAAAATCAGTTTTCCCTTTACCTTTGAACTAACTGTATCTTATAGAGGATGCCCTTACCAAAGGCAAGGTCATAACTAAACTTTTGGTATTGCCTTTTAAATATTTTAGAGTTCTGCCTTTTATGTTTTGCTTGTTTGCATTTTCCTGTGAGAATGGTATTCTAGGAATTTTATTTTCCTTAGGAGAATAAGGAACTATCCTTCTATAGTTTGCAAAGGTACTTAGAAATAATAATGCAATGTTATAAAATTTCTTTCTTGAATTAGTCAGAGATTTATAGTATTTTTATTATTTTAATTTTAATAAATAATTTTAATTTGCTAATATCTGGTGAACTATTAGACATTAAGTTAATCTTGTTTTTCTAGAATAAAACTGATTTCTCTATTTTTTAAAAAAATTTTTTATTGAGAATTTCTCTGTATTTTTAACTTCTGATTCAGTTGATTTTGATAGTTACTGTAATCTTTTGGCTTTACTTTTAAAAAAATTAAATCATTTTTGGGTTAGATTTTTCAAGGAATATATCTAATTTACTGAGTTTACAAAGTGTTTACCCTGATGCCTTATAATATTCTGTTCTCTTTTTAGGCTTGGTAGCATCTGTGATTGCCCACTCTTTATTTGTAATACTATTGTATTCATGATATTCTCTTTAATTTTTGTTGAGTAGTCTTTATAAAATTTCATCTATTATTAAAGAAGCAATTACTGACTTTGTGACCAGAGTCGCCTTTGATCTCTATCATTTATTTTGTCTTCTAGCCCCTTAGTTTCTATCTCTCATCCCCCTCCTAATCCCTGCCCCCCCAACCCCCACACACACCTGGCAGGGATCAAGGCTTACTGCTGGCTCTACACTCAAGGCTCACTCCTAGCAGTGCTTGGGGAACTATTTGGGTTGCTGGGCACCTAACTCAGATGAGCTGCGTGCAAGGCAAGTGCCTAATCTGCTGGATTATCTCTCCAACCACCAAATTCCTTGATTTCTATTCTAGTTTTTATTATATTCTCTGGAGCGATAGCACGGTGGTAGGGCCTTCACCTTTCACAAGGCCGACCCCTGTTCGATTCCTCCGCCCCTCTCGGAGAGCCCGGCAAGCTACCAAGAGTATTGCGCCCGCACGGCAGAGCCTGGCAAGCTACCCGTGGTGTATTGGATATGCCAAAAACAGTAACAATAAGTCTCACAATGAGAGACGTTACTGGTGCCGCTCGAACAAATCGATGAGCAACGGGATGACAGTGACAGTGACTCCTAATTTATTTTGTTTTGAGATCATTGTTTCTTTCCTTAACTTAAGAAATTCTGGACTTTTCTCCCTTATGATAAACTTTATAGGTTACATATTTCTTGTAGCACATTTTTGGTATATAATATTCTTACAGTCATTTGACTCTAGTATTTTATAATTCCCACTTTGATTTATTCTTTGGCTCACAAATTATGTGTGCCTGTTTCTTAGTTTCCAAATCTCTGAGTTCTGTTTTCTTTGATTCTGTTTTGTTTCTATTTATTTCTAGTTTAATTGTATGAGGTTACCAAATATTACTTGCATTATTATCCAATTTAAAAAATTTGTTGATGTCTAGTGTAAGGCTCTGTAGCTGGTCTGTATCTACAATATTATAGGACCTACAATATTATAACATTGCTAGATACAGTGTTCTACATAAATACATAAGATAAAAAAATTAAAGCTGCATTTAAATTTTAAAAATTTACTACTTCTGTATGCTTTATCAGTTATTGAACCTGGGGGGGGTGCTTCGGGTCACACTGTGTAGTGCTCAGAATTTGATTCCTGCTTTGTGCTCAGGAATATTCCTGGTGGGGCTGGGGCCCCAGAGGGATGCTGAGAATTGAACCCAAATTTGCAAGGCAAGAGCCCTACCTGTTGTACTATCTCTCCAGCCCCTGTGATTGGATATTTTTATGTTTCTCCTTATGATTCTATCAAATTTTTATTTTACACACTTGGCAGCTTATTAATATGTGCCTATAAGTTTAGAATTATTTTAAATGACAAATTTTAGAATGAATCATTTTATATGCAGTGATTCTGGTCTCTCTAGTAACTTTTTGTTAACCTTCAACTCTGTTCTGGCTGATATTACTCTGGATTGTTCAATGTTGTTTTATTTACTATTTTCTGAGAAAGCCTAAAATACAGGTGTTAGATTTTTCATGAGAATGGATCTGATTGTACTAACCTTTGTTTTAGTTTTCTTTCAAATGCATTAATTTGCCCCTCATTTTTAAGAGCCCTTTTCTGGGTAGAATTTTAGCTTGACTGTTACTTTCTCTCCAGGACAAATGAAGCTTTTATTTAACTACTACCTAGTTTTCGTTATTGCCTCTGAAATCTGTTATAAGTCTGCTCTATCTTTAGAATATATTTTATTTTTTCTTTCTTTGCCTTATTTTCAATTTTTGGTATTTTTGGTTTCCTATGTATACATTCCTATGTATGTATCCTAAGTAGATACCTATGTATGCATTCTTTTATTGTTTGCTTGTTTGGGGATGATGCTCAGGAGTTACTCCTGGCTCTGCACTCGGGAATTAGTCATGGCAGTGCTTGGGGGACTGTATGAGATGCTGAGGATCAAACCCAGGTCCATCACATGCAAAGCAAGTGCCCTACCCTCTATATGATCACTCTGGCCCCTACGTGTGCTTTTCATTTCCTTTCTCATATACAGATTTCACCAGGCTTCCTGGAACCAGGTGACAGTATCTTTGATCCATTATGGGAAATTCTCCTCCTGTCCCCTCCTTCCACGGGGCAGCATAAGATCAATTGCAAGTTCGCCATACTTGGCCTGTGTCTTCAGGCTGAGCTCGGTCCCTCTTCTGGGCTCCACCATTTACTAGTTTTCATAGGCTGAGTATTTCTTATCATCTTGCCAGCTCAGGAGACATTTTAAAAGAGGTTTTTAAAAAGTGTCCAGTTTTCTTAGTTGTTAGTAGACTCACCTACTTGGTCCACCTAATGCTGGAACGAGAAGTCTGTGCTGGTTTCTTTCATACCACATTAAGCTTTACTTAATACTTGCTCACCATGAAAGATCACTGACTTCTGCATCTAAGGCCAGGTTACATGTCTTTGCCAATATGTATTCCCAGTCATCCTGTTTCATGGTTCATTCAACATGCGATAGAATGTTCTCAGGAATGAAACTCACACAGGTTCCTACAGTTGATGACACAAGGGTCATTGGTTCTGGTGGATGTAGATGAATGTTCTAAATCTGCTGGTAGCCACCCCACCTGGTTAGAAATGCATGCCATTTTGTGAGCAGGTAGAGTTTAAAGTTTTCCCACTTGTGATCCCTTTTTCTTTTCAGATTTTTTTAGGAGACCCCTGTGTAAAGGTATATAAAATTAGGTATATAGGTCACATGTTTATTGATAATAAATCATAAAGAAATTTACTGTTAAATAAATCCCACATTCAGTGTGGTCTTGACCCAAGGTTTAAGAATCAAGGTGATAACTAACAGTTAAGCCTTGCAGGGCAAACGTTTATAAGTTTATAGGGAGTCCATGCTCCCTTGGATACTTGGGCGATCTGATGGAGCTAAGGGTTCACTTGGGGTCCCACACTTTGGTAGGACACTCCTCTGGGACATAGCATTTTTGCAAGCCTGCAAGAAAGTAGATTAGTATTAGAACTCGATCCCTCCCTCCCCCACCTCTCTCTCTCTCTTTCTGTCTGTCTCCCTCTCCCTACTCCCCCGACCCCCCACTTTGCCATTTAATAAGGACTCACTGCCCAGTTCATTCACCCTTTTTTTTCTCTTACAATTGCCTGTTTGGGTTTTGGTTTGGTTGAATTTTCCTGTCTTGGGAAAGACAGGAAAAGGCAGGAAAGACAGGCTACCCAAATCTCTCAGTTCCTTGCTGTTTGGATGTCAGGCCCTCCTACCTAGGAACCAACTTTCTTCTGGGCAAATGATATGTGCAAAAGCATCTTGCTTCCCTGAACCAACCTCTTAACCTTCAGCAGCAAGGACCTAGATGGTGGCTGGCCTCCCTCCGCCTCCCTTGGGTGAACATACCTGAAGCCTCCTGACCCGGGGCTGTGGGGCTCTTGCCACTCTGGGAAGTTGGTCCAACAGGCCCTTGAGTGAGGACTCTGGTGTGGTTCACTCCTGGGGTTTCAGCCTCGCTGCTCACTTCCTGGTATAAATTCTGGGCCAGGAGCCTGGGGTCATCACTGTCTCCTTCCCCGCCTGGGGCTGGGACGGAGCAGATGGACATGCCCGCTGCCACAGACCTCCTGCAGGCCCAGGGAGGGAAGCCTGCCAGTCCCTTGTTCCACCCCATCTCCTGTCACCCCCTTGCCCTGCTTACTTGCTGCTCATCCAGTCAGGGTTGGGGTCCCTTGATGTGGGTGCTGACTTATTTGAGACCCAAGTGGGAACTCATGGCAGGGTTGCCACCTTCCCTCTGTCGTCCCAAGATCTAGCCTCCAGAATAGTGCGGTTTGGCTGCTCTGCTACCCCATACCCAAACTCCCTTTCTCCTCTGCTGCTGCCCAGCACCCCCTCCCCTTCCCATATGTTTTGGAGAGAGTCTTTCAAGGGTGATGAAGGAACATTTTTCTTGGACAGAGACAAATGACCTCCCTCTCTCCCAAGTCCAAGTTACTTCTTGGAAATGCACTTGCCCTTTTCCCCATCTAATGTATGCATACTTTCTACCTGGGAGGGAGAACCCCCATAGGGCCCAACGGGAGCCTTCTGGGCTTGCCAACTTTCTCTGTGGGTCACTGGCCAGTTTTGCAGAACATCTGTCGCTCCGAAGTCAGCTGAGAATCGGCTGCCCGGGTGTCTGATCATTTGCGCTAATTTGCAGTGGCAGTGCTTGGAAAGGCTCGGAGCACCGTGCCTGCCACCCCACTCAGCACGACTCCGACTCGGAAACAGGGAGAGCAGGCTGGCAAGAGAGAGGCAATGAGAGGGAGCGAGGGGAGCGGAGGATCGAAAGGGGGATGGAAGAAAGGAATGAGGGATGGAAGGTGATGAGAGATAGAAGGAAGGGGGCCTGCGAGGAGGGAAGAAGGGGGAAAAAGGCAAAACAAAGAAAACTAAGTATCCAGGAAGCAGAACACTCTTGCATCTCCCTCCTCAATTCAGAGCCCGTTCTTCTCTAACATGTCGGCTTGGCACCGGGTGCTTTTTGGAGTAGAACCAGGGCTAATTTACATACGATAGCATTCACCTTTGCAAGCATACATGTCCGTGAGCTTTGAAGCACAACCATAACCAAGAATGAGAAGCTTTTATCTCCCACTAGCAGCTCCCTGTGCCTCTCTGTACTCAGTTCTCCCTCCCTGGCTCCATCCCCTCAGCGAACACTCATCTGCTTTCGCCAAAAAAGATTTTGCCTCTCTTAGAACTCCAGATAGACAGAGTCATAAAATATGTATTCCTTTCACTCTTGGGTTCTTCTGTTCAGCAAATCTCTGGCAGCTCATCCGTGTGGTGGCCTCAGCAGCTCACCCTTTGTACTGCCGTGTAGTATTTCATTGTCTGGAGGCGCTGTTGTTTGTTTATCTCGCCACTCAGAGAGAGAAGTGTGGGCTCTTTCCATTCGGAGGCTGTTGTCAAGAAAACTGCCGAGTGATTTCCTGTGCAGGTGTCTGCATCTTTTCATTTCTCTCGCTGAGTTCCCAGGCTCTCTCTCTGAAAGGGAGAATGCCCGGGTTATTGTGTGTGTGTGTGTGCCTAGTAGCCTGGAGCCAGGTTCTCGTTCCCTTCTTATGAGTGAGTGTCAAATAATAACGGGACTTGGGATCACTCCACTGGTGTGAGCCCCCAGTCTCTCCCTTCGATACTATTCTAATCATGTTTGGCATCCTCATCTTGATGGCCTAGGGATGGAGACACGGGGGCTGGCTCCCTGCAGCCAGAATTCATATTCCAACTCTGTCATGTATGATGAATTATTTAACACTGTGTGTCTCAGTTTTCTCATCTGCAATATGGGAAAAATAGAGTACTTGCTGGATAGGATGTGAAATACCAATTATTCAGTCAACTGGCAGCAGTATGCGTGCGTGGCCCACATCAGATGCTGTGTTGTTGACTGATTTTATTAAGAGAGAACGTCTGGGTCTAGGATGCACGTGGTCAGATCTCCCGTAGCCGCTGGCCCTGGGGCTGGGACAGTTTCTCTCGGCTGCTTGGTTTCCAGGGATGGTCCTGCAGGAGTCTCTGAGGAGTGTCGCTAGAGGCAGGGATCCCTGAGGGGACTGTGGTGTCCCCCTCCTGCAGGGCGCTCTGTGCAAGACTATCCCTGGGACATCTCGGTCAGTGCGCTCCGATGGGTGGAAGGCGGCCAGGTGCTCTTCTGGCAGGGGAGTTCCACCCTCAGGGATTCTGAGTTCTTGGTCTGGGGGTCCTGGACTCGGAAATGCTCCCAAAGTGATTTTAGTGTGTGGTCGAGGCCAGGCCTTCAGAGTCAGCGTCTCTAGTCCAGGGCCACACTGTGGGGAGTGAGAGCAGGCGGGTCTGACCGAGTCCGTGTTCCTGGGAGCCGCCGCCTTTGTGCTGTCAAACAGGGCTGGTCGGAGGCAACTGCCAGTGCCGGGCTGGAAAGAGCAGCAGGACAAAGAAGTGAACGGTTTCCCGGCATTGTCTTGCCAACCTCCCCTGCTCTGGTCCGAGTCCCTGTTTGCGCCACGTCTGAAAGGCTCTGGGGACAGACAGCTGCTGGCCTCTGTCCCGGCCACTTGGCGTGGGGGCTTGCCCTCCACCCCCAGGTTCTTGGTTCCAGCTTAGCCTTTGGGCCCAAGAGAACAGCAATGGAGGCTTCTGGACTCCTCCTGTGACTCTGTAGCCAGACAGGAGTGTCGTGGCCCTTCCTGAACGGAGTGGGGGTGGGGCACAAGCCGGGGAAGTGGCGGTCTGCTCTGTCCTTGCCTCCTGGAACCGTGTCCATGGACACTTACCAGCTGGGGACTTGAGGGTCACATCTGATACTGCACAAGGCCTTCAGCAGTGACCTCAGTTTACCCTTCTGGCCATTACTCTCTCCCGGTTGGAGAAGCGGAGGTGCAGAGCTGTGGTGGTGGTGGTGGGGGGGGGCTGGAAATTCCTCAGGTGAGGTTCCAGTCTTCAGCCTCTGCCTCCACTGCCTCCAGGGACCTGCCTTCACTCCCCTCATTGTCCTTCACTCAGGAATAACAACAGCTTCTGGCCTGGGAGAATCCGTATGGCCATTTCTGTCACTGAGTTGGGGCATCTAGCAGGTGTGTAAGTGGTAGTTCGTTGATACATTTTATTTTCTCACAGAGGATTCCCCACTATCATCAGACCTTGATAATAAACATGTTTATTTTCTTTCTTTGTGCTTTTTTTTGGGGGGGGGTACCCCTGGTGATGCTTGAGGCCAGGGAGGGATCCAACCCCAGGCCCCCGCATGCAAAGCCTGTGCTCCGGTGCTCGAGTATCTCCCTGACCCTGAAAGTCCTTGCTTAATCATTGCTGTCACATTCAGTATTTGTAGCTGGGCTGATTTCACCGCCTTCTGGTTTTCCAGGAGCTCTTCTCCGCTCTCCGGAGCCCTGGCGTCTTCTCTGAAAAATGATTTTCCAGAATAAAAGTGATTCCAGGTGGTAGGAGTCCCTACGGTGCAGACCCTGGAATGAGGTCACTGGGGGGATGGATCCTCTGGGCGCATAACACTCACCATGTGCCCCATGCAGGGGTGGTCATTGGTGGCACTGCCAGACCCTTGGGCCACTTTCATCAGTTCTGTGCCTTCACTCACAGCTTCTGTCCTCCTTGGAGACTCCCTTTAGGGGCCTCTTGCCCAGGAATCCCTGTCTCCAGTTTGCACTGGCAGAGCCTGCGCTCAGGGGAAGACCTGGGCTGTGCTAACTGAGATTGTGTAAAGCCCTGGGGTGCTCCTTCCGGCCCCCGCCTCTGCTTGGAGCTCCCTAGCTCTGCACTTACTCCTCCAGCTCCTCTCTGTGCCTGAGTTCTTCTCCTTCATTCGGGATTCCGCACATGCCCCAGCCCCTGCTCTGGGCCGGCGCCCGGCCAGGCGTGTGCCCAACGGCCTCCCGCGGCCCTGAGGGCCTCCGTGCCTAACTTGGGAAGAAGACACGGAACAGGCAGACAAGCAGACAGGTGGAGATAAGCCTGGGAGGAGGTGGGGGAGGGGCACGGGTGGAGTTGGGGTCTCCCCGAGGTCCCAGTATCTCCCTCCCGCCCTGCTGGACTCCACACTGCTTCCTGGGACTGACTCCACATTGTTCTACGGTCCTCCCCTTCCTCCTGCTCCTCCCCTCCTCCGCCTCCTCCCCCTCCTCCCCATCCTCTCCCGTCTTCCTTCTCCGCTCTCTCCCGATCCAGCCCATCCTCTCCCTGCACCATCTTAACTGCTTCCCTCACCGTCTCCTCCCCATCCTTCTCGGAGCCCCTCCGGACCATGTGGACCATGTGCCCTGCCCGTGTCTTTCTCCCTCTGGGCAGCACAGAAGTAGTTAAAACTGACCACCTTCTTTTCTTCCCGCACCCCTGGCGGCCCCCTTCGCTGGCTTGCTTCCCACGCTGCCCACTGCTCCTGCCCAGTCTCCGAGGCTGCTCCTCCACGCCACGGCTCGGCCTGGAGGCTGGGGGCTCCTCTGAAGGCTGGTCCTCTGCCCCCCGCCCCCAGGCTCCGGCTCCACGATGCTCCTTTAGGGTGCCACGGGATCCCATGAGCATTCTCTCCCCCTCTCATTCCCCCCCCCCGACTCCTCTCAGGGCCCGGCAGCAGCTCACAGCCCTGCCCCAGCTCAGTCTCTTCTCTTTGGACACCTCCCATCTCAGGAAGGGGCGCCCCATCCTCTCCTGGGCTGCTTGCCCGAGACGGACTTCCTCCTCTCCTCCCACCTCTCATCACCCCTAGTCTCTCTGAGCCCTGCAGTTTCCTCAGGATGTGGGTTCGAATCCATCCAGGGGCCCATTCTGACCTTCACCCTCCTGACCCAAGGCTTGGCAGCAGCAGCAGCTTCCTGAGCAACCCCCCAAACACACACACACACACACACACACTCACACACACACACACACACCTACACCCTTCCAGCTGCTCTGCTCTTGGCTCTGGCTTTGATCCGGACTGTGGGTTCCTGTTCAATGTGGGTGACAGCGAACTGTAAGTTCTGAACAGGCCTGGCCTGTGTGACCCTCATGTCACCGCCTCCCCCCTACTCCCCCCTCATCTCAGTCCCTCTCCCTCCCCGTCTCCACCCGCCTTCCCAAGGGCTCTGAGTTCCCCAGCGCAGCCCGTGGTCCTGGACGCTCTCCCAGGAGGCTGTCTGCGGCCAGGCCTACATTGTTGGGGACAGAGCCCTCCTTGCTCCCTGACACAGTGATTGCTGGAAAGCAGGGGGAGAGAGACCCCTGGTCTCTAGGTCCGTTGATGGGCATCTGGGAGGGTGATGGTGTGACCCCAGAGTGCACAGGGGCCAGTGGGTGAAACCCGCAGAGGCACAGGGAGAAGGACATACATTGGAGAGAATTTAAGCGCAGCAACGTAGCCAACTAAAAGTCTGTTCGCCCACAACACCCAAAAGGAGGGAGAGAGCAAAAGGGAATGCCCTGCCACAGAAGCGGGGCGGGGTGGGGGGATGAGGTAGGGGTGGGGGGCACACTGGGATCACTGGTGGTGGAGAATGGGCACCGGTGAAGGGATGGGCACTCAATCATTGTATGACTGAAACGCAAGCGCAAAAGTTTGTAAGTCTGTAACTGTACCTCACGGTGATTCAGTAATAAAAAAATATTTTAAAAAAATGTTTGTGTTTTACCATCACCGTGGTCAGAGTCTAAGAGATGTGGATGTGACACTGTCCTCTACAGGAGACCCCTGGTCCCTGAGCTGAGCCAGGAGGAGTAAAGCCTGGGGACCCCCCGCCAAGAGGCCATAGTGTAGCATTGGTGACAGCCCAAGGCAGGCTCTGTGCAGGGGTGTTGCCTGGGCAGCGGAGTCCTTGCCTCAGCCCTCAGGACTAAGACCAGGGGAAGGTCGGGAAGGGAGGGTCTGATGTAAGCATGCTCAGTGCTGCTGGGGGGCGCCCGGAGCACAAGGCGGGGTCCTGACTCGGGCAGTTGTGTTGAACTCGCAGCGGGCTTCTCACCTCGCTGTGCTCTTTGCCCCCATGTCCCCCCCCCCCGGAGCTCCCAGTAAATTGCTTTGGGGACAGGCTTTGTCTCTCTGAAGGTCTGACCCTGCTGAAGGCTCCAGTTCTGCTGAGGCGAGATCAGGGCCTGCCTGTGTGGGGGCACAAGAAGAGGAATGAAGGTTGGGGTGAGACGAGGCTGGATCTTCTGATTCCTGGGAAGATTATTCTTCAAGCCACCTTTTTGGAAGGTGACTTTGTAGAGCTGTTGAAGGAAGCAAATGGGTCCATGGATATGTGTGTATCACATTGCTCCCCGACCACGCTACTCACGTTCAGGGTGGGAGATGGGAAAACTGTTCATTTCCTTCCAAATTGAGGTTAGCAGGAGGAGGAGCAGCCTCAACGTTTTTGGGGGAGGCTGCCACTCTTCGGGGGTCCCAGGGAATAGACAAGAGGGCACTGGCAAGGCCTGAAGCCGTGCCCGGGCAGCCCCTGAATAGGGAAGCCAGAGCCTGGCTGAGGCAGCTCCCTGGTGGGGGAAGGCCCTTTTTATAGGAGCAATCGGCAAATGGATCCGCTTTCCAAACAGCACAGCTTATTAAGAAAGAACTTATGGGATAGGCATTAAAATTAAAACACCTTCTCAGAGGCTTGATTTTAGCAGTTTTTATTTTTGCCGTCTCATTGATGAGGCAAGAAACATCCAGAATGGCAGCAGCTGCGCGCTAAACCCCCGCCCCCGCCCGGCATGTCCCATGTGCATTGCCATCGTGTCTGTATGTCCCCATGGTATCTGTGTGTCTCTGGGGTCACTGGGTGTCTCCATGATCTCTGTGTGTCTCTGTAGTCTCTGTAAGTCTCTGTGTTCTCTGTACATCTTTGTGGTCTCTGCATTTCCATGGTTCCTGTGTGTCCCCGTGGTCTCTGGGCATCTCTGTGGTCTCTGTGTGTGACAATGGTCTCTGTGTGTCCCTTTGGTCTCTGTGCATCTCTGTGGTCTCTGTGTGTGGCAATGGTCTCTGTGTGTCCCTTTGGTCTCTGTGTGTCTCTGTGGCCTTTGTGTGTCTCTGTGGCCTTTGTGTGTCTCTGTGGTCTTTGTGTGTCCTGGGGTCTCTGCTCAGGGATCCCAGCCTGAGCTGCGTGGCCATGCTTCCTCAAGGCAGGCGGTGCCAGTGGAGTCATTGTGCAGTAGACACTTGTTCTCTGGTCACCTAGGGTGTGTCTTCTAGCCTGGGGGCCAGAGCTCTCGGAGAGGATGTCATTCCTCTAGCACAATCAATTCTGACAGTGCACCAGTGAGGAGAACAGCTACCCCTGGAGGATGCATCTTCTGTCATTTCTACCTGTAGGGACACAGTATCCTTCGGAAACTCAGGCTCTTGCTCGACCTCCAGGACCTTTGTTACCATGGAGGAAACCTGTCTTCTGTGGATCAGAGGGTGAGAGATATGCCAGAGGGGGCACTTGTGCATGCATGAACACACAGCTCAGCCCTGAGGCCCTTGGCAGGAGGTGGGCCAGGACAGAGATGTGGGGAGGGTATTCAGTGTCCCGGAACTCTACTGCCAAGACGCCAATAACTGCCTGCCCCTAGCTGTGGCATCCAACTCGGTCTCTCAATATTGTCAAGTATCCCGGGGGCCCAGGAGTGGAGACACTCACCATCTACCCCCGCCTAGCTCTTGGCTGCGGCCTCTGTGTGGTTGTGAAGTGCTATTGTGGGAAATGAGTTTTATGTTTGGAAAAGGCATCCCCAGAAGGCAGGAGGTCTCCACTTGGACGCAGACTCTCTTTTGTGAGAAGAAATAAATGTGAGCCAAAATGGTGTGGGTCTGATCTGTATGCTTTTGTTTTTCGTGTATGGCCCTGGCTCCTTGCTTTCCTGGGTGCCCCTGCACTTTCCCGGGGCCCCTGTTGAAGGGCGGAGGGGAGGCCAGCCAGCTGGGATGCAGCACTAAGGCAGATAAGGTTCCTGGAAAAGGAGCAGCTGCCCGGGTGCAGCAGTGTCCTTGCAGCTCTCCGGTGCTCCTGAAAATCGCATATGGAGGCCGTGTGGGGTCCTTGGGCCTCTGGGTTTGAAGTGCATGTGGCTTGGCCTCCTGTCCAGCTGACCTGCTCATTCCAGGGCTTCTGTGGTAAAAGCATAGTGGAGGGCAATGGTGCGGCCCTTTGTTAGGCTGAGAGTTCTAGTCCCGTCCTGAGAAATGGGCCCATCCTGGACCAGACTGGGTGCCTGTGGGGAGGTGGGGGTCGCAGGGACTGTGCTTACTTCCAGATGGGACTTGGCTTCATCTTTCCAGCCAGGCCCAGCGACAGGAGCGACCTGTCTTTCCAGCTCTCACTCCTATCACTCCTACCCGTGTGTTGGGACTGTGGGGCCTTGCCTTAGCATCCCGGAACCTCGGACCCCTGCTTTCTGTCAGGTGCACCGAGGATTCAGTGAGAATCTTTGAAAAGATGGAGGGGAGGCTCCTAGCAGTGCTCTTCTGTGGTTCTTCAAATTTTAGCCCATCCGGCTGGCCTAGAATCAGGCCCTTTCTGGCTGCACAGCTTCTCCCAGGGGCCCCCCAGCATCCTCTCAAGCTCATGTTCACTTCTCTGCTCTCCCATTCGTCGGTGAGTCCCCTGGGCCTGTGGCTGCCTTGGGCTCTCTGCGGGTGTCCAATACCCAGAGTACAGTCCTGGTGCTCAGACGTGCTTGCCATGCTCCACACTCAGTGCCAGGTACTTTGCCTGCATCAGTCCCTCAGTCCCAGATGCCCTCGGAAAGGCAGAGGAGGGTGGAGATCTGACATACCTGTGGGTGACCCTGTACTCTAACCCTAGCCCTAACCCACACCTGGACCTTCCAGCCAGGCCAAGTGGGAACTCATATGCCCAGCCAAGACAGGAGGGAGGGTGGGTGGTGTGTGGGAGTGAGTGTGTGTGTGTGTGTGTGTGTGTGTGTGTGTGTGTAATGGGACAGGCGACCCTGATTCTGGAGTGCCCACTTCCACTCCAGATTCCTTCTTGGGGGTGACGTGCCTCCTTCCTTGGCTGGCGTGTCTGGGACCCCCTTGTGCTCTGCCAGGCTGGTTCCTCTCTGGCCCTCCTGCATGCTTCTCGGCCTTCTCGGCTTTGCTCTCTGTGCTGTGCAGACCTTCTTTCCTCATCTCCTTCCCCTGCCTCACCTCTGCCGCTTGCACCTGAGAACACCCTGCTTGAGAGGAAGGGCTGAGATGCATCTGAGCAAGGACTGTTTCAGGTCGATTCAGCGGAACTGTTGAACCCTGGGTGATAATAGAGGAATTCTGTATTTGCACTGGTCCACGTCACATGAGGCTATCAGGTACTGCTGTTGTGGTTAATGCAGCCAAGGGACTGAGTTTTGAGTGCTACTTTAATTTACTTCAAATAGCCACATGTGACTGTCCTGTTGGACATGCAGAGTGGGAATATTCAAGGTGGTATGTCACTGGGTAGGATCAACTTGGTTCCAGTTATGATGTGCAGAGATTTGAGATTCTTTCTCTTTAACTTGGCACTTGGTTCTAAGAGTTGTTTTGTCAAAAAAGCACACGTGGGTCTTCAGAAACTCCCTTGCCCACTTGTCTGTTGAGGAGAAATCTGAGTTGCTATGGGGAGGGAGCCTAGGTGGATAATATAACCCTCCAGCCTTCCTGAGCCCCCCACCTCTGATAAAAGGGTGCTCATGGGATGAGGTGCAGGAAATCGAAGACCCAAGGTCCCAAGTCTTTCTGAGCCAACCCTTGACTGGGGAAGCTACTTGACCTCCAGGCACATAGATCTACATTTTGTAGGGCTTATAGATCTAAATTGTAGGGCAATTTGGGAACCCTCTTTATTTATTTATTCATTTATTGAGTTTTGGGCTACACCCAATCCCAATGATGCTCAGGGGTTCCTCCTAGCTCTCTTCTCAAGAACTACTCCTGATGGTGCTTGGATATGGAGTGAACCCAAGTCAGCCACATGCACGACAAGCACCCTACCCACTAAACTATCTTTCTGGCCCCTGGAAGCCCTCTTTAAGAAAAAAAATTTAATATAAAATTAGACAAATATATAATTACAAATATAAAATTAGATAAATTGGTTAAATTTTCACATCGTGGATATGTCTTAAGTATGAGAAATCATGTCCAGTAAAAATTTTCAAGTTTCATATGCAGAATGCATCTTATAAAATCTAGAAAAATAACCAAATAACTTTATAAACTGCTTTCTTATCAAACTTCTGTAATATCTTTTCCTTATCTTTTTGCTGCATACTCATTGATCAGATCTTCTTATGATTTTGTAAAATTTCTAAAGGTAGTCTGCAAAGATGATGTTATTTTCCTCTGACATGATCGACAAAATTTGCTTTATATCACTAATAGTTATGATGTATGGAAAAATGTTACTTCATACATAGACAATAACTTGCTGTTATGAGGCTACAGTTTAAATTCTTCAGTGCAGGAATTTTGATGAGATCTGTCTTAAGTATTTCCCATCAAAAGGGGGAAAAGTAACTGGGAGATTTACAATTGCATTCACTATATTATCAAATGTCTTTCTCTTTTTAATTTTTGGTGGCCACACCTGGCAATTCTGGGGCAAAGTCCTGGCAATGCTTGAGGGGGTGCATGATGCTGGGGATTGAACCCATAATTCCTGCATGAAAGTAACATACACCATGAAATATCTCCCTGGTCCTCTGTAAAAAATTCAAAGAGGCGTGCACTCGAGGGAGGAGGAGATGTGATGCATGTTGTGTTGTTCATGGGCACTCAGGGAGGCGCTCTCTTGCCGCTCGTGTTCGGTGCTCTCAAGCTGCTGTGTATGGACCAGATCGGGATGGCTTCTTGTGCTCGGCTTCTGTGTGTGCCGCTGTGCTCTCTCCTGTGTCTCTCTATCTCTGTTTCTGTCTCTGTAGTCTCTCCTCTAGTCTCTTCCAACCTCTCTCTGTCTCTGCTTCTGTGTCTTCTCTCTGCTTCTGTGTCTTCCCTCTTGCTTCTGTGTCTTCTCCTGTGTCTTCTGTCTTGCCTCCGTGTCTTCTCTCCACTTCTGTCTCTTCTCCTTGCTTCTGTCTTACCTCTCCCTTCTGTCTTGCCTCTGCCCCTTCGTCTTCTCCTCCACTTCTGTGTCTTCTCTCCTCTGTGTCTTCTCTGATGCTTCTGTCTTGCCTCTCTCATCTCTTCTGTCTTACCTATGCCCTTTACTTATCTTCCAGTCTTAGTTTATATAGCAATCATATAGGGTGTGACACAAAGGTGGGTTGAACATTAACAAATCAACAAAGAGGGGTAAGGCCATTTCTCCAGGAGATTAACAAAGTCTCATTTAAGGAGATTACTCCAGATTACTAGGAGATCTGCTCAAGAGTGGGATCCAAACAAGGGTGTATTGCTTTCTTCCTTCCTCAGCTAGTAATCCACTTAAATAGTGATATTTACTTCTAAATAGTAAATTTACTTCTAATATTTCTAGCAATGTCATTCTGTATGAGCACAGTAAGAGATATATCAAAAATAAAGTTTGGTTCTTCCTGAGGATATCTCACTATATATTCCAGACCACAGTCCTCAGGTCAGGGTAGTCTTCCTAACCCCAGCAGGGTCCTAATTTCGTTGTTACTTTTGGATCATGACAGCATTTGTCTATCACCATATCCTCAACTTATACTTGAGTATTGTGGCACTTTGGCCTGGTCCATTTCGATGCCAGGGTATCTCACAGCTTGCCCAGAGTCCATTCTGTCCCACGTCGGGACTCTGCTTTTGGGGTGCTAGGAACTAAGGGCAACTGAGTCGAGAAAGCAGATGCCCGGGGGTAAATATTATTGGAGTCAATCAGCTCCCAAGTTACAAAGCATAATATTAACTCTCTTCCTGTGTCCATACAGAAAGGAAATTGCTTTAAGGTAAACTAAGTTCCCTGCGGCATGGCTAAAAGGACAAACCCAATGTTATCCTACAGTCCTCAGTTGTTATTTTGTTCTGTTTTTGCTTTTGGTGTTATGTCTGGTGGTGCTCAGGGATGAATCCTGGCCCTATGCTCAGGAATCACTTCTAGTGGTGCTCAAGGGACCATATGTAGTACCAGGGATCAAACCCTGGTCAACCCCATGCAAGACAAGCACCTTACCTGCTGTCCTATCTCTCCACTCTCTCGAGAGGGTTTTTCCTTTTGGACAGGAGGAAATATCCCCTTTTGACTTGGCATTGGTGAAAGCTAAGCTTTCCTCCAACTCAGCCCATGTTTGAATATTGGAAGACCAACTTCTGTCTGCTCATTTCAGTCCTTGTTTACACAGTCCACAGGTTCTAGGTATTGCAACTCTGAGTCTCAATGACAGGTAGGCCTGCTGGGTGATGAGGTGGATATGGAAATCTTGGGGCACAGTTTCAGGGGGAAACTGACAATAACTTTCCCCCGTGTAAAAGTGACCATGAACCACAGATACAATCCCTTTACATCCAAAATTCACCCACCCGCCCAGTCACCTAGCTAGATTCCAGAATGCCTTGTAGCTACTGTAGCACCTCTTAGCATGAAAGGGTGTCTGAGTGCAGGAGGCTTCAGAGTGGAAAAAGACTTTTCTTAATAACCAGTTGGAATTGAAACACCTTACTTTTGTGAATTTCAACAACAAAAATGTGTAATCCTGTGAACACAATGTCAGCCCATTGTGAAGACACGGTCAGGGCCTTGAAGGGACCCATGATAAAAGGTCTCAGAGCTTTCTTTATTAGCTTCACTACCAGTCTGCAAGCTACCCGTGGTGTATTCGATATGCCAAAAACATTAACAACAAGTCAGTCTCACAGTGGAGACGTTACTGGTGCCCACTCGAGCAAATCCATGAGCAATGGGATGACAGTGCTACAGTGATGCAGTGATACCAGTCTGCATCCTTTACCACTCTGAGTCTTCCCATCTTTAACATGGGAAGAATGAAGCCCCTTTCATCTCTGTCCTGGGTATTGAAAGAACAGTGCTTGAAAACCTGCTAACATGAAGCCAAGAAAGGGCGACTCAAAGGGTGGAAGAGGAATTAATGAATGAGTGACAGAAGTTGTTTTCATGTCGTCTGCTTTAAGCCCACTGGGCTGCTCTCACTGCTGAGTCATCCTGGGAAAACCCTCACCCAACCACAAAGTGGGGGTGGAGAGCCAGGCTAGGAGTGAAACTCAAGTGGTCATCCATCCTTCCTCCAAGTCTTGCTGCTGCTGCTGCTGCTGTGCTTCAGATGGGGGGAGGTGGGGGAGGGGAGTAGCAGGGCCATGTCCGAGTTATGGGGGGAGGATGTTCATGTGTGGGATGAGACTGGAATCTGGTGCCCAGATGGCTTGAAGCCTCCCCTGTTTAAACAAGTGCTGAGCGAGAGACCCTGAGGTCTCAGGGGTTGGGCTGTGGTGACCAGGACACTCCGTTCAGAGCCACAGCCACCTGCAGAGTAGACTTCGACGACACCCTTGCATCTGACATTGAGCTGTGGCCCTGGTCATGATTGATGCGGGAGGAGCCGAGGGCTTGTCCTGAGTCTCGGAGCTCAAATGGACCCACTCTGGGGGGCTGCTGCCCCCTGCCCAGCAAGGTATCAGGCTAGTGGGCTCAGGGCTGGTGAACAGAGTCGGGGCATAGGTGATACACCCCAAGGATCTTGGGCTGTGGGAGAAGGTATCATACCATGCGACTCCAGCAGGAAACTCACTCTTGCAACTCTGAGTTTGTCCTTTATAAGTGCAGATGTTAGTTCTTTCTGATAAACTGGAATTCCCCTAATGCCTGCTCATTGGGATGTGAAATATTTGAGAATGTTGGAATGGATCCATCCCCTGGAGATGAACTTCTGAGATGGGCAGTGCCTGCAGATACACAGGTTTGCAGATGCTTGGCACCCCAGATCTACTTCCTCTGTCCTTGGCCTGCAGATCAGGTGACCAAAGCAGTCTGGGGGCTGGGGTGGGTGTGGCCATAGGTACAGGCGCCTTGAGCTGACGGGCAGGGTGGGTGTTTATGCCAGAGTAGCAGGCACCTTCCTCAGTGCCTGCTTTCTTATTTTCACTGTATCACTGTCATCCCATTGCTCATTGATTTGCTCGAGCGGGCACCAGTAACGTCTCCATTGTGAGACTTGTTGTTACTGTTCTTGGCATATCAAATATGCCACGGGTAGTTTGCCAGGCTCTGCCGTGCGGGGGAGATACTCTCGGTAGCTTGCCGGGATCTCCGAGAGGGGTCGGCCGTGTGCAAGGCAAACGCCCTACCCACTGTGCTATCACTCCAGCCCAGTTTCTTTCTTTCTTTCTTTCTTTTTTTTTGCTTTTTGGGTCACACCCAGTGATGCACAGGGGTTACTCCTGGCTCCGTATTCAGGAATTACTCCTGGTGGTGCTTGGGGGACCATATGGGATGCCGGGGATCGAATCCAAGTCAGCTGCATGCAAGGCAAATGCCCTACCCGCTGTGCTATCACTCCCCTCCCAGTTTCTTATTTTGTTTTACTTTATTTATTTTTTCCCTTTCAACCTCCGCCCTCAGGTTTATCTATACAAATAGCAAACAAGAAGACCTAGGGTTCACACCAGTCCTACCCTCGCACTTGCAGAGGGTGTAAATTTTGTAAAACTTGTGTAATTCTGTTGATTACAATGTCAATTCATTGTGAATAGGATGCCAGGACCATTTTTGCTATATCAATTTTTTTTGCTATATCAATTTTTACACTATGTATTTATCTCTGCCCTCCCTTTCCCCACCTTCAGATTTGTTTGTACAAACAGCACCGGAAGCTCCCTATGAGTTGATCCTTGATTGGGACCTTGGTCTTTTTCTGGCAGAGCCCGAGATCCTTGGCAATGCAGGCATAAGCCTAGCCAAGTAGGCGAGTTGACTCAGCTTGTGGCTATTACCCTTTGGGACAATGGGCCTGGCCTGCCTGGGCCACAGAGAGACCCTGATGGCCTTGCTCCTGTTCACTCATGACCTTGCCGTTGTTGTCTGTGTCTTCTTTAGTTCCTTCTTGCTGAGCATCTTGGAAAAAATGCATCTTCCTTATGAATTTGGGATCTGCCCCTTTAAGAGACTCTTATCGCCATGATCTGGATTTCTTCATGCCACTCTGTGTTGTTTTCAGTATGAGTTGTGCATGGCCCTTGCACTCTGCACCATGACTGTGGCTCCCCAAGCGCTGGAACCAGAAGAGATTTTATTTTCTTTTATTTTGGGGGGGTTTGGGCCACAGGCAGCAGTGTTCAGGGCTTACGCCTGGCTTGCATTGAGGGATCACTTCTGGTGATGCTCAGGGGACCATTTGTGGGGCTGGGGAAGAAGCAGGGGTTGGCCACATGCAAGGCAAGCACCTTAATTACCATGCTATCTCTCTGGCCCCTGTTGCTGTTTTTTTTTTTCTTTTTGGGTCACACCTGGCAATGCACAGGGGTCACTCCTGGTTCTGCACTCAGGAACCACTCATGGCGGTGCTCAGGAGACCAGATGGGATGCTGGGGATCAAACCTGGGTCAGCCACATGCAAGGCAAACGCCCTACCCGATGTGCTATCACTCCAGCTCCACCCTGTTGCTGTTTATAAACACAAGAGAGTATGCTTGTGTCTCTAGAAAAACATCTGTAGGAATTAATGTGAAATGTTCCAACAGTGCATCTCTATACGTGGTGAGATAATAAGCCATTCACTGTCCCCTTTACTACTACTCTGTGTCTCCCTCTTCATTTTCTACCTGAGTAGGTTGCAACTCTGGGGTGGGGGGAAGGCTGACAAGTGCTCCTGGGGAGGCGAGTGGGAGCTTCCCCCTTCAGAGGCACTTAGGGTAGAGGTTAAAACAGCAGGTGCCTGGGCCTCCCTCCCAGAGACCCCTCCCCAACTCTGGGGGCTTGTGGGGAGCCCAGCATCTGCCTCTTGGGCAGAAGTCCCTTTGGAAACACAGGTCCATGTCCCTTCCTTTGATGAGACTCAGGTTGGCAGAAGGGTCAGGACAGGTCCTGTTTGCAGCCGGCAGGTGACCCAGAGACCCAGCAGGTCAGACTGAGACCTGAGCCTGGTGGTGCCTCGAGGGGGCAGAGGGCGGCTGTGGTCGGGAGTGGTCCACGTAGGCTGGGAGCTGCAGGCAGGGCCTTCGAGTGCTGAGAAGGGGCTGACCTCAGTTCCCTGCCCCAGGCCTCGTGGGCACTGGGCTCCAGGGGCCTGGGGCTCTCTCTCTCCTTTGGCTGCAGCAAGGATGCTGCTTTTGCCATTTCCGGTTGTTCAACTGCAGCTCAGCCCCAGGCTCAGCCTCTTCCTGGGTGGAGTCAGTGAGGTCACTGGCCTCACAGCACTTTTCGGACGTGTGCCACCATAGGAGGTCAGGGTGGGAGTGCTGCCTTTCTCCTGGGCTGCGTGGGCCCCGCAAGAGACCTGCACGTAGCCCCGGGGAAGGACTCAGCATCCTTCTGACCCACCCCAGGCCTTGTCTCCACTCAGGGTACTAGGTACGCTCTCCCTGTGGGTGCTGGGACCCTGAGACACTGGCCCAGCCTTACCTTGCAGCACCCTCTGGCCCCTTCTGGCCAGTGTTTCCCTTTTTATATTTTATTATTTTTGGGGGTGAGGGTAGCTCCCAAGCAGAGATCAGAGTGCCCTGGAGCTACTCCAACACTCCCCATCTGGCCAGGCTCGAGGGTCTGATGCTCCTGTAGATGCAGTGGTACCTGGGTGGGTGGTAGCTATGCCCGGTGGTGCTGGGGCTCGAGCTCAGGGTCCTTGTGGGCATAAATTATGCATCCCTGAGTTCCCCCGAGCCTCGTGTGTCTCTTTGAGCATCCTTGGGCTGGGCTGGTGTGAGAAGCATGTGCCAGGTGGGCCGTGGCCTCTTTCCGGCTTCCACAGACACGGCCCTGAGGGACAGCCCTGGTTCCTCCTCCCCCCTCTACTGGTCGTAGGCAGTTGTTCATCGGAGAGAAACAGGTTTGTCTGGTGGAGCATTTATTTGGTTTCCTTGGCCTATCACGGGGACACACCTGCCGCTTTGCCACTTCCTGCAAATCACGCAGTTTCTTAGAAAAGGAACACAGTCCTTAAAATACATCGTGTGGTTTGGGGGCAAGATACGGTTTCTTGGATTTTTATAATTTTAAGTGTCTGCAAAAACATTGAGCCACAAGATAAAAATATCCTGGCTGTCTCTGAGGGGAAAGTGGATGTCCCTCCGGATGAGGGGGACAGTCATTTTCTTTCTCAGAAAGAAGAGCTGGGTTTCGTTGTTTTTAGGGTTGCTGTCCCCCAGTTCCTCCTGGTGCTCTGAAGACATCGCGGTGGACAGCCTTGGTGCTGTCTGCTACAGTGGAACTTGTACTTCTCAAGCAAAGTATTTTCAATGGAGTTTTATAAGAAAGATCCAAATAAAATGCATTTTCCTGCTCTTGTTTCTGAATATTCTCTGAATTGGGATATTAAAAATAACATAAATGATAAAAAAAATAAGATGTAGCACTGTAGCACTGTCATCCCATTGTTCATCGACTTGCTTGAGTGCGCACCAGTAACGTCTCCATTGTGAGACTTGTTGTTACTGTTTTTGGCATATTGAATATGCCATGGGTACCCTTCCAGGCTCTGCCATGCGGGCAGGATACTCTTGGTAGCTTGCCAGGCTCTCTGAGAGAGACAGAAGAATCGAACCTGGGTCAGCCGCGTGCAAGGCAAATGCCCTACCTGCTATGCTCCAGTCCTATGAATAAATATATAATAGTTTTATAATAACATGTTATATGCAATAATGACATTGCATATATATGTGAAAGAATAGATTTTATACATAAATATCTAGTTTGTATTTATTTTTAACAGATACTAGTATATATGCCTAAACTTTTAATACATTACACATTTATATCTTCTTGCTTTTAGTGTGGTGTTGGGGTTCTTACACATTCAAAGGGCGTGCTCTGTCACTACATTATGGGCCACAAGTGAGCTACATTCTGGCCCCTATATTTTATCTTCAGCTCCTATACCAACAGCCAAATGATCTGCTTCAAACCTAGTAGTTATGACAGTTAGGAACCACTCCTCATGTGTCTGTTAATAAATTGACACTTGGCTAAGTTACTATACTGTGGAAAGAGGATAGTGACCACTTTGGACATGGTTTTCAAGCAAATATTTGGTAGTGATTTCTTGCACATGTAGCAGAAAATTTGACATATCTTGCCTCCAGAATTTCAATAATTTTTCTTATAGGAAGACAATGGAGCATTCGAAAAGAATGTGAAAACATGAAGTTTAATTGGCCCGTAGCATGATCCTGGCCATGCCATTTTGACCCTGCTACTTGGCCTCTCTCATGTCAGCCCCCGTCAGAACAGGTATAAGGATGAATGAGTTCATGTAGGAGGTGGCTCTGCCCAGCCCGACACTCACCCCCATGGTCATTCCCATGCTGATCCTCGTGGTCATCATTGGCATCATCGTCTTCACAATCATCCTCTGTGGCAGGGCTTGATTGCACCCAACTTTTCTCTCCAACGGGGCTGGCATTTGAGGGGCTTGGAAACATCAGTGTGTCTCAGAAGCGAAGCTTCAGACAACAAGGCACATTTCTGAGTTTCCTGTTAGGAAATAATCGATTCACTTTTTGTTGGTTGGTTTTGGCCATACTTGGTGGTGCTCAGGGCTTACTCCTGACTCTGTCCGGTCTTGGGGATCACTCACGGTGGAGCTCAGGAGACCACCCATAGTGCTGGGGATTCAAACTAGGACTGGCTACATGCAAGGCAAATGCTTTACTGTTGTACTATCTCTTTGACCTTTTTTTTTTTTAAATTTAAATTTTTTTTTAATTTTAAATTTTTTAAATTTACTTTAGTTTTCAGTTATCAGGCTGGAGCGATAGCACAGCAGGTAGAGCGTTTACCTTGCACACAGCCGACCCGGGTTTGATTCCTCCGTCCCTCTTGGAGAGCCCAGCAAGCTACCGAGAGTATCCTGCCCGTATGACAGAGTCTGGCAAGCTACCCGTAGCATATTCGATATGCCAAAAACAGTAACAACAAGTCTCACAATGGAGACTTACTGGTGCCCGCTTGAGCAAATCCATGAATAACAGGACGACAGTGCTCTACAGTGCTACTTCAGTTATTGTTAAATTGAAGCGACTGTCACTGTGTGAGCCCCAGAATGTGACATCATCTCCTTCACAATGGTGCAGAGCCCCTGGACAAATGATACCTGATAGGAGCTTTGGGAAGTTCAGGCTTTGGGCTGCTGAGTGTCCAAGCTGGACACTGTGGGCCAGATGACAACACAGGGGCAGGCTGGCTGGCCTCCCCCTGCAGGTGACACCGGTGTCTGGATACCTTGACAGCAGATCTTGAAATCCAGGCCTTGGTCTGGTCAGTGTTATTTAAAAAACAACCAAAACTTAAAATAGCCTCTCTCAAGGGCAGACATCTCCTCTCCCTTCTCACAGACCCGCCTGCCCTTCCTGCAGGCGGCCGAGTGTGAACTCAGTCAACCGCGTGGGTTTGCTTTATCGACAGGCCTCGGGGTGTTCTCAGAACTGGCCCTGCATTGAGGGGGCCGCTGAAGTGCCTTCCCTTCCTGCTTGGTGGCACTGCAGGTCAGGCTGCTGAGACCTGAGTCTCAGCGTCGGTGGCTTATTCGTTAGATGATGTGAGCAAGGCAAAGGATCTCTTGGGGCCTTGTGTTCATTTCCCGTAAAATGAGGTGCCTACAGTAATAGTATTAGGTCTAGTTTGGGGTGTCTAGTTTGGGGAATCAAATCTGTCACACAGTCAGAGCTCGGTAAGAACATGTTCTAAGTTTCCCTTTCATGTGCAAATGTTTGAGCCCGAGACCTCCTCACAATTTCTCAAAAACCGAGTAAACACCCGAGATGTCCTTCAGATACAATTGGTAGTAAAGGAAATCGGGGCAGAATTGTCTGGGGCTGAAGCCTACGGAGTCTCTCAGACGTCGTTTTCAAGTGGGGGAACCAGAATCGAGACAGACGGAGGCGTCTGGGGAGCCAGACGAGGGGGCTGTTTGCTGGAGTCTGGGGGATGAAGAGAGGTTTGCCTCAGAGGCTGCGGCCCCCAACCTGCCTGTTCCTGTTTAACAGAAGGCTCCGAGACATGTGAGCGCAGATGTGGTTTTAATTCACTGCAGTTCAGATGCTTGAGGTATTTTTAGGGGGAGAGGAAGAGAAGGTCAGGGGAGACACGCTGCCCCGCGGTCATTCCTGCCGTGGAGAGTTGGGATCTGTGTGTTGTGATCCACTGAGGGAACCGAGCCTTCCAGCACCGAGTATCTTCCTTGAGATCTGCCGGGGATGAGGAGATGCCTGGGATTCCTGTGGCTAGCGGCGCATCCTGTGCCGTCAGGGGAGGCAGCCTTCGTGCTGTGGTGACCGCACAGGGAGGGAGGACTCTAGAGTTGCCACAACGGTGGTCACAGGGATGGAACCTGCCGGCACGCTGGACCCAGGGTGCGACTCACACACCTCAGTCTCAGACTCTCCCGTGAGGCTGCCCAGGCCTGGAGGCCAGACGGCAGCTGCGCGCACTTCCTCTCTGCGTTTCCAGGGAGGGCTCATGAGACGCTCAGGGCCCTGAGCCCTGGGCTGACCTAGGAAGTCACATTTGAAAATGAGGCAAGTTCTTGTGCAGGACATTCTGACCCCTCACAGAAGCATGTCATTTGGATTCTCTCAAAATTGCCCTTTTGTTCTTTGGAGCTACGAGAGCTGGAGGCATTTGTACTGTCACCAGATGCTGTTGATGGACTAGGAAAGGTTGGATCGGTGAGAAGAAAGGAAGCAGAGAAGGGAGGAAGGAAAGGGAAGGGAGGAAGGAAGGAGACAGTCTGTTGTGACAGCATTAGGGTTAGGCTGCGTCCGCTTGTTGAATTTGGATCCTGTGATATTTGTCAGGTCTGTCAGGTTGGGTGTATATGTGTGTGTGTGTGTGTGTGTGTGTGTGTGTGTGTGTGTGTGTATGTGTGAGAGAGTGTGTGTGTGTGTGTTTTGTTTTCCTTTCTCATACTCTCCCGATACCAATTTAAGTTTTTATCACTGCCGAAGGTGGTCGTAAACGACAAGATGACCAAATGACATGCTCATATTTATGCAAATGATGTGATTGCTTAGTGATAATCTCATTCTTTTTTTCCACATGGAATTAAGTCCTTCTGAGCCTTAAGGGTTTGGTTCCAAGGAAACACAGCAGGACCCTCAAATGCTTGTAAAGAGAATGAAGATGAACCCCTGCAGACTAGAATATCCTTACAGCTGGTAGCTTGGGCCGAGGTATTCACGTATGTTAGAGCAAATTTTTGCAAATTGTTTGCTCAGGTGGTGAGGACGGGGCAAAGCCCTAAATCCTATATGGTGCCAACTAAGTCATGGCGCTTAATTTCTATCTTGACACGCAGTTAATTAAAAAGTACTCTTGCTTGCATGGTTCCACAGAAAATTGCTAGAATTATCTGATGTATTTACAAGTGAAATTAGGCTTTGTGGGTGTTGTAAAATACATATGTATATATATGTGTATATATATGTATATATATATATATATATATATATATATATATTTCTTTAAATCCCAAATGTGGGGCCAGAGTGATAGTACAGCAGGCAGAGAGTTTGCTTTCCGTGTGGCTAACTCTGCTTCAATCCCTGGAACCCCAAATGTTCCTGAGCCTTGCCAGAAGTATCCCCCTGAGCACAGAAACAGGAGTAAGCCCTGAGCACTACTGGGTGTGGCCCCAAAACAAACAAAATCAATCCCAGATGCTAAAATAATATTTCAGAATCCAGTTTTACTTCCTGTCTTTTATCTATGCTCTAATCCTTTTTTGGTAATACTGTTACTTCTTTGTAAGTATATGCCAGGACTGATTTCAAATTCAGATAATTTTAGTGATTTGATTCTAAGCGCTAGATAATAAACATGAGGAATAATCTCATTTATTTTCCTATATTTTATTATTATCCATATTAATGTAAAATTAATATCATTTAGGATGGGCTGGCCCTCTTTAACATAAAATGCCCACTCTATGGCCCCTATGCCATTGTGTTTGAGGATGTGATACTGTGAGTGAAGGCAGAATGGTTTGAGCCTCAGGAAGTTAAAATTGACGTGGGATAAAGCACAGAATTCAGATGAAATTGATTCTGTAAAGAAGATGCTAAAAGTCATTTACAAATACGGTTTTCGCATCTTCAAATAGTCTTCTGAGGCAGGGAAATAAAAATCAGTTCAAATTGCTTGACTTGGCGTGAAAGTCTGCAAGGGTTAGAATATAGTCTTTGTTCAAGCCTGAGCTCAGAAATATCACCGAGTCCAAGGGCTGAGTGGCTGCAGCCCCCCAGGGGTCAGAGGGCACTGGCCCCCTGGGCTGTCCCTGTCTCCCCTAGGCCAGGGCTCTGTGTTCAGCAGAGTTTTTGGAAGAGAGACTTTTTTTTTCTATTGAGCTCCGTGAGACACAGTCGCAAAGCCTTCATGCTTGAGCTTCAGTCACACAATGATCGAACACCCAACCCTCCACCTGTGACATTTTCCACCACCAATGTTCCCAGTATATCCCCCACCTCGCCCCTCCCCCCACCTCCATGGCAGACAATCTCCCCCATACTCTCCTTCACACCGCCAGTTATGAATAGCATACGATGTCTCCTGGAATTCTAAAACTTTAGGTAATCAGGGTCTGGAGAAATCTCTGCAGCGAGCTGTTCGGTTCAGAGACTCCTTCGTGTGTCTCTGGATCATGGCCGTCAAGGAGCTCAAACAGCAGCCGGAGGCAGTTTGTGGGTGTGACCTCCAGGGTACAATGGGGACGGGGTGAGTCGGGGGATGGAGAGAGGGAGCTAAGAAGAACCGGCTCATCTCCTATCCCTTGAGGCTTGGAGTTTGCTGTCACTGAACCCGCATACCTGCACTTCTCATTGGGGTCTGGAAGTTGGTGACTGCCGGGTTTCTTGGTGGACAGGTGGAGGGTCGACGCCTGCTCCCGTCTGAGGCACCCTGGTGAAGTCAGCCTGGTGTATAGTCCGGAGGCATCTCTGCAATGAGCTGCTGGGTTTGGAGATTCTTTTGTGTGTCAGAAGGGAGAGTTCTTTTTTTTCTCTTTTTTTGGGTCACACCCGGCAATGCACAGGGGTTACCTCCTGGCTCTGCACTCAGGAGTTACTCCTGGCGATGCTCAGCGGACCATATGGGATGCTAGGAATTGAACCCGGGTCGGCCGCGTGCAAGGCAAACACCCTACCCACTGTGCTATTGCTCCAGCCCCATAGAAGGGAGAGTTCTTGACCATGAAATATTCTCCTGGGTGAAATGTAATATTACAATAAAAGGAAAGGAAAGAAGCATTTTAGATGCTAGCGTTGAACAATCCCTCTCATCTCCCAGGGCCCCTGACCTCTTCTGTGCAGACGTGGGAAACTGCCAGGCAGGAGAGGCCAGGGGGACTGCGGGGGTGCAAGTCTAGGATCCCCAGGCCGGTGGGCTTCTCCCTGTGCTGTTTTATGCTCTAGCGTCTGCATCTGGTCCCTAATCATGCTTATCCCATCAAAGTCCATGAAGAAGTAGAAAATAATGTAACACGTTTTGGAAACATTTTAACCCAATGGCTGCATTTGGTCAGGGTTGGTGCTCAGCTCTCCAGAAAACTCCTGCGAGCTTTCCCGGTGCTGAATCCTGGACACTGAGGATGTGTGGATAACGTTTGAAAGCATGGTGTTGGGAGACGATATCTAATTATTTTAATTTTTTTGGTTTTGGGGTCACACCCAGCAGCGCTCAGGACTTATTGCTGTCTTTGCATCCAGGGATCAGTCCTGGTGAGGCTCAGGGGACCATAGAGGGTGCTGAGAATCAAACCCAGGGCGAGGCAAGTGCCCTGCCCGCTGTACAAACTCTCCAGCCCAGGAGACAGTACTTTAAAGAGAAGAGTCCTGATTGGTGATTAAAAGACCTAGATTCAATAATAATGATGATTTTAAAGTAATAGCACTAACATGTGTTGAACATTACATATAAGCCAGGTACTGTTCTGAAGACTTCACAAGGATCCATTTAAAAAATTCTCAAAACGTTCTCTGAAGTTGGTCCTGTTCTGATCCTTATTTGATAGATAAGGAAAGAGGCATGAAATATCTGCACAATGGAATACTACTCAGCTGCTAGGAAAAATGAAGTCATGAAATTTGCCTATAAATAGATGGACTTGGAGAGTATCATGCTGAGTGAAGTAAGTCATAAAGAAAGGGAGATAGACCTTTACAAAGCTGTCCATAATGTGGTTTCAGTCATACAGTCATGCATATAGCATGACTGCAGTCATTTGTTTTCTATATATATATTATGTATATTTTAAGCCAGTGGCTGCATTTGGTCAGGGTTGGTGCTCAGCTACACACACACACATATATATATATATATATATATGTATGTATGTATATATATAGTCACTGTCACTGTCATCCTGTTGCTTATATATATATATATATATATATATATATATATATATATAATCACAATCAATCACAATATCCCGTTAATCATCGATTTCTCGGGCGGGCTCAGTAACATCTCATTTTGTCTTTTCCCTGAGATCTTAGAAGTCTATTTTGACTCGGCCCTCCTAACGATGTTGCACTGGGGGCTCTTCAGGGTCAGGGGAATGAGATCCAGCTTGTTACTGGATTTTGCATATGAATACACCATGGGGAGCTTGCAAGGCTGTCCCATGGGGGCAGGAAACTCTCAGAATATTGCCAGTTTCCCCAGAGGGAGAAGTAGGCTAAAGATATCCCACAGGCCAGGCCGCGTGCTTCTGAGAGCTTGCTTTTAAGTCTCTCTATGTTGACCGTTGATGGGATTACACACACCTGGGTTCCTCTGCCGGTACCTTCATGCATGAGGCCTGTCCGAACTTGTAGAGAGGAGCCTCATATATATATATATATATATATATATATATATATATATATATATAACATACCCATGTCCAGGGAAAACAGGGTCTAGGAGGACTGGTCATTGGTTGGAATCAACCACAAGTGTGTTTGGGGCAGAGGGCAGGTAAGAGAGAAGGAACCAGGATAACAGTAATAGTTGGAAATGATCATGCTGGACAAGTACTGAGTGTTAAAAGTAAAGGTATATACTGGATACCCTTTCAGTATCTGTACTGCAAACAATGCCCCAAAGGAAAGCCAGAGAGCGAGCGAGCGAGCGAGAGAGAGAGAGAGAGAGAGAGAGAGAGAGAGAGAGAGAGAGAGAAGAAAAATGCCTTCCATGGAGGCAGGCTGTGTGTGGGGGGGTGATATGGGAGGGAAACTGAGGACATTGGTGCTGGGAAATGTACACCAGTGGAGGGATGGGTGCTGGAACACTGTATGAATGAAACCAAATTATGAGCAGCTTTGTAAAGGTCTATCTCACAGTCATTCAATAATAAAACACATTTTGAAAAAAATAAAGAGGCATGAAGAGATCATGACACTTGCCCAGAGGTCTGTGGCCACCAAGCAGCAGGGCAGGGACACTTGCGCTCCAGTGCTGCCTCGGCCTCCCCATGAGTTCATGTCTCTGGGTACCATCCCGCACCCTGAAAGTACAGCTGAGATCTGGGCCAGACCCACAGGACCTCAACAATATCTGGGAGAATTGCATTAAATTCCCATTTAAGGTTGTTGACGACTCGTAAAAGAAAGAGCCATATTAGCCCTGCCAGACCAGGACTTTTGTCATATTTATTCGGAACCCCCTCCCGCAGTCCCCGTATTGACCAAAGGAACTTTTCCCATAGTCCCGAATTGACCAAAACAGCTTTGAGTCCCCAATGAGGAGAGGGCTGGGATTTAGACCTCACCCCCCTCACTGTGAATCTTGTTTCCAGGGATGCGCAGTCGTTTAAAAAGTAAGCCAAACCTATATCTACACAATGGAATAATATGCTGCTGTTAGAAAAGATGAAGTCATGACCTTTGTGCATGAACATGGAAAGTATCATGCTAAGTTAAATGAGTCAGAAAGAGAGAGACAGACATAGAAAGATTGCACTCATCTGAGGAATATAAAATAACAGAATAGGAGACTAACACCCAAGAATAGTAGAGATAAGTACCAGGAGGTTGGCTCCGAGGCTTGGAAGCTGGCCTCACACACATGAGGAAGGGGCAGCTCGCATAGAGAAGGGAACACCAGGTAAAGTGTGAGGACCCGCACGGGATGGGAGATGTGCGCTGAAAATAGAATATAGACCAAACATGATGGCCACGCAGTGCCTCTGTTGCAGACCACAATACCCAAAAGGAGAGAGAGAACAAAAGGGAATGCCCTGCCAGAGAGGTGGGGTGGGGTGGGGGGGATGAGGTGGGACGGTGGGAGGGATACTGGGAACATTGGTGGAGGTGACTGGGCACTGGTGGAGGGATGTAAACAAAATGCAAACATGAAAGTTCATAAGTTTGTAACTGTAACTCATGGTGATTCACTAATTAAAAAAAAAAAGTAAACCAAACCATTGCATGCTTCCAGATTTATTAAATACTTGGAAGGATGTGAGCACAGCTTAGGGAAAGAGGGTGAAAATGAGGGGTGTACCCCTAAGGGCATTCTCTCCCTGGAGGTGAGGAGCTAGCACCGACCAGAGGCGGGGCATATGCCTGGCAGAGAGTGAGGCGGGTGGGAAGTCCAGTGATGTGCTGGCCTGAGGGAGGAAGAGGAGGACAGTGGAGCCTCTTGGGGGATAGTGGAGCCGCCTGGGGCTGAGAGCAGGCTCCAGGGCAGCCCTCCCGGTGTGTGCTCAGAAACCAGGCAGGAAACTTTGATTTGATTTTATTTTTGTAACCTAGGAGGGGAAGTGGGAATTATTGTCAAGCGTGAGATATTTTGGCATAATTTGATTTTCATTTCCATCCCATGGGGCAAGTCGATGAAGCAGGGGTGGAGGGAAAGCCAGGAGCCATCAAGGACCGAGAGGCCAGACTGGGACCACACGAGGCAGCCTCGACAAAGTCCTGCTCATCCTAGGGCTTTCTCAGACAGTGAGAGGTTTAGGAGGAACCTTCCCACGGCCAGCATGGGGACACCACGGGGCTGGGGCTGAGAACAGTGACCGTGGGAGCCGGGGGGACTAAAGAGAAAGGACACTGCTGGGAGGCAGAGGGAGAGGTGGCCTTGCAGGAAGCAGCAACCTGAGGGGAGCGTCAAGCCACCCTAACCGACTCCTCCTCTGGGGAGTGAACCCCGACTCTCCTGTCTCTCTGCCAGCTGCTCCCCTGGAAATCCCCAACCAGACATGGGGGTGCCCTGATATGGCCCTTCTAGGTTATCCCCAGGTAGAAGCAGTGATTGACGGCTGAGCTGGTGAGACACAGGCCAGAGTAGTCCCTGGCGGGGGTCCCCTTCTGAGGTGGGGGATGGGAGACAGGCAGCACCTGGGGAGTGGCAAGAGCCAAGCAATATCTTCTGCCCCAGGAAGGAGCACCCTGGAAGAATGATGGAGCCCCTGGGAGCCCCAAGTTTTCAGCTATGAAAGCAGCAGTTGTCTGGGGGGGAGGTGGTGAAGGCCAGAGGGCCTGGCTTTCTGCACGTTTGGAGGACTGTCAGCTGTGACGTGGGGAAGCATCATTTTAAGAAAATCCAGTCTTGGGGCTGGAGCAATGGCACAGCACATAGGGCGTTTGCCTTAGGTCAGCACGTGGCTGACCCAGGTTCAATTCCCAGCATCCCATATACTTGGTGGTCCCCTAAGCACCACGAGGAGTAATTCCTGAGTGCATGAGCCAGAAGGAACCCCTATGCAATGCTGAATGTGACCACCCCCCCCCCCAAAAAAAAAGCCCAGTCTCTGAGATCAAGCACGGGGCCATAAGACCCAGGCAGAGACCTCACAGGCCACACTTACTCAGCTCTCTAGAGTTAAGGAAACCCACGGGCAACTTGCAGGCCTGGCTTCCACCTTCCAGACGAACTTCTGAAGGGAAGTCCCGGCAAGCCCACGCCCTCCTCCTTTCCTCCTGAGGCCTCCTCTCCAAACACTCACTAAACAGAACGTAAGATGCAGGCAGATGCTGGTGCGGCTCACTGCTGGCAGTGCCGTGGAAGTGTTGAAGCCCACGGACAGTGTCCTGATTGTCCTCCCAGGCAGGAACAAACCTTTCCAAGGACACCAAAGCCCGTTTGTGTGTGCTGGAGGGAGCTGTCCCCTGTGTGTGGGCGCAGATGGCCCCGCAGCCCTGGGCCAGCTCTGACAGCTTTCTAGAGCAGCGCTGGGGTTGACAGCTGGGCTGGGAAGGCAGCCTGGGAAGGAGGTCCTGACCCAGCAGGGGGCCAGGAAGAGGCTCCCCAGCCAGGGACCCTGAGACGCTTCTGCACGTACTGAGAGGCCCCTCCCATTCCCGGGGCCTGGAATTTGTCTCATTCCCATTTATTTCCCCTGGCCTTTAGGTCTCCAGGCTTGACGATTCCTTCCTCTGATCCCTCTTCTTCTCTTGGTCCTTCTCTTCCCGTCTGCCCTCCTTCCTGAAGCTGATGGCAGGTTCCAGAAGGACTCATCCTCTGAAAACAAGATGAAGCGTGTGTGAAAAATCTAAGGCAAGAGAGCTTGCGAAGACTGTAGGTTTGTTTCAGGCTAGCAGCTGGGAAGTTATCCCGCACGAAGGAGTAAACCTTCTGACATAACAGTCACACAGCCACGCACGTCAGGATTTGTCTGTGTGACCTGACGGCTGCCTGGGCTTTGTCAAGCCCTGCTGGGCTCTCCCCCTGCTCTGGAGAGAGATGCTGGTCTCCTGGCGGACCTGATGGGGGGATAGCGGGAACTGCTGGGGCAAGGTGGGCTAGAGGGAACTGCCCCCTCCTTAGCACACACCACACGAGGGGGCTCCGTGACCCGGGCAGCCACAGCCAACCAGCCCAGCGGGAGTCCCTGGAGGTTTGGGCACTTGTCCTCTGGGTCCTGGTTTCTGGGAAAGTCTGCCGGTGACAGGTTGACAAGCCAGCAGAGGCGCCCTGACAGGGAACATGTCCTCAGGTGGTCCCTTTCCCGTGAAGTGGTGACAGGGAGCGTCTTACCAAGCTCCAAGTTCTGCAGAGACACTGGCCTGGGACCTCCTTCTTCTCCCTCAGCGGAGTGGCTCCAACGTGCTTTTGGAGGTACCTCATGCCCTGGCTTCCTCTCTTATTTTCCTATCTCTTTCGAAAGAGGCTTATGGAGCTGGAGAGAGAGCACAGGGGGTGAGGCACTTGCCTTGCATGGAGCTGACCCCAGTTCAATCCCCAGGACCACCACACCTGGTCTGCCCAGAGCCACCGGGAGTCATCCCTGAGCACAGAGCCAGGAGTAAGCCCTGAGCACCACTGGGTGTGACCCAACATTACACCCCCCATTCCCGCCCTTCCCACAAGAGTGGTATCACATCAGTAAGTAATTTCAGAGAAATCTATTGATCATTTTTATGATCAGGATACATTTGATACCTTGCCATATTAAACATACACAGCACCCCACCCAGAAATTGTACTCTGAGGTCTAGGATTTTTTCCCAAGAGAAATTAATGTACAGGTGAGCAAAAATTCTGGGGCCTTGAGCATCAGAATAGCTCTGTTCTCACTGGTCCTAACCTAGATGTAACACAAGCTGTAATACCTGAGAACTGAAGAAGCGGGAGCTGCTTGTAGCAGGGATACAGCTAAGCAATAAAAAAGGAACAAGCTGCAAGGACATGCAGTGTCATGCATGAGTTTTCTGAGTATTGAGTTGAAAAAATTAAAAAGTATGTCTGTGATCCCAATCATATGAAATTCTAGAATAGTCAAAATTCATCTCTGGGAGTGGAAAGGGGGAAGATTCGAACCATGGTTGCCCTATAGGGTATGGAATTCACCAGAAAAAGATACCAAGAGCCTTTCTGGGATCATAGAATTTTCTGCATCTTGATTGGTGTTAATGGTGATGGGTAAATACATGAGTCAGAAAGTACCTAACTGATCACTCGATATGTATGCCTTTCATTATATGTAAGTTATAGCTCAGTAAAATTTATAGAGGAAGCTAATAAAAGTAAAATAAGGGGCAGGAGCGATTGTACAGTGGGTGAGGTATTTGCCTTGTTCATGGCCAACCTGGGTTTGACCCCTGGCACCATGTATGGTCTCAGAGGCCTGCCCGGTGTGCTGTTTGAGCACAGGGCCTGGAGTAAGACCTGAACATTTCCAGATGTGGCTCCAAAACTAAAACAAATGAATTCTAAACTGAAATAAAAGTTTTACTTAAAGAGATACCTAGTATAAAATATTTGTAAGATGTCAGCTGTGCTCATCCATTTGCCAGCATTTTATCTTTTTAGCTGTGGAAGAATTGAACTCCTTAAGGTTACCTGCCTCCTCTCTCCCAGAGAACTGACTTTTATTGACAGTTGCAGTCTCGTCAAAAGCGCTGTATGAAATCCTTGAGACCACTATTAGTTTTATTGATGTAGGTGTCCAGTATGCACAGAACCTAGACCCATGTGCTATTGAGAGTGAAATCACCACCATAAACTCCTGCCCCCCTGCTAAATCTAGTTGTTTCAGCAGATGAGCCCACCCCGTCTTCCAGGGAGAGTCCCCATCACATGCTTCACTTCCAAAGCAACACGGCACCCACTTTCTATTGTACATCACACATGAATGTCTCAGAGATAATTATGCATGGCTCTTTTTTACCTCATCAACTGACTCCTCCTGGCTGTGACATTTCTCTCTCCTGAGTCTGGGATGGGGACCACAGAGAAGATCCACTGTGTGGTCCAATTTTCTTAGCCGTAGTAGCATTCATTGTAAATGAACCCAGCGAGCATTTTCTGAGGTTGACTTGTCATTGTGGTAGGCACTATAGGAATTAAGATGTCAAAGCACAAACATAGGCCTGCAAACACCTAAATATGGATAAATTAATTTCACAGGAGACATAGCAATGATGGACTGAACTTTCCCCTGTTGTATGTCGACTACATTTGGAGACAGGACCTCAGAGGAGGGCATCTGAGTTCAGTGAGGCCATAGAACCTTAATTCAGCAGGTCCTATGAATTAGAGAGTCTTTCTGAGCAGAGGAAGTGATGTCACAGGCAGAGAGGAACGGCCAGAGATCAGTGAGCAAGGAGCCTCTGAACTTGAGATTGAGACAGGTCTGCAGGGAAACCAAACCCCACTACACTATAGTCTGGGGCCAGTTTAGCCCCCAGACCAATTAGAAAACTCGCATCTGTCATCTGAGCCTCCTAGTTCCTGGTGTCTGGTCAGGGAGTCAGAGGTGGGACGATGGAAGTAGACAAGTCAGGCACCTGCCTTGAAAGACTTAATTTCAGACATTGGAAATCTTGGTTCCATGTAGACTTGGAACCTGTAGATATCACTTCTGGGTAAGGCAGACAGTAGATAGGGAAGAGAATGGAATCCCCGAAGCCTTAGATTCATTCATTTCTACTTGCATCCGGCAGGAATTTGCCTGCTCTTGTTCCCAAGCCCCGTGTCAGATGCAGAAGATGAAAGGACAGAGAAATCAGATGAGGTCTAGTGCGGAAGCTGGAGAGTGAGTCGGGGTCTTGTCCATACAGGACTTTAGTGCGGGAGGCCCGTGGTAGAGGCTCAGCGGCCCTCTGTTGAATGAGTGAGTTCATGAATAAAGGAATGATCCAGACCCATTTGGGGTGGCTCTTTGAAGAGTGACATTTTGGCTGAGGACTCAGCCAGGTGAGAATGGGAGCATGGGGAGTGGCTTTCAGGGGCTAGTCCCCTTCCTTTGGGGGCCATCACCTCAGGTCCAGGTGTCACATCCCGAGCAGGGCTCTTGTCTTGCGGCCACACTCACCATCTGCTTCTTCCCCCACCTTCTTAGACACTGTTTAAACTGTCTTGTCTCCGTCTTCTGAGATTTACTCTTTAATATTTTACTGTTTGCAATATAATTTCATTCTTTTCTTTTCATAATGTCAGAGGCTATTTTTTTTCTCTGGGAGCAATGCATTTTTTTTTTTAGGCTACACACAGCAGTGTTCTCAGCGCTTACTCCTGGCTCTGTGTTTTGGATCCTGGTGGAGTTTGGGGGACCATGGGACCATGTGCCATGCTGGGGATCAAACCAGGGTCAGTTGCCTGCAAGGCCAATGCCTTCTTCCCTGTGCCATTTCTTTGGTCCGAGGAGCAATACATTTTCAGTGTCTAATGAAGAAGCATTTTGACTGTATCCAAAGAAGCTTTCTGGCTAGGATTGTTGATCCACGTGCTTTACACAGGAGCATGCATGTGCATGAAAAGAAAAGATGGAAAGTGAGTTGGAGTCTTGTGGTATGGAGTGAGTTAGCCATCTCCTTCCTTTGGAGGCAGGGGATGTGGCTTTTGAACTTTGAGGCCAGGTGTAACTGCACCAGACTCTGCTGTGTCTCCCCTGGGTGCTGGTCTTAGGGCTTAGAAGAACTGTGGTCTCCGTCATCTCTTGGTGAAGGGAAGGCTGATCCTTCCATAGCTTAGGGACAGTTAAAAGTCTGGGCAAGTGAATTCTCAGACCATTTTAATCCCTTGCTTGTGACATCAGATTTCTCCCTGGTGACCTCTTAGAAGAGCTCCTAGGATAAGCAATGGTCCAGAGGCCCTGGGCAAAGTCTTCCCTACACAGTCAATAGAAGGGCCAATGCTTGCTTTCTACTGAATAAGAAAACGTTAACAATAAGCCATGTACCATGAACAAGGGAAAATAGACCCCAACAAAAACTATTAGTCCCATCCCAACTTGGCGATGGAACAAGCTTCCTGACCTCAGGCAAGTCATATGACATTCCGAATTATAGCTCCCCATTTACAAGGAGAGAAATCATTTTTTGGTGAATAATCATTCTGCACACTCATTATGCCGGCAACTGACTTTTTAAAAAAATATTGCTCACTTAAGCCCGACAAGAACCTTATTAAAAAATAAGTATGAGAATTTGTTTCCTTAGTGGGAGTGCTGAGGCCTTGAGCACTTCAGTACCGTGTCCAGAATCAGGCCCCTTACAAAGGCAGCACCAGGGAGTGGACGCACCCTCAGGTCCTACCGGGAGTAGGGGGGCACACTGACACCATAAGCAGGTGTGCCCCAACCCCTCAAGCCACCAGTGGCTGATTTTTCCTGTGGATAATCGGTTGGTTCTGCTGATGTCTGAGCCTCTGGTTGCTGTTGCAAGGCTGAGTGTAGTTGATCAGACACTGCTCTCTCCGGGGTGTCCCTCTTTCAATGCTTGTGTCAGTGTGGCTGGCTACTCAGTAGGCTTAAGAGCAAGGGACTTCTTAGATACAAAGAACCTTGGTGCTTCTTGCCAACGTGCGAATGACCTGGAGTGGGCGCATTTCACCGTCAGCAGGCCCAGCTGTGGAACTGAATGTGATGTGTGGAGAACCGAGTGTCCTTGCAGGAGGGCGGAGCCTTGTCACAGGAGGGTCCAGATCACCGTGTCTGCAGAACACCCATCCTGCTGCCCAGGATGGCGTCGGGGGTGGAGCGATAGTACAGTGGGTAGGGTGTTTGCCTTGCAAGCGTCTGACCCTGATTTGATCCCCAATATCCCATAGGTCTCCTGAGTCTGCCAGGAGTGATTCCTGAACACAGAGCCAGGAGTAAGCCCTGAGCACTTTTGTCCCCCAAAACAAACAAAAGAAACCACAGCATCAAGGAAGCAAACCTTCCACCTAATGGAGCTTATGCTGCAGTAGGAAGGGGGAGGAGATCCCCCTCCACACTCCCAGAACACCCACGGAAACGTCTATGAACTAATGATGGTGATTCGTGCTACAAAGGAAAAGAAAGCGGCGTCAGGACAGAAGCCAGTGTGACTGCCGCATCGGTGCAGGGGGACGTGGGGAGGCGTGCAGGAGAAGCCGAAGGAGCCAGGGAGGGCAGCTGGTTTTACTGTTTAGACACGCTGGATTCTCTCCGTGTGCGACTGGAAGCGGGCAGGGACTGGGAATAAGCGAGCGGGAACAGACGGCAGCTGGGAGGCCAGAGAGCAGGTTGTGGTGGTGGCCCTGGGAGAAGTGGCCTGTTCCAGGTCACGGCAGGGCAGGGGCAGGAAGTGACTGAGTTGGGCGGTCCTTGGGAAAGGAACTGGCGGGCATTGCCAGGCCCTGGGCCTGCCTGTCTTGGTTGCACTCGAGGTACTGTGAGAAGAGCCCAGGCGGAATCTCGTCCCGGGATGCCGTGGAGCAGCATCCGGGGTGGAGGTGCAGGGGAGCATCTGCAGCAGTGGGGCTGGGAGGAGAGGGCGGAAGGGCTGCTGGGGGCGGGGCTACTCAGAACAAGCACTATAGCTTCTTCCTGCCACAGGCCCGGGGGCTGCCAACAGCAGCCGGCTGCCTGCTTGGGCCCACTCCTCAAACTTAAGAATGGTTCTGTGTTTGTTTGGAAAAGCAGAGTAGGACCTGTAGTGGGTACCGGATGTGACCTGGTGACAGTGGGCAGGGTGTCTCGCTGGCCTTTTTTGCAGACAAAGTCTGTGATAGACATGATGGCACGGGAGAAATGCAGGCAAAGGCCAGGACACCCCAGACAGGGAAATCTCACGTCACTCCCCGAAGATCCAGCTTCCCGGGAGTCCAGGCAGGCTCTGGGGTGAAGCCTGGGACGCAGGGCAGGGTTTGCCTTCCCAGGAGTCCCTGCAGCGCCGCTCTCTGGGGTGGGGAGACCTGCCCCCGAGCCTATTCCGGGAGGCCGCCACGAAAGCCTGGACTCGCCCTCCTGGGGGGCGGCCGTGAGGCCCCTGGGGGTGAGGGCTGAGTAGATTCCACACAGTCGGTGGCTCTGGCTCTGCGCACTGTGGCCGAAACACTCAGGGGTTGCTTTTGTCTCAGGGAAGTCTGGGGGGTGCCGGCATGGGCCATCCTGGAGGCCGACGCTGAGTTTAAGGCAGGACATGTGTGGTTAAGCCAGACCCTGGGAGTCTGTTCCAGCTCCTGGACTCACCTGGGGGTGACCTCAGGGGCCCTCTGTGCTGACCAAGGGGCTGCTTTGCTGAGAGAGGAGATGGGCCAGCTGTGTGCCCTGGAAGGAGCCTCGTCGCTCCAGGGGCCGGCCAAGAGGAGGCTGATGCGAGGAGAGAAGGCAGCAGGGAGGGAGGCCGCATGGTGGAGCCTGGGACCCGAGTCCAGGTTTGAACCATCCTGATTGACTGGGACCCAGTAAGTCCCGCAGGAGCAGCAGAATCCCTGGAGTCCTTGGCCAGTAGCCTGTCCCCGAGAGTGGACTTGCTCCAGACACAGGCTGGGGATGCAGGTGACCGGAAGGCAGGGCAGGGGTTGCCCCCCCGAGCCGCGGGTCACCCCGCTTTGTCCTTGGGTTCCAGCCACAGAGCAGGTGCCTTTCTGTTCTGCCCTGGGTCCGGGTGCAGAGTCCACTTCCGAGGTACAGTGGCCTGGGCCGAGGGACTGGGGCTTGGCCCACCCGCACCCCATCCCACAGCCCTGCACGGGAGTCACCTTCCTCCACACCAGGAGAACAGCTGGTATAAGCGGGAATGAGGATTTCAGCCTCGAGCAGCGAGCTTCTGCTTGGCTGGGTCATTGGTCCTGTCCACGGGCAGCAGGTCCCAGGTGGACAGGGCAGCCACGGAGAGCTCTGATTCTCTGTGGCCATCAAAGCCGGGCCGGGCCCTTGTCAGCGCCTTTCCACCTGACTGTGGGCTCACAGCTCCATGTTCAGTTCTGCCGCTCCCCCCCCCACCCCATCCCCGCCCCATCCCTGACTCCCCAATTGGGAAGCTTCTCAGAATGGACAAATGCTGTCGCTGGGACAGTGGCCAGAGTGGAAGCTGTGGCCACTGTTCCTCCTCCTCTCCGCCCCAGCTGTACATTCTCCTTTTTAAGGTTTGTTCTCTGAGCAAATGTAAGCAAAGGCAAACTAATTAAAGCTGACTGTACTCTGACCTAAAAAGTCACCGACTGAATTCAAATCTAGAGTGCCTTGGTCCTTTATTTGCTTTAAATTAACTCCCAGGTTTTGGAGGTTGGGGAGATAGTGCAGGGATTAAGGTCTTTGCCTTGCATGTGACCAACCCGTGTTCAATTTCCAGCACCATATGGTCCCCCCAGCACCACCAGATGCAGCCGTGGCCTCTGAGCATCACTGGGATAGCCTAGGAAATACCCAGCACAGCAAGATCCCAGCCATACTGCATCCTTGGTCCCTTGCATGGACCATTGCCCTGTTTGGCTGAGAATTGCTAGGAAGGGATTCTCCTAGTCCTCCGAGGCACCGCTTAAGAGAAACCCCCATACACACACACACACACACACACACTCACACACACAATATAGCTCCAAATTTTTAAAGTACACTTCATACCATTTCCCAAATCACTTCTTTTCTTCTTTTGTTTTATTTTGTTTTGGGGCCATACTCAGGATCACTCCTGGCAGGCTCAGGGGACCATATAGGATGCCAGGGATAGAACCCAGGCTGGCCTCATACAAGGCAAGTGTGCCCTACCCGCTATACTGTCGCTCTGGCCCCCAAATCACTTCTAACAGAGACACTTTGCAAATGTTGCCCCTGCTGATGACAGCTGGAGAAGACAGGGTGCCAGGTCTTCTCTGCAGTTTGGGTGCGGTGACCCTTGGGCCTGCTCTCAATGACAGGCCCCGATGTGGGTTCCAGCCCCTGCACCCCTCCCACCTCTGCCTCAAGCGTCCTAGGATGAAAGTGGCTAACTAGAGGCCTCTGAAAAAGGTGTAGCTCATTGGTGCTGTCCCCCCTCCCCTAATTCCTTCCCCCTTAGCCCTTAATCTGGTTTTATCTCGATTTGGTTGTTGAGTAAACAATCTGGCTTCAAGGAGGATAGAAGCAAGTTTCCCTGGCTCCGAGAGAGAGTGTATATCCCAACAGAGATCCGAGTGTCCACATGGAAAAGACGCTGGAGTTGAACCCCAGTGTGGTCAAGGCTAAGGAGAGTGTGTGCAGCTCAGAACAAGTCCTTTCTGAAACGCATGCCCTCTTACGGCTAGGCTGAAGTTCAGTGCTCTCCCGAATCCCCAGGAGCTCCGTTTCAGTGGCTCTGTAAGGGGAATCTGCTTATCAAAACACTGGCAGATGCACTGGTCGGGTTGAGGTGAGACCCAGAACATCCTGCACCAAGTTTCAGCTACCTAGATGAGAGGAAACTCTTCTTCCACTTCTGCCTGTACCAGCCACGAAAGCCATTTCTACTCTGGAACTGATGCTCTTTCGTACCTAGTGACTCCGTGGGCAGCAGCCACAGAGCTGGCGTTGCTGCTGTTATGACATCTGTCTCGCCCTCTGGGCAGAGGAATGGTGTCATACTGTATGCTCACGGGGCCTCCCATGACTCAGAGCCCCTCTGAAACAAGAGGCCCACGAGCCTCTGATACATGCGCTTCAGTGCCATTTAGGGCGCACCCGGCCCCTCTGTCTGAAAGTTCCCCCAAGAGACCAATGCGGGGCACAAACGAAGATGCTTCATGAAAAGACCAGCCTGCATGGAGTCCCGGGCATCACCATTCTCTTCTCTGGGGGGCTCTTGGAACAGCGATAAGTCACATCTCTTTTTCTTGATTATTCTGACCTTGTCCACAGAAGGCGGATGGGGTGATGAGCATCTGACTCTCGTGCCTTCCCAGTCCTGGTGCCCAGGGCTGAGCTTCTTCTCCCCTTTCCTCCCCTCCTGGGAAGAACCTGATTCTCCTCCCTGAGCAGGGTGCCTCCCACCCAAGAGGAGTTTAGCAGGTGGGGAATGGTACAACCCAATCTTGAGGCTTCTGGGGGCATCTCAGGTGGAAGAGTGAAGGCTAGTGAACTGTGAAGTGTGGGAGTGTTGGCCACTTTCCCTGATGTAGAGAATAATACCTTTTCTCTCAACATTGAATTCCAGAATGGATACTTTGCAGGGAATATTCTGCAGAGGGCTACTGCCATTCAGAAATTCTTAGGTTGGCACAAAGAACTTGGCCCTTTTAATCTGGGTGTACTGTCTGTTTCTTGCCACAGTCCCTCCTCCTCCTCCTCCTTTCTTCTTCTCCCTCTTCTTCCTTCTTCTCTCTCCTCCTCTTCCTCCTCTCCCTCCTCCTCCTCCTCCTCCTCCTCCTCCTCCTCCTCCTCCTCCTCCTCCTCCTCCTCCTTCTTTTTCTTCATTTGGGGGTGGTAAAGGCAGGGCACATCCAGCGATGCTTAGGAATCACTCTTCAAGTGCTTAGGTAACCCTATGGGATGCCAGGGATCAAACCCAGGCTGACTGCAAGCAAGGCAAGCTCCCTGCCTGCTGTACTAGCTGTCTGGCCCCCACATTCCCTTCTTAACATTGTAAGTTTTAAAGCCAACTAGAAATTTAGAGGTTGGTTTCTTAGCCCCAACTTGGCAGTCAGAGGTACAATGACTTTGGACTACTACTACAATGACTCATCCAAAATCACATAATCACTTACCAGTAAGAGTCAGAATTACTGTGGGCTAAATTATAAGCAGCAAGTAGCAGAAATGAGTTTGGGCCAATTCATGTTCTTATGTATCCTCTACCCCATCCATGAGCAAGAGTTAGGGTTGTGCTCTGGGCAACACGTTGAAGATTATTCAAAGCATCGGCTTCATGGGGATTCAGCTTCCATGGAGGGAGCCTCCCCACCGTGCTTCCTGTTCCCTTAAACGCCAGCTCCCTTTCTTCCCCTTCCTCTTGTCTCATCCACAGGACCTGTGTTGTTCCTTGAGATGGAGTTCAGATTTCTATCCTGCAGGATTGCCTTGGCATCTAAAAATAACAGCAGATTCTAGATTGGTTGGGCCAGAGATAGTACAGGAGTTAAGGCACTTCCCTTAGCTTGACTCCAACCTCAGCTTGACTCCGGGTTCCCCAGAACTGCCAGAGTAACCCCCGATCACAGCGGGGATGGCCCAGAAGCCACATCCCAGCGAAAAAAGAGCTTCGAGGCCGGACAGATTCTCGTTTCCTTCAAAGCCACTCATCCCCCGCCTCTGCCTTTCCTGCCTCACTTACCTGCCTGCAGGTCCCTGGTCCCGTGCCCACGTGGCTGCATCTGCTTTTAGCTCCTCAGCCAAAGCAGATCAGACCCTGCAGCTAAACTCAGCAGGAGGCAGTGATGGGTAGCTCTCGATGCGGGGGATGTGGGGTGGTGATTCTGTGTCTGGGAATGTGTGTGACAGGCGGAGGAGGAGGGCCTGTGGATTGAAACGGCTGTTTGACTCAACGCTGTTTTCTAGGAACCGGGGGAGGTGTGCGTTTCAGACTGCTGACGGCCACTTTACCTTAAGCAGTGCTCCTTATTTATTGATTTTTATTGCATTCACTCTTTTCCTTCCCTTTCCCTGTCATTCCCAAAGCTGTGTGCACTCCGCACTTTGTTTGGGGTCACCTCTCTGAAAGGGGGCTGCTAGCTGTTGGGGAGCAGTTATCCCCAACATGCCAGGACGTATTGCCTGCTGGATCTGGGCAGGAGCCTGGCCATGGGGTGAAGGAGGACAAGAGCACAGAGAAACCCCTCCGGGAGCAGCTGATCACAGCTCACTTTACTGCCAAATGCACACATTTTTATAGAGGGTCTTGGCTCACAGGAGGTCCAGTCACATAGAGTTAGCATTGTTAGCCTCTCACTCTTTCCTCTCCCCCTTGCCCCCGGTCCAGTCCCCTTCAAGGCTTTATGTTGTGGTTAGGATGACTTGCTTACGGCGTACATGGTGGTTTCTGCATTTCAGGGGTACGTGACTAGGGGATCGAGTGAGGCTGAAGGCCAGACACATGATGCAGGCGCCCTGTTTTGCTTTCTTCGCCCTTTCGAGGTTTCGCTTCAGGGCCGCTTTGCAAGGTCGGGTTTTTCCTGCTCTAGGGCCCGTCATCCTGCTCCACATCTAATCTTCCTTCTGTGGCTGCGGAGGGTCAGCTCTGTTGGGGCTCACAAACCCCGTGGTCTGTGCAGATCTTTAAGTTCTTCACTCTCCTGACCCGAAAACCCAACTCATCACTTGTGCCCTTTTCCAAACAGCTGCCTGTCCCTGTTGGGATCTGGGTCCTCAGTCCCCTGGGTCCTGCTGGTCACCTCCCCAGGCACCCAGCTTCTCTCCAGAACAGGGGTTGAGTGGGGAGTGGGGATGGGAGATGCGGGGGGCCAAACAGTACCGTGATGGAGGAGGTGTGGCCGGATGTTGGCTGAGTTCCCGGGGGTGGTAGGAGGGAATGGGGGGTGGAAAGGGGGAGGGAAAGGAAGGAATGACTCAGTACCCACACATGGGTGGTGAGTGTGCTTAGGTGAGGAAGGGATGAAGTCCCACCTACGGATGTGGCACGGAGGGAAGAACCATCTGGGTGCCAAGGCCCCGCTGTCGACGGCTGGTCCCTGCCAGTCGCTGATGCAGAGGCACTAGCATGGAATGCGCAGCGGGTATGCAGGATCCAGAGTCACTGCTGGGTGGATTTTTAACCATGTGCTGAATTTCCTGTAATGGCAGTCACGGTGCCGGCTGTGTTACCCCTCACGGTTGTTGCCTGCCTTTTGCATATTGGGCCTCTGCAGCTCTTTAAAACTGCCCAAGGGACCAGGATGGAGCCCATCACTGCTTCCTCAGGTCCAACCTGTTTCTTTACCCCGCCCTCCCCGCCCCCGCCCCCCACTGGCCACTGCACTGCAGCCTCCAGAATCCAGAATTGCCTTCCCACCCACCACCCCTCACAAGCTTCTCCAGCTCCCCTTGAGCAGCATTCTCTTGCATTGCAAACACCGGGGGCCCTCCCCAATCACGGCCAGCCTGGCCCCTCTCCGGTGTTCCCATCACCCAGCCCATGCCACGTCCGTGTAAAACCCAGAGCCTGTCAACCTCTCCCTTGGTACTGCAGAGAGGCTGTACCTGAGTCTTCAAGTGCCCAAGTGCAGATTGGATAAGGCACCACCCTCCGAGGGTGGGATTCAGGCGTCACTGGATCAGGCTGCTTTGGTCTCTTGTCTCTGTTCTCCTACACAACTGTCCTCGTGGGCCAGGAGCCCGGAGCTGACCTGCAGTTCTGCCTTTCTCATGCTGCTCTGCCTTCAAGCCCCCCACCCTTCGGGGTTAAACACCCAAATTCCTGAGAAGGTCAACCTGCTTCTATCCAGCAGACGTGCTTAGGTCTCTAATAACTCACAGTTGAAATGTCTTCCAGCCTATGCGTTTACTCCAGACGTAGCCAGCTGCTAGTGTGGATACCGGCTCCTTGGCTAAATTGCCAACCCTCTGCCTGGAACAACTAGGTCTGCCTTTCTTTTCCATCAATCCCACGCTTGGCCCCAGTGTATTCTACTCTCAAGACCCCCAAAATTATTTTAGTGTGATTGAGGTATGCTGCTCAGGTGGCTACAGAATGACTCTCTCTTGAGCTGTAAGATGAAGCTTGAGTTCTCTTTGGGGTCATTCACCCACCTGTCCCCAAGTGGGACCCTGCATGCACACAGCTCTCCCCACTTTACTCCCTGTTGCAGGAATGTACTGAGGGTCTAGCAGAGAGAGAGAGAGAGAGAGAGAGAGAGAGAAAACCCTTCTTGTGTGGTGGTTTCCCTTGTGTTGCCAGGAACAATGTTGAACAATATTGCCTTGTCTCAGCTGGTACCACGTCCTACCCCAAAGATGTTCTTGCTTTATCCTGCCTGCCAGTTGGCCTGTGCTGCTGCTTTGCCCTTCCTGAGCCCAAGGTATGCCCACAGGATAGTTCACCAGGCTTCTCACCCACCTGCAACCTCTTCCTTGGAGCCAGAAGGGAAGGGAGGTGCCTTTTCTCTTTTCAACTGCTCGTGGGGCCAAACCTGGCACAAGATTCTGCCCATGGCAGCTGAAATGGGGGAACTTTTGGGGGTTAATCATCCCCTTATTGCAAGTTCTTTGAAAACACAGCAGAAGTCTGGCTCATTCTGCAAATCCCTTCCAACCTCTTTCTCATCCAAGAGCAGTTTATTTGCGAAGAGCAGATCCCGGCTGATCTGGATGCGGTGTCTGCTTACTATGAACACAGTGGAATTCTCCAAGCCCTCACAGGCTTTGACCAGCTTGGGAGAAAATTGCTATGCACATACTTGCAGGGGACTGGGGTAAGGAGAGTGTCCAATGTCAAATTGTTGCAGTGAAGCCAGATGCAAAGAAGAAAGTTGAACAAACAAGGCTGCCGGAGGAAATAGACCACTGGCCACATCTCAAGGGTCTCTGGGCTGCATTGGCTTGGAAGACGCTGGCTGGGTCTGAGACCCTCAGACTTTTCCTTCTTGTTGAGGGGGGAGATTTAAGCCCCCACCCCTATCATCCCGATAGGGCCAGGTTTTCATCAACCAGAGACCTCGGTGCTCTCCTGGGGAGCTTGAAAGTCCTTCCACAGTGGCTCCTGTGAGGGAGGCTCAGGTGTCAGATCCGTCCTGGCTGAACTTGAAGCCATGAGCATCAGCATGTCCCTGGAGTCCAGCTGTGTGTTTTCAGGGTTTCTCGCTGGTCAGGTTTGCTGACTGCCTCTGATAGCCAGAACAAGAGACAGCATAGCGGGCAGGGCACTTGCCTTGCACGTGGCCGGCCTGGCTTCAGTCCCTAGTACTCCATACAGTGTCCCTAACCCTGCTGGGAGTGATCTCTGAGCACAGAGCCAGGAGTAGGCCCTGAGCACTGCCAGATATGGAGGATCCAAAACACAGACTCTAATCCCAGCATCTGGAGGAAGAGTCCTGAGCTCACCAGTCTCTCCGCCACAAGGCAGAGACACCCACTTCACAAGGTCTGAGCCCTGCTGATGCCTTCCCCAGAGTGGAAGCTTACCTCAAGGCAACCCGTTCTGAGGCCACCAAGGGGGAAAGGGGCAGGATGGGACAGCTTTTATAGCAGGATGGGGAGAGTTATCAGGGAAGCAGAGTCCTTGAAAAGTGATCGGACGTCCTTAGTACATTGAAGAAAGGCAGATGGAAACAATCAGAGGCCATTATTGCTCCGAACAAATGGGCAAAGAGTTTCTGAGAGGTTGGTGTTCCTTGGAGATGAGGATGCTTTCACACTTCTTTATTTCCTTTCCTTTCTGCTTCATTCCGTCAAAATTGAACCCAGGGCCTCGCACGTGCAAAACATGTGCTTTATCGCTGAGCCTCCTTCCCAACCCCCATGCTTTTTGCCCAGGACTGTCTGGCAGCAAGTGCGAGCCATAAGACCCTGGTAGTCTTTGGTTTGGCAATGCCGTTTCTAGTGCTTTCTCCTCGACATCACGTCAAATGTAACCAGGGGGTAGCAGTGAGGGAGTTCCTGAGAAGTAGCCAGTTCTCTAGCCCAGCGGGCTTGGCTAGGCCAGCGCAGGTGCCCTCTCTTCAGCATCTCCCAGGTTCCTCAAGGCATCAAGGCACTGGATCCTCACGACACTGCTGGGCGGGACACCTGTTATTTTGGCAACTTGCAGGTAATTTGACTGAGCCATGAAGAGGGCAAGTAAGTTCAGCCAGATGGTGCAGGAGGTCAGTGATAAGGCAGGGCATTCACGCTAGGGTAGGGGCCCCTCTCCTCAACCCATTCTCAACCCAAAGGCTCCTCTGCCTCTCAGGACAGACCTTTTATATGAAGTATGATTGAAGAGGAATGGAGAATGTGAACCCATTTTTTTTCTAGAAATATCAAGGACTAGGTCCAGAAAGAGAGAGAGAGGGAGGGGGAGAGAGAGAGGGAGAGAGAGAGTAAAGCAGGTGATGTGCTTTTCTTGCACGTGGCTGACCCGGGTTCTGTCCCCAGCGCCACACCTGGCTTCTGAGCATGGCCAGGGACCCTCATGAGCGCATGGCCAGGAGTAGCCTCTGAACACTGCCAGGGGTGGCCCTCAAACCAAACATAAATAGATTAATTAATTAATTAAATTTAAGACTAAAATATTAGGGACATCCAGGCCATATACGACATTTATTTTGTGTTTAGAAGTTTAAGCATCTTTTCTATCCAGCCAGGCTTATTTTCCATAGCCTTTGCCCATTAAATACTTACTCATCTACCAAATCTTGCTGAACTCTTCCAAGGGGCTGGCAGAGTGACAGTTCTCCTGATTAGTGGGGTAGGGCCGGTGGTCTGGCACCTGGAACTCCCAGGATAACATGTAAACAGACACCAGAGTAGCTCTTTATGGGTTCCAAAGGTGGTCTAGATGTCCTTTCCCTGGGTGTGGGCATTTCATATGCCTTGCACTCAAGGGTGTCTTGTAATAAAGAGGAAAGAGTCAGGAGCATCAGCCCCCCCCCCCATCAACGTTCAGCTCAAAGGGCTCTTTCTGACTGACCATTCCTTCCTATTGCCTCTCTTTGAAGGCAAAGGTGCATGTTGTCTAGACAAGGCCAGTTTATTTACCCTTGAGAACACACCCATAGAAACATGCTTTCTTTCTTTCCTTCTTTCTTTCTTTCTTTCTTTCTTTCTTTCTTTCTTTCTTTCTTTCTTTCTTTCTTTCATTTTGTACTCTATTGAACTCTGTCTTGATGGAATCTATTCTCCTTTAAATAATTTAAATGGATTTTGTGTAAGCCACAGCCCTCCTTCCTGGGCTGGTATTGACCCTGGATAGTTTACCAGTGATACAATCGGTCTAACTTTCTTTCTCCCCTGGATTTCAGCTCAAATGAGGCTGCAGCTGGATTTCTGGGCTACAAATAGCTGCTGTCTCCCGAGCACGGGCTTGTAGTTGGGTTGAAGCAGAGAACAGAGAAAAGTCGGACCCTTGGCCGGGGTGCCACTTGTGTCTAGGGAGTGAGGGAGGCAGGTGGGGTGGCCTGTGCAGCGTGAAGATTTGAATTGGGGATAAGAGGGCCGCGCCGGGCAGAACTCTGCAGATTCCTTGGCACGCACGGCAGAAGGATTCCCTGAAGGACTGCACAGTGAAGAAATGTGCTGTGTGCTTGGCAGGCCGGGAGCCGCAGAGAACCTGGCAAGGCTTTCTGAGGATTTGGGAGCAGAGAAGCAGACTCCCCAGGTGGTTATTTATAGAGCCGGCAGCAGTAATGATCAGTTAGAAAAAATAAATTATAACTCAGTTGAACCTGAAATAACTTTTCTTTTGCAACCCCAGGCATTCCACGCGGGCTCCCCACATACCACACCCTCCAGCGAGCGTCCCTGGAGGCTGGGGGCAGGGGTGCACACCAGGCTTGCTCTTGCTCTCCCAAGACCTCGGCATAGTTCCCAGGGCAGTGGAAAGAGAGTTTCTGGCTTGAAACAGCACTGGGGCAGGTTAATTTCTCCTCAGCCCCTGTACCTCCAGTTGCTAGAGTTTCCCCACTCTCTTTCCTAGTGTACCTATAATGTGTGGGCTAAGGAGGGTACCCTGGGTGGTGGTGGGGGTGGTCAGGCAGTCTGAGCTTCCACCCCCACTAGACTGACTCCTGTGCATGGGCACCAGCAAGAAAGAGCAGCTAATTGTAGTGGGGAAACGTGGTGGATGTGAGTTCACAGCATCCCCCTTCCCCCACCTCTCCACCCCTTCAGCCTGGAGGTAGGACCACAGGACATTCATGCCAACGGCCCAGCAGTGGGGTCACCTTGAGCCACTCCACCCGCCTCTTGGCATCCTGACATTTGGGCTTCATCCTTGCCTCACGTCCGGTCCATCTGCTCCTTCTTTTGTCTTCCTTAATTCATTCATGTGTCTGCTTTTCAGTCAACAAGCCTGCAGTGCTATCTCTGAGGTGCTGGGCACTGGGTTGGCAGAAACAAGCAGGCAGCTCTGCGAGCCAGTCAGGAGCGTGGACCCAGCCCCATGCTGCGGGGGTATGTGCCGGGCGAAGGAGGGGCCGGCACAGGGTGAGTTCTTGCATTTCAGGCATCAACATGAGTAATTGGTACAAGCAGTTCCTCGCACCCAGACAGCTTCTGGGCGACCTTGTGCATGAGAGAATGGAAGCATCTGACCTCAGAAAGGGTGAGAAATGGGGGCCCTGTGTGAGGAAGAAGACAGGTGTGTCCAAAGGCAAAATCAGAATGTGGGAGGGATGGAAGCTGCCAGGGACACCTGCAACCTCGCCCAGCTGCTGCTCGGGGCCGGAGAAGCAGAACCAGCTGCTTCCAACCCTGTCCCTCAGCCCCTGTCGTGAAGCCCCTGATACTGGGGGTGGCTTGTTGCTCGGCCCCAGGCATGATGCTCACACATATATTTTCAAATATCGCCATCGACTGCTTGGAAGGTTTCTGCCACTGTCTCCAATGCATGGTTTGGTTTTACTTTTGGTGGCATCAGGGGTGGACCCCAGGGCCTCACCCAGTCGAGGCAAGAGTTCGACCACTGCACCAGAATCCTTAGGGAGCAGAAGAGAGCTCGGCCTCGGACTGTGGCCAAATTGACTGAGTCCCTGTTTCCGTCACAAGCTCGGGGGTGGGGGTGGAGGAATGCCGCCTTCTGCCCTGGGGGTCCTGGCCACTTATGCTCCTGTTGGGGAGGCACTGCGGGCGTTCCCCCTATGGGGCCCCCACCCCAGGTGACCATGTGTCTGCCCACCGTGTGTCTGAGGAGCCATTTGCTGGGGTGACTGGGACTCGCGGGAGAGGGGTGAGAAGTTCCTTGCTGCTTACTGATTTGCCTTGAAGGTTCTCCCTTCAGGATGGGGGGAGACAGTGCAAGAGTGAGGGGTCAGAGGAGGTGACACCTGTAACCGGAGGGCTCTTCGTGGCCGTGAGCCTTCGGATGTGGTGACTGGGCCACTGGCTGCTGCAGCTGCTGGTCTTGAGGGCCAGGGGCTAGGGGAAGGGACACCCCTGGACATGCCATGGGCAGGGCCTGCTCACCAGGGGGAGCCTGGCTTCTTCCTTGGGGTCTTCAGCTTGGGGACTTTGGGCTATCCAGAGACTTTGGGGGGGGAACGTGGAGATATCCTCATCCTTTCTGCCTCTTGCTTCCTCTGGGCTGTCCACAGTGGTGCCCCTGGCCTCTTGCACTGTTAGTGGCCACTGGCTGTGATGCTGCTGATGTCCCCATACCCTGGGGTTCCAAGTGGCCAGTGACAACCCCCGGCCTGCTGCCATTGTCTGGGGGGTCCACACAGTCACTGGGGTCTGAGGTTCAGGGGAACGATGAGGCAGCAGCGCGGGACCCTGGGCTTGGGGTGTTGAGGAACACCCCTGCTTTGGGTTTCTCCATGAACCACATGGTCTGACTGTCAGTCATTTAGTGGCGGGTACTAGTCCTGTGTGATCTGTGCCCCGTTGCCTCCGGGGCCGACTTCCCTGAGTGCAAAGTCGTTCCCCAGCACCATGCCACAGAGGTGGCAGCAGACAGCAGCAGTTGAACCCCCGTCTCCTGACTCTTTGCTCCCCCGGGGTGCCTGGCCTGACGCACCAGCATCCTTCCTGTGTTTGATCTGGGTAGTAGTTCAGCACCCCACTGCCCAGCCCCCCTCCATCACCGCCCGTCCACGCTAGGACCCTGTCAGTGAGAACGGCAGCCAGGGACCGACTGTTTCATTCCAGGTCTCGAAGCAGGAGGAGTCCAATTCCTTCTCTGGACAGGAGCGAACTAAGTGGGAAACAGGCCAACATTGGGAACACGTTGGCAGAGGGGCCTGGCTGCTAAGAGTCTTGTGTTCTGAGCCTTCACATGCTCATTCCAAGATGTGTCCGGGGACCTCTCTGTGCCTGGGTGTAAGGCACACAGGGGTGAAGCGGAAGTGGGATCCTGCCTCCTGGAAACTCATCACCTAGGGTTGGGGGAGTCTGTACCAGAAAAGGGGGAACATAAGGGCTCAAACAGTGCTGGAGGCTAAGACGGCAGAGTGAGAGCCCGAGGGGGATGGGAGTTGGTAGCCTGAGGGGGTGGGAACTGCTTGGAATAGATGCTCAGGAGAGATTCTCGTGGTGAAAACATATAAGCTAAATTTAGGTGACAGGAGGAGAGCTGGCTGGCTTCCAGGAAAAGGGCCGTGCAGGGTTAAGATCCAAGTGGAAGCTCAGAAAGTGATTTTTAGGAATGACTATATGTTGGGTGGGGTGAAGAGACAGGGATTTGGGCCACACCCAACAGTGCTCAGGGGGGATTTCTGGCTCTGTGATCCATTGGCAGGGATGCAGGGACCAAGTGCAGTGCTGAGGCTTCAAACCAGGGTGAGCCAAATACAAGGCAAGCACCTTACCTGCTGCAGTTTCTCCAGCCCTAAATGAGTATTCAGTTCTTTATTTTGTTTTGTTTTATTTTATTTTATTTTATTTTATTTTTTACTTTGAGGCTACACCTAGTGGTGCTCAGAGCTTTTCTTGGCTCTGTGCTAAGGACTCACTCATTGCTGGTGCTGCTCAGGAACTGTGGGATGCCAGGGATTGAATCCAGGTTGGCCATGTACAAGGGAAACACCTTGCCTGCTGTACTGATTGCTCCAGCCCCACTGCCCCACTGAATCGGTATTATTTTTTAATTGAATCACTGTGTCACAGTGTACATGTGTTACACTGTATCACAGTGTAACTGAGATACAGTTACAAAGATTTCACAATTGAGTTTCCGTCATACAATGTTCCAACACCCACCCCTCCACCAGTGCACATTTTCTACCACCAATATCCCCCATAGCCCTCCTGCCACTGCACCCACCCCCACTTCTTTTCTTCTCTCTCTGTATCTCTCTATCTGTCTATCTCTCTGTCTCTCTCTATGTATCTCTGTCTCTGTCTCTGCCTCTCTCTGTCTCTGTCTCTGTCTCTCTCTATCTTTCTCTCTCTCTCTCTCTCCCCCCCCCCCACCTTTAGGGCATTATCGTTTGCAATACAGATACTGAGCGGTCATCATGTTTGGTCATTTACCCACTTTCAGCACACATCTCCAATCTGGAGCAATGCCTACCACCATAATTGTCAATAATTATTGTCATATTCTCTGTCCCAACTACCTTCTCTCCCAGCCCTTGAGGCAGGTTTCTAGCTGTAGACCATTCGATCTGACCCTTGTTTCTACTGTCTTTGGGTGTTAGTTTCTTTCTATGTTTTTTTTTCATCCCACAAATGAGAGCATTCATTCTAGTCTGTCCTTCTTCTTCTGACTTATTTCACTTAGTATGATACTCTCCATTTCTATCTATTTATAAGCAAATTTCACAACTTAATTTTTTTCTAACAGCTATATAGTATTCCATTGTGTAAATATACCACAGTTTCTTTAACCAGTCATGTGTTCTCGGGCACTCAGGTTGTTTCCAGATTCTGTCTATTGTGAACAGTGCTACAATGAACATACAAGTGCAGATGTCATGTCTGCTGTGTATTTTTGTAGCATGGAAGTATATTCCCAGAAGTGGTATTGCTGGGTCATATGAAAGCTCAATTTCTAGTTTTTTAAGGAATGCTCACATTGTTTTCCAAAATATCTGGACTTGTCATCATTTCTACCAACAGTGAATGGGATTCCCTTTCTCCCCACATCCGTGCCAGTACTGGTTGTTCTTATTCTTTTTGATGTGTGCCAGTCTCCGTGGTGTAAGGTGATATCTCATTGTTGTTTTGATTTGCATCTCCCTGATGATTAGTGATGTAGAGCATTTTTTTCATGTGTGAATGAGTATTCTTGATGGAAGTGAGATTTGTTATGCCACCATCCCTGGACTCAGCAATTTGATGCATTTTAGGAGGTACTCTCCTTGTACCCCATCTGAGTACTGGTATTTCCACATAGAAAACCAGTTCTGAGTCTTAGAATTTGGAGAACCAAGAACTTCTCCCTCCTGAGACTAAGCCATGACCACTGCACGGGGAGGAGGCCGCGTCCTATGGAAAGGAAAGGAAGCACCTTGCTTCCCTGACTGCAGAAGCTTTCCCCCACTATGCCTGGGGAGGGTGAAGCCACGAGGGGCTCCCAGACTCTATGGTTAGGGCATTAAAGGGTGCGCCAGGGATTCTAGTTTGAGCTCTGCCACCGATGATGTCTGTCTCACTGTTAATTTGAACAAGTTCTGAAACCTTTCTTTTTTTTTTTTTTTTTGCTTTTTGGGTCATACCCGGCGATGCTCAGGGATTACTCCTGGCTCTGCACTCAGGAGTTACTCCTGGAGGTGCTCAGGGGACCATATGGGATGCTGGGAATAGAACCTGGGTCGGCCGCGTGCAAGGCAAACGCCCTACCCGCTGTACTATCGCTCCAGCCCCCAAGTTCTGAAACCTTTCTAAACTTAGCAATATCATGATAGTAAGGGAGGGTTGGAAGAGCTGAACTCTTGGGTACCTCTTGTTTTTTCTCTTTTGAGAGCCAGAATAGATTCCTGTGAGTTGCAAGCCCTTTCTCTGTCTGTGCCTCTGCTGGCCAGTGTCTCCGTGAGCAGGAGTCTCTGGGGATGGTGTGGCTCCATCGTGTGAGATGGGTGCCACTACGAGGCACCCTGTAGGAGACCAGAAGTCCCAAGTGGACCAGCAATAGTTAGTAGGTGGTAGTTAGTAGTAAGTAGTAGTAGTTAGTTGTATTAGCAGCAGTTCCTGAGAACTTGACAGCAAATTCTCAGCCCTGTCCTGACATCCAAGGCTTATCACCCCCACATCTGTATGTCTTCAAGTTCCTAGTTGATTCTGACACACACTAATGTTGGAGAACCACCGGTATAAAGTCTGTGCTGTAGGATTGGGGCCATCACTGAGGGCTCCCAGCAATTACCTGGAGCCTCCTGGAAACAGTTGCCTTTGGCAGGTGTTTGCACCCTCTCACTGGGCGAGCAGAGATGTGGCTGGGAAAGAAAGGGTGTTCCCGATGCAGTGGGGATTGTGCCCGAGCTCTCCGGCCTGCCGTTCTGTCCAGGCGAACACCTGCTGGAGGGAGCCCGGGGGATGCAGGGAGTGCGTTCATGCTGGGTGTACAGAGCGGCTGCTGGACAGGCTTCCACGGAAGCTGATTTAAGCGGAGCAGGCTGGTGACGGCAGCTGGTGTTCATGCATTTTCAGTCTGACCCTGCCCTGGGCTGCTGCCTTTCTGAGAGATTTGCTTACAGCTGAGTAGTGAAGACCAGTGGTGACAGGAGGCTGGCCTGACCAGGAACAAGCCATTTGGTGACTCTGCCATAGCCTGGACTTAAAGTTCTTCCCCAGCTTGGCCTCCGTGTCTAAATGTCCATCATAGAACTAGAATGAGGTGACCAGATGGCCCAAATCACCCAGGACTGTCCCGTATTTCCCCTTCCTGTCCCTCTCAGTCTGGTGTCTCGGATTTGGCCCTGCATTGCCCACTCCTGCTGGATCTTGTCCAGTCGAGGGACAAAACGTCCTGAAGTCTTCCTGAGCCACGGGAAACCAGGAGATTGCGAAGCACAGATGGCAATCCTGCACCAGCATGCAAGAGAGCGACGTGCAGGAAGGGATTGCTCAGGCGGCCACAGGAGGAGCTGACGGCTGGAGCAGGAGCAAGCAGGCCCGGCTGGGATGGGGAGAAGTAAGTCTGTTTCTCTGCTGGACGCCAAGGAGGGCTCGTGGTCGGGAGGCAGCAGGAGGTGGACCTGGGGTGGTCCGGCTGGGCCAGAAGGCAGAGAAGGGGAGGCAGATGGGCAAGGCAGGGGGGGGGGCGAGGAGCATGAGCCAGAGTTTGTGTCCTGGCTGGCCTGGGCTCTCCTCACTCGCGCCGTCTGCCCTCATGTATGCTCGTTCATCTTTCATCCTGCCACCGCTTCCCCGGTCCTCCCCGCCTCCTGCCACACTCTGGGCTCTGCCCCAGGCCCAGCCCTGGCCCGGCGCCTTTCCCCTCGCAAGCCCTCGCTGCTCCATCCCACCCCTTGCCTGCTCTCTCCGCTCCTTGCCCGGCTCCTGTGTGGTGCTGCGAAGTGTGAGCGGGAGGATGGTAGGTTCCGGTTGTGATGAGTGTCTCCCTGTCCACAGATGCCAGCAGTGACAGAGAACCACCCCAGCAGCCTGCAAGTAGCCCATCCCGGAGCCGCCACGTGGACGACTCACAGCACGTCTTCCTGACTTGGCGACCACAAAGCCAAGCTGAGAAGCCAGAGAGGCACTAGGCACTCCCAAGGCCGTCGGAGAACTGCTGAGTCACGGGAGCTTCTGCCCGCAGACACTGTCGGGGGAAACTCAGCCCCCTGGACTCTCGTCTGCCTCCGTGCCATGCTCAGGGCCACAGACAAGGCTCCTCCTGCCTCAGCCCTGCAAGTTCTGCTTCGCCTTCTCCGAGAGCAAGTGTTAACGGCCAGCCACTCTGAGTTCTGGATGAGACCACCCCCCACGGAACGGGGTAGCAGCACCCCTGGACAGGCTTGCTTCTCAGAAGTTGCCAAGTTCATGTTCCCCTTGCTTTGTTTGTGAGCTGAGGGCCACAGATCGGATGCCAGCGCATTTCCCGACCCATTTGGTCCCTCTCCCCTCTTCCCCTGCCCTGTCCCAAGCGAGGCTCTCAGGGCCCTGCTCCTGCCTCTCCAGGGAAGATCCTGCAAGTGGCAGTATGCTTTGGCAGATGGCAGATATATGAAAGAAACTGTGGTCCAGGGGAACCAGCATCTTTGAAACTTAGTGGGTGACTGACATCCGGCTCTGTCCCTGGAAGGAAGCAGCTGAGACAAAGCCCCTTAAGTCTCAGTGTTCTACCTCTTCTACCTTTGAGGCTCTCAGGCTGCCGTTTGGGGGTCCACCCTCACTCAGGGTAGTTCTCTTTTCTTTTTTGCAGTTAAAAGTTGTTCTGGTTGTTACTTTTCATTGGAGCAGAACAGCACCTGTTTTTCTCAATAACATCAAAACATAGACAAGAAAAAGAAGGCCAAAGCCACCCTCAGCAAGACTGAAACTGTCAAAGGGCCTTCCAGGAGCCCCCAAAGGCATGCAGCTACATACAGCGTGTCTATATCCAACACAACATATGTGTTCTGTGTCTGATACTTCATACATGAATGTTACATAAATGTATTTGTCTGTCACAATACCACACATATTCTTTGATAACCCGTGTCTTTATTTATGTCTTGCTGGAACAGCTTTCTAGATCAGCTAGCTTTAAAAAAAAAAAAAAAAAAGACCAGGGGCTGGAGCGATAGCACAGCAGGTAGGGCATTTGCCTTGCACGCGGCCGACCCAGGTTCGAATCCCAGCATCCCATATGGTCCCCTGAGCACCTCGAAGGGTAATTCCTGAGTGCAGAGCCAAGAGTAACCCCTGTGCATCGCTGGGTGTGACCCAAATAAAGCAAAAAAAAAAAAACCAAACAAATAAAGTCTTTACTTACAGAAGGGAAACCCAGACCCCAAAATGTAAAGTGGTTTATAAGAAGTGGGGTCATTTACATCATTTAGTATCAAGAGATAAAGCTGAGTGGTTACAATTACAATCAATAGACTGCTCTGCACTGCCCTGATTATTATTATTTTTTTGACCATGAGTTACATGAATCTGAAGTAGCTGTGAAAGTGCTCACAGAGACCCTCACTGGGTCACCTACTCTCATGAGTCCATACCTCATTGATAAACATGCTTGTGCAAGTATATCCTTAAGGTAAATACCCAGAAGACTAAAGGTCATGTAGGTTACCAAGAGCCCTAAGTAGGCTGCCCTGTTAACTGCATGATCCCTGGATGTTGCAGTTTAGAAGTACTCCCAGGTCATTGCCCAGGTGATCGTATGTATGTGTCTCCAGGCTTGGTAGCTCTGACTTCCTTCCCTTTGCCCTGAGTAGGCATACTCCTGAGCGAGTTAATCAGCGGTGGATGAGGGAGGCTGTTATGTTGTTTGGGTTTGATATTGCAGTCCATCTCCATCTCATGATTCCTCACTGACTGCTGAGAAATGGCCCCTTCATCATCACCCACTTTTAGAGCAGCCTTTGGTGCAAGGTGTTAAACTGGAGGTTGAGAAGACAAAGATGAAAGGAATAGAAAAATAGGAAAACTCTCCTCAGAAAGATCCCAGCCTCAAGAAATCTGGTGACTCATAACATGCATCTACACTGAAGTCTCTTGGAGGAAGAATAGAAATGCAAGTTATACATTCCAGGGCTGAAATTTGGGGGAAGAACCATGACACATCCAGAGGGAAGGCATGAAAATCACAGGAGATCCATTATCCCCTTCAGCACAGCCGTGGTTCCTGAGTGTCAGTCAGCAGCAAGCCTGGCTGGATGTGTCCACCCTCACCAGACAGCCTTTCCAGGAAGGCATTGCCCTTCATTTGTACCTCTCGAGACCCTGGCACGAACTCATACAACTTATTCTGAAATCTGTTACATGTGAACTCCAAATGGAATAAACAAAATTAAAGGTAAAGGCATTCATGAGTTGAAACAAGTCTCAATGTTTTATGTATGTAGGAAAATCTGCATGAATTCATATCCTTCTGCTTGGTGGAAACTTTTTTTCAGATATTTCATTAAAAAGAGTAACCACCTCATTTAAGACAACATGGAAACTAGGGAAAAGGAGAAGGCTTCCCTTCTCCAAATTGAGCTGGTGGTGTTTTCACCCAGGCAAACATAAAACTTATATAAACTTATAAGATGGGGTTGAGGACAAGACCTGGGAATATATGAATTTTCTGAGTTTTTCTCCCTATTTTTATTTAGGTAACATATTGTTAGTTGTAGTAACTTCAAAATTCACATAGTAAAAGCTCAGAAAGTAAAAAAAAAAGACTTCCTAGTATGCCATGATGCCCCAGAGTTAGATCCTTCTAGAGATTATGTGTGTATGCATGTGTGCATGCGTGCCTGTGCATTTAAAAATCATACATGGGGACTATAGAGATATTGCAGGGGTTAAAGTACTTTCCTTGCATGTGGCCAACCCTGGTATGAATTCTAGCACCCCATAAAGTCCCCGAAGCAGTGTCTAGATTGACCCATGAGTATAGAATTGGGAGTAGGCTCAGAGCACCACTGGGTGTGTCCCCAAGCAAAAAATAAATGAAAAACTATTAAAGCCATGTGTGTAGATACTATGTAGTTTTTAATGAAGAACTTGATAATGTTATGGTTAAACTTCCTATATTTAACTAAATTGTTCTTGTGGCTTGTCGTGGCAGAGCTGGGGCATGGTTCTAGAAGGGGTGGGGGAAGGGGTAGCAAATGAGCTGTCCTTGAAGAGAAGAGAAGCGTGAGGAGAGAGCAAGGTTCCTGTGTTTAAGCAGTACTTACTGAGCACTCTTGTGTACCACACACCCGTCTCGACCCTGTGGAGTCAGAAGTGAACCAAAAGACAAATTCCTTCTCCTCGGGGATATTCCTTTAAAAATAGATGGTGGTAGACACTAGCATAATCCACGAGTAAATTATATATTTTTAATTTGACTGTGGTAAGCGCTTTAGCAAAAAACTAAGCTCCGTCTACCAGATGGGGCCTATGCAGCAGCCTTTCTAAAGCAGGCAGGGAGGCCTCGGGAGGTAGCTCAGATGTTGCCGCCTTACATGGGTGGTCCCTAGGTTTGATCCCTGGCACAGCAAATATAAATGAATCAATGAAAACAAAATGAATGGCCAGGTGGGCCTCATTGGAGAAGGGGGCATGTGAGGAGGAGGTGAGAAGAGAGCCCGGGGACAGCAGGGAGAGAAAACGACAGAAAGAGGCAGGGCAGAGGGGCTGAAGCAATAGCACAGCGGGCAGAGCATTTGCCTTGCACGAGGCCGACCCGGGTTCGATACCTAGCATCCCATATGGTTCCCCCTGAGCACCACCAGGAGTAATTCCTGAGTGCAGAGCCAGGAATAACCCCTGTGCATCGCTGGGTGTGACCCCCCCCAAAAAAAAAGAGGCAGGGCAGAGGCCCCTGGATTGTTCCCACCCAGGATCTTCCTACTTCCCGCTGCACCCCAGCTGGCTTCTGGGGGCTTGGCAGGAAGCAGGAAGCAGGAAGCAGGGGCCAGGTGCACCCCTGCTACCATATGGGCTATCCATGACTTCATAATGGGCGCGTTTCACCCCTGAGGTTTGGCGATCACTGTTGAATCCAGATCAGGAAAGCTGGAAGCAGCTGGATGGCAAAAATGAGTGGGAGGGTGCAGGGTCGGATCAGTACTTACTGCCTGCCGCTGTGTCCCTGTCAAGTCCTCTGTGCTGAGTCATTTGACCTCTCGGGCCACTCCGTTTCCTAAAGGAGGAAACCGAGGTTGTTCTTGGGCGGCCTGAGGCAGCCCGGGAAGCAGTGGCCACTGGAAGAGGAATCAGGGGATGTGAAAGGAAACCCCGGTGGGAGGCAGAGGGAGGGGGCTTCTGGCTTCGGGGGGGCTGCTCTGCATGATCCAGCGTGTGCCACCTCCCCCCTCTCCACCTCGGACTAGAAGTGCTCAGCGTCCCCCTTAAAATAGAATATTCCATCTGAGTAAGCCCTGGATCCCTGTGGGTCCCAGAGGAGACGCAGCAACATTGCTAATTGCGTTCCTCGCCTCGTTCCCTCATCCGCTCATTCCCGTTCGGTCCTTGACGTGTTTCTTCTCTACCCAGCCCGATGCTATGCTGACTGCTGGGTGCAGTGGAGGTGGGGTCCTGGGGTCGGGGCTTCTTCCCTTGTTGCCCTGGCTTTGGGGAGTTCCCGCCCCTCTGCAGTTGACAGGCTGAATGCCGGGAGCCTCTCCTGCCTGGTGAATCAGGCAGTGGGAGGAGAGTGTGTGGTTGGCATCACTGCACTTCCAAGTAGAGCGACAGCACTGTGAATTTAAAGAACAGGATATGCAGGAGAGGTTGTGAGGGCAGACCTGGAGCGCTGAGCAATGATAGGGGGAGGAAACTGCTCGGCACGCAGAGAAATGGTTTCTCTTTCCATCTTTACACATGTCACCTGGGCTATCCTTACTTTCTTGCTAATTCTTCTGATTATTTTTTTTTTCTCAGTGACCCATCTCTAGCACCCTTGGGGGAAACTCAATAGTGGCTTCTAGAACTGGGTCTCTCTTCCCTTATCTGAGGGTCTCAAACCAGGCCATGGAAGAGACATACATATGCATGCATCACCCGTGGAAATGGATTCTGAGGTGTTTAATTTGCTGAAATCAACTCCTCGTGGATGCTTGGTCCCCACTGCCTTTTAAATTACATGTGTACACCCCAAGTCCCTCCGTTACTTCTTGCATTTCATATGTGACACTCTTTGTCTCCATGAACTGTTGTGGAGAGAAATTTTATTTGGAATATTCATAACAAGTCTATCACTAATTATCACTTGAACAATGTGTTATGGAGTGTATCCATGCAGTCATCTGGAACGGCACATATGCCATGAAATTTGGGCTTTGCTGTGCACGGGGTGTGCCCACCCCAAAGCCTTCCATCCACTCTGTGCTCAGGGAAGACATGAGTGTGGAGGGCTGACTCCGAGGCACCTTGTCCTCAGCCATCGTCCCAGCCCTGGGTAGATTGCTATGCAGTAGAAGCAAAGCTGTCCCTCGAGACCCCAGTGCCCTTTCCACCCAGAGCCCACTCGGGGAACGTGACAGCGAGGTGGCTCTGGGTCAGCAGCCCATGCACAGGGCCGCCTGCCTCGTTGCAGGGGAGGAAGAGGCTGCTGGTCCTTATGCCTCTCTGCTTCCCTGGCGGGAAGGGTGGGGCAAGAGTTCCAGAGCCTGGCCGACCCCAGAAGCAAAGGAAAGGACGAAAAGTCTGCTTCTCCCTTTGCTTTCCACCCCCCTTCCTCCAGGAAGTCATGCTGTGTTTCTTCCTCAGGACCCTCAGTGCTCAGAGCTTTGAGGGTCTGTCATGACGTCATCGGGGAAGCCTAGGGAAGGCTTCTTACCAACGCTTTCTGCTGAGGGTGGACAGAAGCCGAGTGTGTCCGCTGTGAAGACTGAGCATGCCGGGGGAGCCCATAGGCCCTTGTGGTTGGGCCTGGCTGGGGGCAGTCACAGACCACATGACCCTGCAGGGAGAGAGCCGCTGGGGTGCCACTGCCTTTGGTGTGTCTCCGTGGTGCCCGCTTGAGCATGAGTGTGGGGGGTCCAGGCTCCGTCTGCGTGTTCAGAGGGTGTGATCTGGGTGGGCCTACGTGTTGCATCTGTTAGAATGAGCATTCTCTCGGGCCAGAGGTTGCCTTAGAAACCGTGACAGCTGGTGTTACTGGGTGAGTCCTGACTCTGAGCTGGACACACTGTTCCCCACTGTCCTTCGCGGCGAGCACAGTGGGAGCGTTTACAACAGAGTCCAGGAGAGCCTTGTCTCACAAGGCTGGAGGAGAAGAAGACACCTTTGGGGTCCCTACTTGGAGCCCCGCAGGCCCTAAGCAGCAGGGAGCCGCCAGCTGAGGGGCCTGCGGTGTCTGAGGGCCGTCACAGACCACGTGGCCCTGCAGGGAGAGAGCCGCGGGGTCTGGAGGTGCCACCACCTTTGGTGTGTCTCTATACCGCCCGCTTCAGCAGGAGTGGGGGACCCCGGCTCCATCTGCCTGGCTGGGAGAGAGCCTTTCTGGAGGCCCGTCTTGTTGCACTCCCTCTCCATGAGGGGCTGGAACATCCCAGAGGAGCGATGAGAGGGTGGAATGCTGGGCTGGAGAGGTCCGAGAGCAGTGTGGGCGGGGCAGGCTTAGCACCACTGCATCCCCGCCTGGGCCTCAGGACCTTGGTTGGTGATGCACGGGAGGCCCGGGGAGACAGTTCACAGGGCAGAGCACATGTTTTGCATACGGGAGACCTGGATTTGTTCCCTGGCATCGCACGGTCCCCTGAATAGCAGCACTGGCTGGGAGCAGTAGAGCACAGAGCTGGGCGCCACTGTGGGTGTACCCCCTCCCCCAACAATCTGTCCCCTCCCCCCCGCCCCAAAACAAGATGGATTTCCTGACTCCTGGATTTCTGAGGGTTTGGTTTCTCTGCTTCTGTTTGGGGTCCTGGTGGAGGTTCAGGGGGAATTGGGTGAAAGCGTGTTTGAAGGGAACGATTCTGGGCGTGTTTACAAAGCCAGCTCCTCCACCCTCTCTGCTGCAGCCTCCATCCCCTCTGGGTGGATGTGGGCTGGCACTGCGCTGTGCTGGGGTGGCAGAGGAGGTGGCAGGGTCTGTGGGTGGAAACGCCAGCTGCTTTGTTGTGGTTTGGCCTGGCCCAGCCACCGCCTCCATTAATCGCATCGACACCACACTGATGGAGGCGGCTCAGCGCCTTCCTGCACTTATTACCGGAAGGAGGCTGGAACAGCCCCTGATTGAGTGAGTCGATGAGGGAAGCTTCGCTGTTTAACCACTGGCTGGTGGATAGACCCTGTTGCTTTCTGGGAAATCATCGGGAAGGCTGCAGGATGGGCGAGAGAGTGTGGTGGCGGTTGCAAACTCTGCTAGAGGCTCCCGGTTCCTTCCTAGTGCCCGGCCCCATCGGTCCAGGGTGCTCACACCCCTTCAGTCCTGGAGCCATCTCAGGTCCGTCTTGGCCCAGGATCAGAGCAGCCCTCTGGATTAGTGATCACGGTTGGAAGGACCCCACAAGCTGAGATGCCTGGAAGGGAATGAAGGGCGTGTAGAGAATGAGGGTACTGAGGAGGGGTCCCCTGTGAGCTTACAGGCTGCTGGGACACAGGTCCACACACCGGTGATAAAGGATGCATTTTCCTCTCACAACTCTGGGGGCTGAGAGCCAGAAATCCAGGTGGCAGAAGGGCCCCACGCCTGCCCAGGGCCCGAGGGAAGGCCGCTCCCCTGGAAGGTCTGGGGCTGTGGGCAGGGCTTGGCATCCCTTGGTCAGGAGCTCCGCCAGCCTCTGCTGTCACATGGCACCCTCCTGTGTGAGTCTGCCCCTCCTCTGGGGGAACAAACCCAACAGGCCATAGGGGGGCACCCAAATCAGGTATGGCCTCATCTCCACTAACGGCTTCTTCCCAGACCCTGTCTCCAAATGTGGGCATAGGCTGTGGGCTGGCTGTGCCTGTGTTGGAGAGAGCGGGTCCCTTAGCCCTGTCTAGGCACACAGGAAGCCAGTGTGGGGGCATCCACGTGTGCTGCTCCTAGCAGGGCTGTGGCGGGGCCTGGGCTCCGGGTCCCACCTGCATCTGGGTGACGCCTTCCAGCCGTGATGGAGAATGTGCCAGCCACGCTCTTCAGCACAGCAGCCTTGCCAGCTGCTGCCAGCCAAGAGCTGGATGTTACCTTGTGTTTCAGGTAAATCAGAGTTTCTGGACACACTTCTCTGGCCCAGGAGAGTGCTGGGATAATGAGGGGCGGTGGGTGCGCCTGGAGTGCATGTTCTGTTTGTTTGCTTAGAGATGGTCAACACCTGTCGAGGAACGGTTATCCCCAGCATGCCTGGACACGTTGTGACGGGGTCCGGGCAGGAGCCTGGCCATGGGGCGAAGGAGGATGAGCGCATGGAGAACCCCCCCCCCCAGGAGCAGCTGGTCACAGCTCACTTTATTGCCAAACACACGCATTTTTATAGAGGGTCTTGGCTCACAGGAGGTCCAGTCACATAGAGCTGAACACCACTGGCCTATCGTTGTTTTCTACCCTGCTATCCAGTCCAGTCCCCTTCAAGGCTATAATGTTGCAGTTAGGATGACTGGCTTAAGGCGTACGTGATGGTTTCTGTGTTTCAGGCGTACGAGACTAGGAGGTCGAGTGAGGCTCGAGGCCGGACACACGATGCAGGCGCCCTATTTTGCTATCTCTGCCCAGTTACTCCCCTTGCAAGATTTCACTCCAGGGCTGCTTTGCAAGGTCGGGTTTTCGCTGTTCCCCGGCCCGTGGCCTGCTCCACAGACACAGATGACTGGTTTCTGAACAAGAAGCAGGAGGCCAAAGGAGTATGGGCCCAGGGGGACATGGCGATGGTCTTGTAAGGGCAGCTCAAGATGCAACGGTATCAGGAATGTCGGAGAGGCCCTGCAGTGCGGTCACTGGGGGCGCCACCAGTCCGAGCCAGGCGCTGCCCCTTCTTTCCTTCCTGGTGGCAGCTTGTCAGTCCTCAGCTGGAACTGTGCGTCAGAGACAGACCCCTCACCCCAGAAGGTACCCCTCGGTCAGAGTTGAGTAGGCCCCCACCCTCACTCACAGGGGTGCTCCTGGCCGGCACCCCACTGTCCTGTAGAGTGTCCCTACGAACACCCAGGTGGGCAAGGCAGGACGTTTAGAGAGGACGCCGCACCCACAGGTGGTGCCAACTTCACCTCCAGGCCTGCGGGGCCCAAGCAGGGACGGGGTCCCCTGGGAGAGTTCGCCTGTGCTTGGACACGGGTGCATGCTCATGAGAGATTGTCTGTGCTCGGATGTGGATGCCCAGCAGCCAGGGAGCTTGTCTGATTGGATGCGGGTGCACACCAGGGAGAGGTTATCTGTCCTCAGACTTGGGTGCACACCCAGTTCACGGGCGTAAGAGCCTCAGGAAGCCCCTTGGGCAGAAGGCTCAGGTCCTGCCCCCCCCCAGCCTCCCTTTCACAGGAGAAATCATCTGACTTGATGTGTGGCATCAGTCACAGGGCTGCTTTGGGCTGGTGATTCATGGGAGGAGATGGCTGGAGACAACTTAGGACCACCCCCCAACCTCCTCTGTGGACCCCAAAGACAAGGTGAGAAACCTCAGGTTCAACCCAGCTTCTTCAGCAGCAGAATGGGGTGTGGGCAATCCTCGAGGGAGGCTGAGTCACCCACAGGGACACGGCGTATTTGTGCCTGGCCAGCTCTGGATTCCTGATGTCTATCTCGGGTCCTGCAAACCCTTGACTCCCTTTGTGAGAAAAACAGCTTGGTCCTGTAGTTAGCTCATAGGAGCTAACTTTGGGCACTGTTTTAGGATCAGATACTGTATGGGATTCTGATTGCATCCAGAAGGGACATTTGATCTTGTAACTATATCTTTCATTTTTTAATTTTATTTTTTATTGAAACACCGTGAGACAGTTACAAAGTTTTCATGATTGAATTTCAGTCACATAATGATCAAACACCCTTCCCTCCACCAGTGTACATTTTCCACCACCACTGTCCCTAGTATCACTCCCACCCCCCCACCCCACCCCCTGCCTCCAGGCCAGTCACTTTTCTTCTTTCTCTCTACTTTAGGGCGTTAGGGTTTGCAATACAGACACTGAGAGGCCATAATCTTTGGTCTTTTATCTATTTTCAACACACATCTCCCATCCCAAGTGATCCCTCCAACCATCATTGACTTAGTGGTCCCTTCTCTATCCCAACTGCCTTCTCCCCCAGCACCTGAGGCAGGCTTCCAACCATGGAGCAATCCCCCTGGCCCTTGTCTCGTCTGTCCTTGGGTGTTAGTCTCATACTATGTTATTTTATCTTCTTGTGGCTATTTCTTTAATAGCGTTCACCTCTAACAGAGCTTGGAGAACTTGGGGACAACCCCCAGAAGTGCTTGGCCCTGCAGTTCAGGTGTGACATTTTGGTGTTTGGGTTTAGTGATGCAAACTTCTTTCAGGGGTTACCCTCAGACACAAAGGAGATCCTCTGAGACTTAGAAAATTTGGGGTGATGCAGGTGTCCGTTTTATTCGTCTTGCCTTTCAAAACCAGTTGCTTTCTGTGTTCTTACTGTTTCTCAAATATCTTGATTTCTTTGCCACTCATATGTCGGGGGCTGGTTATTCTGGTCCCCAAACCATGTGGGTGAGAGGGATGTGGTGTGCCCTGCTGCTCCGAAAGAAACCCCGGGTGATAGAAACCTGTCACGATCCAGAGACCTCAGAGTCCTGTCTGCTTCTGATCCCTCCCTGCCCTTCATCAGAGCTCCAAGCCCATCCCCACTGCAGGGCCTTTGCACTGGCTACTCTTCCTGGTGGCAGTGGCAGTGCTTTTCTGGCCATCCGCCTCCAATAGCCTTCCCTAGTGCTCTGTGTTCTTGTCCCCCCTCTCATTCTGTGTTCAGACCTTTGACCACTCCCTGACCTATGTCGTCTTTGTCTAGCTCTCCCACCAGAAGAAATGAACTGCTGTAAGTGGGATCTGGTGTCTGTCTTAGAGGTGGTCACATGCCTGCCTAGCTCTTGGCTCACTGTGGATGCTCAGGAAAGACAGACTAGCAGAGTCTCTGGGCCCCACCACTAGAATTCTGTCATGCTGTTGGGAAGAAGCCTCCCCCCATTACTGCCTTGTACTGTGGGGAACAAGTCTCCCCACCATGTTCTGCCTGAGTCGGACCCTCACAGGATTATCAGTCCCAGGCAACAAGGACTGGCCACTGTGGGACCCGAGCGTGCAGCAGATCTTGGGGAACATTGTCCTTGGTAGGGTCTGGGGCCTCAGGCAGCCTGCAGAGCCCAGCAGGGCGGGGCCCTCTAGAGAAGGGCTCGTGTTTCTCCACCCTGCTGGCTCCGTCCTGTGCGTTATTAGGGGTGTCAGTGATGAAGTACCCCGTCTCTGCAGAGAACCATGCCACTCACTCCAGGAGGAACAGAGAGGGTCTGAAACTACGTTCTGAGCATATGGGGCTCCCAGACGGCCCCTCCAGTCTGCAAGGACGGCCGCACACCTCCAGCACGTGGGTGCCTTCTGGAGGGGGCCGGGGGGCAGGTCCACTGCTCTTGTGTGGGGCCAGTCATCGTCCTGACCATTCCTCCATGACTCTGCAGGGGATTACTGGCCTCTGAGCCACAGGAAAGTAGACCTTGGGGCGTGAGGTCCTTCCTGGGGTTGCCACACTCTCCCCTTTCCTGCTTTTTTGCAAGGAGGAGGCTACCTCCCACAGGCCAGAGCCCCGTCCCTGCCCACCTCCCCAGGACAGATGCCTTGGAGGGCTCTCCAGGCGCCGGGTCTCAACCAGGTCCTGTTTCCCTTCAGTCATTCCCTTCAGTGAGTGCCACCCGTAAGGGCTCCAGAAGTGAGGGGCACTGAGCATGCCCTTTCTCTTGGTGAATTGGCAAAAACTCTGTGTCCACCGAAGTGTTTGCAGCTGCCAGGGTCCAGGGAAGGCCCTGGAGCCAGCACAGCTCCAGGGCAGCCAGTGCACTGTTCCTCTGTTGGTGCAGTTACGGCTAGGGAAGGGGAGGGGAGGGTGCAGCTTTGAGTCAGTCAGCCCCGCACTCTGCACTCAAGGTGCTCCAGCGTCTCTGCTCAGCTTCCTGGGGTGAGAGAGACTGTCATTCTCCCAATTCACGTTCCTCCCTTCCCACGTCTTCTCCCTTCTCTCCTCTCCCCTCTCACCCTCCCCTTCCATCCTTTTTTCTCCCATCCCCTCCCCTCTCCTCCCTTCTCTCTACTGTCCTCTGATCCCCTCTTTCCCCTTCCCTCTCTTCTCCTACCCTCCCTCCCATCTCTTCTCCTCCTCTTCCTTCTCCCCTCTCCTTCATTCCTCTGCCCTCTCCTCCTCCCCACTTCCCTCTCTTCCTTCCTGCCCCCTCTCCTACATTCTCCTGCCACTCGTCCCCTCTCTTCCCCTCCTCTCACTTCTCCTGTCCTACTCTACTCTCCATTTCCTTCCCTTCTCCTCCCCTCCTGTTCTGTCTTCCCCCTCCACTTCTTCAAGCCCCTGGACCTCAAACATGGTTGGCCAGTGGACAAGGACTAAAGGCCTCACAAACCAACCTCCCCACAAAGCCTCGTGTGGGAAGCTGGACTTGGTGACCCCCGAGCTCCCTGCCCATATCCTGATCTTAAGGAGGCCCCAGAGATTGTGCTTGGCTGACCAGTAAGCCACTGTTGCAAGCATCTGCCCCTTTGAACTCGCTAAACTGACAAGCCTGGATGCTGACCAAGTCGGGGGGAGGGTCTTCAAATATGCCAAATATTATGCAAACTGTTGAAAGTGAATTATCATTTCTTTGTCTTCTCCCAACCCTAAATGAAGAGAAACTCCCAGCACCCCCCTCCAATTTCTGGATGGTACTGTTGTATTGGGGAGCTGTTTCTTCTGACTCTGAGCCAACTAATTCAGATTCTGGTAAAAATGGTATGTGGCCAGGGGAATAGATGCCCCCTCCCTTGTACACCCTGCTAGAGTGAGGGCGCTAGATGGGGAGTTAGGGAACTGGAGAAGGGATTGACAAACATCGTTGAAAGAACTGGGTTGGTACTTGCACTTCTCAGTTGAGGAAGCCAAGAACTCCAGTCAGCTTCAGGGTCGTCCTCTATACCATGAAACGTTTGCATATTTCTGAAGTTCCTCCGTACAGGTAGGGTATCACCAGCACTAGAATGGACACATATGCAGGGTTCCAGTGACTCCATACATGATCAACACAAGGATGTACCTGAGAATCACCTGGGGAGCCAAAAGAACCCCACCAGGATGCAACTCAGGCTTCTTAGACCAGTTGCTGAGGAGTGAAATCTGGAATATGCATTTGGTTTTCATTTTTCCTTATTGGTTCCAGGGGTGGCCAATGTGGAGAATCATTATTTAAAGTGCCTCTCAGATATGCCATTGGGACCGTGGCTCCTTGATAATTATTTTCCCAGGGAAGATCATATTCATCCTTGAAGGAGAGATTACACTTTAGAAATTGCCAAGAGAAAGGTTCATCAAATCAGTAATGCCACTTAAGTTGTTTCCAAAAAGGAGTCAGGAGTTCTTCCAGATAGCAGAGTCAAATCCCATTTGGTGTGGTTAGGAGCCATTTCTTACAGAGGCATTTCCTTCCCAGACTGTTGTCTCTGGCAGCATTTGTGAGTGTCTGTGGATTAGAGGCATGGTGGTACAACAGCAAAGGGCCTTGGGGAGACCCTCAGTCTAGTGGGGGCACTGCCAGTAACCACCCAGTGCCATAAGGAACCTTCATTCTATTCGTGTAAACTTAACCCTCGGAGATGCCATTTCGAAGGATTGTCCACCTTCCGTTGACTTTTCCAGCCAGTACAACTGCCAAGAGGATGCACATAGCTTGGCCGTGTTTGTTTCCAAGATGTAGGAACCAGCCCAGTGATGGTGGATAAAGAAACTAAGAGTCTAGAGAATGCTAAGCAGGAGCTCTCTTTTCCCTCTCTTTTAAACACACCATCCGTTGCCTTTCCTAGAATTTAGACTTGAAAGGGTTTAAAACCATCATTTCCTGTAAAGCAAACTTGAGAATGAGGCCAAAAGATGGGCAAATTTGGGTCAGATTGATAGTACAGTGGGTAGAGTGTTTGCCTTGCATGCAGTCAGCTCAAGTTCAATCCCCAGCATCCCATACGGTCCCCTGGGCACCGCCAGGAGTAATTCCTGAGTGCAGAGCCAGGAGTAACCCCTGAGCATATGTGACCCCAAAAATTCAAAAAAGATGGGCAAATTCTGTGATATGGAAAAAGTTTGTTGAGGGTAGTCTGTGGTCTGTGGGGGCACCCCATGAGTACCTAATTATCCTCCTCCCTTCCCACCATTCCCTTGCTGACTGCAGCCCTTCACTCTGTATCTCCCAGTCAGAGCAGTCTTGCCATATGATGGGATGTGCCCAATCCACCCATTAGTGTGGACTTAACTGCATTTCGGAGGGACTGTCCGCCTACCATTGGCTTTTCCAGACAACACAACTGCCAAGAGGATGCACATAGCCCTGCTGTGTTTGTTTCTGAGATGTAGGAATCAGCCCAGTGTCAGAGGATAAAGAAACAGAGTGGAGAATGCTAGACATGTGATCACCATTTTTTTCTTTTTTGAAGCTCAATTTGATAAGGTTTAATTTTTTATAAATAGGATAGGGACTGGAACGATAGCACAGCAGGTAGGGCAAATGGCTGACCTGAGTTTGATTCCTCTATCCCTCTCGGAGAGCCTGGCAAGTGACCGAGAGTATCCCGCCTACACGGCAGAGCCTGGCAAGCTACCCCTGGCATATTCGATATGCCAAAAGCAGTAACAAAAGTCTCACAATGGAGATGTTACTGGTGCCCACCCGAGCAAATCGATGAACAATGGGATGACAGTGATACAGTGCAGGATAGGTATGCCATTCTGCAGAAGATTTCTAGAACATACCTATCTCACTTAAATAAAATTTTATTCCTATTTAACACAAGTTCCCCCATTTTCCTGTCCCCTAGCCCCTGGTAGTCATACTTACACTCTTTGATTCTGTGAGTGAATGAAATGAAATATTTTAGTAGTTAAATAGAATCTTGAAGTATAATCTAAGTAGAATTTTGCTCTTCCATAATTGGCTTATTTCTGTTTGCCTAATGGCATCAAAATTCACTCATGTTTTCTGTGGCTGACTTTCCATTTTTTAAGGTTGAATAATATTCCTTCACACATATTATTATAACCTACTTCTCTATATCTTAAGCCTACTTCTCCCTCTGGGAGAATCTGGCAAACTACCGAGAGTTTCCTGCCCACATCGGAGAGCCTCGCAAAGTCCCCGTGGTGTATTAATATGTCAAAACCAGTAACAAGCTGGGTCTCATTCCCGTGACCCTGATATAGCCTCCAATGCAGCATCGTTGGGAAGGATGAGTAGAGAAATTTGACGATCAATAGATGATGATGATGATGATGAATATTCCTTCATATGTATTATTCACATATATGTATACCACATTCTGCTTATTGCTCCACTGATGGATATTTATGCTAGTTTTGTATCTTTGCTATCATGATTAGTACAGCAGGGAGCATGAAGTACTCATATACTCTTTCAGATCCTGTTTGTGATTGCTAGATCATGCAGAAATACATTTTTTCTGCTATGCAGGCATTGGACATAGTGCCCCACACATAATAATTCTATTTTTAATGTGATGACCTTCCTTATTATTTTCCATGGTGGCTGCAATATTTTTCACTACTGCCAGCAGTGTGCAGGGGGTTCCATTTCCTGAGGGTCCCCTCTAACTGCCCCTCCCCTTCCATCTGATGACAGTATGTGAGGAGACCTGGGGGCCACAGTGGCCTCCGTCACAACTCTCTGTCTCTTGTCCTCTCTTTCTCATGCAGTCTCTAGGCGTGGCCCTGCAGGGAGTTGTCTGTGCATTTGTGAATTCAGTTCATTCATACACACACATGTGTATGTTTACCTACCCCTGTTCTGTGGCATTCCTGACTTCCGGGGATTAACAACTTCCTGAGGGAAAACAGACAAGGAACATGTTCACGTAGAGCTGAGCAGGTGGGAATGGGCCTTGTGATAAGGGTAAGGAGGGCAGGAGTTAGAGAGATTGCACAACAGGTGGGACACTTACCGTGAATGAGACCAACTCAGGTCCAGTCCCCGATACCCCAGATAGACCCCCAGCTCTGCCAGGAGTGATCCCTGAGTGCAGCCAGGAGTACCACCAAATGTGACTGACCCCCCCAAAAAAACAAGGCAAACAAAAAAAACAAACAAACCCAAGAAAAAGCAAAAGGTAAGGAGGGCAGCCCCTTCTTCTCCCACCACGAGGTGACCTTATGCCCATTTTATAGATGCTGGAACTGTACTGAGACTTAAATCGCTGTCCAAGGTGCTGAGGCTGTTGAATGAGTTGACACTCAAACCCAGGGCTGCCTGCCTCTTTATAGAAGACATATGGTCAGGACTGACAGAGGTGACAAAGATATAGACTGGAGCATAGATGGGACCCAGAGGAACCCGTGTCCTCAAGGAGAGTTCAGCCTGGTGTGGGAAAGGCTGAACAGAGACTGCTGGTCAATTCTGGACAGGACTGCTTACAGAGTTTGCAGTGGGCCCTGTCCATGGAACCCCCTCTGCGTGGCCTGGGACTCTGGGAAGGTGGGGGTTTCCCAGGCATAGTTTGTAGAGTTTGTGAACTGGCCTGATGCAGGTGTTGTTCTGGTCCGAGGAAGTAGCACCCGGAGAGGCAGGGAAGTAGAGTCCTGACGGACTGCAAGGACAGTGGCAGGCTCTTCTCCAAGCTGTTCTCCGATATCCAGCATGGGAGAGACCACAGACTGCCCTAGGACCCCAGTGTCTGTGGCTTCCCTGCCCTTTCTCGCCCCTGTTCCCTCTCCTCTCCCTCCTCTCCCTGCCCCCACCTTTGCCACCTCTCCCCCTGCCTTACTCCTTGCACTTGCCATAGATACCAGGAGGAAAGGCTGACCCTGCTGCCATCGAGACAATTTAAATCAGTGAGACGTAGGTGTGGCCTTGAAAGGGACCTACCTCCTGTCTGCACTGTGATTTGGCTCCACTGGGGAGAATCGATTACTGGGGTATTTCATGCATTTATTAATTAATGATCTAGACCTGTAGCCTCCAGTCACTCCCAGCCCTGTCTTTCCCCTCTAGTATTCACCAGAAGATGGAAAGAACTGCTTCCATTGGCTGTGGGGTGTGGGAGGGCACACACCACACCTGGCCCATCCCATCTGCTGTTTCTGTCCCCTTCTCCACAGTGAACCTCTAAAGCAGCTAAAAAAAATACAAAGATCAACTCACTGAGAATCCGACAGGGGAGGCATTAGCTTGTGGGTGATGGTAAATCGATACAGCTACAAATAGAAGCTGGTGAGATGTGTCCCAAAGACAGGCAGGCAAAAGGATGAGGAATGGAAACAGTGATGTAGGAGGAAAACTCCAGAGTTCTCAGGTGTGAGGTGCTGATGGTGAGAAATGAGGAATTCCATGGAACGTTCTTAGCATCATGTGAAAAGGTTAACTCTGTGGGCTGGAGAGGGAGTGAGAGGGTTAGCACCTTGCATATGGCTAAGCCTCTTTTCATCTCTGGCACTGCATGTGCTTTCTCACGAACTCCCACGGGTCACTCCTGAGCTTGAAGTAGGCCCTGAGCCTACTCCGGGGTGAGGTCCAGGAAGAAAAAGAAAGAAAAGAAAAGGTGAATGTAGTGTGCATGAGTTTGGTTTGGGGAAAGTGCTGCTCTGGCCATTCTGGGCAGACCTCTTACCTGTTTCAGAACAATTGGCAGATCTTGCTGTCCACAGCACCCCAAAACTGGGGCACAGTGTGGGCACCGTCTCTGGGCACCTCTTTCTCCTGCTCACCTTCAGGGAGCTAGAACAGGGCTATGACATGGTAGCCAGGAAACTGCTGGGGGCTCCGTGAGACCCTGGAGAGAGCCCCCAGCTCTCCCAGGGTCGCTACCCATGTGTGAAACAAAAGAGGGAGTTTTGACTGCAGCAGAAAGGAGCTGAGAGGGGCTCTGAGGCCTGGCACAGGGCAGCCCAATACTACCCAGGAAGCCTCACTTTCCCAGACGGACCCAGTAACATGTCCTATGGACTCTGGAAAAGATGCTTCCGGACAAAGAAGATGCCACCCATTATTCCACCTTTTCTCTTGTCTCTCCCTCCCTCCCCCCACTCTCTCTCCCTCTCCCTCCCTTTCTCTCTCCCTCTTCCCTCTCCCTCCCTCTCTCCCTTCCTCTTTCTTTCTCCCTCCCTATCCCTCCCTCCCCCTCCTCTCTCTTTTACACACACACACACACACACACACTATAAAGACCTTTTACTACATATGGAGTTTGAATTTTTTATTTTAATTTAGTTTGGATTAGTTTACCCTTCGCATATCATGGACATCTTGCCAAGTCACAGTTAGTTTGAAAACATGATTGTGAGTGACTATGTGATGTTATATTATTGGGTTTCACCATAATTTACAGCCATTTTTCCTGAGGATTTTTAGGATGTTCCTTGTTTATTTATTTATTATAACCATTTTGAATTAGAAATAATCATTTAATCACAAAAATGTAATTACCTATAGGCCCACCTCTGGAATAGATTAATCCTTTGGAATAGACTCCTAGGAGTACATTACTGGGTCCAAGGCATGATAAGTCTTCATTTCTTGCCAAAAGAAAAGGTTGTATAGGGGCTGGAGCGATAGCACAGCAGGTAGGGCATTTGCCTTGCACGCAGCTGACCCGGGTTCGATTCCCAGCATCCCATAGGGTCCCCTGAGCACCGCCAGGAGTGATTCCTGAGTGCAGAGCCAGGAGTAACCCCTGTGCAATGCTGGGTGTGACCCAAAAAGCAAAAAAAAAAAAGCTTGTATAGATTTACACCTTTGAAGTGAGTTTTAAAAGATGAGAGATCTTCTGTGAAATGTAGACAACAGTATGACATGGAATTTTTCTTCAGTGATGATTGTATTTCTACAGAAAGCAAGAAACTTGGTGACCAGCCCCGTCTTCTCAGCCTATCCTCTGTGTGAGGTAATCATTATAAGAGTGTGCTGTGGAATATTCCTGTCCATACATTTATTCAAAATAAATGTTACTCCTATCTGCACTTTTTATAAACCTTCCATTTCTTGGGTCTTTAAATTTCTCATTCAGGGGCCAGAGAAAGTCCAGCAGGTAAGATCCTTGCCTTGCACGCAGTCAATGCAGGTGCCATTTCGACACCACATGTGGTCCCCTGAGCACAGAGCCAGGAGTAAGCCCTGAGCACTGCTAAGTGTCACCCACAAATCAATAATAAATAAATAAATAAATTAATTAATTAATAAATACATTCCTCACTCAGAGTCTCCCACAGGGTGGCTAGTTCTCAGAACCTCTCAGTGTGACCTGGGGAAGCAACTGTGTGAAAGAAACATAGACCTCAAGGCAGGATTCTCTCTGAGCTAGTGGGTAATAGCCAAGCAGGAGGAGGGATGTACCCCGCTGTACAGGTTGTGCAGTGCACACCTTTGTACGTCAGTTGTGCGACCACCATCATTCTGTTGGCTGCAGGGAAATAGGGAAGCTTGTGGAGCCAGAGGCCTTCGGAGATCAGGTCTGCAATGTAAGGACCAAATGAGTCATTACACTTAAAGCACTTAGAACAGGGACTGGGATCAGGTGATCATCAGGAAATACTGTGATTCTTCCTCCTGTGAGTAAAAAATGCTCCTCATGTTCACAGGAAATGAGTCCCAAGAAACACAGATCAGAGGAACACATATTTTTTTAAGTGGCTAGGTATTACAGAGATTTTTCATGGGGGTTGGGGGAATTGAAGTTGTTGATTGGTCAGTGAGTTGCGTGAGAAAAGCTGCCAGGACAGGTCTGGGCATCTAAGAACAAAGATTGTGTGATCCTGTCTCAGCTGAGAAGAGCAGCTTCCTCTTTCTGCCATGCCAGGCAATTACTACGTTACAAAAGAGTAGATAGGTGGTCGTTTATAAAGCAAGAAAATAATCAGTGAAAAGTAAGTAATGGGCATTAATACTGGAAGCAGTTAGGAAACTGGTAGTGAAACCCCTGGGTTCTGGAACCATCTGAGCAGAAAGGAATGTGGCATTGTAAATCCGAAGTCCTGGGAGGGTTCTCATGGATCCATTTCTTGCCTTCTGCTTTGTCTTCATTTTTTCTCCAAGAAATGGGGATAACAAGCAAACCCTCACCCTGATGATGCCAGGCATGAAGGGAAAGCTGGACTGGTGGGGGGAATGCTCTGAACCCTGGAGAGCCCTGGACAATGGGGGCTTTTTGCCACAGATGCAGTCTGCTGCTAGCACGCACAAACCCGCTTCTCTGCTTCTGCTGCCTACTCTGCAGTGGCAAGTCAGCGGACTCTCATGTGCCGAGAGGGAAGCATACGGATTCTTCTCATACTTGCCAGCCATGCCACGCTTCAGAGCCATTGGCAGGCGTTTGCTGTGGTCCTGGCACCCTCTTGGATGGGGGCGGGGCCATGCAGTGGGGCATGTGGACTCCATGGACACCAGGGAAGACAAAAGCCACTGTCTCCCCACCACCTACATGCTCGGTGCTCACTGGGTTGCTTTGTTCCCCTCCTTTCCAAGGGCCGAGGAGGAATGTACAGCTAAGCAGAATCCTCTCCCCTCCCAGCCCCAGGTCACCATTCAGGAAAATGTGGAGTGATGTGACGGGCAGGTGCAGGGGCAAGCGGGGGACCGTGGACAGGGTTGTAGACCTTGAACTAGGAGATCTGAGTTCTCATCTGCCACTCACTGGGTGAGCTTATGGCATGACTCGAACTCTATCCGAGTCTCGCTCTCTCCATCTGTGCTGGGGACCAAGGTCCCTGCATCTTTGGATCTTGTGAGGGATGGGAATCACTGGCGTGGTCTTCATCGCTCAGGCTGCTTAAACCAAACTCAGCCTCCGTGGCTTAGCCATAACTATTAATTTCCTCACAGTGCAGGTAGCCCGAGTGCACACTCAGAATGCTAGCACGGTCATTCTGCTCATCCCACTTGCAGATGGCAGCCTTACATGGTGGAAGGAGAGAGAGGAGAAGTTTCATTTCTTCTGATGAAACCACCAGCCCTACTGGAATAGGGTCCTGTCCTTCATGGCCCTACTTCACCGACCCTGGCTCCGGGTGCAGTTCCATTTAGGGGGTATGGTTTCAACCCTTGCATGTTGGAAGACACAGCTCAGTTATTAGCTTCCAGGAAAGTAGAACTAGACAACATCTTAGAAAGGAAGTTTGAAAATATCAAAGAATAGAACATGAACGTTTAAATAAGGAACTAGTCTCAACCGGAATCTACAAACCAATTTCTTTCAAATTCAGAGCAATGTAGAACCAATGCCAGAGTTGGTGGAGACCAGCTAAGGTTCTGCAAACAGTTTTATGTAATGAAAAGTAAATATTGGAGGGCTGGAATGATAGTGCTATGGGTAGGGCACTCGTCTTGCACACAGTCAACCTGGGTTAGAACCCAGCACCCCATAGTCCCCTGATCTCTGCCAGGAGTGATCCCTGAGCAGAGCTAGGAATATGGCCCCAAAAACAAAAAAAGAAAAGTAAATGTAGGAAAATTTGAGAAACCAGGCTGATCCTCTCCCCCTTCCCACTCCCCCACCTCTGCAGTGGGATATCAATGCCACAGAGTATCAGGACAGAGAAAATTCTTTAGCAGGCTTCTTAGAGCTTCCCTTGCACCCCCTCCCCCCCACACACAGAGTCTTGACATCCTAAAGCCCAGGTGAGACCAGTCTCTAACCACACCATTATGTATTCTTTCCCTTTTGCTGTAAGAAGGATGGGGAATAGTATCCAGGGGTTAAGAGTGGAAAAAGGAATAGTGGTCATGCTTCTTGATGGCCATCCACAATTCTCCAGTTCTTGTACACACTTTCTGTCATTTTGCCCGGTAAGGTGTGCGAAGGGGCGGGACACTGGGCCAGGTCTTTACCTGTTGAGACCCGGCAGCTCCACTATCATTCTCTGAGACATCAAGTTGCATGGAACGAAATCTGTCTGGCTAACTGCAGAGGTGGAGAGGCCTTCGATAGGAGAACCAGCTGCCCAGGGTTTGCTGAAAGGGGACAGGAAGGTCCATTCTGTTCAACATGCTTTTACCGAGCCGCCACTGTACCAGGGAAAGGGGAGAACAAGAGCAGTAATTTGGAAACAGCCTAGTCCTCTTGAGGTTCACTGTTACCAGGAAGACTGGTGTGAAACACATGATCACAACAACCCCAGGGTGTTGTTGTGGGGGGAGGACAGTGTGCCCAAAGAAGACACTGGGGTGGTATTGGGGGCAGTAGTCAAGTGACCGGGTCAGGGAAGCACTCCTTCCTCTCTGGGCCTCATCTCTCTTAGCATCTCTCCCCCACTGCAGTTAACACCACCCCTCAAACCCAGGCAAGCTCCACATACCACTTTCCCTGTTTATGTATTTGATTTGGGAGTGCCTTCAGTGAATCCATCTAATGCGTCTACAGTCTGACTCATTTTTCTTAGCTAATGTTTGTAGGTCATCTTCATTCCTGAAGGATAGTTTTGTTCTCTCTAGAATTCTGGGCTTACGGTTGTTGTTTTTTTCTTTCATAATGTCAAGGATATTGTTTCCCTGTTCTTTGACTGATATTTCACTTTTTTAAAATTTAATTTTAAGACACCGTGGTTTACGAAGTTGTTCATAATAGAGTTGTTTTAGGCTTACTTGTTCATAATAGAGTTGTTTTAGGCTTACAATGTTCCAACATTGATCCCATCGCCAATGTCCCCTTCTTTCCAACAATGTCCCCATCCACCCCCGGCCCCTTGGCAGGCATATCACACATTTATTTTATATAACTTGTTCCAACCAAAGCCACAGAGGCAGCCTGGAGATTTTGTTCTGTTTTATTTTGTGTTGGAGTCACACCTGGTCATGCTCAGGGCTTACTCATGGCTCTGTTCTCAGGGATCACCCCTGGTGGTGCTCAGGGGACCCTCTAGGACGCTGGGAATCAAACCTGAGTCATCTGTGTGCATGACAAGCACCGTCCCCGCTGTCCTGTCTCTCCAGCCCTAGTTGCCTGGAAATTTCTGACTAGAGCCTCAGTTTCTTCAGCTCTTCAGATGGACAAGATCAGGGAGTGGCTCAAAGGGCTGAAGCACATGCTTTATGTTTGGGATGCCTGGGCTTGATCCCCGGCACTGCAAGGTCCCCTGAGCACCCCCAGCAGCAGTCCCTGACACTGAGTAGCCCTGAGCACTGTTGGGCGTGATCCTTTTTAAAAAGGGACAATATCATTGTGTGTGGGCTGGAGCGATAGCACAGCGGGTAGGGTGTTTGCCTTACACGTGGTTGACCAGGGTTCGATTCCTCTGTCCCTCTCGAAGAGCCCGGCAAGCTACCAAGAGTATTCTGCTGCACAGCAGAGCCTGGCAAGTTACTCGTGTCATATTCGATATGCCAAAAACAGTAACAACAAGTCTCACAATGGAGACATTACTGGTGCCCGCTCGAGCAAATCGGTGAACAACGGGAAAATAGTGCTACAGTGCTACAATTTGTTTCAACAACAATAGAAGAATGGCTAATGGAATTATCAGAAAATGTCAGAAAATAAATCATTACAAATCAATTTGCCCTGATTGATTGCTATGTTTTTTTGCCTTTTTAATCTGTAGAGGGCAACCATATGCAACATTAGTGAGTACTAAGCTCAGTTTCACATAATGGGAAGTTTCTCCTATCCTTTAAAGGAGCTCCTATGACAGTTCTTGCAAAAATGGTTTCAAGGCTATGAATTCCCTATGCTGTCGCCTTTCCATGAATATCTGTAAAATTCCTTCAAATCTGAGTGATAATCTAGTTGAATAGAGTATATTTTTGTGAGATGTTCATTTTATTGAGTTTATGCCATATCCTTCTATTTTCAACCTTCTTTTTTTTAACTGAATCATCCTTTTTTTTTTAACTGAATCACTATGAGATGCACAGTTACAAAGCTGTTTATGGTTGGATTTTAGTCATACAATGTTCCAACACCCATTCCTCCACCAGTGTACATTTCCCACCACAATGTCCCCAGTTTCCCTACCCCCACCCCCTTATTTCTCTCTACATATACTTTCTTTCTCTCTCTCCTTTTGGGCACTATAGTTTGCAACACAGGTTCTGAGAGGTTATTATGTTTGTTCCTTTACCTACTTTCAGCACGCAGTTCCTATCCAGAGTGATCATTTCTAACTATCATTGTCATAGTGGTCCATTCTCTATCCCAACTGTCTTCTCCCCCCAGCAGTTGAGGGAGCTTCCAACAAGGACCAATCCTTCTGGCCCTTGTTTCTACTGTCCTTGGGTGTTAGTCTCATACTATGTCTTTTATATATCAAAATGAGTGCAGTCATTCTATGTCTGTCCCTCTCCTTCTGACTCATTTCACTCACCATGATGCTCTCCATGTCCATCCATTTATAAGTGAATTTCATGACTTTATTTTTCCTGTCCACCTTCTGTTCTTACCTAGTAGTTTTTTCCTCATCTTGGAGTCCCTTGATATTTTGTTCAGCTTCTATTATTATATTATTCAGAGCTTTTATTGACTTTTTTTTTACAAAACTACCATGTTCTTCATTTCTGATTATGTGGTTTTATTTTTTTATTTGACTCTTATACTTTCTTGTGCTTTGCTATCTGTGCCATCACTTCTTTGAGATTGTTAACTATCCTCATCATAGCAGCTTTAAAGACATTGCCTGAGGGTTCACTGTCATTTATGTCTGCTGCTGTATTGTTTTTGCTTATTGAATATGATGGGCTTCTATGTGTTTTCCCCATTGGCTTTCTTGTGTTCTTGCTATGCTGGGGTGGTTCTTTGTAGTTAGATCCCTGGGAAGATATTCAGGGACTAGGCTGGAGATTTCTGTCTTCTCTGCCTGTCCTTACTGAAAGACAGGAAACATAACTATGACCAGTGTGTAATCTGTTGAGTAGATCTGTCGAAGCTGTGCGCTTCAGGAACTGTAGTGTGAACCCTTAATACTCTACAGGTCAGGTGTGGAGGCTGCGGGAACCCACCTGGTACGGCAGGGTTCTGCCTCCCATTCTGTAGCAGCCCAAGGCAAGCCTCACCTGGAGTCTCATTGCGCTTTTTAAAAAATTATTAAAATAATAAATTAATAATAATAATAATCACTGTCACTGTCATCCCGTTGTTCATTGATTTACTCGAATGGTTCCAGTAACGTCTCCATTCATCCCAGCCCTGAGATTTTAGCAGCCTCTCCTTACTCATCTTTCCCAATGATTGGAGGTTATTTCTTTATTAATAATAATAGCACTGCACTATAGCACTGTTGTCCCATTGTTCATGGATTTGCTCAAGTGGGCACCAGTAACGTCTCCATTGTGAGACTTGTTTTTACTGTTTTTGGCATATCAAATACGCCATGGGTAGCTTGCTAGGCTCTGCCGTGTGGGCGGGATACTCTCTGTAGCTTGCTGGGCTCTCTGAGAGGGGTGGAGGAATCAAACCCGGGTCGACTGCATGCAAGGCAAATGCCCTACCCACTGTGCTATTGCTCCAGTCCAATAATAATAATAAAATAAAAAATTATTATAAAGCGTTACTTAAAATTTGATTCTTTGAAATTGATGGGTCATTTTATGAACCCTGGGGTACTTTCAAGATTCTCTCCCTATCTTTGTTTTCTAAACAGTTGTTCCACAATGTTATTAGGAATAATTTTCTTCATAGTCCACTTCTCTGAAATTTCCTGGAATCCCAGAATTTGTCTTTTTTTTTGGTGGTGGTCTATTGCAAAATGGAAGGTGTTGGCCATTATTTTGTCAAATAGTTTCTACCCCTTTTATCTGTTTTTCTTCCTTTCTAGAATCCAAATACATATCAGATATCTTTTGGTATCTGGCCACAGGGCCTGAATAATCTTCCATTGTATGCACATCTCTATCAATTTTCTGTTGATGGACACTTAAGCTATTTCCATGTTTTGGCTCTTATAATAATAATGCTATAAGGATGGGAGTACCAATAACTTTTCTTTCTTTTTTTTTTTTAAGTTTTGGTAGATATGTGGGTGGGGAGGGATTTGCACTGCTTCTGGCAGTGTTCAGGATTTACTCCTAGCTTTGCACTCAGAGGTCACTTCTGGCAGGCTCAGGTCCTGGTGGATTAGGGGAACCATATAAGGTACCGGGATAGCCCAGGTCAGCCGCATGAGAGGTACATGCTCTACTAGCTATTCTATAGCTCCGACCTCACAAATATCTTTTCAAGGAAATGTCATTCCCTTTGGTTAAATAACTGGATCATATAGTATTTCTCTTTTAAATTTTTTGAAGAACATCTGTGTTGTTCTCATAATGCCTTACTATTATGCATAACCTAGTTCTCCCTCTCAGAGAACCTGGCAAGCTACCAAGAGTTTCCTGCCTGTATGGGAGAGCCTGGCAAACTCCCCGTGGCATATTCATATGCCAAAACCAGTAACAATGATGGGTCTCATTCCCCTGACCCTGAAAGAGTTTCCAGTGAAGCACCATTGGGAAGGATGAGTAACAGGAGGCTTCTAAAATCTCAGGGCTAGGACAAATGAGACCACTCGAGAAAGTCGACAATCAACGGGATGATAATGATGATGATGATGATGATGATGATGATAATGATGATGATGATGATGATGATGATTACTAATATGTATTTCCTTTAACAAAGCACAAGGATTCCCTTTTCTCCACGTGCTTACAGACTTATTTTTTCTTTCTTTTTGACATAGTCATTTGATAGTAGGACATGATATCTCTTTGAGGTTTTGACTAGCATTTCTCTGACTGGTAATGTTGAGCACCTTTTCATCTACTTATTAACTATCTGTAGGTCTTCTTTTTAAAAATGTCTCTTCAGATCCTTTGCCCATTTTTATTTTTTCTTTTTGTGGCTCCTATTTTATTTTTGTTTGTTTATTTATTTATTTATTTTTACTGAATCACTGTGAGATACAGTTACAAAGCTTTTGCGGTCAGGTTTTAGTCATAGAGTGTTCCAACACACGTCTCTCCACCAGTGTACATTTTCAATCACCAATATCCCTCACATTCATCCTGTTCCCCCTCTGTCCCCAAGTTTGCCTCATGGCAGCTGTTTTTCTTCTTTTTCTCCCTCTACTTATGGGCATTATGATTTGCAATACAGATACTGAGATGTCTTTGCCCGTTTTCAATTGGATTGTTTACTTGTTTTATTTTATAAATTTTATGAGTGCTTTTTATGCTTTGGTGTTAACTCCTTATATATATGATTATATATATGTATATATATATAAATACTGTGTAAATATTTTCCCCACCTCCACATGTTGCTTTTTCCATCTTCTTGTTTGTCATTATTTGTTATGCAGATATTTTACATGTAGTCCCAATTGTTTAATTTTTGCTTTATTTATTTTAGTTTTAGTGTCAAATAAAAAGTATTTGCCAAAACCCTTTCAAAGGGTTGTTACTTATGTTTTTTCTAAGAGTCTTGTGATTTTAGGTCTTATGTTCAATTACTTATTCAATTTCGAATTGTTTTATGTGGTATAAGAAAGTGTTTCAGTTCCATTATTTTGCATAAGATTGTCTAATTTTCCAAAACTGTTTAAATAAAGAGATTATCCTTTGTCCATTGTATTTCATTGTATTTTCTTTGCTGTTTTATTGCAAACTAATTGACCATATATGAAATTCCCTCTTCCCACTATCTTTATTCTGTTTCATTAGTCTATGTGAGTCTGTTTAGATGCCAGGACATTTTGTTTTTATTGCTATAGCTTTGTGATGTAGTTTGTAACCAGCTTTGTTCTTCCTGAAGGTTGCTTTGACTACTCAAGGGTCTTTTGTGTTACCACACAAATTTTAGGATTGTTTAGTCTATTTCTTTGAAGAGTGCTATTGGGATTTTGATGGAGATTATATTGAATCTAGAGATAACTTTGGTTAGTATGAACATTTTTGATTACATTAATTTTTCTTCAACCTGTTTGCATGGAATATATTTTTATTTGTGTCTACTTCAGTTTTTAAATCAATATTATATAGTTCTTAGTACATGTATTGTACCTGATTGGTTGAATTTGTTACTAGTCTTTTTTTGTTTTTTAATAAAATTATAAATAGGACCAGTTTCTTAATCTCTTTTTTTTTTTGCTTTTTGGGTCACACCCGGCAACACACAGGGGTTATTCCTGGCTCTGCACTCAGGAATTTCCCCTGGCGGTGCTCAAGAGACCATATGGGATGCTGGGAATCGAACCCGGGTTGGCCACGTGCAAGGCAAACGCCCTACCTGCTGTGCTATTGCTCTAGCCCCCGAGTTTCTTAATCTCTTTCTGACAGTTTCTTACTAGTGTATGGAAGTACCACTAACTTTTATATGTAAATATTATATCCCACAACTTAATTAAATTTGATTACTGGCTCGCTCTGTTCAGTTTTAAAATATATTCCTGTTTTTGAGATTTGATGACTTCTATTGATTGACATTCTTAAAAAGTTAACGGTTTTTTTCTTTCAACCCATTATGCTGTCAATACTATGAACTTTTATTGTAGAATTGTATTTTACTCTTTTAGGAGTTCTATTTGGTCCTTTTATAGTTAATGTTTCTCTCCAGTGATTTTGTCTTTTCATTTGTTGTGAGTGCTTCTTTTATATCATTGTATGTAATTATAATAACTACTTAAAAATTTTGTCTGTTAATTCCAATATATGTGCCATCTTGATTATCTGGCATTTCTCTATGTTATTGCCTTTCTCTTAAAAAATGAATCATGTTTTTCTTTCTTAATACACTAAGTAATTTAGCTATGTCAGGAACCCTGGACAGTGTCAATGGTTTGTGGTAGAATAATTAAATCCTTTTCTATACTCCCAAAGAACATGTTGAATGTGTATGTTTTATCAGGCAGTTAAGTTGGTTGGATTCAGGATAAATAGCAGTCTTTGAGATAGCAGTTTAACTATCTATAACTCTCTTTGTACTTAGCAAGACTTCTTAGCATCTAATCAGCACATGAATGGTTCATGAGTCCAGAAATTGGGTAAAAATTTTATCCAAAACTTGGGACTACATTTCTGGATTTATTTTCTATGATTCCTCCTTTCACTTATTGCCACTAGAAAGCTTTGCAGGATGTGTGCGGGGAGAGGGGATTTTGGTCACAATCAGCAGTACTCAGGACATCTGCACTCAGAGATCAGAATTGGCAGGCTTGGGGGACCATCTGGACTGCCAAAGAGCGAACTTGGATTGGCCACATGCAAGGCAAGCACCGTACTCTCTACTATCTCTCTGGCCCTAGAAGAGTTATTGATTGACCCTGAAATGCTAAGTCTTGTCATTATTTCCAGCTTTATAAAAATAAGAAACTCACTTAATATAGTTAGGAAAAAGACATCTACTTTGGAAAATTCACTTTTTCCAAGTCTCAGCCTTCATAATCTGCTTTAGGTTTTCACTCTTCAGTATCTATGGTTCATGTTTTGTTATTACTTTTTTATTCTAAATATATAGCTGTGTTTGAAAAGAGGATCAATAAAATTGGAACTTACTCAGCTATACTAAAAGCTCAGTAAGTTCCCATTATACTGCTTTTTCATCTGAGAATTGTATTGATTTGAAAGTTAATAGATGGTTTAAGCATCTTGTAAGACAGAGAAAAAATGTATTTGTCAATTAGGAAGTAGAACTGAGGAAATTACAAAATTATAAAAAAATTGTGGTACAGAGGCAGAAAATATGAAAATGGGAGAATGTAGAAAGTACAGCATAAAGTCTGGAAATAATCTAAAATAGAGAGATTTGAGAGAGTAGAAAGAATCAAAATGCAAGGAAATAACAAGTGAGAATTTTTGGTAATTGAAGACATGAGTCCATAAAGACCTTTGGACAAAAAGAGTCAAAATATTCCCCAAGTGGGAGAGGAAGCTAAAACTATACCAGTGCACATTGTGGTGAAGCTATAGAATATCAAAATCAGAGTGAGTGAGAGAGAGTGAGCGAGAGAGAGAGAGAGAGAGAGAGAGAGAGAGATCCTCAAATATGTGGGGCGAACTGGTCACCTGCCAAGCAAAATGACCAGATCCACAGACAGGTATCAAAATGGAAGCCCTGCTCCTATTACTTCCATTATATTCCAATAACTGAGAGAAAAAAACTAAAACTAATACTTGATAACCTATCAATAAAGAATAAAATTAAGGGGGTCAGAGTGATAGGACAGCAGGTAAGGTGGTTGCCTTGCGGCTCACCCAGATTCATTCCTTGGCACCACCCCAAGTCATCTGCTGGGCCCTTCCAGGAGTGATCCATGAGCACAGACACAGGAGTCAGCGCTGAGCACAACCAGATATGCCCCCCCCAAACAACAGCAACAACAACAAAGAATAAAATTAAGTTAGGACATACTAGGAAATAAAATCCAGAAATAAGTTGAATTCGGAAAGGAAGCCGAGGGGACCGGGAGGGTGGCTCAGTTCTGGAGTGTGCACTGTGCACTGCAGGCTCTGTCCCCAACACTTCACAGTGCCCTGCCATGACCCCAGGCCAGAATCAACCCCCATGCACCAGGCTGGGAGGAGCCCCTGAACGCACTAGGGGTGGCCCCAGACCAAACAACAACAACAAAAAAACAAGGAAAGGAAGAAGAAGAACCAATACTGTTGTGGAAAAGAATGGCAAACATGACTAATAAATAATAGTCTCCACTAAAACAATAATGATAACAAAATTGAGGGTGAAAATAAGGTAGAACTGAAATAGTGAATAACAATAATATTAAGGCGAAGAGACTGGAGGTTTTGAAACTTTCTAAAGTTATGTATTATTCAGAACAAGAAAAGAACTTTAGACATTGGGTGCATTTGAATCCTGTAACATTCAGTGACAAAGAGAGGCATGGGTGCGTACAGCTAAAGTAGAAGTAAAATGCAAGCATGACAGAGGCCAACATGTAATTATATGCTATTTTCAATCTAAGGTGCTAGTGCAAATTGGGGGTTTCCAAGGTCAATATTTGACCTTCAGCTCTGAACCCTGTCAGCAAGCTCCCAAAAGGTTGCTGTGTGAGGAGTTTGGAAAGAGCATCTTGTGAAGAATATTTTGGGGGAAGTCACTGACTTTCAGTCCCCCAAGGATAAAGGGTAGAGGTGGCCAATCTCTTAGTCAGCCTAAATACGTGTGGTTCTGGCACAGGTTGAGGGAAGCTCTGCACCAAATCAAAAAGCCTGATTCATCTCCTGCCCTGGGGAGACATGCACTCTGATGTCTGGAATGAGAAACTAAAGTGGACCTTGGCAGGAAAGAGAATAGAGGGTCACATTTGGAAAGCACCCATGTTCCCACTTCATCAGGGCAAAGGATGCTCTGTGCTTTCTGTAGATCAGATGTCAGTCAGGCAGAGTCCAATAGGAGGCTTGATAATAAACGTGCCTGCATTTATGTCCTTGTGACGTGGACCTCTGCAGGACCAGGACCTGGGGATTGGGCAGCCAGAGGGACTAGCAGCTCCAGGATCTTAGCTCGGAAAACTCTGCAGCTGGAATCAGCTGTAATTTCTGCCCCATCAAGACTCCAAGCCTGTGGAATTAGCCATGTTAAAACTTTCGTGTCCTCTGCTTCCCCCTCCTCTCTGTGCTTCAACTCTCGTGGGTGGGAAAGTCGCACTCAGTAGACTGGGGACAAACTGACCGAAGGAAGAAGCAGCTCACTGTACTTCCCTCCCCTGACCCCAGCTTCCCACCTGTCACTGACTAGCTAGGGAGAAGAGGCAGCAAGGGTTCCTACCCACTTAGGGACACATGATGAGTCCCTCCAAAATGATGATTCCAGGGCCTCTCGGGCACTCTGTGTGTCTGGGTGCCTGTTCTACACCAACATTGCTCAACACTAGGGATTTAGCAGTGGGCAAAATGCCTGAAAATGGCTAATGTTTTCATGGCTTATATAGAGAAATTGACATTTTAAAGTTAGTTTTTCATGTTGAGGTATAAAGCGACAGTAGGGCTGTTACCTTAGACAGTAGAAATTTCTGGAGCGAGTAAATATAAGTCTTTAAAACATTTGAATTTTAATGGCTGACTTTAAAGATGTAAATATCGAATCAAAGAAGAAATCATAATGGAAACTCTGGAGTTGAATAAAAGCACGGTGAAAATGCTGCATTTCAAAGCTACATTTCATTTAGGAGAAGACCCACATAATTCTGAGAGGAAGAGGAAGAGCTGTGAATACTCATGTTGGAAAAGAAAAATTCTAGTAAAAAAGAATGAAGGAATTAATAAAATCAATACCCAAAAATCCATGGCCTTCCTATACACAAATAATGAGACAGAGGAAAGTGACATGAAAACAAACAATCCCATTCATAATCGTGCCCCAGAAAATCAAGTACCTTGGAATCAGCCTAACTAAGGAGGTAAAGGACCTCTACAAAGAAAACTACAAAACGCTACTCCACGAAATAAAAGAGGACACGAGGAAATGGAAATATATCCCCTGCTCATGGATAGGAAGAATTAACATTGTCAAAATGGCAATACTCCCCAAAGCACCAATACAGATTCAATGCAATTCCTATAAGGATAACCATAAAATTTTTCTAAGAAGTGGATCAAGCAATCCTGAAATTCATATGGAACAACAAACACCCACAAATAGCTAAAGCAATTCTTAGGGGAAAAGATGATGGGAGGCATCACCCTCCCCAGTTTCAAACTCTACTACAAAGTGGTGACAATTAAAACAGCATGGTACTGGAACAAAGGCAGAGCCGCAGACGAATGGAACAGGGTGGATTATCCCTACATACAACCCCAAATATATGAACATCTAATCTTTGATAAGGGGGCAAGAAATGTGAAGTGGAGCAAAGAACACCTCTTTAACAAATGGTGCTGGCATACCTGGACAACTTCATACAAAAACAATGGGCTTAGACCTCGACCTAACACCATGCACAAAAATCAGATCAAAATGGATTAAAGATCTCAACATCAGACCAGAAATCATAAGGTACATTGAAGACAAGTTCAGCAAAACCCTCCACGATATTGAGGCTAACGGTATCTTGAAAGATAACAGGCCACTGACCAACCAAGTGGAAACAGAGATAAACAAATGGGACTATATTAAACTTAGAAGCTTCTGCACCGCAAAAGATACAGTGACCAAAATACAAAGACAATCTACAGAACGGGAAAGAATATTCACTCAATACCCATCTGATAAAGGATTGGTATCAAGGATATACAAGGCACTGGTTGAAATCTGCAAGAAGGAAACATCCAACCCCATCAAAAAAAAATGGGGTGATGAAATGAACAGAAACTTTCTCAAGGAAGAAATACGAATGGCCAAAAGGCACATGAAAAAATGCTCTTTGTCCCTAATCATCAGAGAGATGCAGATCAAAACAACTATGAGATACCACCTCACATCACAGAGACTGGCCCACATCCAAAAGAACAAAAGCAACCACTGTTGGCATGGATGTGGGGAGAGAGGAACTCTCCTACACTGCTGGTGGGAATGCTGACTGGTTCAGTTCTTTTGGAAAACAGTATGGATGCTTCTCAAAAATTTAGAAATGGAACTCCCATTCGACCCAGCAATACCACTCCTGGGAATATATTCCAGAGAGGAAAAAAGTATAGTCAGAATGGCATCTGCATTCAAATGTTCATTGCAGCACTGTTTACAATAGCCAGAATCTGGAAAACCCGAGTGCCCGAGAACAGATGACTGGTTAAAGAAACTTTGGTACATCTATACAATGGAATACTATGCTGCTGTTAGAAAAAATGAAGCCATGACCTTTGCATATAAGTGGATCAACATGGAAAGTATCATGCTAAGTGAAATGGGTCAAAAAGAAAGAGACAGACATAGAAAGATTGCCCTCATCTGTGGAATATAAAGTAACAGAATGGGAGACTAGCACCCAAGAATAGTAGAGATAAGTAGCAGGAGGTTGGCTCCACGGCTTGGAAGCTAGCCTCACATGCTAAAGGAAAAGGCAGCTCAGATAGAGAAGGGAACACCAGATAAAGTGTGGTTGGAAGACCGACTGGGGGTGAGAGATACACGCTGAAAGTAGACTACAGATCAAACACGATGGCCACTCAATACCTCTATTGAAAACCACAACACCCAAAAGGAGAGAGAACAAAAGGGAATGCCCTGCCACAGAGGTGGGATGGGGTAGGGGGGATGGGATGGGGAGGTGGGAGGGATACTGGGATCATCGGTGGTGGAGAATGGGCACTGGTGGAGGGATGGGTACTCGAGCATTGTATGACTGGAACACAATCACGAAAAGTTATGTCTGTAACTGTACCTCACTAATAAAAAAATTTTTTAATAAAAATAAAAAAAATAAATTAAGAAAGAATGAAGGACCTCAAAGGATTAAAATCAAAGACCAGCCATTAAAGGAAATGATGAAGACAGAACTGATAAAATGGAAAATAAACAATAGAAAAAAGCAACTACATAGAAAACAAAAGAACCCTTTAGCAAGATGGAAATAGCACCAGTCTCACACACTGAGGTGGAAATGGCCTTGTGACTGGACAGGAGAGGACAGGATGGAGCGAGGTGCCGGCTCCATGTACTATTTTTTATTAGTCTCTGTTTGTTGCCTGTGCTTGAAACTTTTCATCACATACAGACACATAAAATATGCAAACCCAATCTGAGTGTGGGCCTCAGCACAAAGTTGTTGAGCTTTTCAACATCAGCTACGGTCAGTTAATGAGTGTCCGGGGCTCAGTGCTTATATTCTCCCTGCCCTTTGCCTCTGTGTATAAAATTGAGGTAATCTTGGCCACTGGCTCCTCAGCTCCATCCACATTCCTTCTGCTGTAGGCACTGGGCGGTCAGACCAAGGCTTTATTGAAGCTGATTTTCAAAACCCTCTCTAGGCTTCGGCTTACCTCAGAATCATTTAACACATCACCCTCCCCTTTCGACTGGAATATTTAAACTACCTTGGAGACTTTGACAAGCTTTTATAGTGCTTTGACTCCCCCTGTGAGGAAGTGGAGGGGCTTTTCTGGGGGGCTTGTTGGGGAAGGCCAGGGCTAGATGGACCAGAAGAACCAGTCTTTACTGGGTGAAGTGATAGTACAGCAGGTAGGGCAGCCTCGAGCATGCTGACCTGGGTTTGATCCCTGACACCCCATATGGTCCTGCCAGGAGTGATCCCTGAGTACAGAGCCAGGAGTAAGGACTGAGCACCACTGGGTGTGGCTCCCATCCTCCACTAAGCCCGCCAAAGAACCAATCTTTAACCTCTCCGACAGTGGTCTAGCTGGTATTCTAGGTAGAAACGCTGTTTCCTCTGAGGAAGGGAATAACCTCACTATCTTCCAAGGTGGTGTTCGGTGTTGAGATAGTTTCTTGTATCTGTACTAGAGGTATTCAGTACATCTAACTCATGTTTTGATGCTGGGATAGTTTCTTGTTAGTCCATCTAACTCATGTTTCTAATAGCTGTGAGGTGGGGGTCCAGATCCAACCAGAATCCCTCTCCCCTTGACTCGGGCTCTCAGGCCACCTTCTAGTCCTGGCTTCAGAGAAACAGTGCTTAAGAATTCCTTGGCAAATGACCCCCTTGTAAACATTTCTCTGGGTTTCTTAACTGAGGATGAACTTTCTGAGTAACTAGGAACATGAGCACCTACTTAGACTAAATACTGCCAGGTTGGTTTCAGAATGGCCATACCTCCAGGCTTAACAGCACCAGAAGCTTCCCAGGACTCTCATGCTCACCAGCACAAGGACTGTCAGTGTGGGAACTAAATAGTCTCTGGCCATACTATTTTTACATTTTCCAATCTGCTGGTAAAATTGGAGGTCTCAGTTTACCCTTTTACTTGTTGGATTTCTGCTTCTTTCGTCGTCATGTCCTTTCCCGACTGGTTCTCAGGAGTTCCTTGTATCTTCTAGAAGCTTACCTTTGGTGACATTTCCACTTCATGTGCCTGTCACTTGTCTGTGACATTCCTGCTTAGACATGAGTAGCAGGGTTCCAAAGTTCACGCCCTGGCTTCCATGCAATTCTTCTTCTTCTTTCTTCTCTTCAAAGAAGGTGATTCCCCCCTGGTCAGGGAGCAGGCGGGTCTGTGGAAAGGGGGGTGGTGGTGTATCCCTGATGTCATATGAAGAAGAATCTCACCTGTTCGAGACAGAATAGATCATGTTTATTGATTTTTTATGGAGTTACTGGGAGTTCTCATTTTCCTTTGCCTACCTCAGCCTGGAGTAACCATCCATTTCTGGTTGTCCTTACTAGGCATTAGGCACACTGAATGGAAAATTGAATCACAGGTCTTCGTGGTAACCTGGGATTCCACTGACGAACCCGACTGAAGACTCAAAGCTTTCCCTGTCTCCCCAGAGCTCCTGCTCAGCTCTGTCATTTTGTGCCAATGTCCTCCTTCCACCGGACTCCACATGAGAAGCTGCACCCCTGACTCTTGCACCTGCTGTGTCTTCACCAAGCCCCGCCCTGGTTCTTACCTTATCCTTTCCTCCTTGCTGGGCAGAGCTTCTTTCCAGTTCCTCTCTCCAGCCCTATTTCTTTCCCTTGTCCCTCTGTTCCTACCAATTTTGTCCTGGGTCAGCTATTGTCATTTAACAATGGAGTGAGGGTTTTTTTGAGAAGCATGTAATTTGGAGACTTCCTCATTGTGCCAATGTCATAGGTTTCTCCTGCCGCAAATACAGATTGTCTGTAGCGACTGCCCTCACGTACATGGTCCCTGGCGTGTGTCACGTGGCTGGGTATGGCTAGCCCTCATGACTGCTGAAAATGTGACCTGCAGTCTAAGCATGGGTCTTAGCTCCAACACTCGTTGACAGGGCCAAGATCACCATCTCCCGGCCGGCCGTGAGCCCACTGCTGTAAGCCAGGATGCCTACCATGAGTGTCAGGTTCTGAAGGACATCAGCAGTTTGACAGTGAATGATGGAATCCCCTTTCACACTTTATGGGGGCAGACATCTAAAGACATCAGCTGCATGCAGTAGGTTGAGTGTGACCGAGAAAGCAAAAATGAGCTATGCGTTAGAAGTCATCCATTTAGTCTAACAGGTAGCACTGGCTCTGGAAAATCAGCAAGGCGCTGACACTTGAACTGGATGTGAAGTGACTGGGATGAATTGGGCAGGAGGGTCAGACTTGTGAAAGGCAGAGGGGTGGCAGAATGAATAGAGCTCCACTGTCAGGAATAAGGGTTTCTCCCTGACTTTTCTTACAAATTTCTGGGGGTGATTTTCACACTGTCAGTCACTGTCATCCCATTGCTCATCGATTTGCTCGAGTGGGCACTAGTAACATCTCCACTGTGAGACTTGTTGTTACTGTTTTTGGCATATTGAATATGCCATGGATAGCTTGCCAGGCTCTGCCCTGCGGGTCAGATACTCTCGGTAGCTTGCCAGGCTCTCCGAGAGGGCCAAGGAATGGAACCCAGGTTGGCTACGTGCAAGGCAAATGCCCTACCTGCTGCACTATTGCTCCAGCCAAAACAAAAATAATTTTTGTGAAGTTAAAAATAAGTTTTGTGAAGTTGAATACATTTTGTGAAAATAAATTTTGTGAATTGTCACAAAGGCCAAAGGAATAGATGCACTTGGGTGTTACTTGATTAAAATTTGCTATGGATTAGGGAAGGCCTCCCAGGAGGTTCTCAGTAGACCTGAGGCCCCCCTCAGTCATTCTGGGCCAATCTAGCCAGAAGTCAGTGCAAGGACCTGAGGAGGTGCTGCTGCTCAGTCCCTGAGGTACTGGGGATTACTTGGGATAGCCAGGTGGCACCTGAGGCACTCCAGGGCTGTGCCCAGATGCCCAGAGATACTAAGGGGAGACTGAACTAGGGTATCTACATGCAAAGTGAATGCTTTCTTTCTCTTTTATGGCTTTTGGGGTCACACCTGGCGATGCTCAGGGATTACTCCTGGTGGTGCTTTGAGACCATAGGGGATGCCAGGAATCGAACCCTGGTTGGCCACATGCAAGGCAAATGCCCTCCCCACTGTATTATTATCGCTTCAGCCCAAGGTGAGTGCTTTAACTTCTGGGCTATCTCTCTGGCTCTGCCCTTTTGTTTTCATTTTTGATCTGAGCTTGGCTAAACACGGGGCATCTTGTCTCACCAGGTTCGGGTGGCCTGCCGCCCACCTCATACCTGCTCTTCCCACACCCTGTGCTGCAGGAGGGTCTGCGCGAGGCTGTTTTGTGACCCACTGTCAGGTCCATTTCTCCTCCCCTTCCTCTCTGTGTGTCAGAGCTTTTTGTGGGAGCTCTGAGAGGTTGGCAGGAGGCAGGCTCCAGAGCGCAGCATCAGCCCGGCCCAGGTTCTGGCCTGCTTTCTGTTGGCTGGTTCTGCCTCTACCTCCACGGTCACCTTGGTTAGTTGCAGGCACTTCACAGCTCTCGAACACTGACCCCAGAACCAACAGGTAGAAGGTGACACCTACCATCTGTGTCACTCAGTGGTTTCATTTTGGAGGCAAGTTTACTCCTCGATTCTGGGGATATTTTCCCCACGGAACTCAGAAAAAGCCCCTCTCCTTGGCCAAGAGGCCTGTGTGACTCAGCCTCCTGGTCTTCCCCACACTCCCCTGATGCTCTTCGCCCCACTACCACTGGCTAAGATCATCACCACCTCAGGCGTCCACACTACTATCCCCTCTGCCTAGAATACCCTTCACCCAATTTTGACATGCCAGCTTCTTCTCAGAGGCCAGACATCACTTCAGTGTCACCTCTCCTAGTCATCTGTGAGAACTTCTGCATGGCGCTTACCCTTGGAGGTATATCATTTATTTATTTGCTTGCATCTTATCTCCTCCGAAAGAGCATAGGCAACGTTCCTCCCTGTGAGGTCCCCAGAAGACTCAATGGGCACTTGAACAAAGAGATCTACTGAAAAAAGCAGCAAATTTCCACCCTAAAAAGGGGAAATCAACTTAGGAGATAGTTATGGGGGTTAGGAAAGGTGCCCAGTTCAATCCCCCGTGTCTCACCTGGTATAGCCCTAAGGGCTCCTGAGCACTTTGGATATGGTCCTCGTGATCCCCCAGGCACTGCTTAGGTGTCCCTGGTGGACCCCAGCACTGGTGGTCCCCACAACCCCAGGCAATAATGCAGCCTCAGGTCTTAGCATTGAACTGGCCAGCAGGTTGGTTGAATATCTTCAGGCGAGGGCATCATTCCACTAATAGGAAAGCAAGTTCTTTGGTGCCCAGCAGTATCCATCAAACAAAGTGATCATCAAACAAGGTATCAAACAAAGTATCAAACCATCAAACAAAGTATCATCAAACAAAGTGAGTGATCGTGGAGCTGCAGCAGATCCCCATCTAATCATGCGTTTGGTTGAGCACCTGGGAGAGAGACTAAATATGAGTAATTCCAAGACCGTCGTGCCGTGGGAGGCAGTAGGGCTGGAGCCTGTTCTGTGCCAACTCTTGATTTTGAAATACAGTCTGGAAAAGTGTCTCACCCAGGTTGCATAACCCCTGTGGTTGCAGTGAGTGGGGAGGGGCTGGTCCTGATGAAGCTGGGTCTGAGCCTAAGAGCTGGTGCTGCCTCTCTCTCTCGGGTCTTTCCAGAACTGTCAGAAGCCCAGATTTCCTCATCTGTATTGCAGGATATTAGTCCCTGGGGTGCAGGGTGAGGGATGTGGTGTGTATGGAGCCAGCATCAGCATGCTGCAGGGATTTCTCTCCGGGCAGTGCCAGCACTGCCAACTTGTAGACTGTGACCCAAGTGCTGGCTGAGCTACCCTCATCTGTAACCTCTGGTCAGAGTCCTGCTGTCCACAGGACTCACAGATATGACAGGTCCAGGCTTGAATTTCCTCCCTGCCCACCCCCCAATGCCTGTTTTTTCCCTTTTGCCTCTTCATGCATGGCATCTTCTCATGATTTCCCAGAGATGGCAGAACCAATAGTTGCCAAGGTCAGGACATGATGCTCCAGACTTGGAGGATGGTTATATTAAGGTCAGGAGAGGGATGCCATGGGGACTTGCAGGAAGGCTCGGGAGCCCCCAACATCCTGGAGGCAGGTGACCCCGGCCATCCTGCCAGCTGCCTGTGGAGGAGCCTACCATGGACTCTGTGAGGTGGTGGGCTGAGTCTGAGACCTGCACACAGTCCTTCACTGAGGAGTCCCCAAGGGCGGCGCTGGCTGGGAAACACCAGGGTCCACACCCCTGCTCTGACCTGGGGTTGAAGCGAAGAGTTAGTGTGCTGTGGTTTCCTCTGCCCCACCTGTTCATGGTTTCTTGCATGCTGGTATCACTGGGATCAGATGCACTTGGTGACTTCTGATGACCCTTCCCCATTTATCAGCTTGGTCGCACTAAGGTGTCTCCTTTGGACCTAGAAGTCCCCTGTGGTCAGTGTGATGCAGGGATTTCCATGGCAATGTCTGCACCCCCTGGTGCAGTGGTGAGAGCCCCTCTCTTCCTGGCTGGAGAGGCAGAGAGCATGTGGCTCTGCTGTCCTCATGCCTCGGAGCCTTGTCCAGGATGCTGGGGAGGAGGACCTGCTGGCGATGACTTCCTGTCAGATGTGCGAGGTGCTCTTTTGGGGTTCTCCTTCCTAAACCACAGTTGCCAGCAAGATATGTTTAATGTAGAGTGGCTTCTGCTGGGCACGGGTGGGCACGGCTGGAGGACGGGCTTCTGTTTCTTAGAGCTCCAGGATGTCGCATGCCTTGTCTCGAAGGCGAAGGTATAGGGGCAAGATGTGGAGATGGGTAAGACTCGTGTTGCTTTCAGAGCTCCGGGGCCCCTGGCCACAGGCTCTAGGGCAGGACTGGCTCTCCCAGATCCCAGGAGATGCTGTACTCAGAACTTGGCTGTAGGCCCTGCCCATCGCTCAGAGTAGAGGACATTTACTGCTCGTTTCATCTGCCCGGAGAGGGGAGTCATTTCACGGAGGGAGCTGCTGCCAGAGACGGGGGCTCTCAGCCCAGGGACCAGCCTGTGGGGGACTGAGGAATCGCCTGCCCTCTGGCCATCTTACTTGGCTAATGTCACCGTTACTCTGTTTTGTTCCGGGGCAACATCCAGCTGTGCTCAGGGATCACTCCTGGTAGGGATCAGGGGAGGCATATTGGTGTGCCAGAGATCGAACCCGGCTTGGCCATGTGCAAGGCATATGCACTACCTGCTCTACTATCTCTCCAGCCCTCACTGCCACTCTTAACGGCAGCTCAAATCCAGACATTCCCTTAGTTGGCCTTGTCAGAACCCCCATCCCACCCCACTCCACCTTACAGCCTCGCAGACATCTGTCCACTTCCGGCCAAAGCGGAGTTGATCTCTGCAGTGGGCCTTCTGGGTTGTGAGGATAAACTGTTTAGAGCCAAGACCTGACTCTGGCTCCCCCTACAGGCGAGAAGGATATGACATGCACCCTGTGACCGGGTGCTGCTGTTTATCTCAAGGCAGCAGACAGCTTAATGACCTGGGTGGTTTTGTTTATTAAAATATCATCCTGGGGGCTCTTGAGAACATTCTGAAAATCTGACTGCACACCTATCTGTCTTGCTAAGCAGCTGCCTCGGGGCTCTCTTCTCTGTAGCTCAGGCACTGGGGGACATCTCTGGGTCTCTGCTTGCTCATCTTTATTGTCAGGCCATTTCTCTAGCTCAGAATGATGTGGTTCTTTAGGAGCTAACTGGAACCTCTTTACAACTTCAAGAGCTGCTATTTTTTGGTTAAGGTTGGCCCTCTTCTAGGGAATTCTTATCGTGACAGTGAAAAATAGAGGACTTTTCTTAGTTTCGTGCTCATCTTCCTATTTCTCACCTTCTCCTGGTGGTTAGCCGTTGCCTGACCCCCGCTAGCCCGAAGATGCTTGGGTTATCAGCAGGAAGAGGCATAGAGCTCAATGGTCACAGGGAGTAAGAAAGGTCTAGCTGAGTATGTGGTCTGGGTTGTCACTGACCAGCAGGTGTCATTAGGTGAGTCAAATAATTTTCCCCATCTGCTCCACTACCTACAAAGAAAATAAACCTCCTGGTGAGGTTGATTAGCAAGACGAAAGCATGTAAGGTTAGCAGTGCATGCTGAGATTACACAAGATTGTGTTGAAAGGAACTGTTCCTTGCATTTATTGTATTTTTATGGGGTAAAATGACCAATATAACACAGATTCACCACCAGAATTATTTCCTCTTAGAAATACAATAAGGAAGCAAACAGGATACATGATCCAGACATTTGGAGGGTAGTGTACTATAAGGGGGATTTCAGCAGATTAAATAGAAAGAGAATCTAAGTGACTGGTGGCAGAACGAGTCAGGGAAGCTGCTGTAGGTCCTGCCAGGCCTGGAAGTGAAGGGGCAGCCACAAGGACTTTACAGTTCTCTGTTCACTAGATACCAACTTAGGACCCCAAGGAGCAGAAATGGAAAAGGGCCTGATAATTACAGGACTCAGACCAGTGTCGGTAAACCCTCCTTGGGCTCTGTGAGAGTCAAGAAGGGGATGTGAGGGTGATAATGAGGAGTTGAGGGACATACAGGGTCATGAGGTCAAACAGGCCAGATCCTCAGGACTGAGAAGCTGGTTGTTCAAAGCCAGGAGTTAGCCATAAGTACTGCCAGCTGTAGTCAGAAACAAACCAAAAAGAGGTTAGGGCCTTTGTAGGCAAACTCTTGGCCTCTTGGTCTCAAGGAGCTATTGGGTGGGAGATAAGAAATTAGAAAGTATCTTCTCAAAGTGGTAAGAATAAATATTTTTTGTTAGGCACAAATATTCATACATGTGCTTTTCTGTTAGACACAAATAACACAAAATAAACAAAATGAAGCTGTTTATTTTGAATGGATTCCCTTTTTTAAAAAATAAATAGATTTTATTTGGAGGATTTTTAAGGTGTCGAGGAGGGAGAGTGAGAGAGAGAGAGAGAGAGAGAGAGAGAGAGAGAGAGAGAGAGAGAGAGAGAGATGCACTCAAGAGAAAACATGGGCTTCTCCAGGGGCGGACAGAGCCCCTACACACATCCTAGCATTAGACACGAAAGCATGAAAGTACACATCTCAAGAGGGGAGATGCGGGCAACACATGTGCTCAGGCGCCGCATGTGCTTAGCCGTGTAGGCATAAGCAGCACATGGGCTCTGACAGCATATGAGCCTCCCTTCTTAAATAATATGATCACTTATAGGTGTATATATGAATGTGTGTATACACTACAAACACACACACACACACACACACACACACACACACACACACCCCGAGGAACCCACTATTCTCCAGAGCTCTGTTTTGCTGCCCAGCCAGAAATAAGGGTCAGTACCTTGGAGAGCTCCACAGTTCCAGATAGCGGTGGCCAGTAGCTAGTTCAGAGTGAGGCAGAAATGTGTTGTCACATTGGCTGGGGGGGGGGTGGGACTGCTCCTCCAAGGTGGACACCCCAGGGAAGACCATGGTCGCTGAGGAGGACTCCAGAGGTCTGTGCTCTGGGCCAGAGCGATCACGGCTGCACTTCTGGCATTGTCTCGGGGGGAGTGGGGGTTTGCTTTGTTTGTTTGTTTGGGTACCACACCCAGTAATGCTCAGGGGTTACTCCTGGCCCTGCAGCCACGAGTCATTCCTGTTAGTGCTGGGGGACCATATGGGGTGCCGGGGATTGAACCCAGGTGGCCTGTGTGCAAGGCAAACACCTAACCTGCTGTGCCATCACTCCAGCCCCGCGTTCTGCTTTCTTAAAGGTGCTCAGTTGCCCTTCTCTTCTAGTGGGGATGAAATGGCCAGTTGAGGGAAGACATTGAAAGGTTTTTGCCACCTGAAGTCATCCAGAGACCTGGGTCATGCTTAGGAGTCCTACTTGCTCGCTGCCTGGTTGGGGGTCTTCTCTATCTAACAGTCAGGGCAATCCCTAGGGTTGCTGGGAGTTCAGGCAGGAAAATGCACATGGTCATCTTCTTGTCCTCAATGGCGAACACCTTGGAGTTATAAAACTATGGCCTGATGTCCTAAAATCTGTCAGACTACAGATGGAGTGGGGATGTAGCCCAGCACCTGTGTGTCCATCTGACTGTTCTTTCCCACCATTGGGACTCTGGGTTGGAGAGTTCTCTTCCAGAACAAAGTATTTTATTTATATTTTTTAAATTGCAAGGGAATGGGTGCTCCTGATGGTGCTTGGGGACAAGGTGATGCTGGCGATTGAACCCAGAGACCAACCTCCCAATTATGAAGTCTCATGAGCCATCTCCAGACTTGGAACAAAGCATTTAAAAATTAATTGATGAGGACAGAGCAATCATACTCTTGCTTTGTATGAAACTGACCCTGATTCAATCCCAGGGACCCTATATTGTCACCCGGGCACTGCCTGGAATGATCCCTGAGCTCAGAGCCATGAATAAGCCCTGTTCAGTGTTTGGATATAACCCCCCCAAAATTAAAAATGATATTAATTCATAGATTTAGAAAAGCCCCAGCTAGGTATCATCTCTGGCAATGGTGATGTTGGTGAGTTTTGTCTAATTCCACTTCTCCCTCCAGCTCAGTTCCCCACCCATGCATGGGGCCACAGTGCATTTAGCCAGTGACTGTTCTGTGCAGGTCAGGTGCATGCACACATCACCTCGAGCAGCCAGAGGCTCAAGCTTCTCAGGGACAACCCTGATTTTTATGTACTTTCATTCTCTTCACTCAATCTGATTTGCTAAGTGTATGACTGAACGTGATTTGATTTTATGCTTGTGTAAAACATTAATACATTCATAAACTAGGAAATTTATCCTCAAAGGTCTGAATTTTGCACACAGAAAAATATAGTTGCCTGTAATTTTTATCTCCTGGGCCAATTCCGTCCACCAGCCGCATCCCCTGTGTGGAAAAGAAGCCCGAGGCTGCTGGAATCCAGCAGGGAAGATGGTCGTGATCTATTAGTTATGTCTGCTCTGAGCCTTGTCTGGCTGGAGACTGGGGGGGGCGGCACTGGAGAGTGGATACTGTCTTGGGTACCAGCTGATTCCGTTCCAACATCTGACTATTCCCAAATCGTTCCCAGGCTCTCTAATTCATGTGAAATTCCATCAGAGTCACCAGCAGAGCAGCGTTATTACCCTAATGGAATAACCATCCCAGAGACAAGAAGAGACCTCTTTCCACAGAGCCTGAGGGAACAGGCCAGAGCGACGATTTTGTGCTTCTCCGAACTCCTTGTACAGAATGTAGCTGCCTCAGTTCTCAACCCCCAAACTGGGTTTCTTAGCCTGAGACACCCTCTTCCCCCCAACCCCCTCGCCTCTCTTCCCCCTAACCCCCCCCCCATTAAATGAAGAGAGCTGGTGTGTGTCTGCAGGCAGGCAAGTCATCAATCCCTGGGCTGGCTACTTCACTTCTCTGGTCCTCAGATTTTTCTCTCTGTAAAATGGAAACACAAAAAAGCTGCCTTATGATAAGAATTCAATGAGGTGACACATGGAAGGTGCCTTCAGTGGTCCCTGGCACCGTGCCCCACAAACAGGAGTTCTTGGAACAGTAGCTTAGAAGACCCGAGGCCCATGTCACCTCCAGTTCAGTGACTGGGGGGGGGGCCCGAAGTGTAAACAGTGGAAGCCACTTTGGGCAGTAGCTCCAGATCACTTCTTCCTCGTCGGAGAGGTAGCTGAAGGAAGTGACCTTCGCCAAGTGATTTGGAATTTCAGTGGAAGCTTCCATAATTGCTGGTTGCAGGCCGGGAAAGCAGCTCTTGGTGCGGTCACTGGAGGTGTGCAGGGCAGGGCGGGGAGTTTAATTACGGCCTGGCCACCCGGAATAGAAACCCAGACACCACGACAGCCCATCTCTGCATCGGCCTGATTAAGTCAACAAATTGTCGGTTCCTCGCTCGAGGGTTTGGGCGACCCAGGCTTTCTCCTCGGTGTCTCTGGGCAGACTCGTCAGGCTCCTTAACAAGGCCTGGCCAGCGCAGGGGTGCGGGCGCCAGGGAGGAGGCTGAACCCCGTGCCCCCGACTATGCGTTGTGGGGGGAAACAGAGTGACCCTCTCGTCACTGGAGTGTGCCTCACACTGGTGTCTCCTCTGGGGGCCCAGTTCCTTCCTAAAAATGGGCATGATCAAGCCAGAGAGATACTGCAGGGCTGAAGGCACTTGTTGCTAACAAATCCAGTCTCCCTATACTCACCTCTGCCTCCTCCTCTGCTCACTGTGACCCCTCTCTCCTCACCCCTCCTACCTCTGCCTCCATGTATTCTAATTCTCATTTCCCCTCCCTCTCTCCTTACCCCTGCCTCACCCCTGCCTCCTATCTCTCCTCACCCCTCCTTACCCCTGCCCCCCTGACTCCTCACCCCTCCTCGCCTCTCTCTCTCCCTCTCTCACCCCTGCCTCCCTCCATTCACCCCTGCTCCTCTGCTCACCCCTCCTTACTCCTTCCTTCTTGTCTATTCACCCCTTCTCACATGTGCCTCCTTCTCTCCCCCCTACTTCCTCCTCCTCTTCTCACTGTGAACTCCCAGCTCTACTCTCCTCTCCCTGCCTCCCCATGCCGGCCTGAGGTCTGACTCTCTGGACGTCAGGCACGCAGTTCCCTATGCTTTCCTGCCCCTGGGTTCCTGGTCTTTACCTCAGACTCTAACCATAATGGGGTGACACACATTTCTGTGTCCCTTTGTCCTCACCTCACTTCATGCTTCCATTCTCCAGCTCTAGGCGGTCACACAGTGCCGAGGGGGAGGTGGGCGCACTAGGCCTGAGGCAGCCCAGGAGGAGTTCCGGGGGCCCGGCCCAGAGCTGGCTCCATCCGGCCCGGTACCCGAGGCTTCCACTTTGGAGCAGGCCCTGGCACCCCCTCCCACCCTAGGTGGCCACAGGAATGAGGCAGGGGAGTGGTGAGCGTGGGAGGGGGGTGGCGTGGCCTGAGTCTGGAGGAGGAGGGAAAGTCAAGGCTGCAACCGCAGCTGCTCCCACAGCGGCCGGGGACCTGGCGCTGACTCACCCCTGTCTTCCTGAGGGCTGGCGTGGGGGGCAGGGCGGGGTGGCCAGCACAGTCTGGGTCCCGCATGGCTGGTCTGGGGAAAGCAGAGAAGGTGGAAGCCTGAGCTGCGCCTCCTTTGGGACGCCTCCGCCAAAGCCCCTCCCTCTCAGGGTTCTAGAAGGAACGCACAGAGCTGTCCCTTGCTGGGGTTCCCTCACACGCAGCTGTGACAGACCCACACATGCTAGTTGTGGAGCAGCCCGTTGCGAGACCACCACCCAGAGGTGGCCCAGAAGGAAACTGAGGCTCGCCCAGGGGAATTTAGCCCAAAGTTCAAGCAAGTGAGTGAAGTGATGGGGGGGGCTCGCGCCCAGAACAGTTAATCCCAGTGACAGTCTCTCTGAGAAGGGGCAAGGGGGTCAGAGTTACGCCACCCCCCAGCTTCCCTGACCTTTACCAGGGAACTTAGGCTCTGGAGAGGATCCTGACCCCTGCTTGCATGTTCTCTGGCCTGAGATGCAGCGCTGTGGCCATCCTCCCTGTGTCCACCCAGCCTCACGATCGCACCAGAGGGGAAGCTTTCATGAATTACAGGCGGGTACACTGAGGCCTAGTGGAGGGAGGTCCTTGACTCTCCCAAGCTCATTTGTACCCTGACAGAGACAGCCCTGAGAGCTCCTGCCTCACTGAAGTGCTCTGAGGAGTAGTATAGAGTGTGGGAGTTCTAGTTAGAGAGCCCCTGGCCAGTGAGATTACCAATGAGAATGTGTCAGAAGAGGCACCAAAAATCCACTCACTCATGCTGCCTCATGGATGGCCTCCTGCTTCCATGTTCAGTCACTCAGAGAGCAGGCCTGGCCTTTCTTTGGGAAGCTTCTCGAAGAAGTGGCCCTTGTTTCCTGCATTTCAGGCCACCACACTCAGAGAGAGAGAGAGAGAGAGAGAGAGAGAGAGAGAGAGAGAGAGAGAGAGAGAGAATGTGGTGTGTGTGTGTGTGTGTGGTGTGTGTGTGTGTGTGTGTGTGTGTGTGTGTGTGTGTGTGTGTGTGTTGGAGGGAGGCTGAGACAGGGAAAGTCAAGCACTCTGGAAAGTCAAGCACATGATTCGCCCCATTCTTGAATCTGTTTGTTCCACCCAGCCTGTGGAAGGGCAAACATAGAGGTTCCATCATTTACTGCGTGCATGTGTGTTTTCTGGACAGTAGTCAAGAAAGGAGTTCTATAGACCCAGCAACTCTTTAAATGCTTTGAGAATCCATGGAAATCCAATTTCCTCCAGCATTTGTTCTTTCTCTCACTTTCTTACATAAGAGCTTTTCTGGTTTGTTTTTTGTTGTTTCTTAACCTGGTGCTGCTCATGACTCGCTCCTGGCTCTGTGCTCAGGGATTACTCCTGGTGGGGCTTAGGGGACCATATGTAGTGCCAGGGATCAAATTCTGGTCAACTGTGTGTAAGGTAAGAGTTACCTGCTCTGGCCTCTCACATGAAAGCTTTTTCTCCTCTTTGTGGGTGCTGGGGGAGGGGTCTCCTTATGAAAGGGAGCCCAAGTGGATTCTAGGACACCCACTTTTGGTTCCAATTTTGCCCAATCAGGGGAATGTGATTTGTTCAAGCACCTGACGGTGCTGATCTCAGTGTCTTTGGCTGTGAAATGGGCACATCTCACTTTCCTGGCAGGTTTACGGTGAGGGATGAAGCGCTGGACTCAAGTGTTGGCAGAGGTGGTATCGCAAGCTCTCTCCCAAACCTTCTCAGGTGACGGTGATTGTGAAGACAGGTAAAGTGCAGAACTGAGAGAGAGTCCAACCCCAGCAAGGCATGCCCAGGGCCTCAGGACACCTGCCTCCTCTCTCCTCGGAGGGACCGAGGGAAAAAGCCACCTTCACGGGTGGCTGGGGAGAAATCAGAGGACATTGAAGTGAGTTTTACCAGAGTCAGTCATAGCCATTTACCCACTTATTCCCGTACCTGCCATCTTTGTTGTTTCAAGATTGGGAATGGTTGACACCATTCAGGAGGTCTCTCCAGGAGGGCAAAGTTAGGTCAACGAGGAAATAAGGCTCCGGGGAACTAAGGGAGAGAAGCTAAAATAAACCTACGGGGCAGGTCCAGACCTCAGGCTGCTGGAGGTGGGCAGCGTCCCGGGCCCTGGGCGACTCAGGCGGGCAGACACAGGGGAGCAGTTCCTCATCACCCTGTCTGTGCATGAACCACATTGGCGCTCAGCGTGTGCCCAGCCCCAAGAATGGTCCCTCCACGGGGCACCCTGTGTGACGGGACTGACGCTGCCGTACCAGGTGTCATTCCAGAGTGGAGGTTTCCAAGGAGCAGTGTGCTGGCTGGGCAGGGAACAGCATTTGGGAAGGAGGAACAGCAGGAGTCCAGCTCCTTTAGAGTGCCAGGAATGTCTCTAGTGTCTTGATTCCGAGACTGGGTGAACCAGTGCAGCCTCTGGGGACTTACGGATGTGATCTGAGACTGCATGGCCTGGCCTGAGGTGAGGGGCCACAGAAGGGCGATGCTGCTATGCAGAAGACCTAGCCAGAATAGTCGGAATTGGGACGGGGGCGGGGGGTGGACGGGGGTCAGGATTTCTAACTTCCCTGGGGCTGAGTGAGGGCGAAGCCTTCATGATGCAGAACACCCGGTTTCTGGCTGGCTGCTTCTGAGCTGTGGCCTCGTAGAAGCTGATCGCTTCTGTAAACACACACACACACACACACACACACACACACACACACACACACACGCAGTGACAGCTCTGCAGGCCGTCAGGAAGCCTCGTGAGAACCCTGAACTGCTCTCCACTCTCGGAGCCTCATGTTTGGGGATTTTTGTCTGTTCTATTTTTGAGGCTGGTAAACTAGTTTCCTGTTTGTTGCAACACGGGTGTCTGCCCCGCCTCTGTGCCGGCCCGAGGGAGGCGCCTCCCCAGCAAGGCTGTCCTGGCCCTGCCGCCTTGGGTCACTTCCCTGCAGAGCAGGGCCCCAGGGAGAAGACAGAGTTTCCAGCGCCCGCTGCCGTCCAGGACAGGGGGTGTTTGAAGCCACCGCTGCCCGTGGCAATGTGGACCCTTCCCAGGAGGGCTCACTCTGTGTCACCCAGAGGGACACTTGGTCTTCCAGGGCCGAATTCAAGACCCAAGACAAGAGTCCGTGAGAGCCTCAGGAGGGGAGACAGAACCATGGGGGTGGGGGGCACTTTCCCCATCTCCCATCATAATCCTGTTGGAAACATTCCCTTTTTGCTGAAAAAGAGACTGAGGCTCAGAGGATGACAGGGACTACAGGTATTTGGCGCTTGGGTGGTGCCTGGGAGAGTCAGTTCCGTGTTCTTCTCCCATCCCTATACCCGCCCCCTCTCTGCTGAAGCTTAAAGAGGTGTCAAGTCAGCAGGAACTCACAGGGTGGGTACTGAGGACACCAGGACATTAATGAGCAGTTTCTAGTCCGTTGGTTTTCTGAACTGCCTGAGTTAGATGCTTTCCAACTGGCAGGGCTGTGTCTGACCTGGGACAGAATCAGAACCCGTGTCCAGGCCGGTCCTGGCCAGCCTGCAAGCCTGCAGCTTGGCACGAACATTTGCAAAAATGCCTCTCGCCTCTGTCCCAGGCAGCTGAACCTCTGCGTCACAGGTTCTGTCTCTCCTCACTCTGGGCCTGGACTCCCCAGGGTTAAGGCAGCCAGGGTCCTTCTTTATTTTATTTTATTTATTTATTTTATTTTTTTTTGCTTTTTGGGTCACACCCGGCAATGCACAGGGGTCATTCCTGGCTCATGCACTCAGGAATTACCCCTGGCGGTGCTCAGGGGACCAAATGGGATGCTGGGATTCGAACCCCGGTCCGCCGCGTGCAAGGCAAACGCCCTACCCGCCCTACCCGCTGTGCTATCACTCCAGCCCCCAGGGTCCTTCTTTAAATGACAATCGGGTGTTGACTGGTCGCTCTTACCCGCCCCTGCCCCTAGAAGCGTCATTGTAGGGGAACTAAAGTCTGTTTTCTCTTTAAACTACAGACCAGGCAAGTTGTCCCTCATGGCCTGTGGGTGTCCTTACCTTCCCAAGGTGTGGAAGGAACCTCTCCCTGGCAGTAGCTTCCGGCCCCGCAGCCCTTCTCAAATGACTCATTTTCCAAGTTAAGGCAACCAGGGCTGGGCTTAGGCGGGGGAAGAGGAATTAGAAGTTCCACCAGGCTCGACGGCATCGCCCTGGAGTGCCTAGAGCGGGAGGAAGGGGAAGACCTGGGGCTCAGCGGCCTTTTGCTGTCCAGCCGTACCTATGCTTTGCCTTCTCCTGCCCGTCGCTTTGCCCATGGACAGCACATCCCCACGGCCCTTCCTGCAGGGCCGCCCTTTCTTCCAGACTCAGAGCAAGGACCCTCCCAAGAAGTGCAGCTTCTCCTGTCCCCAGGAGCCGAGTGGCACGGCCCCTCCTCCCTCTCCTTTCGCTCCTCTCCAACCTGCTGCTTTGTTTTTGTGGAGTGTTCATTCAGGGGGCCCACCCCCAGTCGTGCTCGGTGCTGGGAACTTAGTGCTGCACGCAAAGCACGTCCTCAGTCCGGTGACCCCTCCTGCCTGCTCTTCTGCCGACAGCGGGGTCTGCCGTCGCCTTCGTCACCTGATTCCCAGTGCCCCCGATACTCTGCAGACTCGGTGAAAGGGGCCCCTGCAGGCCTGTGTGTCTTCCCCACCGTCACTGACCACAGGTGAGCTTCCTCCTCGCTGCCGAGTCTCCCCTTGTTTTTCATGTCTGTTACCAAACAACAAACCACCCCCAAGTCTAGCGGCTTAACCAGTGATTTCTCGTTTCTCACACCGCTGGGCTGGGCTCGGCCATTAGTACTCAGATACTGGTGCTGCTGGCCTGAACTGGGAGGACCAAGGGAACTAGCCTGAGCTCTTGTCCCCCGCGTGGCCTATCATGCACCAGAGAGGCCCAGAGAGGCTGGACTCAGCATCTTCATGGCACAGCAGCCGTGGAGTCTTGGGGTCTCGCTCAGAAGAGACAGGGTCAGGGGTGCCACATTCTCTGGGCTCAAGAAGGAACCAAGGACGGCCGGATTTCAGGGAGATGGGTAGTGGAGGGGATGGCGGCTGCTGCAAGGATTCGGGACTACTTGGAAACAATCTACTTTGCCCTCCTTCCTTTGAAAGCTAAAATGTTCCTCTTGGAAACCTTTGAAGTGATTTCAAAAAGCTGAGCAATCAGTGCTCGGGCCCTGCCCGCCTCAGCCCTGGAGACTGTTTGCAGAGGGGAGCAGATGGCTGCTGAGACCTGCAGGGCTCTGCCTTCCTAAACGGCCTCCCAGGATCTGGCATCTCTCAAGCACCTGCCTTCATGCTGAATTTTCTCCCCTGAGCACTGAACACTGAGCACTGACCACCTATAGTAAACAAAGGATTTTTTTCCCGGTCATTTCAATGTGTACTTTGTGGACTGTAGGGACTAGGGAGATAGCCCAGGAGTCAGGGATACACAGGCCTTCTATGCACAAGGAGCTATGCTGGAACCCAGCACTGCCTGGGCCCCCAAGCACCACTGGGTCCAAGTAGCAAGGCATCATGGGGCCTGAGCACTGAGCCAGTCACTTGATGGGCCAAGCAGCACCAGGAGTGGCCCCTGAAAGTAGCCCCTGGGAATGACCCCCGGCCCCTCCTGAGCACTGCTTGAGTGACCTCCCTCCAAAATGTGTCAAAAATTCTTCTTCCTCGGGGCTGGAGAGATGGTGCAGTGGGTAAGGCACTGGCCTTGCACGTGCTGACCCAGATTCAATCCCCAGCCCCACCAGGAGTGATTCCTGCGCACTGAGCCAAGAGTAAGCCCCCGAGTACTGCTGGGTGTGGCCCCGCAAAAAAAAAAAAAGAAAGAAAGAAAGAAAGAAAGAAAGAAAGAAAGAAAGAAAGAAAGAAAGAAAGAAAGAAAGAAAGAAAGAAAGAAAGAAAGAAAGAAAAGAAAATTCTTATTCCCACATGTTGAATCCCTGCTAACTCTTAAAGAGGCTCCGAAGGGCACTGGCAGTCTAGTGCGGTGAGTGGGAGGCTGGAGAACTGGGCAGAAGAGAGCAAGAAGTGAAACAAAGGCTGGGTGGGTCGGAAACACTTCTCTGGTCCAGGGAGCTGGGCCTGCTGCAGGGAGACGGGTCAGCCTTGGGCCGCAGGTGAGGCCACACGGGCCGGGCAGCCTCTGGAGAGGCACTGGGAGAAACCGCTCCAAGAGCGCAAGTTTGGGGAAGATGCAGTTTGACTCGTTTTCCTCTTGGAAGAACATGGCGATGCTGGAGGCTCCAGCAAGGCTTGCAACGGAGCAAGCAGGAAACCTTGGCAGGAAGTTGAGGATGTGATTGCCCCGTGCTCCCGTCCGTGGCCTGGAAAGGGAGAGGATTCTCAGAGCCAGCCTCAGACACAACAGAGCCCAGCCCTCAAGGGGCCCCAGGAACCCCACGTCTCTGTTCTCAGCACAGGGGCACTTGCTCGGCCCCCAGAGAGGAGTGGCAGCTGTGGGCAAAGTGAGCTCTCAGATAAAATGCTCGCTGTGGACGTGAGCTCAGACCTCCCGAGCCTGCTCTTCTGAGCAGCCCGCATATCCCTCCGCCGGCCTGGGAAGAATCCCTTTCCCCCCACCTGGGAACTTCTCTGCCTCAGTGGGGCAGAAGGTCTCTGCAGTTTTGATGCTAGAAGGACAAGCGTCTCTCCTCCTCACAGGTGGAGAAGTTAAAGTTAAAAAAAAAATAGTATATAATTTAAGCATCCTCCTTCCTCCCCCTCAAAGAAGTGAAAGGTTTCCTGGAGGAATTCATTTGTAGAAGAAACCCAGACCTGGGAGCCAGGACTGCTGCCACAGATGTCCTCAGCCTGCAGGTCGGGTCCCTTCTGTGGTGCCATGAGGCCCCAAAGCCCGTGACCTGTGGGTGTCCAGTATGGATCCTGGCAGGTAGTAGAGTGGCCGCCCCGAGATAAGGAGCCCGGAGCCTTAGCTAGGCCTGAAGACAGGCACCCAGGGAGGGGCTGGATGGTGGATACTGCAGTACCCCAAGAGCGTGCCCTCAAAGACCCCTCTCCCGAGAGCACCCAGGCAGGGAGAGCGCTGGGGGACCAGCATGGCGGCTCATTGATGTGAACCCGTTCACCCGGGGCCATCCCTGCTGACATCAGAGACAATTTGACGGGAAGATTTTTTTCCCATTAGCTTCACAGCATCCGTCCTGGACGGGTGGAGAGAAGAAAGAGGATGGCATCTGGCACCCGCTGAGCCAAGGACTGGCTGTGTATGTTTTCGTCCCTGGGAGAACAAGCTCGGGGCAAGCCTCTGAAGTGCTCGTTAATTTTAGGGCACCTCCAGGGACGTGCTGTTATTTCTTTTAACTCGGCGTTTCATTCATTATGAACCAACGTGCTTATTTTAGAAAGTTGACAACACGGAGAGAAGCACCCAGAAGAAGATACGGAAGCTGAGACGTGGTCAGGATGAATTAGCTGCTCCAGGAGGAGGATTTGAACTGGAAAGGTCAGCGCTGGTGCCAGCCCACCCCTCCCCTCCATCATGGCTGCATGCTGACTGCAGGCATGAAGTGCTTCATCTCCTCCAGCTGTGCTGGCGAAGAATCTTTCAGAAGGCAGAATTAGTGGGCAGGGCTGGATGTATTCCTCAGCAGGAGTTGGGAGTGCTCCCGGACAGTACTCAGAAGCCCCGAGTGTTCCTCTCATGATTCTCAGCCCAACAAACCTGGGGTTCATCAGGGGCTGGAGGATCAAAGTGCTGCTTGGGCGGTACTGGGAATTACCGATGGCACTCCAGGGTGTCTAAGGCTGCGCCCAGCAGTGCTCGGGGCCATTACAACTGCACCCTTCATGGGCTGGAGCGATAGCACAGGCAGGTAGGGTGTTTGCCTTTCACGCGGTCGACCTGGGTTTGATTCCCAGCATCCCGTATGGTCCCCTGAGCACCGCCAGGAGTAATTCCTGAGTGCATGAGCCAGGAGGAACCCCTGTGCATCGCCGGGTGTGACCCCCAAAAGCAAATGATGATGATGATGATGATGAAGATGATAATAATAATAATAGAACTTCACCTCCAGTTCTCAGGGGACTCTGGTGCTGGGGATTGAACTAGGTCAGCCACGTGCAAGGCATGCACCTTAACCCCTGACCTATCTCTTCAATCCCCACCAGGTTGTGTTTTCGAGAAGTATAAAGATAATTAAAGATGTCAGTGGGCTTGTATACGACCTCTAACTCCTTGTGTGTCCACCAAGGAGGCCAAGAAGCATTGCTCTCCCAAAGAAACCAGCGCTTTGGTGCCATCTTCACTTCTGACCCCCCTTCTCTAACGATAGGAACCAGAGATGCTGGGGGCCACGGCAGGTGCAGGCTTGCACAGGAAACACAGCACAAAATAGGAAACCTTTTCTAGTTCCAGAAAGGCAGGAAGTGCTTAAAAACCTAACCAAAAGCCAACAAAAGGGGACCCGATGGACGAGAAGACCCCTGCCCCCCAGAAAGCTCTCAGAACCACTGAGCAGGAACAGTATTGGTTTGATTTGTAACCTAAAGAATCCTACTAGAATAAATGCACATTTATTCCGAGACAGTTGTTAAGTGAGTGAACGGAGAGGGAGGGCACTCTGCAGAGGAATCCCAGATGGCACTCCGTGCTCCTCTCCCAGCAGATGGAACTCGAGTCTCTTCCCTCAAGGGCGAGCTCCACTCAGGAACCACTTCCAGAGCACAGAGAGTAGAGAAATGATAACCTTGGCGCACCGCTTTTCCGGTGGGTCAAGGTTACAATCCCCAGTTCTGAGTCACCTTGGTAGCATGTGACCCCAGGCACGATGTGAGAAAGGAAACTCAGTCTTTCTGGTGATTCCCCAAACTTAAGACTCAAGTCTGATTATGAGCAAACCTCAGACAAACCCACAAGTAGAAAGAGTTTTACGTAAAGTAAAACTGGACTGAAACTCTTTAAAAATGACATGGTCAGCTGGAGAGACAGTACAGCAGGTAACATGCATGCTTTGCCTGCGTCTGGCCCGGGTCCAGTACCAGGCACCCCATCTGGCTTCCCGATCCCTACCAAGAGCAATTCCTGAGCACGGAGCTAGGAGTAAGCCCTGAAGCACTACCAGGTGTGGCCCATAAAGCATAAACAAAACAAAACAAAAAAGCAAAAATAACATAGTTATGGAAAAGGGATGGCTGAGAAACTGTTGGAGAGCAAAGGGGAGTGAGGAAACATGGACCCTGAATGCAGTTTTGATACCGTTTCTTTTCCCGTCTCATAAAACTAAGTAAAGGTAGGCGAGCCGTGGCTTGGCATATGGTGGTTCGGTCATGAAACAACATGCCAAGCTCCTGATCTTTCATTCCCTCCATCCATACAGAGCACAGGACTTCCATCTCAGAAGTTACCTCATGTTCCAGAATGGCTACCAGAGTACCAGCCATCACACCCATTTTATATTAAGCAACAAGAGAGACCGTGCAGCCACCTCATTCCTTTCAAAAAGCTTCCATTGGTTCCACCCAGTATTTGGTTAGTCATCTTACTGGCTAACACTTCATTGGACCTGGATATAAGGAATGAGGGGCAGTAGAAGTGTGCAAAGCAGAACTACTCATTTCAGTGAGGTGTTAAAGGTCAGCATGAATGTTCACAAGAAAGGGTGAAAGTGTTGCTGGGAGAAATCTCAGTAGGTGGAGCACGTGATATGCGAGGGGAGGGGCTATTGGAGGAGCAGAGCTCAGAGTGTAAACTGGAGTGTAAACTGCATGTGTATATGTGTGCGCACGTGCTAAGAAATTAAGTGGCGGGATGTGGAGGGGGTGGGAATGGGCCCTTGGGGGTGTTGCTGGCCACAAGGGTCTGTGAACGCAGCAGAAGCGCTTCAGCCTCTTCTCTGCAGGAAAGAGCAGGTCCCTGGAGTCTGAGGCTTTTCGAGCACAGGCTGCCCACCAGTATGGATGTGCAGGAGGGTGGCATCTCATTCACAGGGCAGCGGGGGGCCGTGAGAAATGCAAGGAGGGTGCTGGCCAACAGGAGTCGGATTGGAGGCTGGTCTGGGTGAGGAGCTGGGGCCAGGAGAGGGCTTTGCAGTCGGGTTTCCTGAGGAAGGTTTTGCCCTCGGCCAGGGGCTGCCTGCCCCGCTGTCTCCTGAGGAAGGAAAGAGACACTACTCAGCCTTCCCGGGCACCTGTGGTGCATCCTGCTGCCCACTTATCTTACTCTGCAGGTCCGAAAGCGGAGGCACAGAGAGCTTAGGCCACGTGTTCTCAGTCACACCGCCAGGAAGCGGCAGGATGGACACGAGAAGCCAGCTCCGCCAGTCACCTTGACTTGGAGTCAGGGACCAGCCCTGACAGTTTCACAGATGCGGCCCTTAATTCCAGGCCACTCTTGTGTGTCTCTGGTGACAGACCAGGTCTTCCCAAGCACATATTTCAGTGCAGCCTGAATGCAGTTCAGAGGCGGCCTGGGGGGGAGTCAGGGATGTGGTGCCTCCCCCTCGGTGAGACAGCGGCTGAGAGCCAGCGCTTCCCGTCCTGTCCGTCTCCGTCTCAGTCAACGAGAGGGTGCAGACTCCACCAGCACTCCTCGGTCTGCGTGTTCTGGTGTCGCACCCCCACCCTCCTTTCCTTAAACCCCTCTCTCAACATAGTGAAAGCAGGCGTGTTTTCTGAGTACTCAGTCCTGACCCGGGACAAGAAGGTCTAGAAACCGTGGCTCCGATCGGCTCCGTGTCTCTCTAAATCACAGGAAAATGAATGCATCATGAAACACACCACCAAGGTTCTTTTCCTTCCCACAACAGCTCCGTAACAGCAGCCTGCTTGTGTTGGCCCCAGCCCACCCACCGCTGAGCGTTGCATGCAGATGCCCGCATTTACTGTTCACAGTCACTGTATGGGGCAGGTCTATGGACTTTACAGATGAGAAAACAAGCATCAGGTGCTGCCTGGATAGACTGGGACCGCCCCTGGCCTGGCTTGGGTACCGCCAATTCCATGGCACAGGCACGGTGGTGAGGGCTGGCCTGTCCTCACCCAGGGGAAGTGAGTGCAGATGAGAGGGGGGGGCGTGGGATGGCGCACTGGAGTCCTGGAGGAGGCCTCTGGGTTTGGTTCCTGCATTGTTCCCTGGAGCTGGGTGGGAAGGTGCTGACAGGAGGGATCTGTACTGCAGCGAGAAGGTCGGACTCGAGGGATAAAGGCGAAAGGCTGGCGTGGGCAAACCCACAGACCCTTCTTGGGACCATCCCTGTTCCACTCGGCATTTGTTTCTAGCAGAATGATTCACACTATCCCAGCTTTCTCCAAGTTTTGCTTCCCTGGATGAGACACCATGTGGAGAAGCCCCGGGGGCCTGGACCACAGCCCGAGACACCCTGGGCCCGTGAGTCACGCGGGCATCCCGGACACGAAGAACTTGGCAGGCCCAGAGTCCCTGTTAGCCAGGAAGCCGTGTGGCCATGCCCGGCTGCGTACTCTCTCCTTCCCCCCACCGGGGCACCCCGGCTCTGGGCTGCTCCTGGGAGACAGTCATTGGCCTTGTGTGGCCCCTGGCCTCTTGGGCTCTGCGATGCAGCTCCAGCTGCCTCCTGTCACGGTGAGGACCACTCTGAGGGCCTCCTGTCCCCGACACGGCTGCAGTAGGGTCACCTCCCAGTTTCTCTGGCTCTGTCTGCTGCTTAGCTCCACCCTCAATGCTGTTGGCGTTCTGGGGACACCATCTCCCTGGCTCTTCCTGATGAACCCAGGAGGCCGCCAAAAGCCCAGGTTGGGGACATCAGGCAAGGCTGTGTACACACATAAACTGAGGGAAACCGGGATCATGGTCTGCCTGCGGCTCAGAACTCAGGCAGACTCTGAGTTCTGCCTCCTTTCATGTTATCCTGGGCAGTTTCCCACACCAAGAAATATTTTCAGAAACCAAAGTTTTCATGTCTCCCGTATATTCTATTTTAGAAGAGAATACTCTAAAATTCTATAAATAATAAGTCAATAAAATGATCTATTATGACTCTCTCGTGGAGTCATCGTAACTTAGTCTACCCCTCCTTGTGGGCTGTCTTGGTTGTTTCCAATGTCTTGCTGTTATAAACAACCCTGATTTTTTTTTTAAAGTCTGCACCTATTTTTGTTGTTGTTTTGGGGCCACACCCAGCAGTACTCAGTAGTCTGTTGATCCATTCTAGGTTCTCAGAGTGGAATTCCTTGTTCTAAGAAGATAAGATTTCGAATGCTGGCCCCCATCCCCCTGGCCTTACCCCTTCACTCATCGGGTGATGGAGAGGGTTGCCAGGCATTTTCAGAAGGCCTGGTGGGGGTAATGGCAGAGAAAAGAAAGATTGAGAGAGAGAGGCTTGGATGAGTGTGACCAGAAGGGGCGGTGGGGGGCTGGGAAAGAGCCCAGTCAGGGCAGGTATGAGGGAACTCGGGCTGGGGAGGTATCCCTAGTTGTCCCCTGAAGACAATCACCTGAGAAAGAAGACAAAGATATTCTGGAAGCTTCTCTCGTCACTCGTGCTGGGAAAGTTCCCTCGGCTGCCTCCTTTCCTGAGAGAAACCCGGCAGTTCTGAGAACCGGCACGGGGACTCAATGTGTGGTTGGCGTCATCCTGAGACAGGCAGGAAGGTCTGGCTTCACTTCAGCTCTGGGGTTTTCTCAGAGATTATCAAATTACCTACCAGGAAAACAATGGTGACAACTTTCAGTCTAACCAGAGCCTTGTTTTGTAAACTCTCACTGAGATGACTAAGAGTCTCAAAGGTGCCTTTTCCTGGAAGCTGGGCTGTGAGGGGAAAGGGCCATACACACGGGGGCCGGGGGCATGGCAGGTCCTGGGCAGGTCTGCAGCACCACGCAGTCCCCAGAGCATGGCCAGGCGTGGCTCTGGGGACCCCCAAGCATCCCCAGACCCAGAACACCACCAGTTGTGGACCCCACAACAATTTTAAATGGTTGTCAGTTGAGTTTATGAGGCTGGATCATGGAAACGTTTGGGTCTCTGCCTTATTTCATAATGAGCTGCCTGCTTTTGTCCCTCCAATTGAGGGGTTGCTGTCATATCTCCCAAAACACCCCGAGACCACCATGTGAAGCATGGATCTTTAAAATCTGGTGACTTCAGCTACAGAAGTAAAATGAAATAGTTCCACTGAATTTTACAATATTTCTCCCCACTAACATACATTGTTAAAATGGTGCTATTTCACGTCATCAATGTGAAAAATAAACAGAAGCTTATGTGATTTTTTTAAAAATATATCTTCCAAGCTCAGCATGTTTTAACCCTTTCTCAAATTACCATGCAGAAGGGCAACAATTTCAAAGGCCACGAGTGGCTGGTGGCTTCTGATGGGGCAGCCCAGGGCCCAGATCTGAGCCCACCTGACAGTCGGGGTTAGAGCTGCAGTCACAGCTGTGTTTCCTGGGGCCTGGCTTGGCCCTGAGGCTCAGATTCCCTCCACAGAGCCTACCCCGTCCTTTTCCAGGGACGATTCCCCATGGGAGTTGGAGGCATTTTCTCTCAAGGAGTAGGAGCCCAAATGACTGGAGCCCAGAATTTCCATACTTTTGCCCACAGGACACCGTTCATTGGTTCTGGGGGGTGGGGTGGTCTTACTCCCTTACTTTCTTTTGTTTTGTTTTGTTTTGTTTTGTTTGGGGAGGCCACATCTGGTGGTACTCCGGGCTTACTCCTGGCTCTGTGCTCAGGGATCACTCTAGGCAGGCTCCGGGGACTGTATGGGGTGCTAGGATCAAACTTGGATCAGCTGCATGCACAGCAAGTGCCTGACCCACCGTGCTGCTGTTCAGCCCCATGACTCCCCCCACTTTCTAAGAATGCTCTGCCCACATAGCATCCCGAGTGATTTTCTGACCCCCCCCATCCTAGGGCACACCCATACATGCCCAGGTCCAGTACGGCTTTGCTGAAAACACCCTTGACGCCCCTCTGGCTGCCCTCGAGCAGTTACACTGTCCACCACTGAGAGCTCCTGGGAATTTGGGGTGTGCAAGGGGAGAGAAAAACTCTGAGTTTCTCCCGTGCTTTTGTATGAAGGGGCAGAGTCTCCCTGTGAGGGGGGAGGGTCCTGAAGGCACCCTGATGGCTGTAGCATCCCCACCACCTCCTCAGCGGTGGTCCTGAGCACCCCTGGCCCGCAGCGCCCTGCTTCCCTCCTTCCCACTCGCTTGTGCTAAGTGGCGCACGGAGATGTTATTTATTGTAGCATCCTGACAAATAAAAGCCTTTCCCCCATTTACAACCTTGCAGCCTCCTCTCTTTGAGTCAGCGTGTGATTCATCTCTTTAATGTGATACTTCCGAAGCGTGCGATGCGCTCAGGGAGCATGTGGAATGGGCCTTGCTGCCAGCCTGCCCGCCCTGGCTCCTTTCTGCTCCTCTGCAGCCCGACACCCGCCAGCTGAAGGGTTCGGCTGCCCCCGCCCCAGAACCATCTCTGCAGGGCCCCAGGAGAACTTAGCAGGGGCCCCCGTTTCCTACAACTCTAAATATTCGGTTCTGGGCTGGACAGCATCTAGGGCATTTGCCTTGCATGCGGCCGACCCGGGTTTGATCCCCAGCATCCGATATGGTCCCCCAAGCACATCCAGAAGTAATTCCTGAGTGCAGAGCCAGGAGTAACCCCGGTGCATTGCCGGGTGCTACCAGAAAGCCAAAAAATAAAAAAATATTTTTGGGTTCTGTTGGGGAGGTCTGGGTCAGAAGTTCAAGGCACAGGAACACAGTGAGGGCATCACACTGGCTCAGAGTGACATGCAGTAATAGGCAAGAGCCACAGTGCAGTGGGTACGGTGCTTGCCTTACACACGGCTGACCTGGGTTGGATCTCCAGCATCACATATTGTCTCCTGTGCACCACCAGGAGTGAGCCCTGAGTACAGAGCCAGGAGTAAGCCCTGAGCACCTCTGTGTGTGGCCCAAAAACCAAATAGTAAAGAAAGTGATGGAAAAGGAGACCTACCGCCTGCTCCCCCAGCCCTTGTCCCCGGCCTTCAGGATGTTCCATTCTGGCCTGAACTGATTCTGATGCCATGGTCCTGGTGGTTCCCCTTTTCCTCCCAGGCCCTCCGTCACGCTTCTCTCGGGGAGCTGTGGCACCACTGTTGAGTGGTCACATACACTTGACTGTACCATTTGACCGGCTTTACGAATGTGGTTCAGTGGCCTTCGCTAGGTCAGGATGGAGCCACTGCACCACCGCTCGGGCCACGTAACCTTCCTTGGTGTTTCTGTCCCAGGGCTGTCTCCCGCCCTCACTCCTGAAGCGGTGGGCTCCTGGGGCGTGCCCACCCTCGGCTGCTGTGTCGTGCTGTGGTTGGGACCACTCAGAGGCAGAAGCACAGAACTTCTCCGCCCCGAGGGGCTTCTCACAGCTCCGAGAGGGGAGCAGTTCACCTTCTGAGGCTTCTGTTTGGGGGATGCACAGAGGTGCGGCCCTCCAGGAGGGCAGCGATTATGCCCTTGCAGAGATGAACGCATAGTGAATCCATGAGAGAGAGGATGGATCTGCTGGTGAGGGCAGGAAGCTTCAGCCAATTTTCACATTGTCTTTTAGGACTAGTTGGTAAGACACACACGAGACTCTCTGTAGTTAGTGGAAAGAAACCAACACACCTACTTTAGAGTTTTCCAGTAGAAACTAGGCGGTTCTTGACATTTCCTGAAGGCTTTCTGCAGCTACTAGGAAGAAAGCCATGTGGATTTCAGGGGTCCCAGTGGGATCAGGAGAAATGGATCAGCAGGTGGGTGTGACTTTCCCTCCGTGATGTTCCCTGGACGGTGGGAGCCGAACGGGGTGGCCCACTGTGAGGATACTGTGTGTGCACATGTGTAGGGGAGTGCCTGGCACAGGAGGCCTTGCCCGACCTTGGGACAAGCAACTGCTGTTCCCATGTGCTGGAGACTCCGGGTCCCGGTAAGGTCGAGTCGGTGAACTGACTACACCTTCAGCTCATGGCTTCTTCCTCTGCATGTACAGAAAGGACACGCCTTATTTGGTTTTGGGAGCCACCACCACCACCCCCCGCCACAGTGCTGAGGGTTCACTCTGGGCTCTGAACTCAGGGATCATTCCTGCCAGGGTTAGGAGGTCATATGGGGTGCCAGGGATCCAACCTAGATCCTCTGTGTGCAAGGCAAACACCCCACCCTCTGTTCTGTTTTTCCAGCCCCAGAAAGGACACACCTTTGAACTGCTCTGTGTGTGGGACCACCTTGCTCAGATCAGCGGCAGAGTGAGGTTGTGTCCCCTGGGGGTGCTAGGCAACCTCACAGTTAAATCCCATGGATAGGGGTTTGGGCCCCTTGGGCGACGGCCCTGGGGGATTTGAAAGAAGGCCTGTCCCTCTCTTGGCCAGAGCACAAGCGAGCCCTCAGCACACAGCTGTGCTTCTGAGAGCTGACAAACGCCCAGTGTTCCCGCCGCGGGCCCAGAGATGGGGCTGCGTGGTCAGAACAGCTGGGCTGGGGCTGGTGGCAGGAGGCGGCGGAAGGCCCGGCTTTGTTCCTGGATGGTCATGGGGACGATCAGAGGCATAGAGCGGCCCCTCTCCTTGCCCGCTGGCCAGCAGCCCGGGATCTGGAGCTTCCTGCTGGCTGGCGGAGGAGCGCCTCTGGGGAGAGCCCCGTGTGGGCCCCTGCACCCAGGCTGGCAGACAACCAGGACTCAGGGCAGCCCGGCTGGAGCCAGGGCGTCTGCTCACGGGGCCCTCCTGCTGACTCAGGGTGTGCCCAAGGACAGAGACCCTGAGCAAGGATCCCGGTCTCAGCGTCTGTGTGACCTTGAGCAAGTCCCCTTCCTTCAGCCCCCGGGGCAGCCTCCGGGAAATACCTGGCGCTCAGAGGAAGAATCTACTTTCCCATCCCATGGTAAAGATCTGGAGGAAAAAAGAAACGGGAGGAACAGTATTTTTCCTAAATATTTAGAGATATTTCCAGAATGCTGCCAGAATAAGTACCTGTCTTCAGGTACCAGAAGTCCTCCTATCAGAAGGGGAGAGGAAACACTGTTCTTTATTCTCATTTTCACTGAAATATAATCGAGGACTGGTGTTATGTCAGTTTCAGGCATACAACATAAAGAACCAACATTTGTATACGCTGTGAAATCTGCATCACCTTAGTAAACCAACTTAGCATCTTTCCTTTTGTAGCTTCCAACTGTGCGCTTTGAGTTTTTTTTTTAATCCCACATATAAATGAGATTATATGGTACTTGATGGTACTTGTGTTTCTTTGACATATTTTATCTAACCTAATATTCTTGAAATCTATCCATGCTGCAGAACTACCTTCATTTTCATGGCTAAGTAGTATTCCACTGGCTATTAATACTGTGTCTCCCTTATCCACTTACTCATCCACACCCAGTTGGGTTTCTTCCCTCTGTCAACATTGTGTAAAATGCTGCGATGAACAGGGTATAGGTATCTTGAGGTTTCTTCTGTAGTGAAGGAAGAGAGTCACCTCAATCTCATACCTCACTTTAAAGAATGTTCTGAAACAATGAAAGCAGGACAGAGTGAAGGGGTGGGGCTGGGGTTTTGCTCTGAAACTCAGCTCCGTCCCTAATGACCATCATGGACTCATCTGCGAGCCTCAGTGCCTTAAGCTGCTGGAGAGACGGCCATAGTTGACAAGCAGAGGGGCAGACAAACCCGAGGGCCTCCCATCAGCACCGCAAGGATGCACCTCCTGGGAGTGAGCCAGCCTGTTCCAGAGCATGTTTGCGTACTCAAATGTGGGCACCGCTGCCTTGGACCTGGGCTCAGTGGTGGACGTGGCCCAGAGATCCGAAGTACAGAGTGTGCTAAGCAGTGTCGATGCAGCTAAACTCAGGAGAAGGTGCTCTCAGTTTTCTCCCAGGGACACTGAGAAACCTTGAGCATCAAGGTGAAAACAGAAGTTTGCCTGTGTGAACTTCTGAGTCTGTTGCTTTTCCACTTTGGACCACATGGACCTGATCGGGCAGCTTCTTTCCACTGGGCTGAAGGATGTGTTTTAATGCCCTGAGGTTCTTCCCTTCATGAGGACTGTTCTCTCAAGAGCCGGAAGTCCAAACATTGTAAGTTCCTCCTAGCACCAGCATTTCTGTGATCTTTACCTCATTGACAGTGAACATAGAAATCGATGCAGGGACACAGATCTGTCTCTACTCAGACCTTGTCGGACGGTTCCAGAAACATCATAGCAGAGTTGGTAGGGCCCTGGGGTATTGGGTTATCTGAAGAATAACCTGTCCAACTCCTGGTGGCCTGAACGCTGGGGCCCTGTGGCTTCCTTTGCCACATAAAGAATCTATAAAATCATGGAATCTGTGTTGGAAGCTCAAGTATCAAAACTTTTTCCATCCTCTTAGGTCAGGAGATCATCTGAAGGGTATTAGGCTGATTGGGGGCAACTAGAGACTTTCCTTTAGATTTTGAAGTCAGATTCTTGGCTAGGAAGAACAATGTCTTGTTTCAAACTCTTCTTGTTTACGGTTTGTTCGGTTGGTGGTTTGGCTGGTTGGGTTTGAGACCTCACCCAGTGGGGCACAGTGACTAGTTACTCGTAGTTCTGTGCTCAGGAATTACTTTAGGACCATATGTGGCACCAGGAATAAACTCAAAGCACATGCCCATCCTGTTGAACACTTTCCCCCTGGCCCTAAAGCTCTTCCTAAGGGAATCAGTTTGGAACCAGGCTTGTGAGCTTCATGGAAATGTCTTTCCTCACAAACACAACTGTCCTTGTATCAAGAACATGATGGATAAGTGACTGAGGGAAGGAGAGGAAATCAGTGAATTTGTTTTCATGTCTCATGCTTCAGTACAGAAAGCGTGACATGATACAGTTATTCCACTTAACAAAATTGTAGTTGTGAAACCTAAAGTAAAGATTCACACCTGTTCAGAATGAGTGTTTTGCTCCTGCGATTCACCTCATTCTAAAATATCATTTAACCATCTTCAGAACTGATAATGCCTTTCATTGGGCAGGATGTGACTTATTTTCTGTCACTGAATCATTGACCCGGATGTCTCTGAGAGTGCCCTGACACGAACAGCCCCGTGATTCATTAATTATATGCCATGTGTAAAAGTGTCTGGAAAATCCAACTATCCTCTAAGCACATGCCCACTATGTGCCTGAATTTGCTCTTGAAAAATGTTTCCTTGGAAGTAACAGACCTCTAAAGCTCTAAATTCGGTACATTTGAATTCTTCACATTTCAGAAGTGTAATTTTTCTCCCAGTGTTTCAGCGTGCATTTGCTGCTGTGATAAACAGCCCAATCTGTTGGTGCCTGAGGAAAGCACATATTTATTTCTCACTCACTTTACATAAGGACAGAGGCGTCACTGGGCTCTGAGAGGCTTTGTGTATCTTCCTAGGTCCCCCTGACAGAGCCACATTTCCCTAGACCTGCTCCACTGGTGGCAAAGATCCATCCTTCAAAAGCCCCGGCCCGGAACAGTCCCTCCCCTTTCATCCCATTGAGAAATCATGTCAGGGGCCCATCAGGCAGAAATGGAGGCTCCCAGGTCATATGACTGCAGCCGGGAGGCAGAAAGAAATGGTGGGGACTGTCGGGGGGCAGACTGTGAAAAGAATGGATCCAGCTCCCAGTCCCACCCCCACCCCCATTTGTGGAATCTGCTCTTCATCTTTCCGTTTGATCACTGAATCCTCACCCACACCATGGGCTTTGTCTTTACTTGGTCAGTCGCCTTCACAAAGACTCACCCCTAAGTGAGAGTGCTTCTCATTTAATTTCTTTCAGAGTTCTTCACTCAACCCTCTCTGGTGGATTCAAGGTCTTTTTGTGCAGAAAGACCTTGATTAGAAGTCCACAGGCTTGGGCTCAGCTCCTAACTAGCCAGGCAGCTTGCGTGCACCTCAGATTTTTATCTGTGAGCATAAGAGAGGTGACAGGAGCCAAGGCCAGAGGAAGCTCTAACTTCCTTGCTACACAGTTGTTAGAGACGCTGAACTTTTAGCAGCTGGATAAGACTGACACCCGGCCCAGCACAGAGTGACATCTTGGAGCCCTGCTGGCCTCTCTAGAGGTTGACTTTGGGCAGGAGGGAGCAGGGTCACCATCGAAGGTGCTTAGAGCAGTGTCCCAACAAGAGATTTCAGCCACCAGCTAACCAGCTCCCACCGAGAGCTTTCAGCCACCAGCGCTTCTTTCAGAGTTCCTTCCTGTTCCTGCAGGTGAAAGGAGTGAGATTACAGAGCAGAAAGGGGATTAAACCGGGAACCACAGGGCAGGCGTCCTGGGCTCCGTCCTGCCTCTCACTGGAGGAGTCCGTTTCTCTCAGCGGAGAATGCAGCATTGTCTCTCTCTTCCCAGAAACACGCTGAAGGAAGAAATGGGGGTGATAGGAAGCAAGGGCCCAGCTCACTCCTGGCCCCAAGCCGTGCTTCCTGAGCCTGCACCCGAACCCTGCTCTATCCTGACCCAGTATCAGGATCCCATCTCTGCCATTTGCTGATCTGGAACCTCTCTCTCCTGTGAGCACCCTGAGATGGGTTGGTCTGAGGGGCGGGTGTGTGGAGAGCAGACATGCCCAGACGATGGTGGACAGCTAGTACACCCGGCCCCTCTCGATACTCTACTGCCCCTGGTCTCCTGGTCTGTCAGACCCTGGACCTTCTTCATCACTGTTGCCCCTCACTTCTCTCTCGTTACATTTGCATTTTGTGGTGGATGATTGCCGTCACCTTCCCTCAGCTTTATTCTCCAAATGTAGTATTACCTGTCTTCCTTTTCTTTTCCCTTTTTCTTTTCTTTTTTTCTTTGCTTTCTCTCTCTTTCCTTCTTTCTTTCCCCTTTCTCCCTCCCTCTCTCCCTCTCTTCCTTCCTCCCTTCCTTCTTTCCTTCCTGTCTTTGGGCCACAGCTGGTGCCACTCAGGGCTTACCTCTGGCTCTGTGCTCAGGGATTACTCTTAGTGGACTCAAGGAACAATACGAGGTTCTGAGGATGGAACCTGGGATGGCCTTGCCCAAGGTGAGCGTCCTACTTACTATATTATCTCACTATCTCTCTAACTCATTTTCGTTCTTTGCTGCCTCTTTTGCACACCCTGGCGTCGGCTTTGAGAGCTGTGTTGTGAGAGTCGCCACTAACCAAGACAGCTCCTTGAGTTGGTGTGGTCACCATGCAGCAATCCCGGTTTCTGTTCATTGTTACCACTGGCTTTAGCACTCATTTGGGACCATAACCTGCAGCTACTCTTCCTGTAGTGTCTGAGAGTGACAGTGACTCAGTGACTTCCTGTTTCCTTCCCTCTTTGGTGTACTTATTTTTTTTAATTCTTCTGTAAAGAAGTCATACCTTTCTTCAGCTTATTTATTCAGAAAGTTATTTATATTGGTTTGGACTTGTGGTTAATTTATTCTGTGAGTAAAAGACTGTTGTTATTTATTTTGTTACTTAAATAATTTTACCTCAAGCCCTTTGTAACTTTTTCAGGTTGCATTCTGAGTCCTTTAAACCCACTTTTCCATCCTTCCTTCCTTCCTTCCTTCCTTCCTTCCTTCCTTCCTTCCTTCCTTCCTTCCTTCCTTCTTTCCTTCCTTCTCTTCCTCTCTCCTTCCTTCTCTCCTGCTTTCCTTCACTCACTCCTTCCTTCACTCCCTCCTTCCTTCCCTTCTCTCCCGCAATCCCTCCCATATTTTTAAAAAAGTGTTTTTTACTTTCTGACATTGAAAAATGCTTGAGGTTCTTCTTGGGTTTTCTGTGCCTTAACCCTAGAATCGTCATTTCTCCAAGGAGCCACAACTTGAAACATGGTTCCTATAAAAGTAGGAAATCTCTGAGATGTGTCCTAGATTTCTTCCCAAAGAAAGGCATACCCTTTCTTCAGACAGCTCTGCTGGGATGGTGGGAGAGCAAAGGAAGTTCTATCTTGATTGTCTACTAAGTGACCCCTTCTTCAATCTGACAGTGACCCTAAGTCACTGCCTCCTTGAAGTTGACCAGATGAACACAAACAATGGTTTCTAAGGGGAAAACTTATTCCTGGGTAATTTTTTTGGAAAATGCTGTTTTGGTTCCAAGGTCCCCCAGTGTCGAGGAGTGGAAGAAAAGATCTTTGCTCCAAAGGAGGAAGCCTTGTGGGGTGTGGTTTACAGTCTCCAGGGCTCATGGTGTAGACAGAGGCTGATCAGAAAAGGCTTATGTGGCAACGCCCGGGCCAAGTGCTTCGGCAGCAGAATGGACATGAGGTCACTAAAGCTTCCTGGAATCATAAAGTGGCCTTGCTGGTCAGGGCTGGAAAGAGGATAGTGCTGCTGAGCCCTGATGTAAACTCTGAGCTCAGAGAATGGATTTTACTGGAACCTTGGGGGGACTCCATAACCTTGTGGCAGGTTTGGACTCCCAGGAGACTATTTCAGTTACATTTGGAACACTTCAAGCAAGACACCCTAAACTTCCTGTCTGTTGATTACCAGCAGAAGCACCTTGTTGCCTTACCTGAGTCCAAGACAGTTCCCTTTTTTTTGGACCAGTGGGTTTCTTCCTGGTCCCCAAGAGGAAATTCCTTTACCCCCAGGAAAGAGCTTTCTCTTCGAAAGACAGAAATACCGGAAGCAGGTTCACAAGTATCCAGTCACCCAAGGAACCAGATACTTTGGCTGTAAAGAGCCAGTCCAGCACCAGTGTTTTGTAATTGTGCAAATCTACAGATTGAGAGGAGAGCCCCACTGGTCTCCATGGTAAGTTTGCTTCATATCGAGTTAGCTGGAAGGGAAAAGAAGTGGAGATCAGCGCCAAGCCTGAGACACAGCAATTTGGCTTTGAGCCCTCAGTCTCTCCACCTATAAAGCGAGAATGAATATTTTTTTCTATTATAAGAAATGTTATGAGGAGCTGGAGAAATAGTACAGGGGCTAAGGCACTTGTCTTTGTCTGCGGTGAGCCCTGGTTTGATCCCCAACACCACACATAGTCCCCAAAGCACTTCTAGGAGTGACCCTTAAGCACAGAGCCAGGAGTAGGCCCTGGGTACCACAGGGTTTGACCCCTTCCCCAGAGAAACAAAACTTCATGAATGTGAAAGCTTGCACACAGGATCCATTGGAGCCAGGTTGCACAGACCGATCTAAAAAGCATGGAGTAATGATGAATCCTGAGCAAACTTGGCTCGAAACCTCATTCTCCATCTCTTCCTGAGAGACTTAAGCAGTGGAAGGAAACTTCACCGAGGTGAATCAATAGTCAGTGCACCTTCCTTGTACACTCTGACGCTCCGTGAGGAGGGTTGAACTGGTAAAGGAGAGAGGGTGGGAAAAGAGTGTGGGTGCCTAGTGACCCTCAGCCACTGTGCCTGGTCAGTGTGTTTGCAAGGGGAGGTGGTGTTCTTGCGCCTCGGATGCTAGAAGATGTGCAGGTTGGCATTTCACTGGTCCTGAGGCAGAGCCCATGTACAGTGGGCAGGATCCAAGAGAGGGGACCAAGAGTCATTTTGAGAACAGAATATATCAAGTACATACCCTTCATTATTTCTAGTTTGGGAAGCAAATAGCACAAGCCACTTCCTTGAAGAAGTCTTTCCTGCCCCCACTCAGACCACCTACATGTCAGTGCTCTCCCTGAAAAGGGGTATCAACGAATCTCCTAGAATCCTTTGGTAGAGCAGGGTGGGTATGCATGCTACTTTGCCTCTGTGCTTTCAGCCCATGCATAGACTTTCCAATCTGGAAGGAAGTGAGGACTGTTCATTTACTTGTTCATTTACTTTGCCCGACGTCAATGGCCAGCTCGCCATGCACAAGGAACTGTCCAGGGTACTGATGCTGCAGCCAGGACACAAGAAACCCCTGCCCTCTAAACGTTCATATTCTAGGGGTCACACAGGAGAAAAGACAGCTGGCAAACAGTCTATCCCCTGTGCATGGGGGAGCAGGGGAGTGAAAGGGGACTGGGGACTAGGAGGGCGTCAGGGGATGATTGTACATAGGTGCTCAGTGAGAGCCTTGCTGAGGCTTAAAGCTAAATTTCAGTTTCAGTTTGCTGAAAGAACTAAGATGGGTGGGGTCAGAAGGAAGCACAAGACTTAAAATAAGCCAGAGTGTTCTGCCATGCCTTTCTCGCATTCAGAATGCTGGAACCCTCCCCAAGCCCCACCCCAACCCCCTGCAGATTGCTGGCAGTGGAGCTAGCTGAAGGAAGTGCCAAATCCCAAAGCTGGAGTGCCGCCTGCTGTGAGGTTGGCTTGCCGGGTAGAGGATCACTCTGCAGACCATGCACTTTCTCTGAACGGTGCAAGGATGCGTGCAACCAGCATCCCGTCCAGGGTGTCCCACCGTGATGACAGCGGTGTCTTGGAATGGTGAGGATGCTGAGACAGGACAGGCTGGGTTTGCCCTTGGGACAGGGTTCCCACTCCTGAGCCAAACCACAGGGGCCTCTGAGCAGCCTGTGAGTTTCTCTGATAGGAGGCCATTGTCAAGCTCGTCTTCCAGTGCCTGCCCCTGGAGGCTGGGACCGGGATTTCTGGTTCCCCTCTGGCTCCAGTGCCTGGCCCCATCCTGGTCCTATAGGAATGACATGGAAACATTCATAGTGTGGAACTAAGAGCTACATGCATCAAAACACTTTAAACAGAAGCCTTGGCGAATGGGGCCAGCTTCCATATAAATCACGAGCCTGGACTCTTAGCCCCAGTGACTACTGGAGATAATGGTGGGCATCTATGGCCCTGAACTTTCTCTCAAGCACTCGAGCCTCTGGTCAACCATGCTCACCCATCAGTTATAGCTGAACCTTTCTTGGAGCAGTTTCTCTCTTCTGCTACCCTTTTGCCTCCTTCCTTTCTCTCTTCCCCTGACTGGGGTCAGACATTCTATGCTGTTTGTGGCCATCACCTTCCTCCTTCTGACTTGTCTTCTAGTCATCCCCCCATGCAAATTCTCCATGTGCAGTGATAACCCTAAGCCTAGCTGGGCCACACCTCTTACCTCCTGAGAAGCTGCCCTCAGTCCCCTTTTTTCTTCTGTGGGTTCACACCATCCCTTTGCACCTCTCCCCATGGCACAGCTCCTTCTCATTCCCATCTCAGCAGCTGCTCCTTCCCGGAGTCGTATCGAGGGAGCCCCTGCCCCTCACTCTTTCCCGCAATGTCCTGTGTGGTTCAGCCTTCCCACTATTGACCAGATGCTTCAAACTGTCCTTCCACCCACAGCTTCCAGCTTCCTCCTCCAGAAAGTCTTCCCTGGTTCTCCTCCTGCCCTCATGATCATTGCCCACATCCTCCTTCCTGAACTTTGTAACGTTTAATTTCCACCTCTGACATAGCTTGTTACCAAATGCCAGGAAGTAGCTTTGCTGATGTGCATCTTATCTCCTCAAGAGGTCTCTATGTTCTACCAGTGAAGTACTCTCCTAGTGTAAATATCTTTGAGAATAATCTTGAATCTGTACATACTATCTATAAGTTGAACTACCATACTAATATATAAATAGACACGTGTGCTAATAAACTAATACATTATGTAGATACGGAAGCTCAAAAATTAAGATTTATGGAGGTTGTGATAAAGAGAATAGACATAGCTGTGTTGGCAGTTTCTCTTTTGCACGGAGAACCATTGCATGTGTGGCACTTGCGTGCTCCTGTCTGCTGAATGTTGAGTGTTCAGAATTTCGGGGTATGAGGCTGGAGCTGAGGGACTGTTCGTAAAGGTAGAGGCCTTCCATGGGGGTGGAACCAGCAGAGAAGTCTGGGAGAGGAGATGCACTTTCTAGGGAGCTACTCACTCCCGGTGGTTCTGGGAGTGGACACAAGAGAACAGAGCAAGCAGGGTTTGCGGGGAGAATTGGGGCCCCTGGGCAGGAGTGGAATGACAGCTGGGCAAGGTGGTTGCCCTGGGATCCCAGGCTCTCTTCAGAGCCATGCTGTGTGCACTGAGGACAGGGGTCTCAGGGAAGGGGCCAGCTGTCAGCGGTGCGCCCTCTTTAGCCAGCACTCGACCCGCAGGACAACGCCCAGAAGAGACTTTCATGCAGTGTGAAAGAGACAGTGCTGGCCCCAACAATGTTGCTTGCTGGCAGGGAGAGAAAGACCGAGGTGAGGTGCCCAGGGGTGACTGGGGCACAGCACACATGGCAGCACCCCTTGGACTTGCCTCCAGTTGACATGTTAATATCCACACTCTTGAGCATCCCGTCGCCATCCTGCAGGTCTGCAGTCCCTGCCACTCAGACCAGGCTGCTCAGAACCAGGCTGGTTGGGCCCCAGGGAGGAGCAGTGGCTTCCACGAGTGCCTGACTCCAACACACACATGTACACCAAGTGCCCCATGCAGTCACAGATTCAGAGTGTACCCATGTAGGCACAGGCATGTACACACATGTATACACACGCATGCTTCCACACAGTGTATCATGCAGTCTCACGTGCATCCACCAGAGTGGCAGGCCCCCATGTCTGCCATGGACACTTTCTCCCAGAGCCCCATCATGTTCAACAAAGAACATGGCCTGTTTTCTTTTTGTGCTCTGTCTCTCTGTCTCTGTCTCTGTCTCTGTCTCTCTGTCTCTGTCTCTCTGTCTCTCTGTCTCTGTCTCTCTCTGTGTCTGTCTGTCTGTCTGTCTGTCTGTCTGTCTGTCTGTCTGTCTCTCTCTCTCTCTCTCTCTCTCTCTCTCTCTGTGTCAATCTCTCCTCTATGCCGGGATAGAACCCAGGACTTCACACACGCATAGCAATTGCTCTAGCCCCAGCCCATGACCTGCATTATAGAGAAGGTGGGGAGAAAGAGGAGCAGGTATGAGTGCTGAGGTCAGAGAGGCCAGACCTGCCCCTTTGCCTCTGAGCCCCAAGGAACAAAGGGAGAAGGAAGCCGGTGTCTAGGCCCCACTGCTTGGCTCTCTCCTGGACCCCAAGTAAGCACTGTGCAGAGCTGTGGAACCACAGGGGAGTATTGAGGGATGATTCTGGTATATTCCAAAGGCAGCGTGGGAGACACCCTAAGTCCCTGCACCGTGGTTATCCCTGAGGGCCAATGAAAGACATCTCATCCTTTCACATACGCTCTCGGCAGCCCCTGCTGAGTGCATGGAGAGAGGGTCCAGGAAGATGAACCAAACAAGAAGCTGGTCTGCCTCCGGCTGCCTGAGTAGCACAAGGTAGCTCAGTGCCCTGGGCTCATCCGGGTTGTGGGTTGGCAGCCCTGTGAACTGAGAGAGAAGGTCTCAGGACACAGCGAAGGAGAGACAGAGACACAGAAAGAGGCAGTGTTAGAGACAAACAGATACAGAGAAGGAGGCAGACAGAGATATAGAGACAGAGACAAAAGGAGAGATAAAGAGAGGTATGGAGGGAGGCATGAATGGGGGTGAGAGAAAAAACTAAGAAAAGCCCCCCCACACCTTTCCTGCCAGTGCTGCTGTGAAGTAGCGAGTGGCTGAGTGGCTTGGTGGCTGACACCGTACAAATGTCTCACTATAGCAGTCTGAGAAGGCCAGGCCTCTTAGTCACCCATTTTCTAGATGATAAGCCCGAGGTTCAGAGGATCTGTATAATTTCAGGAGACTGACAATGGCTGTGTGACAGGACCAGGCAGTCCCCTCCGCACCCTGACACATTGCCACATTTCTTTGATCCCCCTGGATCGGACCCCTTTGTGAGATTCACTGGGGGCACCAGGAGAGAAGTGCAAGGCCAGTGCTTGGCCGCATGGTAGTGGGGTTCGCTTCTGAGTAGGGGTCGAATCACGCCCTGGCTTCCAGACCCCTCCAACCTTCATCATCCCAGTCCCCAGGATACCCTGGCACAGGCCTGTGAGTGGGAACTGTTGTAAGCAGTGCAGAGAAGCCTAAGAAAGTGGGGCTGAACCGATAGCACAGCGGGTAGGGCATTTGCCTTTCACGTGGCCAAACCGGGTTCGATTCCCAGCATCCCATATGGTCCCCCAAGCACCGCCAGGAGTAATTCCTGAGTGCAGAGCCAGGAGAGTAATCCCTGAGCATTTCTGGGTATGACCCAAAAAGGAAGGAAAGAAAGAAAGAAAGAAAGAAAGAAAGAAAGAAAGAAAGAAAGAAAGAAAGAAAGAAAGAAAGGAAGGAAGGAAGGAAGGAAGGAAGGAAGGAAGGAAGGAAGGAAGGAAGGAAGGAAGGAAGGAAGGAAGGAAAGTTCGGTAGAGTCCTAGAGTCATACCATGTGATCAGGCGAGCCTGCTTCTCAGTATAGACCTCAGAGATGGGAAAACAGGGGTGTGAGCCAGAACTGGCATGTGCTATCCTTAGCAGCACGATTCATGAAGGTGGGAACAACCGAATATCTTCCAGCAGATGGGAGGACACACGGGTGCATGCGCCGGAAGGTGATGCAGCCGGAAGAGGGGTGAAACGTTGGCATGTGCACCCCAAAGATGAACCCAGAACCCCACGGGCACAGGAGAACCGGGGTGCCTGGATATCCACGGCTCCTCTGTGTGAACATCCAGGCCAGACAAAACCATGGAAGCTGGAAGCAGATGGGAGGTGTCCAGGGACCAGGGGAGGGGCACTGGGGAGTGACCGCTGAGAGTTACAGGGCCTCTGCTTAGTGGGCAGGCAGCCTGGATCCAGGGAGCGGGACTGGTCACACAATCCTGTGAGTGTCCTAGTGCCCTGGTGACATGTGTCACAGCGGCTGACCCTCAGGTCCCATGTGCCCATGTGTGTTTACCAATAGTGCAATAGTGAATCACTATTATTCTTTCCAAGAAAGCAGAGGGCCAATGTACATGTGGCCGGGGAGCAAAGGGGACATACCTCCCACCCCGAGTGCTCATAAAGGGACTGAGTCTGCGTTTCCAGGAATGTCCTTGCATCCCCCAAATTCAGGTGCCATACCCACCAGTCACCCTGAGGTCCCACAGGACCTCATCACAAAGGGTGGAACAGCACCTTGGTCTGTCCGGTGTGGTGGGTTTGGATTTCTGCCCCAGCCTGGAGTTTCCCAGCCACCGCTGGGCATCACATGGTCACTTCGGGGTGAGGGCGGGGGGTTGTAGAATTCCTGGGCTCTCTTCCAAGAGATTTGGGTTTTGTGGGCCGAGGTTAGAAATCTATATTTGACGAAGCTTCCTGGGAATCATGCTGTGGCCAGGCCTCCGACAGCTCTTTGGAAACTCTGGCACTGGCCTATGGCTGCATGGGGGGGCTGGAGACAAAGGACTCACTGGGTCCTTTTCTGTCTCGGCTGCTCCCTCTGCCTGTCTCCAGAGCAGACCTCCACCCGCGTTCATGCCTCGCCCTACCCAGGTCACCCCATGTCCGGCACCTACCTTCTCTGAACATTCCCCCCAACCCTCTGCCTCCCAAACCTCTCTGGTTTCCAGTCTCTTAGGACAGGTCTGGCTTTATTTGTGTGGTTGGTTATTTTTGTTTTGACACGACACCCCCGGGGTACACCAGTGCCACTTCCGGCTCAGTGCTTGGAGTTTGCTGCTAGTGGTGCTCAGGGAACTATCTGGTGCTAAGGATTGAACCCGGGCCTCCTGCAAGCAAAGTATATGCTCCAGCCTGGTGAGCCTTCTCTGTAGCCCAGGGCTTTCAGTGGAAATGGCATTTCTCAGAGTAAAGTTCTGGACCCTGAACCCCGGGGAGCAGACACTGGAGTCCCCTGAAGCCTGTCCTTTGCAGAATGTTCAGTTGTGGTGGCATGTGGCCCAACCCCATCAGCCCCAGATTTTTTCATTTGAGGGGATCCTACTTTATGATAGTTTACATTAAAAATGTATATTCCACGAACAAGACCTCACTGTTATTGGGGAGTGGACAGTGCAGATAAGGTCAGGGAGGTGTCACCAGCCAGATTCCCTCTGTTCTGAAGTATCTATTGTTTGGGCCACACCCAGCAGTGCTTAGAGTTTACTCCTGGCTCTTCACTCAGGGGTCACTCCTGGTGGGGCACAATGGACCGTGTTGGCCGCTGGGGAAGGCGTCTGGGTCTGCATGTGCAATGCAAGGACTCTGCCCGCTGAGCTATTGTCCGAGCCCCTGTTGAGATTTTTTGCTGTTGTTAAGATTTATGTGTAACTTTTTAGACTCTAGTAGTGCAAAAGTATGTTTTTTTCAGTAGATACTAAGTCTCATTGTATCCAGCATTGTATTGGGAGCTAGGAATACCAATAAAAGTCATTGATATTCTAATGTAAATTTCAAAATTAACATATGCTGTTAAGCAATATTTTCCCTTAATCTCTGGCATTACCAAAAATGTCATGTAAGCCATCTCTTCTCCCTGAATTTGCCTGTAGGTGTATTGCACCATTTTAGTGATAACAGAGAATATCATTATCTCGATTTATAATCTGTTTACCCTGTTCTACCTAGAATGATTTGGTCTCCTTTTTCACCATTATAAACAAATTTGAGATGATCATCTCTACTTGGTGAAGTTTGATGCCTTTCGAAATCTTTACCTTTTTGATATGGTAGTAATAAATTTATAAAGTGGAATAGAGGGGTGGAATATATGTGCTCCTTATTCTGTTTCAGGGATAGTTCTCTTTCAAAAAATCATAATTATATATTTGTGAGAAGTTATAAACAGAGGTCTAATATACCTTTCACGGCTTCCCCAAATTGCATTTTATATACCCAGGACAAATAATGTCAAAGCCAGGAGTTGACTTTGTTACCATGTACATTCAGGTCATTATATGTCCTAACGTGTTATTATACTGGGGGGGATTTGTATAACCACCAACCAAATCAAGATCCAGAACTATCCCATCTCTCCCATGTACTAACCCCTCATTGTCAAAACCGCCAGCTCCCCCTCAACCTTTCCCAAGTACAGGTAAGCACTCATTTCTTCAGCATCGCTAGACCTCATTTCGAGAATACTAGAGAAATGGAATCAGACATTAGGTGAACTGTTTTTCACTTACACTGTTACCCTTAAGATCCACCGAAGTTGTGTGTTCAATCATTCACTTTCTCCTCTTGTTGGTCCATATTCCAAGCCGTGGGTGTAGTCAGTTGTTTGCTTGCTTTTTTAACTATCCACCTATTAAAGGGCAGTGTTGTTGTTGCCATTTTATAAATAGGGCTTCTGTGGACATTCATGTGCAAATCATGTGGGCACAGTTAACATTTCTCCAAGATAAATGCCCAGAAGAGCTATTATTGGATCCCAGGTTAAGTATAGGTTTTGTTTTTAAGGAATCACCCAACTGTTTTCCAGAGAGTCAGTGCCCTTGTACTTTCCCGTAGGCAATGAATACGACTGTTTTCTCCGTATTCACCATCATTTGGTAGCACTGTAGCACTGTCGTCCCGTTATTCATCGACTTGCTGGAGCGGGCACCAGTACTGTCTCCATTATGAGACTTGTTGTTATTGTTTTTGGCATATCGAATATGTCATGGGAAGCTTGCCAGGCTCTGCCGTACAGGCGAGAGACTCTAGATAGCTTGCCGGGCTCTCCGGGAGGGACGGAGGAATCGAACCCAGGTCGGCCACGTGCAAGGCAAACACCCTACCCGCTGTGCTTTCGCTCCAGCCCATCATTTAGTATTGTCCAGGATTTTGCATTACCAGTTTTAATAGCGCCGCAGTGATATTGTCTTAGTCTGCATTTGTTTGGTTTGGTTTTGGTTTTAGATCACATCCAGCTATGCTCAGGGGCTACTCCTGGCTTTGCATTTAGGAATTACTCCTGACCGTGCTCAGGGGACCATGTGGAAAGCTCGCCCAGGTTGGCTGCATGCAAAGCAAGTGCCCTACCTGCGGCACCATCCCACTGGCCCCAGGCTCACACATTTTTTTTTCAAAATGTTATTAAAGCATCATGATTTACAAAGGTGCTCATAATTGAGTTTTAGACACACACTGTTGCAGCACCGATCCCGCACCAGTGTTAACTTCCCCCCACCAGTGTTGCCAGTCACCCCCATCTCCAGCCTGTCCTCTGGACAGGCACCTTTCTAGATACAGTTGTTCAAGTGTGGGTCTCTTGATTCTGGTGTTATTGACTCTGCAGTATGGTTATTTGGCTCTATCATTTCCTTAACGCCACCTTTGTACCCTCACCCTCTGACCTGGCCCTGTTGCTTCTCATCTGTCCCTCCCCCCACCCCCATTCCCCTCCACACTCTTTCTATCCTTCTCCTCCCTGTACTCTGGGGCAGGATTGTACTTTTGATCCAACTCTTTGCTGAGCTTGTTTCTGGAGCTTCCCTCTTAGAAGTCTCCCTGGAAGTTGGAGCCTTTTGTATTTGAGGTTGCGCTCTCTGGCCCAGTCAGAGGGTAGTTCTACTTCAAGAGTGTGGGTTCTGTTGAGGTCCATACTTTTCGGCCACCGAGAGCCACCTGCCCCAGCACCACCTTGTTGCCGAGATCCCTCTCCCCTCCTGGAATGACGGTTGCACCTCCACCCGAGTTCTGTCCTCTTGGGTTCTGTTTCTGAATTCCCCTCCAGTTCCTGGTGGGTGTCTTTGCATCTCTCTCCCACCCATGCCCGCACCCGGCCTGTTCAGTTACATAAGAAGCCTGAAAATCAGGCAGGCAGTTCTGTCGCTTTTTATTTTTTTTTGTTTGTTTCAAATTTGTTTTAGCTGTTCCAGTTTTGTGAGAGACCTTTGATAGGACCACGTGCCCTTCAAAAGTGGCACCAGCGTAGGCCCGACCATAAGCGCGGGAGCGCCGTGCCAGCCGCCCACCCTGCGGGGTGGTTTTCTGTCTTTACAGAGCTTTGCTGTCTGAGAGCCGAGAGATGATGGCACGTCCTCAGGGTTCTTTGCGTTTCTTTGGTCACCTTGACCTACAGGCCTGGGCCCTCTTGAGGGGACACTGCCCATGCAGGGCCCGGCAGTGTCCATCAGAGAAAGACGAGGCATATGGTCCCCCTCGGCACCTGGCACTCCTTTCCTTGCCAGTCCTTGATCTTCTCAGCCTCTAGCGGTGACAGCCTCTGCTAGCCTGCGAGCTTCCCTCTGCGGAAAAGTCCGCCTCTGTCTCGCCTCCCCGCCACGGTCACTCCTGCCAGGCACAGCTGGTGACAGTGGCCTTAATGGAGAGTCCCAGCCTCTATCCTGGAACCCCTGCAATCTTTTCTCAAGCCAGCCATGAGGTTGTCAGAACCTCCCCTCTGCTTACCACCCGCCCTTCTTGCCCAGGGTGAAAGCCCAGGTCCCACGGCCCTGCGGGCACTCCCTGGCTGTTTTCAGGGCCACCCCGCCTTCTCTCAACAAAGCAGCAAGTTCCTGGTCTCCTTTGCTCTGTCTGTCTGTCTGTCTGTCTGTCTGAGCAGCAGCTCCTGCTGCCTCTCTATCTCCAGAGCATCTCCCCTGTCTCCTGTTCCCAGGGGGAGCTCCATCCAGCCTCACAGCCGTGCTCTGAGTCCTCCTGTACCTGTCGCCGACTGCACCGCATTTGTTGTCCTACTGGCCCCTTCTGCCTCAGGGATGGAGATACTGTCCAGCAGACCACCTGCTGCTCCATCAGGAGCATTGAACCCCTTGCTGGCCATGTCAACCACTGAACAACTACCCAGCCATGGCCACATGGTCATCAAGCTCTTTCATTTGGAAGGAGGGGTTGGTTTGGACCACACCCAGAGGTGCTCAGGGATTACTCCTGTCTGTGTTCTAGGATCACTCCTGGTGGGAATTGGGGTGGGGGACTAGATGGGGTACCGGGGGTTGAATCTCAGTTGTCCACATGCAAGGCAAGAATGTTATTTACCCACTCTACTGTCCATCTCCAAGCCCATGTTTTAAACATTTAGGTTGTTTTTAGTTCTTATCATCAGCTGTGCTCACATGACTATCCTTGAAGTGAAATGTTCAGACAAAGTCATAATTATATTATTATTAGGATTAACTTCTAAAATTTGATTAATTTGTGAAATTGATTATAGGGGAAGGCAAATTTATTTTGCTTGTTTGGGGGGCCACACTCAGCATCACTCAGGGGTTACTCCTGGCTCTATATTCAGGAGTGACTCCTGGAAATGCTCAGAGGACTGTATAGGATGCTGGCAATTCAACTGAGGTTGGCCACTTGCAAGACACATGCCCTACCTGCTGTACTATCATTCCAGCCGCAGAATGTACATTTTTTTAAAAAAGCTGTTGGCTATTCTTTCTCCCAAAGGGCAGACTTGTTTTCCAGGCCTCCCAGACACGTGTGAGAATGTCTTTCCCCAGCACATGCACCAACCCTGGGCACTTGCTGAGCTGTGCTGTGGCAGTCTCAGCACGTGTTTCACGGAAGGAGTTTCACATACACTGATAAAACAGCCCCATTACACAGCAGTTCTGACACGGTCTTCTCTGGAGGATGCTTGGAACCCTCCTCAGTGGCAGTCAGAGACAGGGCTCAGGACTCAATCAGTGGGGTCAGAGCACAGCGTCCAGATACCCCAGCTTTCCAGGAAAGGATCGCCACCCTGTGAGTTACCCTCAGAGAGAAGAGAAAACACCAGCAGCTTAGGCGTTGCTTGCTTTCACTGTCTGGTGTGACCAGCTTGAACACCCCATTGTGTCTAGGGTTCGCCCGGGCAACCTGCAGGGGTATCAGCTGTCCCTGTAGTGGGTCTGGGGTGCCACACAAGAATTTGTATTTTTAACAAGACCCCAAATGATCTAACACTGCAGGTTGGCACAACGTTTTGATGCCCAGTGGTTTTTTTTTTTTTTTTGTGTGTGTGTGTGTGTGTGTGTGTCTCCCCAGCCATCATTTCTTTCCCCCAAACCCTCCAGGCTGAATTCAGCTCCTGCCTCATGCCCACGGCCCCTCTATCACTGCACCGCGCTGGGCCGGGCACCTGCTTCCTGGGACCTTCTCCCCTGTTGAGAGTTGGATGAAGGGAGGGGATGCCCCCCCACACCCCATTCATCTTAGGGCTTGCTGAATTGCTTATCCCAGAGACCTTCAAGGAAAATTCCCAGAAGGTTTACAGAGGGGCTGAAGGGACTCATGACCACACTGAGGCTGAGTACTGACCAGCGGGCAGTGAAGGGCGGAGGACACCCCAACGTGTGAGAGTTATCCCCAAGTTCTCACTCACTTCCTCTGACCCTTCAATTCTGACTCTCAAAGGCAATGTGGAGCCCATTGCCAACACCCCGAACCAAACCAAACATGAATTCAAAATCGACCACATCAGGATCCTACCAGACCATAGGCTTGCTTGGCAGGTGTGGAGAAACTGAGACCCCTTAGGAAGAGGGTGACTCTCTAGACCCTAGCAAAATCAGGCCTTGCCTCTGACTGAGATGTGATCTCTCAGCCTCCCGGAAGCTTCCTATAGAATCTACTTTCTTGAATCCCCATATGGGACCACATCACTGTATATGAAGGTGTGAAAATTTTGGCAACAGTGAAGAGTTTCTGAATATACCAGGGTCAAAGATGAGTTGGGGGCTGACGAGATAGTACAGGGGTCCAGGACTTGCCTGGCGTGTCTGTGACCCAGGTTTGGTCCCTGACATGACAAGCACTGCCAGGAGTGGCCCCTGAGTACTGCCAGTGTAGATCCCACCCCAGAACTAAACAGAGCATGAATTTGAAATCAGCCACACCAGGATCCGACGTGCTTCTAGCTTCTCTGGTCCATGTGGCATTCCTAGATGGGAAGGAAGCTCGGCTGGAGGAAGTTTAAGTCTCTGCTGCTACAGAGGAGGTAGGGAGGGGAGAGGGCAGATAGACTGGGAGCCACGTTGGGAGGCTGGCCAGCATCCTCTGCCTGCCACCAGCCTCAGACACCTGCCATCATCCCTTGGGCTTGCCACCAGCTCAGGTGACCCAAGGGGAATGCCACTGCGGATGCTGTAGTGGTGATGACTACATGAGTAGACCCTGCGCTGTGCCCAGCACACAGAGTGCTTCTGAGACTTTCCTGCCAATGTGACTTCCGCTGGACCCACGTGACTCTCACCCCCTGCCCGTTACTGTCCTTCTGCAGAGTACGGGGGCTTTAGCTACACCCGTAGGCAAGAGCAAAAAGTTGAAGAACTGCTGCAATTTCTTCCAGGAAGAACATGCACCTGGGGTCCAGCTGGCCCCTCCTGTGACGTCAGCCCCTGAGTGTACTTGGTGAACCTCAGCCCCACCCCCCCTCCTCACCACATCCTCCTGGGGTTTTCAGCATTAGGGTTCAGGCGGAAGGTGCAGGCAGAAGTTAAATATAGAAGGGCACCCACTCACGGTGCAGTGCGGGGGCTGAGCCCTAGTTGAGGGGGCGTAAGAACCTGCTAATTTTAGCAAACTGACTTCCCCTCCTATTCCCCAACAGCCAGTATGCAAACGGTAATGCTTGTCAGCTTCCCTCCCCGGGGAGGGGGGGTCCTTCTAGAGGGCAGAAGGAACTTAGAAGTAGAGCAGATGTCCTCTAGGGCCCCTGCCCCTGCGTAGCCGCACCTGTAGCATCTCTCAAAGTTAAAGGTGGAAAGTGGGGCTAGTCCCACTGGATCGAGGAAGACACTGAACCCGAGAGCCTTGCTCAGCTCAGATTGGGTACCAGATGGCAGCTTGGGTTTGACGATTCCCTTATCAGTTCCTCAGAACCCAGCACAAGAGTGCTCATAAATGTGGCGACCTGGTGATTGGCACATGGCACCCAGTGGGCAGATGATTCTCAGGACCCTGTGCAGTCTGTTGGCCATGTGTGGGGATTCTGCCTGCCAAAGGTCTAGCCAGGAATGGACGGAAGTCTTGCTTCTCAAAGTGTGATCCCTAGCCCAGCAGCACTGGTCTCAGCTGGGAACTTAGGGCTGAGGGAGGCCCAGCTCCAACCTAGACGCTCTGAATCAGGGTCAGGGGACCGGAAGGCACATCTAAGCATCCAGATTAAGATGCACCAGCCTAGGCTTCAAGTGGGCTTTCACTTTCAAAGTTGATTCTTGAACTCTTGGAAGAACAGCCAGAGAGACAGAACAGTGGGTAGGGCACTTGCCTGGCACATGAGCAACCTGAGTTCTATCCCCAACACCACATATGGTTCCCTGAGCCTTGTCAGGAATGATTCCTGAGCACAGAACCAGGAGTAAGCCAAGTATGGCTGGTGTGGCTCAGCTTGTGACTCGGTCTCCCCCTGCCCTCCCCCCAACACACACAAAAAGAAACTTAAAAGAAATGTTAGACGCTGAATATTTTATCCCTTTACTCCCTTTTTGTTATTGTTTGTGTTTGAGGCCTTACCTGGCAGTGATTATGGCTTATTCCTAAATCAGAGATCACTCCTGGCAGGCTGAAGGAACCCTATGGGGTGCCAGGAATCAAATCTCGTTTGGCCACAAGCACCCTACCCACTGTACCATCACTCCAACCCTCTTCTCGCCCACTTTAATCCAACTGCCATTTTCAAATTACCTTACCTCTTTGAAGCCTCGGATTACAACCTGGGATGGTCACAAATGCTGCTAAAACAAATGTTTTCTGTGAGCCTGGTGACGTGTTTTAGATACAGTAGTTTTTACTGACGTATAATTGAAATATAATACTAGATTCAGGTGTACAACATAGTGACTTGGCATTTGCCTACATTGCAAATGACCACCAGAGTAAGTCAGGTTTGACTCTATCAGCGCAGCCACATACCTTTTTCCCTTGATGAAAGCTTTAAAGTAACTTTCAGCGACTTGATTCAGTATCATCAGTCATAACCCCCCAGTGTGTCCTGTCACCAAGATTTATTTGTTTTAAGCTGGGCGTTTGTACCTTGTGGCCTTCATCCATGTCTCCCCCGTCCCACCCCCAGTCACCTTCCGCAGCCATATCTGTGTCCTGTCTCTGTGAGCTGGGTTTTGTTCATTTGTTCAGGTCCCACTGAGAGTGAGGCCCTATGGTGTATATCTTGCTCCGACTCACTTCACTTCCCATAATGCCCCCAAGATCCATCCATAGTGTCAGCAGTGTAAAATTTTCCTTCCCGACTAGAAAATACTCCATGGTATATCTCTACCACATTTTCTCTACTGGTGAGCACTTAGGTTCCTTCTGGGCCCTGGGTATTGTAAACAGGGCCAAGTAAATATGGTGTTGCAGGTGCCTCTTCTTGATTGAGAGTTTTTGTTTCCTTGGTGGGATTGATGGATCCAGCAACAGTTCTATTTTACATCTAAGGGGGAGCCTGCCTGCTGTGTCCATGATGGTTTCATGAATTTACCTCCTCCCCGCCAGTGTACGGGGGCTCCTTCCCAAGTCCCCACCAGCACTTGATTCTGCTCTTGGTTTGTGTGACCGTCACGGTGATGCTTTGGGACAAGAAGAGGGGGGCTCAGAGACCCACAGATAGTCCCGTCCCGCATAAGGCAATGATAGAGTCAAGTCACCCTCATACCTGGCTCCTAGCCACACAGCTGCACCACCATGAGGGACACGGGGCAGCTTGACCCAGGCCCGAGCTCTGCCCTGAGCCAGAGAGGAGCTAGGGCAAGGACTTTCTTTTCCTTTTCTTTCCTCTTCTCCTCTCCTTTTTCTCCTCCCCTCCACTCCCCTCTCCTCTCTCCGCTCCCCTCCCTTTCCCACTTCCCTCCCTTCCTTTTCCCTCTCCTCCCTTCCTCTCCTCCCCTCTCCTCTTTTCATTTAAGAAGCCCCTCCTCGAGGTTCTAGGCTAGCCAGGGCTGCTGTGCTGTGGCCTCCCCCTCTCCCAATCCCAACTCCTCCCTGTGCCCTGGGAGTCCCTTAGAGCACAGGCCAGCGAGCTGCGGATGACTCCAGAGCCGGTGCTCGTTTGCAGATGGGAATGCAGCGGTCAGCGAGAGGAGCCGCCTTGCTCAAGATCAGGCAGCTAACGAAGAAGGGAGAGAAGGTGGGCTCTGCCCCCACAGGGCGCCTCTTTCCAGGCAGCACTTGCCGGGGGAAGGTCCTAGGCAGCGTTTGTGAGTGTCCCTCGGGCTCGAGGAGAGTGTGTGCACAGCTCCAGGAGCCTCATCAAAGAACGATTCTTAGTGATTTTCCTTCTCGTACACACGCGCGCACATCTACATGCACCCACATATACACATGCAACCCTGCGTACAAGTGTGCACGTATACACACGCATGAGCACACACGTGGAGCATTAGGTTTAGGAGGGCCCAGGGAGTTCTGTAAGCCCCAAGGCAGCCCAAGCCCTTCAGTCAAGAATCTTGACTTGGGCTTTGGCCTTTGCTGGAACCATCAGGGGAAGTGAGAGGGACCCCACTTCCCCGGGGGTCAGCGGGTGACTCATCCTGACCGAGTGCCCAGTGGGGAGTTAAATTCTTTTGATACCGCCTCCCTCCCCACCTTCCCATTGGGGTCACTCTAGAACTTGCTGGAAGGTTGAGAGAAGTCCCCCTGTTGTGACTGGTCCCAGACTCCATGTCCTCCCTCTGGCCTGGCCGAGGGGGAGATGGGGTGAGAAAGACGGGGTGCAGGCAGCCTGCCTTTGTCAGAGCATCAGTTTGGCTGTGAGCACAGAGCCCTCGCTGATGGGGAAGGGGCCATGGCGCTCAGCCGGCTCTGGGCTGAGCAGCATGTCCAAGCCCCATGCAGCTCAGTCCCCAGAGACCGACTGCCCAGGTCCTGTATGACCGTCGAGGCCTCTCAAGTCAGAGAGCCCAGCTGCCCGGCGGTGGAGAAGAGTGAGTGGATTCGGCTCGTGGCCCAGGTTCTGAACGAGGTTACTGGGTGCAGACCCAGTGGAGCAGGAGGGCAGCTGCGGCCTGAGTCCCCAGTGATGCTGGCTGTGGCAGCACTGAGGCGTGGAATCAGCAGACGCCGGCAGGTTCAGTCTGAGTCAGTGTTGGATTCCCCGTCACTGCTGCTGTGATGAGGATGAGGATGACGAGGAGGAATGAGGATAATGAAAAGGAGGAGGAGGAGGAGGAGGAGGAGGAGGAGGAGGAGGAGGAGGAGGAGGAGGAGGAGGAGGAGGAGGAGGAGGAGGAGGAGGAGGAGGAGGAGGAGGAGGAGGAGATATTCTGGAATCTATATCCACACGTTGGCTCCCTCTGGTCTTTTGCAGGTGGGTGGAGCAGTTTCCCATCTCAGCAGTTGGCAGAGGTGGGGCCGATGGGGTCGCGCCTTCTCCATATTCAGGGACGAAGCACATGCATCTGGTTCTGTGTAGAAATTTTTCTTTCTTTTTTTTTTAAAGAAATGCATTTTACGTTTAATTTTCTTTTTTCTTAATTTTTAAATTTATTTTTATTTTTTATTTTTTAGTAAATCACCATGAGGGTACAGTAACAGATTTAAACATTTTCGTACTTGTGTTTCCCTCATACAATGTTCGAGCACCCATCCCTCCACCAGTGTCCATTCTCCACCACCAGTGAACCCAGTATCCCTCCCACCCCCCAAACCCATCCCCTCTCCCCTCCCCGCCCCCTGCCTCTGTGACAGGGCATTCCCTTCTGTTCTCTCTCTCCTTTTGGGTGTAATAGGGGTATTGAGTGGCCATCGTATTCAATCTATAGTCTACTTTCAGCATGCATCTCCCCTCCCGAGTGGATCCTCCAACCGCATTTTACTTTATGTTCCCTTCTCTATCTGAACTGCCTTTTCCCCCAGCATGTGAGGCCAGCTTCCAAGCCATGGAGCCAACCTCCTGGTACTTATTTCTACTATTCTTGGGTGTTAGTCTCCTACTCTGTTATTTTATACTCCACAGATGAGTGCAATCTTTCTATGTCTGTCTCTCTTTTTCTGACTCATTTCACCTACCCTGATACTTTCCATGTTGATCCACTTATATGCAAAATTCATGACTTCATCTTTTCTAACAGCTGCATAGTATTCCATTGTATAGATGTACCAAAGTTTCTTTAACCAGTCATCTGTTCTCAGGCACTTGGGTTTTTTCCAGGTTCTGGCTATTGTAAACAGTGCTGCGATGAACATATAAGTGCAGATGTCATTTTGACTATACTTTTTTGCTTCTTTGGGATATATTCCCAGAAGTGGTATTGCTGGGTCAAATGGGAGCTCAATTTCTAATTATTTGAGGAGCGTCCATATTGTTTCCCAGAAGGGCTGAACAAGTTGGCATTCCCACCAACAGTGTAGAAGGGTCTCTTCCTCCCCACATCCACACCAACAGTGGTTGCTTTTGTTCTTTTGGATGTGTGCCAGTCTCTGTGGTGTGATGTGGTATCTCATAGTTGTTTTGATCTGCATCTCCCTGATGATTAGTGATGTAGAGCATTTTTTCATGTGCCTTTTGGCCATTCGTATCTCTTCTTTGGGAAAGTTTCTGTTCATTTCTTTGCCCCATTTTCTGATGGGGTTGGATGTTTTCTTCTTGTAGAGTTCAACCAGTGCTTTATATACCCTGGATATCAACCCCTTATTGGATGGGTATTAGGTGAATATCCTTTCTCATTCTGTAGATTGTCTTTGTATTCTGGTCACTGTATCTTTTGCGGTGCAGAAGCTTCTTAGTTTAATATAGTCCCATTTGTTTATCTGTTTCCATTTTGTTGGTCAGTTGCGTGTCATCTTTGAAGATACCTTTAGCTTCTATATCGTGGAGGGTTTTGCCGACCTTGTCTTCAATGAACCTTATGGATTGTGGTCTGATGTTGAGGTCTTTAATCCATTTTAATCTGACTTTTGTGCATGGTGCCAGGTCGAGGTCTAAGCCCATTCTTTTGCATGTTTTTGTCCAGTTGTGCCAGCACCATGTTAAAGAGGCTTTCCTTGCTCCACTTCACATTTCTTGCTCCCTTATCAAATATTAGATGATCATACAATTGGGGTTGTGTGTAAGGATATTCCACCCTGTTCCATTGGTCTGCGGCTCTGCCTCTGTTTCAGTACCGTGCTGTTTTAATTGTTACCACTTTGTAGTAAAGTTTAAGGTTGGGGAGGATGATGCCTCCCATCATCTTTTTCCCAAGAATTGTTTTAGCTATCCGTGGGCGTTTGTTGTTCCATATGAATTTCAGGATTGCTTGATCCATTTCTTTGAAGAATGTCATGGGTATCCTTATAGGGATCGCATTGAATCTGTATAATGCTTTGGGGAATATTGCCATTTTGACAATGTTGATTCTCCCTATCCATGAGCAGGGGATATGTTTCCATTTCCTCATGTCCTCTTTTATTTCATGGAGTAGCGTTTTATAGTTTTATTTGTAGAGGTTCTTTACTTCCTTAGTTAAGCTGATTCCGAGGTACTTGATTTTCTGGGGCACAATTGTGAATGGGATTGCTTTTTCATGTCCCTTTCCTCTGTCTCATTGTTTGCGTATAGGAAGGCCGGCAAGAAAAAGATATTAAGGGCATCCAGATAGGAAAGGAAGAAATTTTTCTTGAAGTCAGATCTTCTGCTCTCCTGCCTGGCCCCTGGACCTTCCATTTGTCTCTCAGAGCAAAAGCCCTCCTGCATCCAGGCTTCCCGGGAGGGAAGGAAGACAAGGAGGCAGGCAGAGAGGGAGGGAGGGAGGCAGAGAGGGAAGGAGGGAGGGAGGGAGGGAGGGAGAGACGCAGGGAGGGAGGGAGGGAGGGAGGGAGGAGGAAGGGAAGGAGGGAGGGAGGAGGAAGGGAAGGAGGGAGTGAGGGAGGGAGGGAGGAGGAAGGGAGGAAGGGAGGAAGGAAGGAAGGGAGGGAGGAAGGGAGGAAGGGAGGAAGGAAGGAAGGGAGGGAGGAAGGGAGGAAGGAAGGAAGGAAGGAAGGAAGGAAGGAAGGAAGGAAGGAAGGAAGGAAGGAAGGAAGGAAGGAAGGAAGGAAGGAAGGAAGGAAGGAAGGAAGGAAGAAAAAGGAAGACAAGTAGTATTTGCATTGTAACCATGTGGAGGCCCTGGTTCCCTCCTCAATGGACTCTCTTTCCACTGCCTCCTCAGGCCCTATGTGAGAATATTCTCTGGCCCCCTGACCAACACACAGTGGCCTTTCATATGATCGTTCTCTAATAATGAGCAAATGTGTCTGAGTAAAACTACCGGGTAAATTTACTAGAGAAAATGGACTAGCATCTGTGTGTGGGTTTCGGGTACCAAAGCCAGCCCCTCCCGTATGAGAAATGTGTGCTTTACCACTGAGCCACATCCCTGGCCCCAGGAAGTAGCATTTTTAAAAGCTTTGATCAATATTCCTAATTGATCTTCCGAAAGGCACCCTCTTCAGAGATGCTCTTTCCAGCATTATTTAGTTGCTTTCCCAGCACTAGGCAGCAAGGGTGAGCCACACAAAATGTATCTGCTTGCACAATAACACAATACCACGGAGTATTAAAGGTGGTGATTTAGCTGGGAATTCACTGGTGTGTTTTACTGGGTGGGAGGATTCCCCAGCAGTTCCTGGGGGGCTCAAGTGGTGCTGAAGACCTAACCCAGGGTCTCACATGCGCAAGCCAAGTGCTCTAGCCCTTTGAGCTCTCTTGCAGGCCAACATTTAATCTGTCGAAAAGCCACGGATGCGCAATCAGCAATGAACACAGCACACCTCACAGACGTGCCGCCAGCCCACCGCATCTGCACCTGCAGGGGCGAGAGCAGTGGGGGGGGCGCGGGCTGGGGTTTCTAAGGGATTTTTGTCCTACACTTTCTGAAGCTTTCACAATAGTTGCTATTTTTGTAATAAAATATTTGGTTCTTTCTACTTTCTACTCATCTTCTGACCTTTCTGGAAGTAGCCTCAGAGATCCTGAGTAAATGGAGCCAATGGGGGGGAGGGGGAGGTCTGGTCGAAGCTGGTGGGATTCACCAGGGGAGCGGTTTTCTGCAGCAGCACCCCCGAGTTCCAAAGGGTCTGGGGTGTCCTTGAGACAGATGTCTTGCTGGCTCAGGGTCCCCTCCCCCTGGACTGGCCCTGGTTCTCAGGAGCTGTGGAGAAGTACCCTCCCCTCCCAACACCCCAACCCTGCACATCCCAGACACTCTGACCTCCCCTTCGGTGTAGGTGCTGGGTCTTTAGGTCACATACACTTGTGACCATATTCAGCGGTTGCTTTGCTCTCCCAGGCTATGGAACTCAGTTTTCTCATCTGCAAAATGGGATTCATGGAGCCCATTCTAGAGATGAGGGGTCTGTGGGTTTTGGCCACATCCTGGCCATGGCTCCCTGATCTGGGACTTAGTTACATTATTGCCCTGGGCATTATGTAACTGGTGGCCTTTCCATTACTTATGAGGGAACCAGGGTTTGTCTGTCAGTCATTAGAGCTGGGTTGGGCAGGGGTGTCCACACCAGCTCCCCAGGACTTCCAGTCCTCTGTGGCTCCGGTGCAGACCTGCAGTGGCTGAGACTTTGCTGTGGCAGTGGGGAGGGACAAGGTCATAACACTGACCGTGTCCCCCACACCCGGCAGGGCTGGTTCCCGGCCACCATAGGCACAGCCACTGAGGAATCGAGTCCCTCAGACACCCGCCACTGGGGCCCACTGGCATCATGCATAGTGCCCTGGACAGGGTTTCTGTGCGCCCTTGTTCAAGGGTACAGCTAAGGCCCCGAGACCCTTCCCAGAGGGAGGAGCAGGAGCTGGAGGTTGACCTGTCTGTGCCCCCCAGCCCCCAGCCCAGCAGCAAATGGAGAGTGAAGACATCACAGCCCTCAGCAAATCTGTCACCTTGCAAAGCCGCAGGTCTCTAATCGGAAAAAGGAGTTGATGGAAAGTTGGCACACGCAGTAACTGGATAATGGATGTGGGGTGATTAGTCGAGGCTTGGGCATTTGGTACCCATTATTACTGTTGTTTTTGTGGAAGGTAATTTTTGTCTAAATACAATTAGTGGTTTATAATCTATGGTTCGTTTTACTGCACCGGCCACACAGGGAAACTGTGTGGACCAGCAGGGAGTCCATCAGTGATTTATCCAGAGCAGGAGCAGGAGGGTGGGGCGGTCACCTCTAAGAGGCTCATTAGGGACAGGAAGGACCGTAGAATGGCCTTGTCTGGGGCACTCTTTGCCACTTAGCCATTTGTGCGTGCATCACTCATCCCTCTGTCCATTCTGCAGATGTCGCTGGGGGAGTTTGAAGGGCTCAGCACCTTGCTCGAGGCAGATCCAGGGAAGCTCCTGGCTGTGCCGGCGTCCCAGCTGGGACCCTGTGAAGCAGCTGCTACACCCTCTCTCGGGTGACTGGGGTCTTCCTCCAGCAGGACATTCCTCCCAGAACCTCCCAGGAGCAATCCCACCAAGTTCAGGCTGCCCCTAGGGCTGCAGAGATAGGAGCTGCCTGCACGTTGGGGACCAAGAGCCCCTCTTTTTTAATTTTGTTTTTCATTTTTGGTTTTGGGGTCGCATTCAGGGCTGACTCCTGGTTCTGCACTGAGGGATCAGTCCTGGTGTAGATCCCTAGTTTTTGTTCATGGACTGCCCCACAAGATGCCCGTGGAGGTCAGGATGGGAACCCCAGGCCTCCCTCTGCCCTGTGCTTCCCCGTGTGGGTGCCCATGTCCCCAGGGCAGAGTGCCAGCCACGTGGAGAACTGGCGTCTCTTTCCATAGTGTGTGAGCATGCCATTGCCACAGCTTAGGTTTTTCTCCATGTGTAATTTTAAAGTCAGAAGCAAAAGGCGTGATGGTCAGAGAGAAAGCAGAGGCCCTGCCTGTCCCAGAGGGAAGCCCTGGGCCTCCTCCCTCCTAGGGTTGATTTGGTGAAAAGTTTGGGGGACTTCTTTGTGGCGATATGCAGCATATGGTCACTGCCCACGTCCCCCTGCCCAGCAGGGTGAAGATTAGGCGATGGCAGAATTGGCACGACCAAGTTAGACCTGAGAGTATGAGTGTGAGAGACTTAGAGGGACTTGTTACTTCTGGGTCGTGTGGCGGGAACAGACACAGAGAGTAGAGACAGAGACGGACAGAGTAAGCAGGGAGGGAAAACATCTCCTTCCAGTGCTGCTGGGACCCCCGGCAAGGGCAGGCTTGCCCACACGGACATGAAATGCCAGTGCTACGCTGCAGACGGAGTCCCACCAAGGGCTGGGTTCCCCGGGCTTAGGAATTAGGAAGAGGCGGTAGACCCCCCACCCCACATTCTGGGATAGAAAGAGCAGCCTTTAGGAGCCAGAGGGCTCTCTGCAGCCACCCTCCTTCCTGGCCTGCTTCCCTAACTCTGTGCCCGCCCGGTGCTGGCCCTGTCCGAGGTGCTGGAGGTCTGAGGCTCTCGACGCGACCAACAGGGTCCTGTCCTGCTCTGCAGCTCCTGTACTGTGTGCACGTGGGGGGCGGGGCTTGGGGGGCAGCGGGGTACAGGCAGGAAATGTGCCAGGCCCTTCTGCAGACTCCCATGGGTGCAGGGTGTGTCTGTGCTCGTGGGTGTGGAGCACGTGGCAAGACTTAGTGTCTCTGGTGCCAGTACCTTGCTGTCGGTGACACTGAGACACCCTAACGGTAAAAAACACGCCGTCGAAACATGGTCCTGCACCCCCTGAGGAACACCAAATGATTTGTCTGGCCCAGACAACAACCCCCTGGTATTGGTTCTGTTGCTGATCCCCTTTTGAGAGGGAAACTGAGGCGCAGAAATGTCTAGCAGCCTGTTTGAGGTGACACAGCTGGAGCGTTGCTGGCCCTGGTCTGAACCCTGGTCAAACCCTCCAGGTTTGAACCCTGGAGTCTGGTTTCAGGGATTATGCTTCTTACTGCCCTTCAAAGAGCTTCTCGGGCAAACGCAGGAACTGGATGTTGGTGGCAGGTAGGAGGTGGTACTCGGCCTAAAGCACGGTGACGCCATCAGGGGACAGCTCTTGTGAGTAGAGATCCACTCTGATCCAGTGGGGAGAGAAGAGGGCAGTTGGGATCATATCCAGGGTCCCCGCAGTGCTTTGCATATGGACACCCCGAAACCATTGAAATGGTGTGTGGGCTGGTGGGGGGGTTATACGTGTGCACCTAAGTGGTCGGTTCTTCAGTGAATCCAGACACCCACCGAGGAATCAGTGTTCACGAGAAAGCCACACCATGATTCACCATGGAATGAGAAGAGGCAATGGCACACAAGTCCCGCCCCGGGAAGGAGGGCAGCTCTCTTCCTCTAGATGCAGACAGTGGGAGGGGGACCACAAGCAGCCTGCCCTGTGGGCATGACCCAACAGCAGGGGTATGTGGGAGCCTTTAAGGTTCCTTTGTTTAAGGCCCCCAGTGTGGCTAGGATATATTAGATTTCAAACCTTAGGTGGATGAATGAATGGTTGCGTGGGTGGGTGGATGGGTGGGTGGGTACATGGATGATGGGTGGATGGATGGATGGATGGATGAGTAGGTAGTAGGTTGGGTGCATGACTGTATGGATGAATGGATATGCATAATTTATGGTTGGATGACTGGAAGATTGACTGAATAGTAGATGGGTGAGTGGGTAGATGGATGGGTGGACAGATATGATCTAGTGCCAGCCCCATGTGGAGCTCCAGTTCATATTTAAAGTTCAAATTGGTATATAGTTAAGTGCTAAACTTAAGTCAAGATCAACTCCAAAAAGCATCTGTCTGTCTTTCCACAAGCAGGTCAGAAGTAAAGAGAAAATTTTTCTATCATTTTTCTTGGCTTGTCACTGAAAGTAAATTGCCCCCAGGCCTCTCAGTATATCTCATACAGTTGAAAAGAAAACACTACTATTTGTTGAGCGCCTACCACCTGTTTGACACTCAGCAGACTTTAAAGCCAGAATTGCTTGCTTTTGATATTGCAGGAAGTTTGGGTTGCTCAGAGGGGCCACGTGGTGGGCATGAAGTCCTGGGGTCCGTGCATGAGCGAAATCAAACCCTGGTATCGCTTGCCTGTTGCCCAAACACCCAGGCCAGACACAGAAGGCCGTTCTCTGGTGCAGTGGGTCCCCGCACTTGGCCTCCTGGGGCTCAGCAGTCCCGTGGGTTCTCAGCATGATGCAGGGGTCAGTGGGGCCCCCAGGAGTCAGGGGTGAAGCTTGAAGAGATGAAATCTGGGTTGGTTTCCACTGTGGAGCCCAGAGAGGCAGCTTCGTGGCCGTGAGTCACTGCAGGTGGGTGGTGTACAAGTAAGCTGCCCATGGAAAGACGGGGGGTAGGGTGGGGTGGGGCATTGGGAAAGCACAGGGGTGGGGTGCAGAGGGCCCCCTTCTCCTGCCTCGTGTTCCATTGAACCTTCTGTTCTGTCATATGAGGTTTCCACTGGGGGAGGGGTGCAGGGCGTCAGGGGCAAGGAAGGAAAGAGAAGAGATGTCTTGCTTCCTTCTTCTCAGGTAAACCAGCCCGGCCTCCCCAGACAGTGTCCCTCTGTCCTGGACAAGATGTGGCCTGGCCCTTGCCCTCTATGAGATTCCACCTGCTCGGCTTGGCCTAGACACTGGACAGGAGACTAGCCACGTGTGCAAGCGCTTGGCCAGGGCTGGCACGGGGACAGTCCCCAGAACCGACTCCTATCCCCCACCCTTACCCCACACACACACATGCAGGGGGTCACTGAGAGCCTGTGACAGTTCAGCAGGGGTGTTGAGTTCACAGGCCTGGCCCATGCCCCAGTCCCCCCTTCTCTCTCCTGGGCCTGGACGCCCCCTCCAGGGCGGCTTCTGCCCATCAGGGACAGACATCAAGAGCCCCAGAGGTGACACCAGAGAGGAGAGAGCTTCATAGGCTCTAACGGGAGTTGGGCCTTGGGGCCCTCGGAGATATGAAGGGACCCCAGGAGAGCATGGGGGGTTCAGGGTGCCAGGGTCTCTCAGCCAGGCTGGCCCAGGGCTGCGGGCTCCAGGACAAGCGTGCATGGGCCGGGGCCAGCGCTGGGCTTCCTGAATGTGAGTGGTGGGCCCCGGCGAGGGAGGAGCTGGCACAGCTCCTCGCCCAGGCCTGCGGGCACCATGCGGGTCACAGGTGGGCATTTGCAGGTGAACCAGTGAATAAAAGGGGGCATCTTGCCCTGCGTCAGACTGTTTTCTCTGTCCAGATGAGTTTCACCTTCTCCCCTACTCTTTGCACCCCAAAGTGCTGCCATGGGCTCACCCTGCCAGGACTGCACAGCTAGGTGGGGGCACCACTGAACCTTGAGGAGCTTCCTAAGGGCTCATCCTCCCCTCTGGCCGCTGCCGGTTGCCCACGGTCCGAGGATGTGCATGGAAGCGTTGTCACAGAGCCGGGAGTGTCCTGGGCGTGTCACTGTCCCAGCTGCCCGGCTCCAGCAGGTCTCCGGGTAGGGCACGGGGGCCGAGTCTCTGTCTCTTCTACCGGCCAGTATATTTCAGTGGTGGAAAGTGGGGGGAATTGGAGGACTAAGGTTTGAGTCCTGGATCGGTTGTGCCTTTGTGTGTGTGTCACCTTAGGTGGGTCACATTGCCTCTCTTTTGTCACTGCTGAAAGAAGGGGCAGCTTCGTGCTCTGGGTGAGGGGAGGGAGCTGGGGACATCTCAGCCAGGTGACACTCAGGCAGTGTCACTCTGCCTGCTGTTCTCCTGTTGGAAGAGGCACGGGGAGGTGGACTGAGACCCTGGCTGCGGGCCTGGCTCCCGGGGCCACCCCATGGCCTCTGGACCATTATGCTCTTATGTTTTCCCCTGTGAAGCGGGAGTGATCATCCTGTCTGCTCCCCCCAGCTCTGGACAAGCTAGGAGCGTATTGGGGCAGTATAGCAGTGGAGAGGTACATGTAAATAAATCCACGTAGAGTTGGGGCTGGAGTAATGGCACAACAGGGCGTTTTCCTTGCCTGCTGCCAACCTGGGCTTGATCGTCAACACTCCCTAAGACCCCCTCCTCCAAGCCCACCAGGAGTGATCTCTGAGTGCAGTAGATTTCAGGAGTAAGCCTTGAGAACTACTAGGTGTGTGGCCCTCAACCAAAAAAACAAACAAATAAATAACACATGGATTTGGGTGTTGCTGGGTGGGATTCGGGGTGAGGACTGATGGAAGTGGTTAGACTTTGCTCCAGGAGGGGCACATGGGGGTGGGGGTGCTCTGATCTCTGACGGGCGGGGTAACTCCTGTGGGCCCCCAACCTGGAGTTCTCCCTTCCAAGTGCTCAGCCCCGTCTGGGAGGGCTCTTGCTCCTTGCTAACGGCTCTGCCCCTGGAAGGAGAGGCCCACGGAGGCCACAGGGGCTCTGCCCATGCCACCCCTGGCACCAGCCTTTCCCTGACACAGCCTTGCTCCCAGGGGTCCCCGCTGGTGCAGCTGCTCTGACACATGATGTTGAAATCCTACACCAGACTGCCCAGAAACCCCCGGCAGCCGAGGTGGGGCAGGGACCCAAACAGGGCGGCCTCCTGGGGCTGGGCCGTCCTTAGTTTGTGACGGTGGTGGTGGTGCCAGGGGCCATGGGAGTTGGGCGTCCCTTCAGCTTCGGAGCCAGGCTGGCCGCGAGCAGAGGTTGCTGCTGGCTGGGGTGGTGCCAGGCACCGCGTGGCCGCACGGCTCGTATCTGGACAACCGCGTGCTGCGGGTTGACGGTGCCATGGTCCATTACAGAGAAAAGATGCTGCCCCTCGCCCCCGCTGGCCCGCTGGAGGGCCTGGGCGCTGATGTGGGCAGTTCCTGCTCAGGGGCCTCTTCAGCCTGCTCCTGGCCCAGCAGCATTTGTGCCTGTGCTACCAAGCCTGGCACCCCAGGAGTTTTAGTGGCAAAGAGCCGGAGGCACAGAGAGGAGACGCAGACAGCCCCACGCAAGCTAGGGCCAGCCCACGGCACCTGGTCTCACGCGGCTGGGGGTGCCTTTCCCTATGTCCTGGTCCAGCTGTTGGAGCTTCCTGGCTGTGGGACTTTGAGCCAGTTCCGGGCCCTGGGCAGCCATTGACCGGGGGAGCCCAGCTCAGGCTGGCAGAGACCCTGGCTCTGAGAGGCGGCATGTCTCGGGCTCACCAGCGGTGACCTCAGGGACCTTGCAGGACTGAGGTGCTTTGTCCTGGAAAGATGTGGCACAGACCCAGGTCTCTCTCTCTGCACAGGATGATGCCAGGGCAGGAAAGGCCCCAGCATGGGGTCGGCCTGGGCATCGGGGCAGAACACAGCACACAGCACTGGCTGTACTTCAGGATACAGAGTCACGTCTCCATCAAAGGTCCCTTTGCCAATAGCATCACCCTTCCCAGCTCAGCCCCCAGCCCCCAGCCACCCTGCCACCAAGGCCTCGGGTAGGGGCACAGTGGCTCTTATCAAAGTGGATTCTGTGCCGCTCTGCACCCTACCCCCTCCGTTTAAATTAATGGTTTGACTTTGGTACATCATCCAAAAGAGGCCATTGGTACGTTAATTAATGGTGTGACTTTTGATACATACATCAAAAAGCCCTGAGCCTTTTTCCGACTCTGTAAACCAAGAAGGGTGGGAGTGGGGGAGGGGGGTCATGCAGGGGGATATATAAACAGACTTTTCTCCTGGTGCTCAAAGGCTAAGAGGACTGCTGAGGGGTCACAGGCCATCGTAGGCCAGGACTAAGCCCAGTGACAGGGACGTGTCACCAGGCCTCTGGAGATGCAAAGATGCACCTGGGCAGGCTGGGAGAGGTGGGGTCCCTTCATGGCACAGATGAGGGTCTCCTGGAGATAGAGGAGGGAGGGCAGGGGCAGCCAAGTTGGTGATGTGAGGGTTTTGCAAGCAGCGGTTACAGGGATGAAGATGGAGACCCCTCAAGACTGATGCCATGGCCTTCTCTGCAGACAGGAGACCAGCCTCAGGCTCGTTTTAGTAGTGGGCCTGAGGCCCCTGAGCTAAGGGCTCAGATGGGACCCCCACAAGCCCAGCAGCACCCCTGCACCTCCCGAATCTAAGATCTTAGTGGACACCCCTCGGGTGAGTGGGAGATGAGAGACCACGGATAAAGGAAAGGAGGACGGGGCTTTCAGAGAGGGGCTATAGGGGGAGGCAGTGCTGGGGCCAGCAGGCCTTTGCCTGTCCTGTCCGTCCGCCCCTCTGTGCTCAGAAAGACAGAACTCCCCTGCTCCTTCGGTCCTCACGTCCAGGCCTCCCACTGATGCCCCGGCTGGTGCCCTCACCTGCCTGGGGCCTCTGCTCTCGGACCACGTCAGAGCTGCACCAGGGCGTGTGAGTGTTTTCCTCCGTGTCCCATCCCGGGTTTGTGGCACCGGTCTCTGAGTCGGTCAGTGTATACAGGAGGCAGCCTGGGCGCTTCTCCAGCTCTCAGGAGGAAGAGCTCCTGGTGTGTGGCAGTCACCGAGGCGACAGTGGGGCGCAGAGGAACAAGTGTCCTCCAGGTCCCTGTTTAGATTGTGCCCATTCCTGGCACAACCTGTTTCCCCGGGGGCGGGAGAGTGGGCGGGCTTCCTCTCCTTCCACCCTGCGGCCAGGCACACACCAGGACACCACTATTTCCTGGCCTGTCCACCCTTTCCCCGGGAACCTGAGCGCTGGCCGCTTTGCTGGGTGGACAGTGGCCTGTCGCTTTATCCAGGGAGAGAGCCACGATGAGTCACTGCATCCCCACAGCCATGAGCCCGAGGGGCCGGTGGTGCCCTGGAAGCTAGAGGAGGGTCAGTGTCCCAGAAGGGCACCTGGGGAGGCGGCGGAAAGCCCCGGTCATGCCTTTGCTTCTCAGCCAGGTATTTTGGACCCAGCCAGCTGGCCTCCGAAGTGGGAGCAGGAAGGGCGGCTGTGACAAGCACGGGGCTCCCAGACACCCTGGGGTGGGGGCGGGGTGTGGCTGCGGATGCCGCCTCCCGCCGTGAGGGAAGGTGGATCTTCAGCGGATCCCCCCCCCCCACACAGCCTACAAATCATTCCTTAATGAGTTGTCACTTTGACAGTGGGGCTAAGTCTTGGCCCTGATTCAGAGCCGTTGCTTCCCCCTCCTTCCCTTGGATGCGCTCTGCACCCACCCCCACCCCCCCACCACACACACACACACACACACACACACACACACACACACACACACGCACACACACACACACACACACACACACCCTCCTGCTTTTGCTTTCTTCTCCCTCCAGCCTCCACTTACTGGAAATGAAATCTCCCGGTGCATGAATGGCAGGGAGGGAGGGTGCCACCCAGACAGAGCAGGCTTTGTCTGGCGGTGAATTTAGATAGCATGTGGGTGGTGGGAGCAGCGCAGACTTCCTTCATCCGCCTGTCACGGAGCTTGCCTTGTGTTGGCGGAGAGGCAGCGATGGGTTTGATCCTCTGGCAGAGCGCGGCTCCTAAGTGACGGGGCCGGGCAGAGCGGCCCCTGGGTGCCAGCCCTCGTGGGACATGGGCAGAGCCATGGCGAGGAGTCTGGGGAGGGCTGGGAGTGGGGAGACCGTGTCTGTGAACCGCCATGAGCGGGCCGGGACGCTGTCCCGGGACGCTCCTCACACGGTCCCTCTCTCCCCGTTTGCTCAGAGCCGGGGGACACGACAGCACCAAGTGGGTCCACGAAACCAGAGTCTGTCTCCCGGGGCCCAAGCCCAGCTGCGTCGTCATCACCTTCTTCCCTGTCCCTGGTAGGAGCCTTTCTGTGTCCCCTCCTGAGGGTCTGGCGGAGGCTCCGGGCTGAGCAGCCTCCCCTCTGTGTCACTGGGGGCGGCTTCCGCGTCACTGGTGACGTGTGGGTGACCTGGCCTTTCAAGTCTGGGCCTCGGTTGCTCTCTGCCACGGGGCTAACTCGGGAGCACGTGAAATGCCCGGCGAGGTGCCAGATCCTTTTCAGGTGCCGCTGTTCGAGTAGGTCTCGGGGCGTCCGTTTCTCCTTGAAACTGGGGAAGGGGGTGTGTTTGGGGTCACGACACTGTCCCCAGGGACAGCTCCCGCCTCTTCACACGCTCAGGCCAGGTTCCATCCTTTTCACTGTCCGTGTCCCTGCCTTGGTGCTCCCTCCTCTCCCCGGGCCGGCTCACCAAGTGGCAGGGGCCGCGGCCTGGCTGGGCATTTCCCTCTGCTCTTTCCTCCTCGCCTACTGCACCCCCCGGCCTCTCTCCTGCTCTCCAGTGTGTGTGGCCAGGCTCGCGGCCACACTCGGGGCCCCCCTTGCCCTGGTGCCGGGAGCTGGTCCTCCTCGTGGCACGTGCTGCCGTCCACTGGCCTGAGGCTCAGGCCCCGAGGCAGCACCGTGGCTGTGACTCCCCGTTCGCAACAGTGTCTCGTGCAGACGCATCATAGAGCCCGCTGGGCCCAGCACCGACCTGTGTCCTGGCCTCAGGAGGGGGGACACAGAGACGGGAGCTTGGTGACGAGCCCACCCCTGGCATGCTCACTGATGTGCCGTCATCGTTCAGCTTATCCAGGGCAAATGTGTGTGCAGGTGCCAGCCACCCGCTGCCCGGGATGGAGGGGTGGCCACCTTGGTTTCCAGGGGGGCTCAGGGCCTCCCATCCAGCCTCCCCTCTGGTGTGGTCTCACTGAGGATAGACCAGCAGAGGCCACCCACAGGGCCAGGGAGAGATGGGGGACAGGGTGGGGGGTGAGCTCGGCCACCTGCTAGAAAGGGGTCTGGGTGCGGTCACAGCTGCAGTGGGGTTAGGGCTGGAGAACAGGGTTGGGAGGTGAGGGGGCTGCGATAAGCTGGCCTCTACCAGCGGGGAGGGCCTGGGTCCTCGAGCTGCGGGCGCAGTGGGGTGGATTCTGCAGCCACTGAGAGCCAGATCCTGGTGGCGGGCAAGGGCCGGGGGCTGGGTCATCACAGAGTGGGGGAGGCTGAGGAGGGACGCCAATGGCAGCGGACAGTGAAGGCACAAAGAGAGGAGCCAGGGGGCCCGCCCCAGCCCGTGTGTCCCCCTGGAGGATGTCCTCCAAGGCTGCCCTTTCGCTGGCAGAGAAAGTCCCCTTCTCCCAGACCCCTGTGGGCCCCTGCAGCACCCCTGCACCACCTCCTGTGTCACCACACACACACACACACACATACACCCCATCCTCACCCAGCTCTCTGGCATGGGCCGAGGTCCCCAGGGCCGGACACCTTTGCTGATGGCCGAATAGGACACGGGGCGGGGGGGCTCCAACTTCCAGCTGCTTCTGCTCTGGCTGCATCTCACTTTCCTCTGAGGTTCCAGAAGGGCCCCGGGACTGCCGAGGGTCCTTCTCAGAAGAGTGTGTCCGAGGGAGCAGGTTTCAGAGTGTTCAGAGTGGACTCTCCACTGTCCACTGGCCAGCTCTTGCCTTTTCCAGTCATTGTTGCCGGAGTGGGGTCACTGGGCATGGGCACTGAGGCTGCAGAATCCCAGGGCATTCCTCTCTGGGTCCCCTCCGCCTGTCCCCTCCGCCTCCCACTCCAGCCCTGTCCCTGGTCCCCCTGGTTGCCCAGAGCTGCCAGAAAGAAAACGGAAATCCATGGAGGCAGTGACAGAAAAGCCTGGGTCATCGGGGACCAGCATCCAAATCCATAGCCATGACCCTTCCTGCATGAGTTTCCCAGCCCGCGCAGCACAGCTCCAGGTCCGGGCGACAGGGTGGGATACTGCTTGGGGGCAGCCCATGAGTGCACGCTGGCCTCCTCCTCTGCACGGGGCCGAGGGGCATCTGGAGGCCAGGCAGGCCCTGACTTCCTGCACACCCCAAACCAGATGTCCAAGCCCTCCTGCACACCCCAGGCCCCATCTAGCATGGGGTGGGGGACTCCCCGGGGAAGGGGAGGCCCTGGGTGACGTGGCTCGCAGCGCTTAGTTCTGTCAAGGGGCATCTGCCCGGCCCCAAGGCAGGTGATCCCTGGACTGTCGCTCTATGAGGGAGAGTCTAAGAGGGACTTTGTCAGCCCAGGCTGATGGCAGAGCCAGCGCCAGTGGCTCTCCCTGCTCTCTGTCAGGCTCAGGGACCCCGAGGGAGGACTTCAGGGCAGGCTCTATAGCCCTCTGCTCGCAGCGTGGCCTCTCACCTCGGCCCCCATAGAAGCACTGGCCTCAGTGGCCTCTCCCGACCCCCTCTGCCCCAGCCCCGCTCCCTGGCTCAGCTCCTTCGGCCTCTCCAGTGCTGCTCTCTGTCCTCTGCTGCTGCTGCCCCTGATTCTCAGCCCAAGTGCTAGGTGCCCAGCGGTGTCACTCTGGCAAGTGGCTTTAACCGTTTGCAGGTCGGGTTGACGGCAGCGCCTGTCTTGCAGGACACTGCTGGGACACAGCAACCGCCGTAAGAGTTGTTAGGGGCCAGGGAGGCGGCTCAGGGAGCTAGAGTGTGTGCACCTCGCCTGTGTGTGGCCCCGGTTCCGTCCTGGCTGCAGCCTCGGGGGCCTTCAGCACCCTGAGACCAGATCATCAGGCCTGAACACAATATTCCTGGTGTGACCCCAGGCCCTGAGCATTGCTGGGGAGCACCCCCCACCAATTATTTTTTTAAAACAAAGAGCCATGAAAAAGCGAGTGGTCTAAGCCCTCTCCGACTTCCACAGGGCCCTTCTCCCTCCTTCCCTGGCTGCCTGCCTTTGCTCCTCCGGAATTGACCCTCCCCCTCTTCCCCCGCCCCCCTGTCTCTCTCCTGCGCTGCCAGCTTTGTCCCCCATGGCTGCCCCCCTCAAGGACCAGCCCTGCGGTCCTTCTCCGGCCTCACCGCCATGCATTGTGCCTCATTCTGTGTTGACTGTGGCAGAGAAGGTTCTTGGTGTAGAGAATGATTTTTGTTGTGGCTCTGTTTGCTTTCAGTAAGTGACCCCAAAACTTAGCACTGGAAACAAGGGACATTTCTTTGGGTCTGAAACCAATAAGGGCTCAGCAAGGCTGCTCCAACTCGGGGCGCCACGGAGCTGAGTGAGGGCCCATCGGGGCCCACCCTGAGCAAGTTCCTTGCTACTGGGGTCCTATTCCTTCCCTCATCAACATAGGCACAGGCTGGGTCGGGGCTCCCTGGGTTGAGGTTTGGTTCCGGCTCCTGCACCCGAGAGACTGATTTTACAGAGAACAAGAGGTGGGTGTGCAGCCGAGGCAGGGCCTGGGTGATGTCACCCTCACACTCCCAGGACACATGACAGTCACACAGGTCGGCTCTGCTGCTCTCGGGAGGACTCCCCGAGGTGTGAGTCCTTGAGCTGAGTGTCACTGGGGCCCCACCGACACCTACCGTGTAGGGGGCTGGATTTCGTGTCCTGCTCACTCGAAGTGTCAGGCACTGAGCTAGGAAGACTGCTGGGGGCTGGGGGTGGGGGGGTCTTGGATGGTCAGGGCATCTCTGGCAGAGTTTTTGCCACTGCGGGAGGCTAGACAGGCAGATGGTGGTAGCCTGGAGCTGCTGTAGATGGGAGAACCTCCTGCTATAGAAGCGGAGACCACCCCTGAATCAGCCCCGTGTCGGCTTTGAGGGTCCTCTCTCTGGGTGTGAGCATACTGGCCAGCCTGCTCCCCTGTTCACGTCCACTGTCAGCATGCTGCCTGGGGCCGCACTGTTGGGGTGCTCATGGAGCACCCCCATCATTCAAACATGCCAGCATGCCAGTTTGCCTCCGGACAAGGACCCCCCTCCAAGGGGAGGTTATGTCAAGACTCCTCCAGCCCCAAGTACCCAAGACTCCCCAGCGTCCACAGGCGCTGGCCCCCGCCTCTCATAGCGAGCAGGCCCCGGTCTCCACAGGAAGCCCCAGCACAGCCCATTTGCTCCCCTGTCTGGGGCTCCAGTCTGTGGAGGCTGCGCTCTCTCCTCCACCCGCAGCCTCCCACCGAAGGGGTCTAAGTGCCCGGAACCCTGGCTTCCCGCCCGCGTGCCCACAACCCCCCGGGGAGCTTTCCCCCCAATCATCAGGACCATTAGGAGCCTCTAATGCCACCTGACCTCAGACCCGAGATGGTCCGCGCCGGCTGCCCATACATTATTCACGTGCAGAGAGCATCCGAGAGCCACTTGGATGCCTTCCACCCTGGAGACCCCCCGTACATTAGTTTGCAGCATTTGTAGCATCTCAGCCCCATGCCCCCCTCCCCAGCTCTGCGCCAGCCTGGCCAGGCCGGCTGAGTGGTGCTGGGGGAGCCAGCTGCATGGAGACCCAGAAGGGGAGAGGGTGACGGGGGCTCGCCCACTCCTCCGGCCACTGGGGAAGAGGGGAAGGCCTTGGCAGGGAAGTATCGGCTCAAGGTCTGCGGCTCCTGCCGCTTCCCTCCACTGACTCTCCCTGAGTTGGGCCTCGTCAGCTCCTGGGGCCTCAGACACGACCTCCCTGAGTGGACAAAGGGGAACTCGGGGCAGGAAGGGCCCTGCTAGTCTCTGGATGGGCCCCTCCCCCTTCCCTTGAGAGCACCACCCAGGGGACAGACCAAAGCCCCTTCTCTGCACCGGTGTTTGCTAAGGTCAAACTTACTTTTCGGCCGCAGGAACCTGGCCCCTCCCTGTCTGAGACCCTCACGAGGAGCACCCTCTCTGGGAAAGGGGGTGCAATAAGCCCTCCCTCTTCTTTCCTTGCCAGCCGGGAGGCTCTGGAGCAGCTGTGGGCGAGAGGGACACTGGGGACTCCCAGGACATGGGACCACAGGGGGCGAGAACACGCCCATCCCCCCGCCCCACCCAACACCTTTCAGTGCAGACACTTCTGGGCCGCCCGACCTCAGCTCAAGGGAGCGGTGAGAGGAAGGGGGTGCCCACCCCAGACCATAGCATCCAGGAGACCGCGCCGCTTCCGAGCTATTGAGGACCCTGGGCCCGCTCCTGTCTCCTGTAAAGCAGGCAGGGAGGTGGTTAGGATTCCCAAGAACATTCTAGGTCACTGGCAGCTCAGGCTGAAAGGTGACTAACTGTTCTCATTGCTTGTCCAGCCAACTCCTGTGCTTGGGGAAAGGGTTCCGCTTCCAGGGAAGAACATAGCCGGAGAGAGCAGGGGTGGAGGCAACGAGGCCGCACGGCGCAAACCATGTTTTCTGCGGGTCAGGCTGGACTCTTTCTTTCCCGCTTTTCTGGAGTCCAGGAAATGGGGAGCGTTGCCTGGAGTCACAGAGCTGAGTGGAGGAGACGGGGCCAGGACTGTCTGGTGCCTTGTCTGTCTGAGGGCATAGGTGAGAAGGGAAAGGGTGGCCTTGGACCCGCACTGTGGCTTCTCGGCTGGGCGAGCCCCCTCTGAGGCTCACTTCATCCCCACCCTCCGCGAGGTAGGTGAGGTTAGTCCCTCCACGTAACGCTTGGGCAAGCCCAGCAGGTGGCCTGACATTGGCCGGTGGTTCCCGGATGGACGGCTCAGGGGGAGCCTTGTGCTGGCAGCCGCCCAGGTAACCTGTAGTCAGGGCGTGGGGGGCCGTGACTGAAAGCAAGACTGCGGCCACGTGGAGGCAGGTGACATGACCTCAGACCAGCAGCTGCCGCTATGCAAACGAGCAGCAGCCCAGGCCAGGCAGAGAACCTCTCCTTCCCCGCCTTCCCCTCCCAGGGAACCACCCGCGGCCTCGTGACCCTTTGCTACAGAATCTGTCCTCGCCCGGGGCCTTGGTTCTCAGGCCAGGCAAGTTCACGGGCTATGCCAGGCCCTGAGGGGATTTCCGAGACCATCTGGAGGCAGTCAGAGCCTCCGCAGAGGCCTCGCTGCAGAAGCCCGTCCCAGAGGCCAGCAGCTGACCCTGGCCTGCACAGAGACCACCCATCCCGTGTCACTTTTCTTTGGGCTAGAGGGAGCTGGGGGGGGGGGCAGGGATGCATCACCCCTGGAATGATTTGAGCACTGTCTCAGGGAGCCACCTGTATCACTCATGGGATGATCTGAGCACCATCTCGGTGGGGGCTTCCCTGCATCGGTTTCAGGTTTGTCTAAGCACTGTCCCTAGGTCTGACCTAGACCTGCCTGTATTACTTCCGGGTCATCTGCACACAGTGGGAGTGGGGGGGGGCTGCCTGCTTCACTTCCGGGTTAGCGTGAGTATGTGCGGGGCTGTGCAGGGCCTCTCCCAGCCTGCTCCCGCCTTCCCTCATGCTCTTCCCTTTCGGTCGTGTCCCCCTTCCTCCTCCACCTGTTCTCATCTCTGGGCTTCCCCCAGCCCCACACTGCACCAGGGGGCGCCCCCAAACTCGTGCTGCCTGTCCCCGTGATACTGCAGAGCCCTGGTGGGGTGTCTGGCTCGCGGCTCCCAGGCTGCACCCCACACCCAGGCAAGGGCTTCTCGTACCTGCCGTCGTGAACTCCACATCACCTGAAGGCCGGCAACATGGGTTTGCTGCTTTCCCGATGAAGGGGGCTCTCGGAGGGCCGGGCATATTGTCTGGATGACCCAACCAGCAAATAGGGTGCTGGGAGAGGGAGCGGGCTCTGTGGCAGGAGTCCCCACCTTGGTGCAGGCCCCCAAGCACCGAGGGGATGAGGAGTAGGGACAAACATCTGTTACAGAGGAGCCGGAGAACACGGGCTGTGGCCTGGGGGGGGTTGTTCCCATTTTAGAGACAGAAAACTGAGGCCCAGTGAGTCCTCATCCCTGTCCAAAGCCCCCAGCACCAGCACCAGCCCAGGTGGGTGCTTCTCCCCCAGGCAGGTGGGGAAAGCACCCCCACCCACCCGCAAGCTGCCGGTTCCCCGCGGCAGGCCGAGGTGATGGAGCAACAGCGCAGGTGGGCAGCCCGCCCCCGGCCCTCCCTCGGAGGAGCGCGAGGAAACGGCAGGCTGCGGGGATTCCTCCGGCGGCGCCACGCAGGCTTCCACTTCCTCTGGCCACTCTCGTTTTCTTTGTCACTCGTTCGAGTTTCTGCTTTTCTTCCCTCGTTCCTTTTTTTTTCAAGGCCACTTTCGTTTCCGTCTGTGAGTGTCTCCCCCACCGCACGCCCCAGCCGTCCTGTTCATCCGGCCTCCCCCGCTCCCCTCCTGCCACCTCGAGGTCCCGGTGGCGATGGCCCGGCCTGCCCTGGGCCACGGGGTCCAGCTGGAGTGGGGACCTGGGGCAAGAAGGGGTTTGTTCCCCTGCCTCTGTCCCTCACCCCCCAGATAAAGAGAGAAAGAAAAAAAGCTGAGCGGGTGCTCTGGTCATGCCAAGGCCAGGCCCGGTGCCCCAGGCCCTGGGCTGCCGGGGTCGCCTCGGAGGGCCTGGCTTCCTCAACCGTGAAGTGTGGGAACGCCATCCGCCTCCAGGGGCTGCAGGAGAAAGTGACGCGGGAAGATCCTGTGCTTGGAGACACTGCGTGGGAACAGCCCCGGGTCTCCAGGACGTGCCCCTGGGCTGGCTCCTCCGCCTGTGGTCATCAGCCCCCAGAGGGTCCTTCCTGGACCCTGCAGCTGTGTGCCGCTTGTGCCAGCCACCAGGACTGCACAGACACGGGTCAGAGAGAGAAGTGCCCGCTGTGCCTGCCGGTTCACTGCCCACTGGTTCACCCCGACGCCCTGCCCGGAGGCCTTCCCGCTGCAGGCTCCAGGGCGAGAGCCCGGTGCCAGCCCCGCCGCCCACCCCTCGTTTCGCAGCTCGGCCCGTTAGGAAGTTCCTCCCAGCCGAGAGCGGAGCCCCAAGCCCTCCCGCCCGCCCGTCCTCCGCCTTGGCAGGAGGGACCGTCTCTGAAGCCTCCTGGTCCCAGACATTGCCTGTGCCGCTGGGCTGGGCTGCTCCAGCCTTGCTCGCCAGAGAGGCGCAGAGTGGGCTAGATCTGGACTCAGGAGCCCGGTTCCCCCAGCTTGGGTCCTGGCCACACTACGAGGAGCACTGTGAGACTCCGGGGAGGTGAGGAGTAAGGTGCGAGCACTTACTAAGCACTGGGCGAGCACCACCTACGGCATTCGTGCTTGCCCAAGAGCAGACAGCTGCGGTTCTTAGCAGCCACTCCAAAGCGTCGTTTCCATCCCCGTCCTGTGATGTCTGCTGGGCTCGGCCTAAAGCTCCCTGTGACAGCTTGCCTCCTGGCGCCAGAACCCCTTTAGGAAAGAACAAACCCTGGCTTGGGCCTGAGCCCTGTGTGCACCGCACCGTTCCACTGCGGTCCTGACTTAGCCAGGTGACCCAGGGGCTCCGCTTCTTAGGAAAATGATAGAGGTATAAAAATGAAGTTTGGGGTGGGGGGGGGCTGGAGCAATAGCACAGCGGGTAGGGCGTTTGCCTTGCATGTGCCAACCCGGGTTCGATTCCCAGCATCCCATATGGTCCCCTGAGCATCGCCAGGAGCACTTCCTGAGTGCATGAGCCAGGAATAAACCCTGTGCATCGCCGGATGTGACCCAAAAAGCAAACAAAAAAATAATGAAGTTTGGGTTCCAACGTAGGGAAACTGCTGATCAAGATGATTGTTTCAAGTTAGTTTGCACAGTGAATATTTATTCAACATTGTTATTTTGTTGAGATTTTTTTTAATTTTAGAGGGTTTTGTGCGGGGAGGGAGAGTGGGGAGCATACCTGGTGGTGCTTGGGGGCTACTCCCAAGCATGGGGGTCCAACCTGGCTCTCAGGAGACCATGCAGTGTTGCAGATTGAATCTCAATTTCCTACATGCAGAGCACGTGCTCCCATCCTCTCAGCAATCGCCCTGGCCCTGGTTGGTCTTTTATAAAAATGACCTTCCCTTTGGGAGCCCTGGGGCTTCCCTTTGGGGGATCCGGTATTTTTCCTGGTCAGAGTTCTTCATCATAGGCCACAGTTGCTGGCAAGTCACACCGGCCTTTGATCTAAAAAGATAACAGTAAAGTAGTTGCAAAGGCAGGACTATTTTTATTATTTTTTTTTAGCCAAAGAATCTATTCGGGATATGGAATGTTTTATATCATGCAGGAGAAGGCTTGGACTGGAGTGGTAGCACAGTGGGTAGGGCATGTGCCCGACCCGGGTTCGATTCCTCCATCCCTCTTGGAGAGCCCAGCAAGCTACCGAGAGTATCCCGCCCACACAGCAGAGCCTGGCAAGCTCCCCGTGGTGTACTGGATATGCCAAAAACAGTGACAACAAGTCTCACAATGGAGACGTTACTGGTGCTCGCTCGAGCAAATCGATGAGCAAGGGGACGACAGTGCTACAGTGCGGGAGAGGGTTCCAAAAGAAAACCACACCTGGGGCTCTGTCATCATATACCTGTATCACTCCCCACCCTGTGAAGAACAGGGATTCTGGTGGGGCCCCCATGTCCTGAGGGAGCAGTGGGGGAGGGACAGAGGTCCAGCTAGCTCACCTGGCACATTCCCTGGACACACAGCGCTTTGGTCTTTAGTCACTGGTCGTGTTGTAGGGCCCTGTGGTCCCTTCCGGAAAGGGCATGTCCCATCAGAGGCTCAGTGTGGCTTCTGGATGGTTCTGGGCAGTTTTCAGTGACCTTGTACTGCTGCTTTGGGCAGTTTCTGCTATGAAGGGTGGACAGGCCACTGCAGACTCATCGGGAAGAGGTGGCCCAGTGCTCTCATCTCCCCACAGCTCTTCCTCAGAGGGGAACTTCATCCCTTGTGTCTGGAACCAGGAGAGGTTCATAGGCCTCCTCCCCCGCAGTGTTCCTGATGGGGGTGGGGGTGCAGGCCCCAGCCCCACAGATGCCCTGAGAGGGGTCCATGCTCCCGCCTGCACGGGCTCTCGCCCAGAGAGGATCGGAAATGTCGAGTATGGGGTTTCACTTCTGCCTTCCCCCTCCCCTTGCTGTGGGACTCGGGGCAAGTCACTTGATTACTCTGGACCTCAGTTTCCTCCTCAGCAAACGGAAGAAACAAACAGGCAGCCCACCCCTTCCTGGGGGGACATGGAGTGTGGGTGGGAAGGACTCTGCAGAGCGTCTTTGTGAGGCTCGGGGGCCAAGGGTGCCTTCATCTTCCTTGTCTTGGCATAATGCCACCCCAATAAAGCCTGCCACAGCGGCTGAGCCCAGCCAGGCCGGGTCTGGGACTTGCCTCCCCTCAGGAAGAGAACTGGGGTACCTGGCAGTGGACCACACCTCCTTTAATTTTGTTTTGTTTTAATTTCTTATTTTTATTGCTGGAAGTACTGTCATTTGAGGTATTATTAATGATAGTTACCTATGTACACCATTCCAGCGTCACACCCGTCACCAGTGTACCCACCTTTCTCCCGCAAGGTCCCGCTGTCCCTCCCATTCACCTCCCCACCCACGCAGTTCTGTGGGTCAGTTCTCCAGTCGTGTTGCCTCTGGTGCTCTCCTGTTTTGTATCTTTAAATCCCACATCTGAGAGGATCATTCTGCTTCCAGCCCTTTCCTTCCAACTGACTCCATTCAGCATGATTTCCTCTGGTTCCAGGATTTTTGTCCGTTCTTAGGGCGGCAGAGCATTCCGTTGTGTATATATGCCACAACTCCTTGATCTGTTCATCTATAGCGGGGCATTTGGGTTGTTTTCATATCTTGGCTATTGTACTGAGTGCTGCAATGAACATAGTTATGCGAATGTCCTTTCAAAGTAATGTTTTTGCGTTTGGGGGGTAGAGGCCAAGAAGTGACATTGGGTCATATGGGAGTCCTATTCCTATATTGTGAAAGCTCTCCAAATAGTTGCATAGCGGTTGAGCTGGATTACATTTTCACCAACAATGGATGAGTGTTCCTTTCTCACCACAACCCCAGTGTGTTGGCTATTCCAGACATTTTGATATATACCATTCTCACTGACATGAAATAATATTTCAGTGTTTTAATTGTCATCATTTCCTGGTGGACTAGTAGTTAAGGTTCGGTTCTCTCTCAATATTTTGATTCGCATTTCCATAACTATGGGTGACAATGAGTACTTTCTCTGTGCCTATTGGCCATCTGTATATCTTCTTTGGGAAGGCGTTAGTTCATCTCCCCACTTTTGATAAGGATCATTGGATGTTTTGTTGTTGAATTCTGTGAGTGCTTTATTTATCTTGGATATTAGCCCTTTATCTGCTGTATTGGTGTGTATACATTCTCCCACCATTAAGGTGTCTTTTTGTCACAGCTTGAGTTCGTTTTGTCGAGCAGAGTCTTTCCAATTTGACATAGTCCCATTTGTTTGTTTTTGCTGTCTTTGCCACTGTGGTCATCTTGTTGAAGACACTTCTGAGGTCAATTTTCTGGAGATTTCTGTCAATGTCTTCATCGATATCTTTTATGGATTATGGTCTAATCTTGAGATATTTAATCCCTTCAAGTTTATCTTTGTTAATGGTGTGAGATGTGATTCTGATTTCACTTTTTAACATGTGGCTATGAATTTTCCTGGCACCATTTGTTGAAGGTACTTTCTTTGCTCAATTTCACCTACATAACTCCTCCATAATAAATTAGCTATTTACAAAATTTTTGGAATTTAACTCAGGACTGTTAATCCTGTTCCATTGGTCTACAGATCTAGTTTTATTACAATACCATGCACTTTTTATTATTATAGCTTTGTCATATAGTTCAAAGTTGGGAAATGCAATGCCTTTCATCTTGCATAATTTTTCCTTAGGATTTATTTAGCTATTGGGGAAGTTTTATGGACTCAAAAATTTTAGTAAAGTTTGTTTCAATTCTTTGAAGAATGTCATTAAACTTGTAATGATTATTATATTAAATCTGTATGGTAATTTGGGTTGTAAGGTCATTGTGACAATGTTGATTCTCCTGATCCTTGAACATGGAATAGATTTTTATTTCCTGGTGTCTTCTATTTCTCTTAGCAGTGATTATTCTCTCTTCACTGTTTATGTCTTTCACCTCTCTTGTTGGTTCCTAGACAGTCAGTGTTTGGGGCCTTTCTTTTGAAAGGAATAGTATTCTTTATTTCTTTTTCTTCTAGCTCATTTTTTTTGCCTATATGAATGCCTTGAATTTTTGTGTATTGATTTTGTAACCTGCTACCATATTATCAGTGCAGTAGTATTTTACTGGTATTGGTTTATTATTTCTAAGTTTCTGGGGGGAAGTCTTTGGAGTTTCAATGTATAGTTGATGTCATCTTCAAATAGTGATGGTTTCACTTCTTTTCCCATTTGGATTCCTTTAATATATTTTTTCTTGTCTAATTGCTGTGCTGAGGACTTCCAAGTCTATGTTGAATAGGAGTGGACATGCTTGTCTTGTGCTCAAGGAAAGACTCAGTTTCTCACGGTTGAGCATGATATTGTGACAGCATCTCCTTTGAGAGCTCACAGATCCTGCAGCTTCCCCCTTGTCCCCACATGGGAGGCGGAATAAAAAAATAAAAATTGAATCATCCACAGGGGTAAAAAAAAAATACACCATAGATCTACTTTTACCCTCTAGCCATGCTCTTTAGTAAAAGACCAGGATTGGTTAAACCAGGGAAGGCCCTTGGGACAATGCCCGGTGACCCAGTCTTTGCCACCCGTCCTCTGAAGCCAGCGAGGTTGCGTGACCTGCGCAGGTCGGAGCAGACAGGGTCTGTGGATGAGTATGCGGGCCCAGGGCTCAGACCTCTGATTCTTTGCACGGCACCTCCGGGCATTGCACTTGGCACCTCTCAGCTCCATCTCTGCCCTCCTTTTCCCTCGCCCCTTGCCTGCTCCCAGCCTATGTCAGCAGCTCAGAGCGGGTCCCCTCCAGGCTCCGTCCCGGTGTGTCCTGGTGTGCCCAGGTACCATGAGCCTCCTGAGTGTGGGCAAGCCTGGCATCAGCTTCATCTTCTGCAGACATGTGATCTCTGAGGTGTGTTCTGGCTCCTTCCATGGTCGAGGTCCCAAAGAGAAGTCAGTCGCTTTGGTATATGTTGTTCCTGGCTACATGTGAAGTGCTCGTATGTGCAGATGGGGGTCACCTCTAGAGGTAGAGGACCTGACTCGACATGGCTTTTGCAGAGTGAACACGCTTATGACATAGACTTCATGTGTGTGGTGCAAACTAAGTGTCCATGTCCCCTGAAATCCACATGTTGGAACCTAACCCCTAGTGTGATGGAATTTGGGGAGTGGGGGGGTACTTGGGAGATGATTAGGTCAGGGGTGGAGCCCTGATGACAGGCATCAGTGTCACTAGTAAAGAGATCCCGGGAGCACCTTTTGTCCCACCTGCCTCATGTGGGAGGACCCTGAGAGGAACAGGGATGGCAGTCAGGAAGGGGCTCCCAGGAGGCACTGACCCAGCCCGCTGCTAGGTCAAGAGCTTCCCAGCCCCCGGCACTGGGAGACTCACTTTCTGCTGTGCCCCAGCTGCCGGGTCTGGGCAGCTCTGGTCCGGAAACCTGGCCGACTGCTTGCTGGAAGCAGCTGGAGGAGGAGGAAGCAACTAGGAACAGCCAAGCCCTCCCCTCTGCCCCCGGGGCTCCTTGCTGCCACCCCTGCAGATCTGGGGAGGAGGTTCATAATCACCCTGTCCAGAGTTTGTGATCCCAGGGGGAACTAAAGGCCTGATTCTCCAGATAGGTGGGCAAGTGAGGGCATTTGGAGAGGGTGGGGAAAGCTACTTCCTCTCCACCCCAGAGCCGAACTACTGGCAGCTCCCAGGGCTCTGAGCCCTGTGCCGCTCACTCACTGACTCCTTCCATGGCATGATGGCAGTTGGCAGTTGACCCCTGAGGGATGGGCAGGACCCTGTACTGGGCCCGGAGGGTCGCACCAGCATGTCCCACTGCCAAACTCATGGGGGTTTGACCCAGATGTGTAGCAAGGAGCACAATTATTGCTTCAATGTATCCCAACATCATATTCTTCTCCCTTGGAATCCTGTGTCTGCTTCTGCTCGACTGCTAATGAGTGCTCCCGGGCGACCAGCAGAAACGCGCAGGGAGGGAACAGGCATGAATGAGAATGACCAGAAGCAGCCCATTCTGCTGAGGTCTGTAGCATTATATCTATGGTGTGTGTGTGTGTGTGTGTGTGTGTGTGTGTGTGTGTGTGTGTGTGTGTGTGTGGGCACGTGCACACACACATATGCATGCACATGTGCGTGCATAGGTTATGATTTTCTGGTGTGGATTCACTGTCTGCTAGGAAATTTCTCCATGGTGTATATGATAGTCAGAAGCCTTAGTGTTTGATGGAGTTTTCCAGGAGAATTTCCATGAATTCTAGTGACAGCAGTGGTGAGAGTGGAGGTAGAGAAGGGGAGTGGGGCAGGGGGTCTCAGGAACTGATGGGGTACTCGAAACTCATATATCTGCTCCCATACATCCCTCCCCCACTCAGGGTGAGACTCAAAAAACCCCAAATAACAAAAACAAAACTCCTGGTGTCTCCCTTCCCCTTGGCCTCACCACCTCGGTGCCACAAGCCATCCCAGTGGGGTGCAGCCCTGGGCCTCCAGACTACACTTCTGTGCTCCCCTCTTCCTCTTCCTGGAAAGTTCTGGGTTTCGCTTCCCACCCTCCATTTGCTAGGCACACATGCACACATATTCCAGCCTCATTTAGATCTCTGTGTGTGTGTATGTGTGTGTGTGGTTGGGATGGAACCCAGCTCCTCACACATGCAAAGCAGTACTCTACCACTCAGCCACTTTCCTGGCCCCCAGGTCTCAGATAAGAGGGCTTTTCTGGAAACTTCCTTGGCTGCCCAAACTTTGTCCCATCTAGTGCAGTTTGTCTCCACCAAGGACTGTGAGAACCTGGAGAAAGAGGACTGTGTTCTGGCTACTCCCCAGTGACCTCTCCGGACACCTCCAGGGGGGGAAGAAGGGAGGGAGGAAGCCAGGAGTGCAAGGGGATTTCGCCAGTCTTACAGTCCAGCCAGAGCCAGCCCTGGCATCTGTAGGAAATTCTTGGCAGTTCAACATCTCCTGAGCCCAGCCCTGCACAGGGCTGGGGGACCAGCTCTGTGCTCTGGAGGGGGGAGAGTCATCCGTCTGCAGCCAGGCAGGGCTGAGTGGTCACACTGCAAGGGAAACAGCAGCCGGAGGGGTTGTGCTGGGAAGGGAGCAGGCCTGGTCGGGGTGGGAAGCTAGCGATGGTGGGCAAGGAGGCAGAGGGTTCCTCCTGAGGAGCGCTCCCCTCAGAGGTGTGGGGCTTCCTTCATCCTGAAAGTCCCGCCGCATCAGTCCCTTTGAAAGCAGCCCCGCCACCTCCACACTGGACACGCGTGTAGACTCGCCCATCACTGGGGATGGTCTCTGCTCCTAGGGCTGTGCGGACGGAGGGCAGGGCTCAGAACACACACTCCAGAGCTGGTACCTGGTTCCCATCCCAGTTCCATGCCTGAGCTGAGTGATGGCCCTCGTGGGCAAGGTGTGAGCTGCTCCATGCCTCAGTTTCCTCATCTGTAGAGAGGACAGCAGTCCCAACCCATGCTAAATGAGTTCATGCAGATGAGCATTCCGAGCTGGGTTCAGCACAGCAGATGACTGGATAATCATTGCAGGCTTGGCACTGCTCCTTCACCACTGCTCCTCTCCTTCGTGCTGATGTGCTTCGGAAAAACAATGGTAGTAAGGACTTTCAGCATGAGGAAATTGTCTTCAGTACTATTAATCCCATGCCTGAGGCTCTCCAGAGGCACTCTAGAATATACTAGAACATTCAGCTGCATGCTGACTGAAACTGTAGGCGCCTTTGCCTCCTCCCACCCATCGGCCCCTGGCAACCACCCGTCTACTCTCTGTTCCTACAGCTATTTTAGTGCCTTGTGTAAGTGGAACCACTCAGAATGCAAATGTGTCTCCCTGGCGCTTCTCTCTCCAACCATAGAAGCCTCCAGGTTCCTCCGTGGGAGAATCTGCTGAGAATGTCATTCCTTTCCATGGCTATGTGGCAGTACGCAGTGTACTACACGTGTGCATATGCAAGCATGCACGCACACATGCATGCACGTGTGAGCAGACGCATGCACATACACGTGCGTGTGCACACACACACACACCACTAGGTGTGTCCATCCAGACACACACACACGCACACACACACACACACACACACACACACACACACACCACTAGGTCTGTCCATCCGTCAATGGCCATGCGGGTGGTTTCCACCCCTCAACTTCTGTGAACACATGGAGCAGCTGTTTCTTCAGGATCCTACAGTTCCAGTTGCTTCAGGGAGTCTTGTCCCCGCTGAACCCCCCCCCCAGCCCCCTGAACAGGAATTTCAGGTAAAGGCTCAGAAAGGGTGGGAGAGCAATATGGGTAGCGAGGGTGGATTTGGGAGAGCCAGGATTAGATGAACTTTTAAAAATTTTTTTGGCTTTTTGTCACACCCGGCGATGCACAGGGGTTACTCCTGGCTCTGCACTCAGGAATTACTCCTGGCGGTGCTCAGGGGACCATATGGGATGCTGAGAATTGAACCCGGGTCAGCCACGTGCAAGGCAAATGCCCTACCCGCTGTGCTATTGCTCCAGCCCCAGGATTAGATGAACTTTGTCTCTGGAAAGACCCATCCGTGTATCACGGGAATCCACCTATCAAGGACACATTTGTAGGACATCCTGTGGAGAAAATGACAGCATCTTTATTCTTTAGTTCCTCCAAGAGTTGCTCCGTGGGACCCAGAAGCAATCCCAGGGGCCAGCTTAGAGGCAGTGTTGTAACCCTGTCACATTCCAAGCAAATTATCCACCTCTTGGCTGCTGTGGCCACTTTGTAGCCTGTGAGACTTTCTTGGAGGCCAGGGAGGATGTTCAAGGCAGGGGATGCATAGGAGTCTGGGGTGGATGCTAAGCTCAGAGGCAGCACTGTGTTTTGAGGCTGCTCTCAATGGCAGGTGGGTGAGACGTGGGCCTCCCGCCGAGGCCAGAGTCCTCCCTTGACTTTGAGTAAGTCTTTCCCACCTTAGTATCTATTCTTGGCATGTCCTTTTAGCACAAGAGACAGCCTGGCCTGAGGGAAAGAAAGGCCATGGCGACTGAGAGTTCCAGTATCCTGGGTTCAAATCCTGCTTCTGCTGTATAACCAAGCACAAGAGTCAGTACAGGGGTTCCCAGTGCTGGGCAGTGAGCTGGCACCCCACAGACTGCGAAGTGGATGGAAGAGAGGAGGGGTTCTCGGTCCACCTCCCACTACCCCTTGCATCCTCTTGCCCCAGTGAATGAATGGCTGGGGCACCCAAGGTTTTCCTATGGGCTTAAAACTTCCTGGCAGGGGCTGGAGCGATAGCACAGCAGGTAGGGCGTTTGCCTTGCACGTGGCCGACCCGGGTTCGATTCCCAGCATTCCATACTAGTCCCCTGAGCACCACCAGGAGTAATTCCTGAGTGCAGAGCCAGGAGTAACCCCTGTGCATCACTGGGTGTGACCCAAAAAGAAAAAAAAACCCTTCCTGGCAGGGTCTGGGAATCCGGCTCCACCCTTTCTGAGCCCTGGGGAGCACTGTCTCCCCCCGTGCTGAGGGAATCCCCTTTCCCCAGCCCCCACTAGAAGATGGAGTCACTGGGGTGCAGAAGGCAGAGCCACTCCCTTTGGCTGTCTTCATTTTTATTTTCAAAGCAACAAATATTCATTTGGAGACAGGAGTTTGTTTCTGTCTGTGCAAATTGGAGGGACAGATGGCCCCTTGCTCCACCTCCCAGCTCACCTCTTCCTTGGAACTTAGAAAAGCTGTATCACCCACGAGGGCTGGTTCCCGCGCTGCTGGCGGCAAGCCCCGGCCTGCCTCGGTGCTTCTGGGCTGCTTTCTGCGGGCGTTGACTTCCTAGATCGAGCCATTTGATCTACTTGGCCGAATCCTCACCTTTCAAAGCTCAAGTGAGATCTGCCACCTCCTCCTCTTCCTCTTCCCTGAGGTGCTGGTTTGTGCAGTGACTGACCCCCACTGCTGTAGCGCTCAGAATCCTTCACTTCAGTGGCCTGGCCTGGCTCTCTTACTTGAGGTGCAGTTCGTAGCAGTCCCGGCTGGCCATTGGCCCACAGCTTCCAAGACAGGGTTGGCCTGGACCCACCAAGGCGGGCTTTAGACCATTCAAAAGGGAGCGTTAAATCACAAGCACACAGAATCGTCTACACACTCACACGTTTCACTGATACGTATGCAGAGTTGCACATACACATGGGGTCATACAAGTCACACACTCACATAAGTCACTCACACACTGTCACACACAGTCACACACATACGTAGTTACATGTATACAGTTTCACACAGCCACACAACACAGACACTCACATGCTGGGTCACACATACTACAATTACTCATACACTCACTGTCACACACACTGAGCACACACAGTCACACATTAATACACACATGGTTATATACACAGTCTCACATAACAAAATTTCAGATGGAGTTGCACACTCTCACACACAGTTACTCACACACTAAGTCACACATACTCATGCAGTCACTCACACTCACAGGGTCACACACTGAGTCACACTCATGCACAATCACTCACGCACTGTCACACTCATGCACAATCACTCACGCACTGTCACACTCATGCACAATCACTCACGCACTGTCATACACTCATGCACTATTAGTCACACACAGTCACTCATACACACAGTTACACACCGAGTCACACACTCATGCCCAATCAGACACACTCACATAATTATTCATACACAGTCACACAAGCACAGTCACTCACACATGGCCACTCATGTCCTCACACACACTGAGTCACAGTCACACACAATCACTCACACAGAGAATCACACACTATCACCATATAGTTACATAGTCTCACACAGCCACGTAGCAGAGTTGCACGTAGAGTCACAGAGTCACATGGTCACACACTCTCACACATATACACAGTCTCGTATGCACTCGTATAAATACACACACAGAGTCACACTAGAATCCTCCAGACTCCTCACTTTGTTCCCCTTTGGTCTTGCCTCCCGCTGTCCTGGGTGGGTCACAATATATGCTATAATTGAGGCACATACTTCTATGTGTGTGTGTGTGTGTGTGTGTGAGAGAGAGAGAGAGAGAGAGAGAGAGAGAGAGAGAGAGAGAGAGGATAGCGCCAGACCCCACACACCGTGTTCTGTCCCTAAGGATGGGGGGAGGGTCATGCCCCTCAGCCCCCCACCTGCACCCACTCTGCGAGATTTGGGCTTGAGCTCAGAACCTCACTGGGCAGCTCAGCTGTTGAGATCCCAGCAAGCTCCAGTCTCTGTCCCCCTCCCCCCCCGGGGGATGCCGGGACCCTCGTGCTTTCACACTCAGTTCTAGCTGTGCTGAGCACTTTGCTTGCATCCTCTCCATTCTAACAAGAACACTTGAGGTGGTTGCCATTCCAGTCCCATTTTTTAGGTGAGGAAACAGGCTCAGACAGATTTCAGACCACAGCCAGCACTAGTGGCAGGACCGCCGCCAGTCCATCTGCCCGCAGACCCACACCATCTCCCCCGCCCCCCCCCCCCCCCGCCGCAAGCCGCCCTCTGGCCCAGGCACCTGGCCTCCTGGCTGTCCAGGCCTGACTGCCCCTGGCTACTGCCTCTGGGGCATTCACTGTGTCATCTCAGTTCATCCCTCCTTGCCATGGGCCAGGTTGTGCTATGGGCCCTGCCAGCTGTCGTGAGCCTTGACGCAGCTGCGAGTAATGTGATTTCTCTAAGGCGGAGCTGCGGTCCCTCTCAGATTGTGATTTCCAGACTCCAACACAGACTCTGGGCCCGGGAGTCACAGATTCTCCGACCTTCCCTGGCACGGCGGCTTCCTGGAGAACGTGCTGTTCCCCCAGGTGCCTTCCTCTCGGTTAGGGCTCAGCACAGCGAGGCAGAGCTATATTCTCTGCTGGGCACTTGGTGGGCACACAGTCAGTGCTGCCAGCATCCACATTGGCTGGAGTCCATGCCCTGAGCGTTTTCAGGGCCCCCAAGTGGCCCCCATGGTGTAGGACCAACCCTGGACCAGTTGGCACCCAATCTTCCCTTTGCGTTCTGGGTGCACCGCCCAGCCTCTCTGGGTTGCTCTTGCCCCAAAGCACTGGATGACAAGGCCAAAGAAACACACCAAACTCATGCCTGCCCCCGGGCCCTTGCACAACCAGACCTGACATGCTCCTCCCTGTTATTTGTCAATTATTGTCTGTCCACAAATGCAACGTCAGCTCCAAGACGGCCGAGGTCTGGTTTTTCTGATTCATCGCCAAGGGCCCTTGTGACGCTTGCAAGGTGCTTGGTTGTATCTGCGGCAGGAGTGGGGAAGGGCTTCACCCGCGCTTCCTGGGGCTGCCCGGGCTCAGAGAAACCTCTGCCCGACTTCTGGGTCCCCAGACACTGAGCTCTTTGCCACGGGCAGGGGAGAGGGAGACACTGTGTGACTGACCCGGGTCAGCACCCTAGAACTACTCTGCTCACCCCCCTCCCCCTTCTCCCCTGCCCCTGCCCTCCTCCGCTCCCTTCCCTTCGCACAGGAGAACTCAGCCTCTGTCTGGAGTGCCTGGCTCTCAAGAGCCAGCCCTGCCCAGCCCTCCTCCTCCCCACAGACAGCAGGGTGCCTCACAGCTCTCCTCCAGAAGTGCTCCCAGCCCACACCCACTCGGGAGGCCTCTGTCGTCTGGACCCCTCCAGCTCGCCTGGGCTCTCCCATTTCTTGGGACACTTAGGAGTCGGCAGGAAGCTGCCTGGTACATACATGTTGGGTGCCTCTAGGGAGCCTGTCGTGGATGGGGGTCGGGGAGAGCCTGGGTGCGGCAGAGCCCTCTGACCTTTGTTTGTTTGTGTTGCTTTTGGGGGTCACACCCAGCGATGCTCAGGGGTTGCTCCTGGCTCTGCACTCAGGAATTACTCCTGGCGGTGCTCGGGAGACCATATGGGATGCTGGGAATCGAACCCGGGTCGGCCGCATGCAAGGCAAACGCCCTACCCTCAAGCCTCCCAACCCTATGACCTTCTGTATGGCAGCTAGGGGACACCAGGGACATAGACGTCACTTAGTAACTGTAAAGTTCTGCCCAGCCTGGGTCCACTTCTCTTTCCCGATGCCAGCATGCCTCCAGCCCCCCTGGCTGCCCACACGGCGCATCTCACATCCTCACAGGGCTCCTCCGACCTGGGTCTGACCGCTGGCTCTCCCCCAGCTTCCCCTCTGCTGCGAGGCCTCCCCAGCGAGCCTGGCCGCTGCGGGTCACTGGGCGCCCACGCCTGCCCCCCCTGTCTGGAGAAGTGCTTCCCACCCAGGGCTGCGTCTCCCCCCCCACCTTCCTTCTGCCTGTCCTGACCGGCCTCTGAGGCCCTGTTCTCCCGGGTGCTTGCCTGGCCCTGGGTGCTGGTGGCTCCATGGCTCGTGGTCTGGGCAAAGGTTTCCCTGGGAGGTGGGTGAACTCCGGGCAGGCTGGGAGGATGGTGCCTTGGAGTCTTCCTGGTGCTTTAGCATCTTCCTGTGTGGGAGCCCAGCCATCACCGTCTTTTCCCTTGGGGTAGAACTGAGGCCCAGATATGCGAGGGGTCGTACTGGGTCAGAATCAGAGTCACGAAGGATGTGACAGAGGGGACCTGGTGGGGCTGATCTGAGCTTGCCTCCACATTGCACGGTTGACAATGCTGGTAATGGTTCTTTCCAGAACTCAGGCATCAGGAGTCGCCTTGGGGACATGGCTTGTCCTCTGGCTGCCAGGGCCCTCCCCTAGTCTCCCACGAGTGCTTCTGTCTCAGCCCAGCCCAGCTGCCTGCTGCTGTCCCATCCACTCCTCTCCCCTCAGGCCCGAAGGGCGTCCCTCCAGGTCCCCAACCTCCAGGCGCCAGACCCACGTGAGCCCCAGACTTTCTTTCCAGAGGCCCTCAAGTGTCCACGCCCGCTGCCCTGACGTCCAGAGTACATATCAACGACTCTGTCTCCTGGGCCTCCCTCCCTCCCTCCCGTCTGCATTCCTGGGGCTCCCCAGGAGTCTGCCGGCAGCCCCAGGTGGAAGGGGCGGTGCTCTGTGGGGAGCACGTGTCTGAGAGGTTCCTCCAGCTGAGACTCCGCCACGGAGGCAGGCTCCCCAGGAAGGGGGAGCTGCCAGCAGGGGACAGCAGGCAGGGCACCGAGAGCCATGGCCCTGGATGCACTTGCTGTCCAGTAAAACCCGGCCTGGCTGCATCTTGGACCCCTCGCTAGGACACAGAGTGCCGGGGGGTTCGGAGAAGAGTCAGAACCTCAGCATTCCCCCCCCCCCAGCTCCTTTTAAAACACACACAGACCCTTAAAATTGGGTTGCCAGTGACAACCTGGCATATCATCTTCTTTTTATATTATTCTTAGCCCCTCTGTTGCCATAGTGATGGAACAATGCCTTTAAATATAGCAGTTCAGTATTTTTTTTTCAGCTCCAGCAACAAAGTTCTGGTGCTGTCCAGAAGGCCACGGGCTGGTGAGTGTCCCGGGGGCCGAGTCCTCTGCAAAGAGCGCGGCAGCGGTGCAAGGCCGGGCACTCTCAGGGACATCCCAGAGGTGCTGAGCGCTGAGTCCAGGGCTGGGCGAAAGAAGGAGCGGTCTGGAATTCACAGACCTGGGTCCCCAGTGCCCCCCCACACCCCCTTCCCTGTCCCTGGACCTTTGCTCTGTGCTCCGTGCCAGGCTCTGCTTCGCAGAGGTGCACAGGGTGATGGGCGGCTGTAGTCAGTGCCCCCTTGGTACCCGCATCTCTGTGCCTGCTCCTCGGCTCCCTGCTGCCTGCCCTCCCCATGTCCGCCTTCCCTGCCTTTCTCCCTCAGTCCTCACCTCCCTTCCTCCCTCCCTTCCTCCCTCCCTCTCTCCCCCTGTCTCTCTCTCTCTCCCTCTCTCTCTCTCTCTCTCTCTCTCTCTCTCTCTGTCTTGCTCACTCGCTCACTCTCATTCTCCTCCTCCCCTCCTCCCCGCTGCCCTGAATTATTGATGTTAAATTCCCAGCCAGTAACATCAGAGGGTTAAAATCCATAACCAGCCTTCCCCGGCCTCCCCGCGGATGGCCTCCCTCCGTGGCGGGTGAGCTCATCACTCATTAATCACACATCGCGGCTGAAGCCCCCAGGCCCCTGTGGTCCAGCTGCGAGCAGCCCCCCCACCCCCCCCACCCCGGCAGCTGGTGGCCCAGGCCGGCTTCCTGGAGCACTGGCGGGGCGGGGCGGGGCTGGCTCCGAAGCCCAGAGCCCAGGGAGGGCATCCGCGGGCAGGCTGTGGCAGAGAGCGCTCCCTGACCCAGTGGCCAGAGGTGTCATTTCCGGGTGCGCTCAGGTCCCCGCCCTCCTTCCCCACCCCCCACCCCCCTACGTCTTGCCCCTCTCCCAGGCAGGGCCTCCCCCGGGCGGGCGGGCTGGGCAGCGCCTCATTTCTCCACATACCAGAGCGCAGCCTGGCAGGGCTGGAATGACAGGCACGTGCCCGGCAGGATGAGAGCAGCCCGCCATGCCAGGGGGGTCAGCCCGTGGGAGCCGTCCAGGGGGCCGGATGTCCAGGTTACAAGATGAGTAAGTGCCCCCTCCCCACCCATGACTTCCTCGGGGAAACAGGATTCGGCGTCGTCGTGTGGTTTCAGAGACCCTGGCATGGGGCTCAGCTCTTTCATTTCAGCCCGACAGGGCACCCCGCGGGCCCGCTCGCCCTGGCTCCTTGGAGAGGTTCGGGCTCTGCGGTTGGGTCTCTCCTCCAGGCCACGTTCAGCTGTGCTGGCCGGGAGCTGGCAGTGGACGGCCACGGCGGGGAAGCAGCGTGGGCTGAATCCCAAGTTCTGGAGCTGGTGGACCCCGAACCCTCAGAGCAGGGGGGCACGCCTGGGGGTGGGCTGGCTCCGGCAGGAGGCCTCGCGGAGGGAAGGGGCCTGAGCCCCAGGTCAGTGAGGCCGGAGTCCTGCTGCATCTCTGGATGCCCCCCTCTTAGACCGAACCCTTCAGCTCCGGCTCTTTGGGGGTCTCTCACAGGTTCTGCTGACCCTGTCCGGGCTCCCAGCACAGACATGTCCCCCCTCCACGAGTGTGCCACTGGTGCTCTGACTGAAGGAGAGAGACACCTGCCCAGACTGGTGGCCAGAGGCTGGCGTGGGGCCTGCTAGCAGGTGACGGAAGCGGCAAGGATCGGGCTGCAGAACCCACAGCAGAAGGGTCCGTCCGGTGTATGCCTGGGAGGGTTTGAGGGGAGTGCACGGGCAGCCCCTGACTGTTGCTGGGTCTTTGTGAGCCATCTGGTGTCCTCTGGGGGTCTCCGTGATCCTCTTCCCTCAGAGGGCAGGACGGGCCTGGCCCTGCCCACCTCAGGTGCTGATGCTCATTTGTCCTGATTTGTCTCGCCGCTGCGTTTCCCCGGGGGCCTTCCACGCCCTGACCTTCAAGCGCACACATCCTGGCACTTATCACTGCTGTGCGCCGTGGACACGTGGGTCCCCTCTTCTCCCCTCTTCTTCCTCCTCAGGCTCCAGGGGCTCAGCAAGGGTGGATCAAAGCCTCCCCTGCCTCAGTTTCCCCACGGTGGGATGGCCACCTCCCTCCGTGGCAGCCCGGACCTGTCTTCGGTGGGCCAGTGTCTGTGCACCTGCACCTGGTGTGTTTGCCACCCCAGAGCCTGCTCTCGCCACCCCCACCCCGGCTCCCCGCCCAGGGCTGGTCACTTTCCAGAGCCTGCCATCCCCTTGATGAGCAATTACTACCCAGAATAGCCCATTGTTTGGATTCAGGTGCTGGACCCTGTGTTTATCTCCAGCGTGTGCCGGGGCCCCTGCCAGCCACGTGGCTGGTGTGATGGGGCCAACTCAGGCCTCTCTGCCCCTGGAGGAGCCTCTCGCCTCAGGAGATGGCGCGCTGGGGAGGGGACGGAAGCCCCCGCACTCAGCCTGTGCTTCATGTCCCCCCCCCCCCCCCCCGCCAAAGAGGGGACCAGCTCCGCCATCCAGCCAGGCACAGAGAGGCCGAGAGGCCACTGCTCTGTGGAACTGTCCCCGGGCTCAGGATGCTCAGGACAGAGCATGACTGTCAGGTGATCTCCTCGTGCCACTGGGCTCCCTGGGCCAGGGGTGTCCACTCTGACACTCACACCCAGGGCCAGCCAGGTGCCACCCAGGCGGAATCAGCCTCCAGGGCACTATCTTGGTTCTGGGCTTAGAGATAACTGGACTTGAGCCCTAAGTCTTTTTCCCCCCAATCCCGAACCTTCCTGGTGACTCTTTCAAGTCCTGTCAAATCTCCCGTCCTCTCTGAAGGGCACAACATATGTCCAGAGAGAGAAGCCAGGGCCGGCAGACTGACCTGCAGGGGCCTGGGCAGGGCTCAGGTCAACCCTGGACAGGACAGGGTGCAGGACACAGGGCAGAGGGAGGAATCCAGTCCAGCCACCCAGGTGGCACCAGGGATAGCAGACATCGGCCACTTCGCGACCAGTGACCTCCCGCAAGCTGGGCCCCTGCTCCCCCGACTGTCGATGGCGGTGGTGACAGGGCTGTCTGGCCCAGCCTCCTAGAGGACAATGTAAAATATCTTGTTCAGAAACCTCAGGTGAGCACCTGGCTTGGAGCAGTATCATCACAGGCCACTATCAGCCACCGTCTTGCTCAGATTGGAGGGCGTGGAATGCAAGGCCAGTCCTGGCGCTAGGGAAGAGAACAGGGACACGGTCCCAGAAGCGACCAGGAATGCAAGGCAGCACACCAGCCAGGTTCTCGGGCGATTGCGATGGTTGCTGGGGGAGAGGCCACTGGAGAGCAGTGCCGGGAACACGGGGCCCTGCTGACAGACACGCAGCCGTGAGGGAGGGTCCAGCTCTCCCTGGGAGCCTGTGGCCTGAAGCACGAGTGTCCACGGGCTGTGGGATGTCAGCGCCGCCATGACCACAAGGATGCAAGTGCTGGGCCACACGGCAGGTGAAGACCAATCCCTGCTCAGGACCGTGGCCATGGTACAGCGGAGGGCACTTGCCTTGCATGTGGCAGGCTTGGGTTCGATCCCTGACGTCCTATGCGGCCCCCTGAGCCCCACCAGGGGTAATCCCAGAGCACAGAATCAGGAGTAAGTCCTGAGCAGTGCTGTGGTCCAAAAGAAGAAAAGACAAGAAAACGACGGGGCTTTGAATGTCAAGTTTGCTTAAGTGGTAGAAGCACTAGCTTCAGTGGCAGAAGTTTGTTAAAGCTGGTTTTCATTCTGGCATCTCTCTGGAAACAGAGCAGATGCATTTTCCATTCAGTGATACCTGTGTATTTAAAAAAAAAAAAGGAAATAAAGACAAATGCATTAAAGTAAAAAACAAACCGCTTCTACTTTTAATATATTATTATCTATTTCTGGTGTTCCTGTTTGAGTACAGTTTTTATGGTTTTTTAGGGGGTGATGTATGGTTTTCCCCCCTTTATACCAAAATGGAATCATCCTATCTATGACACTATGTAGCTTGCTTTTCTCAAAATGATAGCTTGAGACGATACCATATTCTCAGAGATGCATAGCAGTGCCTCAAGTAGATCAGAGGTCAGGAAGCTTGGGCAGTAAAGAGCAAATATGTTTTAGTCTTTGGGGGTCACATTTCTGGTCGCAGCTGCTTCGTGCTCTCTTAAGGCAGAAAAACCAGCCATTGACAAGATGTAAATCAACGAGACTATGATTCCATCAAACTTTATTTGCGAAGACAGGCTGCCATGGGCTTGGGCCTGCGGGCAGTGCTTGCTTCCCTCTCTCCCCAGTTCCCCTAGCCCTGTTTGTCTCCGTGCCTTAGCACCTAGCACGGCTGTCAGGACTCAGGGCTTCAGCCTTATGAAGGAGACTGCATGCAATTTGCTTTGTGTTATATATATACATATATATATATATATATTGAATCTCTAAAACTCTATTCCTGGAAATTGGGATGATCATGCTCTAAACAAATATGGATATTTGTGCGATAATGCTCTTGATGCCGGCTACAAAATTGCTTTTCAAAAGCATTTTGCCAACTTCCACTCCCTGGGCAGCGCCAGTGGAGTAAGGCCAGAGATCAATATTAAGCAAGGACAAGTGTCCTTATCCCCGAGCCTAAGAAGATAAGGACAGTTTCTCCTCAGCTTACCTTTCCCTCTAAGCCTAAAGGTAAAGACAGTCTTTTGTCCTTCCCTTTCTATTATTTTTTTTGGTGGGGTGGGGGTGTTTTTTGCAGATGGACAGTGTGCCTCAGGGGACCATGCGGAGAGGGGATTTTCTTCCTCATTCTGGTGCCCACTGGTGTGCAGCCCACTCTCTTCCCCTGGCCTTGCCCTATAAACTTCTTCCGGACCCTGCTCTCGAGATGGTCTCTTTGAAGACCTGAGTCCACCATCTGCCAGCCTACCTGCAGGTGGCCAGTCCAACCCTTTCCTGGTCCAGCAGCATCTTTGTGATTGGCACTCAAACTGCAGTGGGCCCGGACCTTTGTGGTTACGTGATGACTGGAACGTCCTGATCACGGAGGAACAGGCAGGGGTGAGGGCCCAAGCAACATGGGGTGACAGTGCCACGTGGTGAGAGGGTCGAGTAGGAGGGTCAGTGATCCGGGCCCACTCCACAGTGAGAGCTGGAGCAAGGTTGTTTTCATTTTTGTTTTTGTTTTTGTTTGTTTCTTTGCCATTAGGTCTGCCCAATTGTCATCTGTAAAGAGTCTGATGTAACCAATTGTCCTCAACCCTAGAACTGGCACAGGGCTGGCACATAACTGGGTGAGATGTATCTTTGGTTGGTGGAACTGACTTGAATGCTAAGTAAGGTCTTCAGAGGAATTTGGGGAAAGAGGTTATGTGACTAGGTTTGTTTTAGGGCCAGACCCAGTGATGCTCAGGGGTTATTCCTGACTCTGCACTCAGGAATCGGACCGGTCACGTGCAAGCAAGCACCTTACCTGAAGTACTACCTCTCCAGCCCCCTCTGTGAATATTTTTTACTTTATTTAATTTAAGGGGCCAAACCCAGAAGGGCTCAGGGCTTACTCTTGGCTCTGTGCTCAGGCATTACTCTTGGTGGTGCCGGAAGGACCTTATGTGGAAGGAATTTACAGGGATCAATCTGGAGTCAGCTGTACGCAAAGCAGATGCTTTCCCAGCCTGTAGAGTCTCTGCAGCCCCTGAATATTTTTTTGAAGAATGTGGTAACCTTTAAAAGTGATTGAATGGAGCACTGAAATACAGCAGCTCCAGCTTTGTCACTGCTGAACCGCGGACAGTGCACTTCCCCCTCTATGCCTCACTGTTCTTCTCTGCAAATGGGTTTAACAAATAAGGATATTTACCTTGTGCTCATAGAGAGAAAACAAAGTAAAACTTTTATGGGTGTGTTGTCCCAGCTACCCAGACAGGGCAGTATTGCTCTGAGGATTAAAGGAGAGGCGAATAGATAGAGAGTAGATGTGAGTTCCTTTCTGTAAGCAGGAGAGCCTGCCAACCTCAGGGTCCTGACAAGGGAACTAAGCCCACAGGGGTGGGGGGAGTCCACCTCTCCACGTCCTGCATGCCGGGGAGGCGGGGAGGGCCTGCTTCCTGGCAGCTGCCCCCTGGCTCTGTTGGGAAGGATTCTCCGGCAGGACATGCTTGAGTCCGTCCTGCCCAGGGCGCATTCCCCCAGCAGCTGTCCCGCCTCCACAAAGCCCAGTGCGAGAAGGGACCAAAGAGAGAATTTGCCTTTTGCAACAGCATTTCAGCCTAGAGAGCAAAACCCAAGCTATCCAAAGAAACCAGATCGCTAGCCGAGGGCCCTGAAGCCCCCGTGAGGGAGAGTGTGGTAGGAAGCAGCATGTCAGATGATGAACCTCATGGTGAGCCCTGTCAGGGTGAGTCGTTGTTGACCTGTGGGGTGTTTACACTGTTAAATGAACAGGACCAAGTCCGGGAGGCTTTACCTCCTCTGCGTGACTCTTAAGTCCCCAATAGCCCTTCAAGATTGGCGTGAGCACTCCCAGTTGACAGATCAGTAAACTGAGGCATAGAGAAAGAAATATCCAACCAGTAGTGAAAGAACAACAGTGAAGACTTGAATTTTATTGTCTGACTTTATTTGTCCATAAGGCATGGACTCTCCTCTCCTCTTAACCCTTGGGTATTCTCACTGGTCTTCAGTAAGCAGAAAACCACTGGGGAAAGCATAGATACAACCAATCTGTTTTCTTCTGGATTTGGCTGTGACCCCAGAACTTAGAGAACCTAGACTTCCGGGGACCAGAACTCTGGCTACTCTCAAGAACTGGTCATCTGGACTTGAGCACCACCATTGGCCTCTATCCAGGAAGTGTTTGATTCATCTCATGATGCAACAGAAGTTTAGTGGAGATAGTCTATGTGCCGAGCCTTGTTTTACTAGCTGGGCCAGGGGAGCATCACATCATCATCATCATCATCATCATCATCATCATCATCATCATCATCATCATCATTATCTCGTTGATCATCGAATTTCTCAAGCAGTCTCAGTAACGTCTCCATTTGTCCTAGCCCTGAGATTTTAGAAGCCTCTCTTTACTCATCCTTCCCAATGGTGCCACACTGGAGGCTCTTCCAGGGTCAGAGGAATGAGATCCATCATTGTTACTGGTTTTAGCATAAGAATACGCCATGGGGAGCTTGCCAGGCTCTCCCATGTGGGCAAGAAACTCTCGATAGCTTGCCAGGTTCTCCCAGAGGGAGACCTAGGCTATAAGATGTCGCAGCAGTGCGCTTCTGGGAGCTTGGTTTTATAGTCTCTGGATGTTGGTTGCTGATGGGATTACATGGCGTCGGGGGCAGTTTCTGAGTGTGGCCGCCTAGCTACTGGAAAATGGGGGATCTGGGTGGAAGAGGCCCAGTTCTGATCCAAGCAGGCTTGGAGATCTCAGCCCAGGTCCTGCACACCTGGGTTCTTCTGCTGGTTTCTTCATGCGTGAGGCTCATCTGAACGTGTGGAGAGGGGCCTTGAGCATGGCTGTGGCTGGGTTCCGAAGGTCTTCAGCTTCGGGACCTCTGCTCTGAGCAGGGAGGGAAACTCAGCCCACCCCCTCCAGGGGGGCCCGGTGAAGACAGCCAGGTGCGGGAGCAAGAGACTTAGCACTATAATTGTTTTATCTTACAAAGATACAATAAACAAAATACTAATAAATGAGTATTTTTTTAAATGTTAATAGAGGAAAAAAATAAGGAAGTAGTGTTAGAATGGCTGAATTGCAGACTGATGAGTGTCAGAATGACCAACGAAGTTCCTTCAGATTTGCAGGGGGCATCACAAATAATAATTTCAGAAAAACTTTACTGTGAGTCAGTTGTCCATTGGTACTGCTATATGCTCATAATAGTACATTTAAACACTACAGGGGCTGACTCACATAATCGTCACGAAAACCTCTGAGAGAGCTATTGTTGACTTCTTTTCAGATCAAGAAATCAAGGTACAGAGGGGTTAAGCAATTGTCTGATGTTCTACAGCTAATGAGTGTCAGAGTCAGGATTAAACCAGGTGGTCTGGATCAGCTCCGAGATGTTTATCTTCCCCACTGTATGGCAGCTCTCACACGCCATATCCCTGTGAAGCTTAGAATCCCTCTTGTCTAACCAGCATATTAAAATAGCACCACCAATAACTTGACTACATTACCTGAGAAGCAAACTGGGCATGGAGAATGAATGGTCCTGGAATTGCAAAGTGCTTGTCATCCTGGGGCCAGTGGGACAGATTCATGTTCACAAATAAGCTCCCACAAGGACCTTGACTGCTGTATGCCCATTAGAAAGTTTTTTCACCTTACGGGCATTTCTTTAATTTATAGGTTGACTTGCCTGCCATATTCTCCTAGCCTCCAAGCAGTTCTTAGAAATTAAATGAGACAGGATCTCAAAGTAAAAAGAATAATGTACTGGGAAAGAGTTTGTTAATAGTCAAAGTGGTTAAAAGCCACAGTGGTCAGTTTGGTGAATGAATGAATGAATGAATGAGTGGAACTGGAAATCCTGCAGACTAGCTCCCTGAGTAGGTAACTATTCCCTTCTGAGCTCCTTGGGAAATACTCAGAGTTCCTACAGGACTCTTTATCCTTGACCATGCTCCATGTTCCAACCTCTTGAGTTATTTTGTGTCTCATTCTTGTCAGTCTTCAAGATTGTTTCAGCAATACATTTATTAATGTGCTCATGCCAAACTCTCTGGGGAGAGTGAGATGGATTTAGATGCTCTCTGCCCTTGGGTGCTTATAGGCTAGGAGTTGGAATAATGATGATGATGGTGATTACAATTAGAACAAGAAACAGAAATTACCGAGCATTTACCACACATGCCAAATACTGTGTTGAGTTTGTCTATACTTCATTTATTTAATCACAACAACAATTCCATGAACTGCTAACACTGCTGTCCCCATTTCCACACGAGGAAACCACATCAGCCAGGCTAACTTACCCAAGTTCATACAACCCTGAAGTTAGAGAGCCTCACATGGACCTGAGAAATGAGATATGGCAGCAAGTAAGCAGTTTCTGGTAAGGTGGTGGTGATGGGAACAATGATGGTCTTGATGATAGTGGGTTATTTTTTTTGTGATAAAGAGCTAATCCCAACCCTGTTTGGGGGGTGACTCCTAGAGGTGCTGGGGGGTCCATGTGGTGTAGAGGATAGAATCCCAGCCTCTCACATGGAAGGCATGTTCAAGCCACTGAGCCATCTCCCTGGCCTTGTGGGTGGTGCTTATTTTCCACTCTTATTATTATTATTATTGTTTTTAAAATTTCCCCTTACACTTTATATAAATATTGTGGTGTACAAAGTTGTTCAGAATGATTTGTTACAGGTGTTCAGTATTCCAACACCAATCCCACCACCATTACTCTAGGGGCGGTGCTTTTGATAGTTACAGTGAGATTGGTAATAATGGTGCCCATGGCGTTGCTGATGGTGGTGGTGTTGGTGAGGTGGTGGTGACGCCTGTGGGGATGATGGTAGGGACTGTGAAAACCGCTGGCGCCCATTGCGAGTTTGGGTGTTGTTCTAGGCCCTAACATGGGATCTTCCTAACCGTCCCATTTAATCCATCTGACCAATTTTTCAGTGTGAGGATCTTCACCTGTTTTCCTGGGAAGTCCCTGAGCTGGAAAGAGGCAGGGTGACCAGCTCAAGGACATGCTTTCCTTCTGAGTCCAGTCTGAACTGAAGTGGGCCTCCCCGCAGAGGTGCCACTGTGCTCCCGCTGGGGGCTCTCGAGCCCGTGGACCCCTGGGCCAGGCGTCTTAGAGATGCCCCATTAGCATCTGCTGAACTAATATCAAATGAGTAGATGCTGAGGAGGGGGCCAAGTCTGAAGCTGAGACATAAACTATATATCTCCAATGAGTGTGTGTGGCCATTATTTATCAATACGTGGTGGCGCTGTGATTACTAAAATGCAAGTTCATTGTAGAGCATTATGTTCGTCGTGGCTTTCACGTCATTTTCCTCCGAGGAGAGAAACCATAGCCTTAGCCTCAGGAGGAGTGTTGAGAAATACGTTCACAGGAAGGGATTCCTCATGCTGAGTGAGCATGGTGGGAAGCATCATGCCATCTTATGGGGCATCTTTTAAGTGTTTGACGAGCATCTGGCACAGGGGAAGAAGCCCACCAGGCTGAGGCCTGGGAACTTGTCTTACTAAACTTGAACTCTTACTCTCAGTTGAACGGATCTCCGAAGACCTGACCCCCCCCCCACACACACACACACACATCTCATGACATTCCCAAATGGCTCTCAAGTGCAGGCATGAACGGATGTATAACGAAAAGAAGGATGAAGTGCAGCAGGCCCTGCTCGGGGAGCCCAGGAGGGGCTGCGGTCCCCAAGGAGTGCTTGAGAATGAGAGTTTCTTGCCTGAGAGCAGAACAGAGTGTCAGGGCATTCCACAGGGGCTGGTGACCTTGACTCTCAGCTCGGCGAGTGGGGTCAGGAGGCCATGTTTGTATCCTCAGGCCGGCGGGGGGGCGGGAAGCCTTGGTCTTGACTCTGATGACCACCCTGGAGGAGGGGATGTAGCCAGGCAAGTCTGGGTGGCAGCTCTCAGCATAATTGCACTCACCATTTTTGGATGCATTTTTCAAACTCCAGTGGAAATGGGCAAATGGTGGTGGTTTAATAGTCTCACTCTCTCTACTACCCACAGGCTTCCCTCTACCACAGTCCTCCAAGCTCTTGGACGTCTCTGCTCCTCTCCGCCATGAGACCACGGCCGACCTGTGGCAGGTAAGCTCCCCCCGTGTCTCCCCCCACATCAGCCAGATCCAGACACTATGGCCTGAAGCCGGTGGGAAGGCTTCAGCCTGAGGCCCTCACTTGCTGAGATGTCCCATGTCCAGAGCCCTCCAGCTGGCCTTTGGGACATACCAGCCGGTACCAATCAGAGTATGTCCTGGGAGAGAAGCCAAGGAACCAGTTTTGACCCACAATCCGCCTTGACTGCTCGGGAAAATCTCAAGCAAGAACCTTCCCTCCTGGGTCTCTGTTGAAGAGTAAGGGAGTAACAACTCAGTGACCTGGGCAGGCCACCAGCCAGCCGAGGCTCCTGTCAGGGTCCAGGGTGGAGGGGAGGCCAAATGCAGCCGTGTGCCCACTTGTCTTGGACACCTCGGGGGCCTGCGGGACCTCTGGTCCCCACAGCGCTGAGCTGGTCTGTGTGTGTGCCCATGGGGTCTGGCTCATTCGTTAAGGGCCGGAGGCTGTGTCCACCTCCTAGCAAACTCTGCTCTGTGTTAACTTCAGACATAGACAGCCACCAGCTCTGCCCTGCTCTGCGTGTGACCATAGGCTGCCTCATGCTACGAGTATGAGCCAGTTCACGCAGAGTGTGCGGGTGAGGGACCACGGGGGACAGGGAGGTGGTCCTAATTAGAGGGGTAGGTGCAGAGTCAGAGTTCTGGGCAGTGGGCAGCACTGCAGAGAGGGTGGCGGGGAGCTGCCGAAGGGAGGGGCAGGGGCCCTGCGTCGTCGTTGGGGCCTCCCTTCTCTCCAAAAGGCTCAGCTAGATCCTGGTTTATCCTGGCCTCACCCCGTGACCTGATATCTCTGAGAGCCTCTGCTGAACCCTAGCCAAGTCCAGCTGGCCTTAGCCACACGCCATTGCCATGTGCCGCATCCCCAGTCAGTCCTGTACCTCCAAGGTGCACACGGGGAAACTGGGCCTCTGGGACCAGGCTGCACCTCCTGGCAGCCCCACGCATGCTTTTGTGTGGACATGTTTGATGTCAGAGAAATCCACGGCAGTGGAAATGATGGATTCTACTGCAAGTGCTTATGTTTCACTTTCAAAGACATGGTAAATGACTTTCCAAAGAGTCTATTTAAAAAAAAAAATTTCATTGCCAGGGAGATAGTAAGGTGCTTGCCGTGCACACAGCAGACCCAGTTCAGTCCCTGGCGTCCTGTAGCACCATGAGGAGCAGTTGCTGAGTGCAGAGCCAGGAGTAACCCCTGGGCATTGGCAGGTGTGGCCCGCAAACAAAACAAAATTTCAACAAGCTACACAACTTTCTCAACAATAACACTTATGGTCCCAGGTGGTCTCTCCCACCACACCAGGCTCCTTGGTGGTATCCCAGCTGTACCCTGGCCCTTTCATGGTGGAAGCCCCAGACAGGTGTCTGGGAAGGATACCTGCTTGTCGGGCAGATTTGCTTCCACTCTGCCCCATGCTAGGGCTGGGTTTGGAGGTTCAGGGATGAGGACCAGCCTGGCCCTCAAGAAGCTTCTCTGGAGGAGGAGGTGCCCAGTCTGGGACCCCTCTGTCTGGGCTGGGGGGCTCAGGGAGGACCCCTGGTGGGGGTGACGCTGCCCTGGGCTTTGAAGGCGTGTAGACAGTCTCCAGGTGGAAAGTGGAAGCAGGCCTTCCAGCCGAGGAGCGAGCGGGCACCCAGCTGGGGTGGCTGGGACGTGGGCACAGGGAGGGGTGGGTGGAAGTGCGGCTGGCAGGAGCGGGAGGCCTTTGAACGCCATGCCAGGGGGCTGGCCTTGAGCCCGGTGGAAGCGAGGAGGGAGATATTCAGGGGCACAGTGCCAAGAGAGGCGTCGGGCTGGGGGAGAGCCCAGTTTTCCAGCAGCACCCACTTCCGGCCCACCCTGCCCTCCCTTATCCCTGAGAAGCTCTAGCCGCCCCTGGCCAGCACCCTAAGTGAGGGCCCCTTGCACCCTCCGCTCCTCTAAGCACTGGCGCCTCCCGCCCTGGAGTCACTTTCTACGTGGCGACGTTTTGGTTTGTCCTCTTGGAAGAACTGTGAATCATTTTCCCTGGCATATCCTGAGCACTGTAGGGTAAGCAGGCTCGAGCCAAGGGAGCTGCCTCCACGGGGGCCCCAGCACCATCCCACAGAGCCTCGGTCCCTCTCAGGTGGCTCCCTAGAGAAGGGTCGCTCCCCACGCTGCTGCCAACCGCTAACCCCTGCCGTGGACAGGCGCCACAGCCTGTGAGGTGGGCACAGGAGGGGCTGTTGGCTCCTGCGCCTCACCAGGACGGCAGGTCCGTCTGACTTCCCTTGGGGGGTCCACTCAGTGGGGCCTTCCTCCCCCACCTCTGTCCTGGGGATCTGGGCAAAGTAAGACGGTCCCTTCTCCAGCAGGGACGTAGAAACAAATAGAGCAGCCCCCAGGGAGGAAAAACAGAAGCACTGGCAGGCCCCTGAGATGGGGGGCAGGGCAGGGCACACTCCATGGGCACAGCCATGGACAGACGGGGGCTCTGTCCTATCAGGGCCGTGGTGGGAAGGTAGCCAGACAGAGGGACACGGCGACCTCTGAGCAGACGGGGCTTAGTGCTGACCTGCACTTCCATCTCCAAGATGCACACAGGGAAACTGGGCCTCTCGGACCAGGCTGCCCAGAGGAGCCCGGTGAGGTCAGAGGTCACGTCAGGTCGAGTGCCCGGGCAGCAGCAGGAGCTGCCTAATTGGGGCTTTTCTGGAATGGTCAGTGCCGGCCACCCTCGCGCACTCTCAGGTAGTTAGTTCTGGAGATGTCCCTGTTTGTGTGGGCCGGGGGTCCCCGATCGAGATGAATAAACACAGCCCCTGTCCCCAGGCCAGAGAAGGAAGTAGATAGGCCCTGGGGTGCTCGTACCAAAGAGCTACTGATGCGTGAATGGGGCGGCCGGAGTGCTCTGGGTGAGGGTACCCCGAGGGCAGGTGCCAGTGGGGCTTTGTGAAGAGGAAACCTGGTATCGTAATACCAGGAATCACGATAGCTCCTGACTCTCGAGCACTGCCCACGCGCCAGGCACCTCTGAGGGCTTGCGTGGCAATACATTCTGTCGTGTGGCTCCTGCCCAAGATGGAGCTTCTTCCCTGCCGCTCGAATAGGTGGGGAGCCCCACGCCACAGGAAGGCTGTCGCCAGCCCAGACGCAGCCCACCCGCAGGGAAGCCGCTGGCCAGGTTAAATGCGGGCCATGTGGCCGCAGGGTCCGTGCTTGGATGATCTCGAGGTCGTGAGCATTAAGCCAGCAGCCATCCTGAAGGCACCCACATGGGGCTTGAGAGTCCGGCACAGAGTCGCTTCTCAATAAAAGTGCTCGCTGGGGAGAAGACCTGGGTGCAGTGGATCTGAAGGGAGTGCGAGAATGGGGTGAGGGTAAGTCCTGCAGACAAGGTTCCCGCTGGGACAGAGGGAACTGTCACTCAGGCCCAGGTGCTGGGTGACTTCAAGGCACTGACATTGCTGGGCATGTCTGGGTGACAGGTCACCAGGTAAGGACATAGTGAGTGGCACTATAGCCAGTCTCCCCCCCGTCCCAAAGACCAGGGCACCGGTGGAACCTGCCTACCTTCCACTGCAAACCTTCCCCACCTGCCCCGCCCATGTTCAATAGTGGAGGATGCTGTGTCTTTTGGGACCCCACACAGTTGTCACCCCTTCCCTCAGTGGCTTCCCAGGGAGCTAATCAGGTCACAGGACCACAAGCCTCCCACCCCCCAAGGCGTGGTCTTATGTACACATCAGTCAAGATGGACTTGATTTTTTTTTTTTAATTTTTGGGTCACACCCGACAATGCACAGAGGTTACTCCTGGCTCTGCACTCAGGAATTACTCTTGGCGGTGCTCAGGGGACCATATGGAATGCTGGGAATCAAACCTAGATCAGCTGCGTGCAAGGCAAACGCCCTACCCGCTGTGTTATCGCTCCAGCCCCAGTCAAGATGGACTTGAAAAGGAGAATTTAAATCCTGCTGTTAAGGGATTGCTTCTCTGATGTTTGAGACTTCAGGGAACTGGTGTGTTTCAAAGACCCCTTTCCCCTTCAGAAGAGCGGGCGATGGCTGGAAACCCTCTGGAAACCCTGGACTCAGCTCCCAGCTTCCTAGCTGGCACCCATAGGTGAAGCAATCCACTTCTCTCTAGTTTCCAGCTCCATAAAGTGGGAGAAAACTTCCCCGTGGAAATCAAGGGGGCATAGTTTGAGGAGCCCAGGAGAGGCCAGGCTCCGCAGAGAACATGTTCAGGCTCCCAGTTTGCTTCTGGGGCTTCAGTCTCCTCCATAAAGTGGAAGGTTGGAGAAGGTCAGTTTTTAATCCCCTTGAGCCCAGCCATTCTTGATTGAAAGCTGCTGCATCCGGGAACTATATCTGTCAGCACACACACACACACACACACACACACACACACACACACACACACACACAGAGAGAGGGGGGGTGGGGAAGAAGGGAGGGAGGAAGAGAGAGAGAGGGAGGGAGGGAGAGAGAGAGAGAGGGAGAGCTGCCTCCAAGTGTAGGCAACCTTGTTATGTTTACACTGGACAGATGGATGCTGTATGTTTAGGCTAGAGAGATGGTAAGACACTTGCTTCCCTGAAACTGACCCAGGTTCAATCCCTGACACCACATATGGACCACATATGAAACTTGCCAGGAATGATCCCTGAGTCCAGAGCCAGGAGTAAACCCTGAGCTGGGAGGGAGGATAGGAGGTTTAAAAAACTTAAGATGCACTTCAAAGTATATCTCCTATGACTAGACAATCAACAGCATCTTTCATTTTCTTCCAATGATGAAAGTGATACATTTTTTGTTGAGAAATTTGGGGCAAGTAGAGGAAAAGACAGAAAAAATGCCACCCAGAGTTCCACACTCCAAACGGTCAGAACCGTTTCGATAGTGACTCTCCCTCCCTCCTCTTCTCTACCCACACGGAGCTTTAAAGGCACCCATCAGGAATGACACTCTATCGTCTACATTTTAACTCAAAATGGAGCTGGTGAGCCTGGCCCCTGGGCAGTGACACAGTCCCTGTGCCCGAGCAGAGCTGACGGCAGCTGGCCCTCAGCTGCTCTGTGGCCGCAGCCCCACCCCGGGCTGGGCAGCGGGCTGGAGGCGTCTGACTTTTGCATATTCTGTGTCTCTGGTGGTGCACATTTGACACTAAATATAGCTTCACCTCTTGGGCAGCTGGCCGGGGGGCTCGTGCACATAATGGACGCCTTATGTGACCCACCTTGAAATGTTCCTCTTGCCGCCCAGTCCGGTGCTGTCGGAGAACAAACTGGGCCCCTGTTCCTGCCCCCGCCAGAAAGGGGCTAGGGTTGGCTGGTCGTGGCTCAGCACACTGGACCGGGGCGGGCGGGTGACCCACCCAACACACGGGCAGTTGCCTTTCTGCACAAGGCGTGTTTTCCCAGGACAGGCTTTGATTTGAGCTGGAACAGTGGAAAGATGCTTCCGGAGAAGTGGCTGGGCGGGGAGCTGGCAGCAGGGCGGCAGGGTGCTTGATACACATCGGGGCCACCGGCGCCCCACCTCAGCAGTTTACTTTTGTCAAGTCTCTACAAAGGGACAATGTCCTTTGATGCCCTGTTTTGTCCTGCGAACAGCCCTGGGATTGTACAGATGAGTTGCCGAGATGGAGATGAGGAATTGGTAATGGTTGAAAGTCCCCAGCAAGTGGGGGCAGGTCCTTGAGCATGAACTTGGGTCTCACTCACTTCACTTGCATACTGGTGATCCATTCATGCCTCGCCCTTGTTTCCTCTGGTCCCAGAGGATTCTTCCAAAATGAAAGTAACTTTCATTTTAACGTTCAAATGCATGCATGTGCACCAGGGATGAAGCTCATCTACAGAGCACTTGCCTTGCAGGCTTGAGGATCTGGGTTTGAGACACGGGACAGCAAAAAAAGAACCCAAAAGAATCATGCATGCTTATTGAAAGCAGATATGCCCAGTGGCTCTGTTCCAGAAGCACAAATCTGATTGTGGGAATCGCTCACTTCCAAATGCAGGGCGTCTGCCTGTGCCCACAGGATGAGGCCTGCGTGCCTCGGCCCGGCTGCCCGCCCCACGGCCTGCCCTCTAGGTCTGGAGCTGGTGATCTTTCTGCTGACACCCTCACTTCTTCGCCAGGAAGTTGCTTCTTGAGGCAGGAGATGCCTCTAGGCTGCTCCCGGCTTGCCTGGACCCACTCGGGGCCAGACACACTTCCTGGACCCAGTGTCAAGGCCAGTCGGTGGATGGTCCCTGCCCCGTCCCCTGAGACCTTCTGTAAAACCGGGTGCTTTAATCCAGGCTGAGGACTGAGCCCCGGCCTGTCGGGCAGCTACCGGCCCCACAAGGAAGTGGTTGCTTGGCTGCACTCCCAGGAGGGCCTGTGGGGCCCAGTCAAGGAACTTGGAGCCTGGGCAGCCTGGGAGGAAGCCAAGGGAGGGTGTCCTGAGCGTGTGCTGGCCAGGACCCCTGCTTCCACTGGCCCCACACCGGGGCCACGGCACCGCCCATGTGACATGGTCCCAGCCCCAACCGATGGTGGCTCTGTGACTTGCTCAAGTGCCGATGCTCTTTAGGAGCAAGTGACAACCAACACAGGCCAAAAAAGAAAAAGGAGGGGAAAAAAAAACACCAAGAGAGACTGGCTGGGCTCCGGCAGGGTGGGACCCTCCCCTGTACCCCAGCCCTGCCGCCGTCCGGGGCTTGGGCTGTTTATAAGAAACAGGTAAGGCCTGAAGAGTTTCACAGCCTCACCTGCCACCTGCTTGCTAGGGATACCTTCCCTGAGACTCAGTTTCCTCATCAGCAGAATGGGGCTAGTGCAAGCTACCTTTTAGGAGGGTTACATATTTTCTTTATCAGGGCCACCCCAAGTGCTCAGGCCTGGGGGGCTGTGGGGTTGGCTCAGAAGTGCAGCCTGATGGTTTAAATCTCAGGTCTGGCCGTCTAGTGCAGTGGTTGGGGGCCCTAAGGCTATACCCTGTGAATTTTGAGGAGGCCACATGGTGCTGGGGACTGAACTCGGAATCTCAAACATGCTAGGCAGGTACCGCTTGAGCTTCTTCCCTGGCCCCATGGGTTTCTGTACCCTATGGGCAGCTGCTTTTCAAAGAGTCTGGCCAAGAAACGGCAAGCACGCCATGAATGCCTGCACCCCTTCTTCCCGAGGCTCTTACAGGGCTGAGCCCTGAGGGGTGCCTGGACAGCTTGGGAGAGTGGTGGTCTCTGGGACAGGATCTGGGGCTCCAGCACATCAGAGACCCCCAGTCCTGGGGGCTTAGCCGGGATGAACCTCGAGTTCTTCTGAAAAGGTGAGTTTTGTAATGGGGTCATTCCGCTTTACTCGAGTCTTTCTGGAAGCTGTCTTTCATCCGTTGCTTCATTTATTTATTCATTCCAATATCTCTGTGACCTCAACCAACTACCAGATGTGACAGGAGCCTCTCAGGGACTCAAAGTGCCTGGCAGTTAACCAGTGACTGTAATTCTGGACGAAAACAAGAGATATAACATGGGGTGGGGGGCAGGGTGTATAGGTCAGAGGGGCGGTGAGTCCTGCAGACTTTGGTCAGAAAGTTCCATAAGGAGAGGACGCAATAATGAACCTGTCAGGAAACAGAAGAGAAAAACCCAGCATTCAAAGGAATGCCATATCAAATATTCAAGAATAAATTAAGGCCACATTATAAATCGGTCCATATAGATACAAGAGTCAGTCAACCCCCCCCCAGTGATTTTTTTTTCCCTTAAAATCATTACAAAGGCTCTGAGAAAAGCCAGCCCAGGTCCATCTCCTGGCTAAGTTCAGTGTTGGTGAAGATAGAAACTTGCACCTTTTGTGACAAGAACACAGAGGGGAGGCTAGAGCAAATGTGAGTGGGTACAGTGGCTGAGAATGAGCGAAAAGGCCAGTGGTTCTGAACAGCGGGTAGAGTCAGTCAGTTAGGTATTTGCAGAAGAAAAAAAAAAGTTAAATATAACTTATGCCTCAGTCCTGGGGCAAGAAGTGCCAGGTGATGAAAAAGCATGAAACCATAAAGGTATAAGAAGAAAAATAAATGGCAGCACATTGCACTCAGGCATGGCGGGCTGGATACCGCCTCCTTCACCAGCAGACCTAAGCTGGAAGTCACAAAAGAAAGTGATTTAAAACCCCACTGGGAAAAAAAGCACATCAGCAAAGAGAGAGGAGAATGAGAGCAGGATTTCCGTGTTTGTATGACAAGCACCGGGTTTGCAGTGCTCCTGCAGAAACGCTCATAAAATGAGGCAAACTGCTAGTAGAGAAGCCGCCAGAGAATGCGAACAAGCCACTGGCGCGCGCCTAAACCCAGGGCACGACGAGCACAAGAGAAAGGCAGCTGGCACCGGCTCGGAGAAGCACATTAGTCCCGTGTCCTTGGGGGGAGCCTGTCTCCGGGAGCCAGAATGCTTGGGGAAGCGAGGGCTGGGCAGAAGCTCCCTGGAGCTCTGCCAGCAGGCTGTGAATGGAAACCTGTTTTCTGGGGGAGAGACGGGCTGAGCCAGCAGCGCCCAAGGTGCACACACCACGCGGCAGCTGATTTCCAGGCGGGGCGGAGAAGCAGGGAAAAGGTGTCCCAAGTTGCATAAACCTACTCACCTTTGTATCCAGAAAAGCCTGGGTCTGGTTGGCCACCACATCCCACAACACCCTGCCCCGTGGCCGAGGAGACCCTGCTGGGGGGAGGGGTGGTGGAGCACATTCCGCCTGGAACTCGGGTCCCAACGTTCCTGCCGAGTAATCACGACACACCTCGTTTCACACGTGCTTCTGTCCTGTCTGGTAACTCGCCCTGGGCCGAGATCAAACCCAGGTCAGCTGCATGCAAGGCAGGAGGCCCGCCCGCTGTGCTCCAGCTCTGGCTCCCTGCGGCTCCTGTTTGAAGGGAGCTTGTTTAGCTCCGGGATTTCCTCTGTGAGCATTGTGAAGGCATCAGGCAATGCTCAGAAATGCAAAACCAAAGCCAACATACAACAAGGCACGAAATCCCCCCATGACATGGGCCCGTGCTTCTGTGAGGCCGGGAGACCAGGAGGCAGGGAACATGCTGGTCTGGTGGCAACAACGCTGCTTCTCAGCATCTGTCTCAGTATGACCGAACGAGCACTGAGTACTGATTTGAGTGAGGAGAGGAATTTGCAGATACGGCATCGTGGGTGAGGAGGGTGAACAGTGCAAATCCAGGACGACTTTTCCCTCTTTCCTTCCTTGTACTTAAAATACTTTTACTCTCTAGAGTGGACATGCCTGAGTAAAATCAGTCAAAGCCATAGAGGTATTTTTATTTTGGAAAGGAAACCCTGTCGCTGACGGCATTCCATTGTCAAGATGAAAGCTAATTAATCAGCATTCCAATAAAAGTGTGAGTGACTCCATATAGGCATATATATATTTTTTATATGTTGTCCTGTGCCACGCAGACTTCTAAGCCCTTCACATGTATTGATTTCTATTCTTTTTATTATTATTATTCTTTTATTGAATCACCATGTGGAAAGTTACAAAGCTTTCAGGTTTAAGTCTCAGTTATACAGTGCTCGAACACCCATCCCTTCACCAGTGCACATATTCCACCACCAAGAATCACGGTATACCTCCCCCCTTCCCCCCACCTCCCTTGTTTTCTATTCTTACCAGGAGTGACAGTTACTATTATTGGTGTCCTCCTTGACCAGTGAGGAAATGCAGGCAGAGAGAAGTCAGGTAACTCGCCCTGGGCCATAGCTAGGAAGAAGCAGAGTAGAGACTCGGCTCCAGGCCATTTGGGTTCAGAGTTGGTGCTTCCAACTGAAGTCCTGGGCCACACCTGGGCCAGGACCTCAGAGATACCCAGGAGACTGCCCAGACTTTGCCCCAAGGTTCTTCCGGTCTGGCCTGGAGCCTTTTTCAGGTTCAGCCTGGGTCTCAGAGTGGATGCTAGCCCAGCCTTCCAGACCCCTGCGCCTGGCTCTCCTTCCTTTCTTGCCTCCTCTCAGGTACTCCTTACCCGCCCCCCCCCCCCGCAGTATGGACTTCCCACCACAACCACATCGCCCACCAATGTGAATCCACCCTGATGAGCCCGCAGTGCCTTGCACTCAAGCCCCCGAGCCCCGGCTCGACTGTCGTCTTCTTTCTTCAGTTAGGGAAGGGAGTGCTCCTTCTCACCACTCCCTCAGTTTTGCAACCAGAGAGCCAGTCTCTCGGGTCCCTTGTCGGGGGAGCCCCTCTCATGAACTCTTCTGGGAAATACCCGGATCCCCAGTACCCAGCACTTGCCGCCCCCCTCCACCTGTCTGCCTCCCATCAGGGTGTGTTAAACGGGTACATGAGCCGCCGAGGGAAGCCGCCCAGGCTCAGAGACCTCCCAGACGAGGAGGCCGGAGACTCAGAGGGCTGAGCTGTCTGGCCGGGAGCCGCTGTGACCGCAGGACCGGGGGCTGGGGCTGGCAGAGCTGCGGGACCCACACTCGCTGAGGGGGGGGTTCCTGTGGCTTCTGCAAAGCCCCCGCCGTGGTGGGGAAGAGTAAGAAAGGTCCCATTCAGCTCCTCTTGGCATTTCCAAGGGAAAGGATGGGGTTTGGATTGGCTGGGCCAGGGACATCTTTTCTAAAATAGCTTCATGCATATTCAGTTTCTCCCTTAAATAGTTGGGTGGCTATTTTAAGCAGCTTCTACTCAGATGCCCACACATAATGGCATCTACCTTGAGCGTGTAAACCAGGGGGAAGCAAAGAAAAGGGTATGGGAGGACAGTGTGAGGAGGCTTTTGATGGACCCCTACCACTCCTCCCCCACCCCTCGGTGTGTTTTCCTCTCAGGCACTCTCTTGCATGAAATTGGAATCAGGGTTACCATGACAACTCACGGGCAGAGTTTTCCCATCCAGTGACCTCGCCCACCACTGCAGTTACCCCGGGCGGCCATGGCTCACGGCCCCCATCTCCTGCCATAGGCCGATGGGTGCACAGTCCTCCCAGCCTTGTGGTGGTCTTCTTGTAACTGGCACACAGCTCTGCCAGTTCCAGCAGAGGGGAAGTGGAGGCCGTGACAGGCCAGAGAGAGACACGCACACCAGAGGTTTGGGGTCCTCCTGGACCACGCAGAAGTGGAGGGAAAGAGGGGAGGACTCTACCGTGAAAGTACCCCCGGAAACAGACCCTGGGCTGCTTGCTGGGGAGAGCAAGAAAAGTGGGACACGGTTCAGGATGCGAGCATGTCCACGGATCCTTGAGCGGGTATTTGTCCAAAGTCTGATTCCGTTTTCCCAGATGGATTCAGGAGTGACGTTGGAGATACAGGGTAGGATGTGTTACAATTGGAAATCCAGCGTTTTAGGTGCTGCCGCGGGAAATGCAGGGTGTGACATGGTGCAGTTGGAGGCGCAGTGTATGAAGCTGCCGAGGGCGCCAGATCAGAAAGGAAGGCTTTGAGGAGGCCGGGCCGGTGTGGCTCGGGAAGAGATCAGAGTCTTCTGGAAGGACAGCCTGGACGGGGGTGGCCTCTGTTCCACGGACAAGCCCAGCACACATGGAAGACCCGGGGCAGGAAGTGGCAACCCGGGTCGGGGGACTCCAGCTCAGGTTTACTAGTGTGGCCCCGAGGAGGGGGAATGTGAGAGCGTGGAGACCTGTTCTCGGGGTGCTGGGGCGTCTGCCCGAGAGCGTGGAGACCTGTTCTCGGGGTGCTGGGGCGTCTGCTCGAGCACCTGAAGGTGGGTGTGGACAGAGTCCCGTGGAGGGTGCCCAGGGTCTGCACGGGGAACTGGGACTGTGTGAGAGCGACAGTCAGGGTCCCTGGGGGCAGCAAGGGCTGCAACGGGGCGTGGGCCGACTTCGAGACCCCACGTTCAACCAGCTCAGCTCTACATCCCAAATAGGGACTTGCTTATTTTCCCACATGCCAAGTTCTGTTCACATCGTCACTCTGCCTTTTGCCCCCCGCCCCAAGTGGGGCTTTGTTCGGGGCACCTTGATTCGGGCGGGAGGCGCAGAGCTCTCAGGAAGACAGGAGAGGGCAGAGGAAACGGGGTGGGGGGGGGGGGAAGCTGTGCTTCCCCAGGCGGCCCATCCGTCCAGGCCTGCCCCGCCCCTCGCCGGGGGCTCTCAGGAGGTGCCCCGCAGGAGTCCCGGCACCCCAGGGCGGCCGAGTCTGTGTGCTCGCGCCTCCCCGGTGCTCCCCAGCTGCAGGCCGCCTCCTCCTTCGTGTGTTCAGGCCCTCGCTCGCTCAGCTGGAGCCGCAGATGGGAAATCACGGCACGGTGTCTTCGCCGCCTTCTCAGGAGCACGGACGCCCCGACCTCAGGGCGTGTGTGTGTCTCCCGGGCTCCGTGTCTGGGGGCAGCATGCAGAACCTTCCCCAGGTTCTCCGGGAAGGGGCGACCCAAGAAAGGTTAGGAGCTGGCATCGATCGGGAGGGAAATTGGTTTCTCCTCCAGCAAATGGTGTCGCTTTCTGGGAGCTGAGCGGGAGGCGGGAGCCTGGAGGGAGATTCCCAGCTAGGCACGGGCCGTCTCCTCCGAGCCAGCGCTGGCAGCCCCGAGGGGCCTGGAGGCTGTGGGCCACCGCGGAGGGAAGCAGGAGCCCACCCCCACCCAGCACACCCCCGACCAGGAGTCTCTCTCCCCAGCTCCTTTCCAGGCCACGTTCACCGAACGGGAGGAGGAGGGCCTTCGCGTTTAGAGAGATTTAGAAAAGTGGAAGAAATTGGAGAACGAGGAACGCAAGTGAGCCGGCGTGGCAGAAGCCTGGGGGAGGGAAGCAGGCAGGGAAGGGAGGAGGCACGGCTGAGGTCTGTGCATCTGCTAGAAAAGTCAGGTGGTGCCTCCTCCTCTGCAAAGCCCACAAAGGCTTTCTGCATCTGAGTAAGAGCCAGAGGCCTCGAAAATGACTTCCTGGCTGGGAGGGCCCGTGGTGACTTCTCAGTCCTACCTGGTCTCCATCCTTCCCCTCAGGCTAGCCCCTGGGCCTTTGCACTTGCTGATTCTTCTACTGGGGAAAGTGAGCTCACTGTTCCCTTTTCCTTCCTTCTAGGTTTTTTCGTAAGTGTGCGCATTCTGAATAAAGTTCCTTCCGGCCCCCTGTTGAAGGGGCAGTGCCTCCTCCTGCCACCACCCCATTCCCTGTTCCTCTTCCCTGCTTGTTGTTCTGGAAAACACCCACCACCATCTAATGTGCCTCTGTGTCTATCTCATTCCCGGTGCCTGGTCCGGAGTACTCACAAATATATTATTGGTGTAGTGAGTGGACCCCGTCTTCCCAGGCTCTGGCCTGGTTCTCTGAGCCTGGAAACATCTTCTTCTGGCCCTGCTATGGCCCCTCCACCCTGCAGGTTATTCTCACCTCTCACAGATGTGAACCAGAGCTGCAGCAAGCACTTCCTGGACGCTGGGGTCTCAGACACTCTCGTGCTGTTTGTCCCCACCCTGCTCCCAGCAGGCTCCCAGCAGGCTGTGCTTCTGCCTTCAGGGGCAGCAGGCAGGAGGCTGGACTGTGCACAGAGACGGTCTGTTGGGGGCACTGCACAGCTGACTCCCTCCTTCAGTCGGCGTCTGGCCCGTGGCACTTACCAGATACCACATTGAGGCCCAGAGTAGACAACTGCAAGGGCTCCTGATCTCCACTTCTCAGCGCCATCAAGTAATGCAGCTCCTCCCTCTCTGGAGATGACTTAAGCCACACCAACAGGGGCCAGAGCCCCCGTGGAAGCCTGGAGTGTATCAAGGTGGCTATGATATGGCTACGGGGTGGGGGCACCCATCCCCTGTGTACATACACTGATTCAGTTGCCTGTGTAGATGCCCTCCGTATGCATTTCCTTCCTGTAGGCTTTCTAACTTGCACCAACCTAACAGAGTAAGGAGCCTGGGGAGACAGGAGCAGGTACCCTGCACGGGGTTATTGAGCGTTATAAAGATGAACGCAACAGAGAGCTGGCCTCTGAGGAACAGTAGAAAGTATTTCATCTATGCACATTTCTTTAACAAGCCCTTCCCCTTGTTCCTATAAGGATTCAAAGTAGACCTTGGAAATAGGATATAAAAGTGCCACAGCTGGACTCTGACCTCCGACCTACAAAGGAAGGGCTGGTCTCTTCTCCCTGAGAGTCAGGGATGTCCATGGCTAGCGCTGGACATGGGGGTTGCAGCCTGGCCCATCTGGGGTTTGAGCGGGAGGCCTCAGGCTGGAGTGTGGGCAGGTGACTGTCCATCTGATGTCTTACCACGAGCTGCCACTTGCCCCGGAGGAATGTTTTATCGAGTTAAACTGGTGCTTGGACGAAATCTATAGCCCACACCTGCCCTCAGAGTCCCTCTGGGCACAGGCGGAGCCTTGGGTGAAGGGATGGTGGTGTGGGCTGTGGTGGCTGATGGTGACAGAGGTTGGCCTGTCACAGGTTGGTGCTCCTGATCCCCACGTCGGTTCCAAGGGGGACCGCGGTCACGGGTTCCCTCTGGCACCCAGCTCGTGCCCAGCCCCCTCATCTCACAAGCTCCTCTAGGAAGAAGAGCAATGGGTGAGGCGACCGTGGTTCTCACGCTGGGGGCCGGAGAGTCCAAGTCCCACTGCCAAGAGATGGCTGAGCCAGAACCAGAGCCCAGGACGTGCAGGGACAGGCCCTCTCCGCTCCCCACCTGCCAGGCCGCCCCAGCCAGAGGAGTGCCATCCCGGGGAGAAGCGCTCGTCTCTGGAGCCCGATGGAGCAGGGCTCGATCTTCCTTCCATTACCTGTGTGCGACCTCGCGACCGTATCCCCAGGGTGCCCCGCGGGTAAGTGAGACCAGCCCTAGGTGTTCTGCCGAGCTGCTCTGAGAAGGAAGAGGACAGAGCCTGGGATAATGAGCGTCCGTCCGCGAGGGTGGAGGCGGCACACGGCAGGGGCTTGGCCCCCGGCTCACTTCCCCTGTGTCATCTTATCGGGGCCTCCGGCAACTGGCAACACAGATGCGAGAGCCTGGCTTGACAGACTTGCAGAGAAACCCAGTTCAGGAGGTGAGCTCAGGCCCGCACAGCAAACGGATGAGGATAACCACGGCTCGCAGGGCCCAGCAGGGTGCCCCGAGGCCGCAGATGCAGTGTCTCCCTTCATTTCCGTGGCCTTCTGGCCACGTCCCGGCGGTGGCGACTCCCCTTCCCAGCAGGAGGGAAGTGCACTAGAGACCCCCCCCCCCCCCCCACACACACACCCCGGGAGGCCCCGGGAGGGAGCTTGAGCCCAGAGGGCACAGTCAGCACTGGGGCCCTGGGAAGGAAGGACGGGGAGGTTACAGGCAAAGCCACATGGCCAAGGTGACTGGTGGCTTTGGACGAACCACGTGGTGACCTGGAACCCACGGGCTGGGCTTCCCTTTCCCACTTCCTTCCTGTGCCGACTGTCTCGCTGAGTCACCTCCAGGAAGCCAGGGTGGTGAGTGGAGAGTGAGGAGCTGGGGGCCTCCCTCACCCCTGCTCACACCCCGCTTGGCTCACCCCGTGACCCTCAGTCAACCACTTCCCTTGGCAGGGCTCAGTTTTCATATCGGTCACACAGAGGCCCGGCTGGATCCCTGGAGTCAGGCGGAGGACACTCAGAGGGCAGTGCCTCCCGGAGAGACTGTAGCACAGAGGGCCCTTCGGCTGGTAAGGATTAGGGTTCAGTCAGCCCTGGGCCCCGCGGCATGGGCTCGGCCCCTCCCCGGGCCCCCCTCAAGCTGACAGGACGGCTGGGAGGCGCCACCTGTTCCGGGCCCGAGCCTCTTCTCACTCAGCTCCATCACCGCCCCCCCCGCCCCTGTGAACCCCAGTTTCCACAGGACCCCGGGTTCCAGACACCAGAGAGGACCCAGGTACCTGCTCCTCCAGAGTTCTGATGTGGGTCAAGACCACGGGGGTCTTCTCCCCGCTTCCAGCACAGGCCACGCCATGCACCCTTGTCCACTGAACCCCGAGGGGTGTCTGTGTCCCCCCCACGGTTCCACACCCGTGTCCAAGGCCGCCCCGCTCTGAAGTGAAGCCTGGCTGTCTTCCCCCGCTAGGATGCCAGGATGTCTGTGACTTGGCAGGATTCTGGTGAGTTTGCGGCGGTTGTTCAGGGACTCGGGCTGTGTCAGTGATAGACAGCTGTGTAGGTCAGCGTTTCCTGCAGGGGGCGCTGGAATGATCCCGGGGCGCCCTGGAGTCCCCTCAGGTACACCTGGGGAGCAGTTTCTGTTTGTTCACGTAAAGAAGGTCGATTTCTGGGGCTTGGGGGAGCAGGGCCGAGTGATCTTGGTTTCTGAGAAGGGGTCAGTAGGCCGAGTCAGCCGGGCACCTCTGGTCTGGGTGACCTGGTGCGTGTGAGAGAGAGGGTGTAGACGGAGGGGATTGAACTGCTTGTGGCAGACTCGAGCGGGTGCGTGTGGCCCGACATGGCCACCTCAGGGCACAAGAGCCCCCTTGTGTGGTTCCCACCCCGCTGTGTTGTTTCCGGGCTTCGTGTCTTTCCACGTCTCCCTCCCTCCACCCTTCCTCTCCACTGACGCAGCCCTGCTTTCCTCAGGAACTTGGCTGCCTCTTCTTCCCTGGCTCCCCCGTCTCCCCATCACTGTGCAGCTGCCCCAGTGTGGGGGTCCCCATGCCCCTCGTGCTCCTTCAGCTCTGGGGCTGTCCTGGCATCGTGTCTTGAGGCCGAGCCCAGGGCCTGGAGGCTGCTTCATTTCCTAGGAAGTAAATGCCCAGTGCTGACCCCAAAGGCTCTTCGAGAGCCTCTGACCAGAGTTCTGAGGTAACCAGAACCTCAGGGTGGTTCCCCGGCTCCGTCCCTCAAGTGCCATGCGTTCTTAAAACCCCCTGTGTCCAGACTGGGCCTGAGTTTCCTTTTAGGAAGTGTCCCCAATCCTCAGATGACTCTTGGTGTTATTCTGAGAACTGTTCGGGGGTCCGCTGTCCTCCAAGCGAAGGGCTTTTGGGGGCTCTTTCCTATCTCTCACTGACCCCCCACCATCCGCTCTCCCATTGTCCTGTGAGGGTCAGGCCAGTGCTGGAGGCTGGGAGGATTCAGACCGGCTCCCTGGGGAGGTCCCAGAGAAACATTTGCAGCCATTGGTGAGTCCCACGGGAGAGCAGCCCTGAGGGCCACGGCTGTGGGCAGGGAGGACTTCCTGGAGGCAGAGCTGGGCAGAGTTCCTGGAGTACTCTGGGTGTGGCCAAAGGAGATGTGGGCCCAGCTGCTCCAGTGCACAGGGCAAAAATATATGTGGGTACATAGGCCCGTGTGCATTCATATGTCCCGGCAGTGGCGACATATGTGACTTGGCAGGATTCTGGTGAGTTTGCGGGGGTTGTTCAGGCTCACCAGAATCCTGCCAAGTCACAAGGCTTCTCCAATAATGGAGAGGAGAGAGACCCGGTGCACATCTCGAGATGGGAGATGAGGGCAGTACATGTGCTCGGGCACCACATGTGGCCACGTGGGCACAAGCAGCCCTTGGACTCGGGCAGCAGATATGTGCACTTCCTTTGTTCAAGGTGGCTTTTATAGGCTTTTTCCCAAGCTGTCCCACCTGGGGCTTTGTAGCTAGGTAAGAGTCTGTTGCTAGCGTGGTTGCCAGGGCAGGTAGAGTTGGGATTGGTCTTCTTTGAAACTCCTTTTCTTGACCTGGGTTCCTGCTGGGTCTTCTCTCCGAGGGTGAGTCTAGCCTTCTCTGGTCTGGGCTAGCCCCATGTTTATGTCTTACCGGGTCTTGGTTTCTGTAGCCACTGGGGGGTCTTGACCGCCTTGGGGCTAGGGGATTTTCATTGCCATGTAAGGCTGGAGGAGCTTCCCTAATCTGCCTGCCTACGTCAGTAGGAGTATTTCCAGAGAAGGCAAGCTTCCACTTGCAGTTTGCAATTTGTCCTTGTTTGCTTATTTTGGTTTTTGCCTTGGGGCCCATACCTGGTTGTGCTCAGGGATCTGTCTCTCCTGGTGGTGCCTGTGGGGAGGCCATATGTGGTGCTGGCGGGGATCGAGCCCAGGTCAGCCGTGTGCAAGGCAAGCATCTTACTTTCTGCACTATCGCTCGGGCCCAGCTTGTCATTTCTGACTCATGCTCCACGTAGCGTTTGGGATCTGGGGTGCACTCCAGGGGGTGTGCGCCAGCCTGGATCCAGCTGGTGCCTTTGCCTCAGGAGGCAGCTCCAAGGGAGCGGGTGGAATGGGCCACGGGTGCGAGGCTGCACCAGGCCAAGCCGGGCTCTGCGACATGGCTGGAGCCTGTCATTGGCAGAGCTGGAGGGGAACTGGGCCTCCCCGGTCCTCCCCTCTGTCCCACGACTCTGAGAGACAGTCTGCCAGTCAGAGTCTGAAAGGAGAAAAAGAGTCTGAGGCTGGCCTGTGAGCACTCGGCCCCATGCAGGCATTCTCATCTCAGCCCGGGCCCACCGGCGCGTGATGGCCGCCTAGAGTGACCGCCGTGTTTTTGGAAGGGGACTGTCAGTACGACTCCGGGCTGGTTCCTGGGAGTGTGAGGCTCGGGTCAGGCCACCAGCCATGGGGCCTGGCACCCACAGGCAGAGGAGGCTGGACCGGAAGTTCCCCTGAGGTGGCCGGACTGCCTCTATCAGACCTGGAGGGGGGCCCTGTCCCCCCAGAACACAGGAATGAGACATGGCAGGATCAGCAGAGGCAAGGCCAGCACACCCACCTGTGAGCGTTCATCGCAGCCCCAGACAGGGCCATTCCCCACACCCATGCAGTCTTGCAGTGCGTGAGCTAGTGATGGCCTGGAGCTGGGTCCGAGTGGAGTGGGCAGAGGCGGGGCAGGGGGGGGTTCTCTGCCTATCCACTGAGTACCAGGTTGGGGTACAGGCTCTAGCCACTGAGTACCAGGGAACCCCACTGGACAGAGGGGCCTCTAGAGTAGGTCAGTTCCCCTTGATTCCAGGGTGCAGTCTGCCTGCTCAGCCTTGCTTCTAGACCTCCCCCACAGGACACACAGTGGGTCCCCACTCCACTGGGAGAGGTGGGGGGGAGACCAGCCACGCCCACTGCAGGTCCAGCCCGGAATAGTCCCTGGCACCCTGTGACGAGGTGGGCTCTGTGTGGGTTCTGTGGGGTCTGAAAGAAGGGGGAGTCTGGTAACTCTGGTGCTCCCCAGAGCTGGATGCTCAGGAGTTGGGGCACAGCTTTGCAGAAGGGGAGGAAAGTGCAGAAGGAAAATCAGTATTCACTCCGCCCCTGTGGCCCGGCAGGGGACTTGAACATGCAGACACCCGTGTGAGAAGGGGAGATCCTCTGCAGAAGCGTGGGCTCCCAAGTACCTCACTTTATGCCTATAAATATTCCCCACTCCTCCTCCCATCCACCCACTCTTCATCCTTATTCTCCCCGGGTGGGGATGGGAGGTCGTGCATGAAGGGTGGGGGCCACACCTGCTCAGGGCTTACTCCTGGCTCTGTGCTCAGGGACCACTCCTGGCGGGGCTCAAGGGACTACCGATGGTGCTGGTGATCAAACTGAGGCCAGCTGCATACAAGACAAGTCCCTTACCCCGTGTCCTATCTCTCCTGTTTCCCATTCCTGGCCACCAGCCCCTGATTCCACGACTCCATCTCTCCCTGACCAGCTGACCGTGGCTCTGAGGGGTAGGGGGCAGGCTCCGGAAAGGCGCGTGGGGTGGGGGTGGGGGGGCGTGCGTGGATTACCCTGTGTCTTTCTGCCCCTCTGGAGGCTAGGGAAAGCTTCTGGGCAGATGTCTGTCACCGCCCAGCGGACAGACAGGTGTGTGGCCGAGGGGCCTGGTCTCAAGGGGGCCGGACAGTCAGTCACCTTAGCAGGGAGGGCTGGTATACTTGGGCCCGCGGGGGTGGTTGGCGGGCATGAGTGGGGCGTGGGTGGGCGGCAGTGTTGGGTTCTGCTGACGGTCACGTGCCCGACCGTGTGGTTGTGGGAAGAGGCAGGTGGGTAGAGAGGAGTGTGAGCAGGAGGTGACCCTGGGAAGAGTGAGTGGACAAGAGCGTGTGTCTCTGGGCCTGCAGCTGGGCCCCAGGCAGCTCCGCTAATTACGCTTTCCCCGTCACTGGCTGGAACGAATCTCCTAAGTGAGCATCAACCTTGGCTGGGGCCTGCGGAGGAGGAGGCCAAGGTTACACCGGGCAGCGGGCAGAAGCTGGCGGCCAGCTGCGTAACGCGCCGTCACCACCGGGCCCAGGAAGGGCCAGCCAGCACGACCTCTCCTGGAGCCAAGCACCTGGGTCCCAGTGGCCCTGGGGTGCAGCAGACGCAGATGCCTGCCAAGGAACAGGCCCGGGGGGGGGGGCACAGAGTCCACAAGAGAGGAGCCGCCTTGCACGGCGCACTCTGGGGGCACCCCAGCCCCCGCTACACCACGGCATGGGCCGACACCGGCCTCTGAGCAGCGTCTGCACACTTGTTCCCTGGAAGGCAACACAAAGGGCCCTCTTCCCAGATAGCTCAGCCCGGACGGGCACAGCCACCCTCACTGCAAGCGAGCGCGAGGTGGCCCCTCACAGCACCCCCGAACCCCAGAGGGGGACTCATGGACAGATTTAGCCTCTGTGGAGTCCTGGCCTGTCTTTTCTTTTTTTTCCTTTTTTTTTTTGCTTTTTCGGTCACACCTGGCGATGTACAAGGGTTACTCCTGGCTCTACACTCAGGAATCACCCCTGGTGGTGCTCAGGGGACCATATGGGATGCTGGGAATCGAACCCGGGTCAGCCACGTGCAAGGCAAATGCCCTACCCACTGTGCTATCACTCCAGCCCCCTGGCCTGTCTTTTCAACACTGTCCAGGGGAGAGTGGAAGCGGCATAGAACCATCTGGAACCCAGCGGGGGGGGGGGCTTGCCTCCATGCCCATCACCGCACAGGGCACACCTGGTGCCCGGCGTGTGAGCAGCAGTGGGCAGACATGCAGAGCTGGCAGCCACCTGCCCCAGCCAGGTGTTACCCAGACCCTCGGCTCACACCTTCCCCTCCTCTCGCACCCGGGCAGACACTGGCTCCTCAAAACAAAGGTGTGTCCGAAGAGCCTTTTTCCCAGGCCTTGTGGCGGGCTGACGTTTCCCAAGGCTCCCCTGGCCGAGCGCTTTCGTGTGTGTCACCACATCTTGCCTCCCAGCCGCCTGTGAGACAGACGCCCTGGCCCCGTTTCCTAGAACAGGAAAGAGAAGCCCAGGGAAGTTCAGAATCTACTCGGCATCCCACAGCGAGCACAGGGCAGAGCCGCGACGAGCCCCGGAGATGGAGCACCCTGTGTGGGTGCTCCCTCGCACCACTGGCTTAGCTGGTGGGACTGGCAGGATGACCCGTGTTGGGCGTGTGGGAGTGTGTGTGTGCGGCTCTTGGGGCGACCCTCCTGAGATGGGGTAGCCAGTGTGCAGCCCGGCAGGGCCCGTGTGTGCCCAGCAGTGCTCTTGCCCAGGTAAGGGGCGTACACTCGGTTCTCTCTGCTTTGAGAGGTGTGAGCACTGCGCGTGATGATGCAGTAACGTCATTCTGACTGTCACCCAGGATGCCCTAATACAAGAAAGGATTCTTTGAAAACGTGAAGGCTGGGCGACAGATCAGTGCACTGAAGCACCCGCATTGCGCAGTGGGGGGTGGGCCGGGATCCATCCCTGATACCAAATGCCCCCCAGGCACCACCTGCAGCAAACCCCGAGCATGGAGCTGGTGATAGCCTGCGAGCACTGCTCGGTGTAGCCCCCCCAAAATAAAATTAAAATAACTCAAATGAGTGTGAGTCAAGGCCAGGGAGGTAGCTCGGGAATCAGAGGCCCATGATTCACAGGGCCTGAGGATGATTTCTGGCATCACATACCCCATTCCTGGGTGCCCTGGGGTATGGCACTGCTGGGCCCCACCCTGCTGTGCCCACTCCACTGGGCCTGACCACCGAGCAGGTACTACTGGGAGTGACCCCACCCCCGAGTCCCCTGGCACTGCAAGGGAGGCCCCCATGGCGTGGAGGAGAGGCAAGAGGCTGCGTTTTGTCTGGTGGTCTCCGTTGATTGGGACGAGGAAGAGAGGGGACATTAGGTACGGCGGGATCCAGCTTCACCCTCTCCTTGTCCCCAGATTGCTTTTCCGCCTGTGTGTTGACCGTCTGTGCCCTCGGTGGCCTTGAGGCGGATTCTCCTGTGCAGCAGGACCGGGTGAGCCCAGAGACTGGAGAAAGGCCGGAGCCCTCTGCATCCCAGCCCTGACTCCGAGTAAAGAGCACCCTCTCCGGGCTGTTTCCTGGAGCACCGTGACTCCGTGCGGGGTGGGGCGAGGGAGGGCTGCAGCCCTGTGGGTGCTGCATGGGCCTCAGGACTGCGCCTGGCCCAGTGGACTTAATAGGGCCCTGCCCAGGGCCACGGCCGAGGCAACAATGCCCCCGGGAACTCCAGACGGACGCAAGGGAGAGGACCCGGGGCAGGCGGAAAGCCAGGCTGCCCGCCTCCCAGGGCCGCGGACACTGCTCAGGTGACAGGAGTGCGTGAGTCCTTCGGGCAGGGCTCGTGCTCGACGCCTTACTGACGAGCAAACCGAGACTCAGACATGCCTCAGGAGGAAGCCTGAGAGCCCGGGCTGGCGTGAGTTCCCTGTTCTTCCTCCTCACCCCGCTCGGGAAGCTCAGGCCGTTGCTCCTGGGGTGGGCTCCTGGGGCGAGCAAAGCCCCTCTGTGCCCTGAACCCTAACCAGGGGAGCTGGTCCTCAGGAGGAGATGCTGCACCCGGAGAATCGCAAGGGTTGATGCCAGTAGGATGAAGTGTGTGGAAATCAGAGAGTGTGCCCAACGCACCAAAGAGCACAGAGGGGAGCACAGAGAGTGAGGGGAGCACAGAGAGTGAGGGGAGCACGGAGAGTGAGGGGAGCATGTAGAGTGAGGGGAGCACGGAGAGTGAGGGGAGCACGGAGAGTGAGGGGAGCAAGGAGAGTGAGGGGAGCATGTAGAGTGAGGGGAGCAAGGAGAGTGAGGGGAGCACAGAGAGTGAGGGGAGCACGGAGAGTGAGGGGAGCATGCAGAGAGTGAAGGGAGCACAGAGAGTGAGGGAAGTACGGAGAGTGAGGGGAACATGCAGTGAGGGGAGCACGGAGAGTGAGGGGAGCATGCAGAGAGTGAGGAGAGCACAGAGAGTGAGGGGAGCACGCAGAGAGTGAGGGGAGCACGGAGAGTGAGAAGATCACAGAGAGTAAGGGGAGCACGGAGAGTGAGAGGATCACAGAGAGTAAGGGGAGCACAGAGGGGAGCAGAGAGAGTAAGGGGAGCACACAGATTGACGGGAGCACACATAGAGTAAGGAGAGCACACAGAGTGAGGGGAGCACACAGAGGGTGAGGGGAGCACACAGACTGACTCTACCCAGGTTCTGTCAGTGTCAGGAAAACGTTCTCCAGGAGGTGAGGTGTCAGGTGAAATCATGTTTGGAGAGGGCTTAGCTGGGTCAGGAAGAGTGTTGCAGGCAAAGGACACAGCATGTGCAAAGGCCCCTGGGCAGAGGGAAGCCCCCAGGCCTCAGTGGGGGAAGGGCAAGGGGAGGCAGGAGAGGCAGGTCCGCACTGAGGAGGGCTGAGGGGATTCTACGAAGGCTGGTGCAAATCCGAAGGAAGCTCTTGAGAAGACTTAAGTAGGACAGGGCCCCTGGGGGTGGGGTGCTCACGGGAAGCCGTGATGCCCCTGGGTTCTGGAAAAGAGAAGTTGGCCGAAGGCCACAGAGAAGTCTGCTCAGCTACTCCTGCCGGAAATGCAAGAGTTGTGTTTAAAACCAGGGCCTGTGGCAGGGGCACTGGGAGGGGACACCGGGGGGGAGGCGTGTTCTGTCCGGGGTGGGGGGGCAGGGGGGAGGATGAGCCTGGCTGTCCGCCTGCCCTGCGGAGCGTGCGTGGGGAGCCTCCGTGATGATCACTTCTTCCCGGCAGAGCTGACACATGTGAGTGTCTGAGGACAGAATCACACTCAGACAGAGGGAGAGTTGCCGGCTCTGTCCCAGGATGAGGACGTGACCCTGGTGGCCGGGGCTCAGCTTGGCCTGGGACAGGCTCGAGGGCACCCGTCAAGGTTCCCTGCCCAGAGCCCTGGTCACAGTAGCTCTGCTGTAGGCTGAGAGGATGCTGCAGGTCCTCCCCGCCCCGCCCTTTCTGGAGAATTCCGCGTCCTCGCAGCACCTGTGCTCACACCGGGCAGCAGGGGGGTGCTGGGCGGGCTGTGAGCCACGGCCCATCAGCCAGGCGAGAGAGACAGCGGGAGAAGCTGTCTGAGGGAAGGAAAGAACCACTGCAGGATGAATAGAGGAAAAGGAAGAGCAGGGAAGGCCTCAGGGGTCAAAGGCGATGGGACAGCTGTCAGGCACCGGAATGGACACTGGGCCCCTGGCCACCCCACCGCAGTCTGGGCGCCAGTCCTCCTGTCACTGGGCGTCTCTGTATGTGGCGTTTAATCCTCCTGACAAGCCAGCTTCCGGCTGGGCTGGGCACCCACGGGAGGGAGGGTGCTGGCCCCGGAGTGAGCTCTGTGCAGCCAGTCCTACCTGGGCTCCGGTGCCTGGGGCGGGAGGCCCCGTGCCCTCTGCCCACATCTCCCCACTTTCCTCCCCCACACCCCCCCAGGCTGCCTGTGATGCAGAATCACAGCCAAACCCGACTGCACTTAGGGTGGCCCCCAGCTACTCCCCCCAGCCTTTGCTTGCTTGCTCACTCTCCATGTTCAGAGAGCTGGGCTCCGGCTCCCATTTGCATCTGCTTCAGGTGGTGAGGGACAACGGGGAGCACCCTAGGCACATGACAAGATGTGCACTGTGGCCTGGTTCACGGCTACAAGCTCAGCAGAGCCCTTGGCCCTTCTGAGCCTCAGTTTCTCTCCCAGGGACTAGGGCACAAAGATTGTCAGGAGAATGGCTGAGGTACAGAAGCCGTTAGAAATGGGAAGGACTGTGCCTCAGAGGGCGATGCTCCCCTATGCTGCTCTGTAACTCCAAGGGGTCCCCCTGGGGAACTGGCTAACCCACTACCCCAGCACCTGAGACCACCCGTCAGCCTCAGAGACTCCCCCTTCCTGCCCCAGCTGTCTGGCTCCAACTGGCCTGTGGTTAGAGCATCAGGCCTGCTGTTTGGAAAAGTCTCTCCCTGACCCTGTCCCCCAGAGACGGGGACTGGTGTAGCTGACCCCCTTTGGCTGGGGAGAAGCCAGGCATGGGGAGGGAGAGAGGGGGGCGGTCCAGTCAGGAAGAGGCTGTCCACAGAGCTACACGTGTGGTCTGGCCTGCCGCATTTCTCCTATCTGTGTGCTCCCAGTATATTTCCTTCTAATTTTTAAAGCCATATGTAATGTCAGGGACATTTAATCCATATGGTTCTGATTCCTTAACACTTAAATCATCCAAATGTTGTTTTGTAGCATCTATTTTGCAAATCCCTTTACATAAGCGTTTAACTCCTCCTTCCTCAGGAGCGCCAAGGGAGAGACCCGGGGCCAGTCCGCTTCCCTTCTGGCCCCCCTCTTGCTGCCAGTGCTGGCCAGGGGTGTCCACCCCATCTGCTCTGGGCCAGCCCTCAGTGGGAGTGGGGGAGGAAAGCAGAGCGACTGGGATTCAGACCCCAGCAGCCCCTCTTCCTGGCTGTGTGATCCACTTCCTCCGTCCCCTTCGTCCTCACCGGTCAAGGGGACCAATCAATGCTCAGTCAGGGCATGCTGTCAGAGGACTGAGCGAAGGTTCTGGAAGGCCCAGAGCAGCGCCCCTTGAGGTGCCCACCTCAGGAGTCAGGGGGCAGTTCAGTCTCATTCCTGAGGAATCTCTAGGATGGCACTGGGGTGGGGGGCGCTGGGGAGGGAGAAGCAGGGCCCAGAACAGGCCAGACAAGAGAACGGGGTAGGGAGTACCCCCAGCAGGCCCCTAAATGGGTGCCACCCCCATGTATGAGCTTCACGAAGTCAGGGAGGGTCACGCAGGACCTCGCCCACCCTGCAAAGAAAGGGCCAGAAGGGCTCAGCCAGCCGGGGGTTGGGGGGGGGCGGGGCGGGGGTCGAGGCTGGTCTCTACCCTTGGAAGCCTCCTTCTTTCCCACCCTCACCTGGGGGAACATGTGCCCTGCGAGCTGGTGTGGCCCAGGCCCCCCTCAGCCTAGAGCTAGGGCCCCGCCTCCACTCAGGCTGCCACTGTCTCCGTCCCTGCCTTCGGCCTCCCCTGAACGTTCCATGCCCCGTCAACCTGTTGTTCCCTCACCTGTTTCCCTGGCCTCGGTGACCTTTCCCCTAAACAGCCATCCCCACTCTCCAGTGCCTGACTCCAGAGGCTCCGCCTTGGAGAAGCCTTCCTGGATTGACCCACAGTGGGCCCTTCCTCCGTCCTTTCCCAGCCTTGGTCTTCCCGGGTGGCGCGGAGCTGGGAATACCTCTCCAGCATGGTGTGGGGGCTGTGGGCCAGAGGACAGCCAAGCTGGTCCTTCCCCGAGACCCTTTGGGGAGCGGGGGAAACACCAGCTCTGGCCCAGGCACATCCTTGTTGGGCCTGGACATCCTGGGATGCAGAGTGGAAATCAAACCCAGCCTCACCGGCGTGCCTGGCCGTGAGGTGGGAGAGGGGAGCCCCGTGAGGAAGATGCAGATCCCCTGGCCTGGCATGGGTTCCTCGGGGCCTCCCCTTGGCGGGGGGTGGGGGCAGGGTTGTCCGTCGGCCAGGTCTGATCGGCACCCCATTCGTGACTGTCCCCACCAAACAGGATCTCTTTCCCTGGCGATTCCAGACGGAGCGGATCCCAGACAGAGCCGACTCTGGGGCGGCAGAGCAGATGCTCAGTCTAAAATTAGGTGCTGACTGCGCCTTCATCTCGGCTGCATCTGTCAGCGTGCGCCGGAATCAGCGCCGAGCCCCTGCCTCCCGGCCCCGCCAAGCGAGCTAGTGGTGATGCGCCTGCCGGCCGGCTGCTACCCCCCCACCCCCCGCCTCGGTGCTTTCCCGCTTTCCTGCACCCCCCTTTGTCAGTGAGCGCTCCCCTCCGGAGGTTCCCCTGCCTGCTCTCATCCCCGCCTGCCCGGGAAGGATGGTGGGGAGAGGCTCTGCAGGAGGATGCGAGGGGGACAGGGGGTCTGGCAGAAGCGGAGGAGGGCAGTAATTAGGGAGATGATTCAGTAGGTCACGGAGGCTGAGAGGCCCCGAGCGGTGCAGTGGGTGGACATGCAGAGACCCCAGTGAGTATCCATGTAGCCGCACCTGGAGCCTGGAGCCCCAGGAGCAAACGTGGACGGCAAATGTGCCCATGTGAAAGCCAGCGGCCACTCCGTCCTCAAGGAGAGTCAGTCCCAGGTCATAGGTCCCGGCAGACAACCATGGCTGGCTTTTTTGTTCTGTTTGGGTTTTCGGTGGCTTGGCCGTGCCCACTGCTTCGCAAGACTGTCTGCTTTAGTCCCTTGATCCCACTGTCACTCTTAGCCGGCGACAGCCGCATGACCATGCCTGGAACAGTGTTTGGCCAAATCCCTGGCTGCCCCACAGCCAGAAAGTTTAATATGTGAAATTAAGCATCATGCTGAGAAGAAGGCTTCAAGGTCTGGGGTACAAGGTTTGCAATGGGGTAGGTGTATGATGGGGGGTGGGGGTGGAATCCTTGCCACCATACGGCCCCCTGAGCACCATGGAGAGCGACCCCCAGGCAATACAGAGAGTTACCCCTGAGTATCACTGGGTGTGCCCTCCCCCAAAAAGTAGAAGGAAAGAAAGAAATTAACCATCACTCCCTCCTCTTCACCCTGCGCCCTGCATCCTTTACATCGGAGACCACCGATTTTGGAGCCCGCCTGCCCCCAGCTCCTCCAGCCTTGGGGTCCTTCTAAGCCCCTCGGGGGCTTCTGACTCAGCTTCTCTCAGTGGGCCCCAGTGGTGCCCCAGAAAGCTTGCCAGGATTCCCATGAAGAATCAGGGTGGTGCTGATGGCATGTTGCAAGGAATCCACAGGCAGGCTGGGGGGTGGGCCGGGGTATCACCCTCACAGGCTTGGTTTCCAGTAACTGCCTGTGGTGGTGTTTTTTTTTTTTTCCTAGAACCCCTGAAAGACTTGAGTGTCACCTGCCCCAGGCCCAGTGGCAGTGCTGTTCCGCAGCCCAGGGCAGCCCAGGAAGAGCCTACGGAGGACCTGCTTGAGGGGAACCCACCTAGGTGTCAGGCACTGCCCCTCGGATCCTCCCCCCACCCCACCCCACCCCTCACGGCCCCTTGGCAGCCAGCACAAAGCCTGACCCTCACGTAGTAGCGCTCCATAGGGCGTGCGGAGCACGCTGCAGGGATGCTAAGAGAGGAACAGAAGGGAAAGCAGGCCATTCGGAGGGACTTGGCAGGATCAGGGCACTGGGGAGTGAAGGAGGGTCAGGGAGGAGCTGGGGCGATGGGGGGGGGGCGGGTTGCGGGAGAGGAAGAGCGAAGAGCGGCTTTGTCAAAGGGACAGAGTGGGCAAAGGCCCGGGCAGGACGTCCCTGCTGTGTTCAGGCACCGGTGCCCGCGCCTGCCCTCGCGGGAGTCCCTCACCCCAGGTCCAAAGGCTGGAGCGCTGGAGAGCTCCGCCCGCACGTGAGCCGAGCCCGTGCGAGGCGGGGGAGGCGGCTTTGCGCTGTGGGCGGTCCCTCGGAACCCCGCCCCTTCCCCGGGCTCACCTGTGCTCCCTCGGCTCCGCCGGGCTGAGGCTGCCCTCTGTTACCATAGTGATGTTATTCAGCACTTCCCCGCCCCTCCCGAGACTCCCCGGGCGCCTTTTCTGGTTGTGCCTGTATTGCTTTACCTTGGCTCCACGTTTCTGGGCTGTGATTGCCGTCTCCTCCCCCTTTCCCTTGCTTTCCCAGCTGTCACCCAAGACTGCGTCTGCAGCCTTAGAAGACCATCTCCCCGCCCCATCTCACCCCCTAGGGACCTGAGTGGAGCGGATGTCCTTTACTGAGCACTTACTACACACCCACTTTTGTCCTCAATTCTCAGAGGCCATTTTCTCCTCCCTTTTCATGACTCTCCTTCTGTCTCAGCCCTCACCTGAGAGGGGACCTCCTTCCCATTGGAACGGCTGTGAAAACGGGGCCTGGGGGAGCGAGCAATGAGCGGAGGGCCGGAACCAGGACCTGGCCCCAGGAACATCTTATTCCGGGTCTTAGAAGTTGTGGTTATGCCGCCGCCCCTCCCCTTGGCAAGCACGCGGCCATGTGCAAAGTAAATATTTGTTGTTATGGATGATCTTGCAAGTCGGTCCCTTGGCCAGGGGAAAACCTGTTCTCGCAGCTGCCAAGGGAGTCCACAGCCTGACTAATCTCCTGATTCCTGGAACCCAAGGCCCCGCCCTCCCACCAGGGGCCCCCTGGGCCCTGGGGGAGTCCCTGGAAAAGCTGGTGACTTGCCAGGATGAGGCTAACACAGGACTCCTGCAGGCAGCAGGGTCTGTCTGAAGTGGAAGACGAGGACGTTTTAGTCATTTGGCAAAAACAGGTCAGTGAGCTGGAGTCTGGCACTCTAGGCTGTTTCCCGGACAAGATGGCCAGAGGGGCAGCAGCTGGCTTTCTCCCACTCCAGATGTTTCAGGTCCCAAGTGAGGCATGCCTGTGTCCAGGAAGGCAGAATCCAAAGAGCACAGAGATCTGGGAATAAACGGCCAACCGTCGGGGTGGTCTGCACCAAGTGCTGGAGGCTTGCGGGGAAGGAAGCAGCCAATGTCACCAGGCAGGAGAGGGGACAGAGAAGGCTTCCTCAGGGAGGTGACCTCTCGGCGGACTGCAAGGTGGGGTGGCAGCCGGGCAGAGAGGAGTGAGGGGAACAGTTCAGGGAATGTCATGTGCAAAAATGTTCTTGCAGACTTAGAAACATGAGTGAATCTGTACAATGGGCAGATGGAGGTCATTGCAGAAAGACCCGAGGCTTGGCTAGGAAAGACACGAAGAGATAGTTTAGAGGGATCCCCAGAATTTGTTTCAGTGGGTTTTTGAAGAACAGGTAGGAGAGCAATGGGCAGAGGAAACAAGGGGAGGCTGCTCTAATGGGACTTAGTGGTGGCCAGGGCTGGACCTCGGGGATGGAGAGAGAGAGAGGATTGGAGCTTGGCTTAGGCTGATGGCGCAAAGGGGCAGGAAGGACCTTAAAGCAGGGTGGGAGGAAAAGGATTCTGGGTCACGAAGGGAGCCATCGTACTGTTCACTGAGCACATGCTGGGAGCTCTGGGCTACGTGTGACTCCACCGGTCACACGTAACCGTCCTTGGAGACATGGAGTCCACACCAGCAACAGCAAGGCCAGGGTCACACCGGGAGCATGGGGCTGGCACGGAAACCAGGTTCCCGGAGCTCTGGGGCACCTGCTGTCCCATGGCTCAGGTCAGGGATGAAGCGAGAGCCCGAGGGAGGCGGTCTAGGAGCTGGGAGTGCAGCTGTGGGCTAGAGCAGGCCCAGCCCAGGTGGGGAGAGCCCCATACAGGGAGAAGTAAGCACGGAAGACTTTGTGTGCAACACATGTGTGGGAAGAGAAACCGCACACCCTCAACACACATGCGTGCACACACGTACACACACTCACACACCGCACACTGAAAGTAAAACAAGAAAGCCTGCAGGCCCAGGAAATCAGTGGGGGTGTGAGGGACGTGGGGGGGTGGGCCGGAGAAGGGGGTGGCTGCCCAGACAGCACAAGATCTCAGCACGTGTAGCTTGGAAGCCCCCCAAGGCTGACTCCCAGCCAACCAGGAAACTGTCCCAAGAACGCTTGGGCAGACAGCGCCTTTTCAGTGACAGTGAGGGAGGCCAAACCTGCAACTGGAATTGGGTTGTTAGCAATGAGGAAACGTTTCACAGAGATGACCCCCTCAGTGACAGAGCAGATGCCTGCCCTGCCCTCTGCTACAATCTCCATGAGATCATGAAGCCTGTACCTGGTGCTAGGATCTGTATAGCAGAGCCAAGCCCAGCGTGAGTGCACGTGTGTGCGTTTGCGTGTGTGTGTGTGTGTGTGTGTGTGTGTGTGATTTCCATGGCAACAGGCTCTCAGCAATGGAGCCTGGAACACCTGGACCACCGGCTCCCTAAATGTCACCCCAGTAGCAGTGTGGGTCTTACTGGTTCTGCTTCCTGTGGGTGCCCCCGCCTTGCCCCAGGCCACACCCCCAGGCAGCAGAGCACCGATCGAAACAGCTGCCCCGCTCCATCCTTGACTGGAGCTCTATGAACACAGGCCTGTGTGTTGTATGTTCCCAGAACAGGGAAGGGGCCTGAGTCACGTCCGAGGAATGAAGGGATGTGGGAAAGGCCCGAGGGCCTAGCTCTGGGAGTTTCTCAAGGCCTGGCCCTGTGACACGCATGCGGCTGGGCTGATGGGAAGGAGAACCTGGGACCAGGTACCACCTGCCTCCCCACCCCGGGCCTGACCAGATGCGCGCTGTAAGGCTGGGGTGGTAGGCGTGCCTCACTGGGCAGCGGGCTGCTTGGTCCAGCACTCACTGAGCTCTGAAGAGCCCCAGGGAGCACTGGAGCTCAAGGGGCAGCCCTAAGAGGAGCTCCCAGGCTGACTCTCATGACCTGGTATCCTGGGGGGTGGGGCTGAGAGTCGGGTCCACAATCTTCCCTAGGGGCTCTGTGGATGAGGGGCAGCTCCAGAGAGCTGTGCTTCCTGGCAACCCTCCTTGCCCCACTATGGCCTGTCCAGGCCTGTGTGTGTTTGGGGATGTCCCGGGCTTCCCGGATGGGGATGCAGAGGAGTCGGCACACAAGCAGCAGGAGAGACAAATCCCAGGCCCTGGAGCCGAGGGGCCTTCAGCTGGGGAGTGTGGGCAGGGCAGCCTCTGCGGGGGCAGCACCTCCATGAGCCTCTGAGCATCCAGCCTCGACCCGCTGAGACTCCTCCCTCCATCCTGGGCCCCAGCCAGGGTCCCTGGAACCTTGGCCACACACTGACTGGATGCCAAGGCCTTCCCATGGTTACCTGGTCTTTGCTTTGCCCCTCCGTTTGTTCACTTAACAAGCATGTGTCAACAATGTAATCAGCCCTGGCAGGAGATAAGAATCAAGACAGAAAATTCCGTGCAGCTCCCCAGTCTGGAGCAAAAGGCAGGTGACTCCCGGCCGAGTGTGTTTTGGGGCGAACAGAGTGTGTGTAGAGGAGGGAGCCTGTGGCAGCTGTGACACTGCAGGAAGGTGACAGAATCCATTGGAAGACTAATAGGGCGGGGGAGGGCACTCATCTGAGTCTTGGGCATGTGACAAAAGTCACCCCTTGGGGCGTTGTGAATTCTGACTAGACATCCACTCTCCCTCCCCGGCCGCTCTCAAGAGGCACCGAAGTCAGCAGGGCCCTGGGGACAGGGCAGGAATGCAGTTGGGGTGGGGTCACTCTGTTCCAGGTACCCCACGCAAGGCAAGTATCTATCAGCAACTTTGAGTCAGGTCCTGAAGGGCAGTGGGAGGGGTAGCGGGAGCATTTTTCACAAAGGGGAGCGCTGTGGGGAGACCCCCACCTCCAGCAGGTGCCCAGTTATATGTAGGGGTGGGGGTGTGAGCAGAGCCGCAGTGGACACAGCTGGTCAGTGGAGTCTTGGAGTCCAGACCAGTCCAGATCAAAAGTAACTACACCCTCCATGCACCGCCCCCCCCACCCCAAGCATCCTTAGGGTTTAGCAGAAGGAGGTGATCGGATATGAACTGGGATTGGATATCAACTGCATCGGTTGGGTGGGGTGCTGATAGAGGATGGGGATGGGGGTGGCCATCCAAATGCTCTGGCTGCCTGGCTGCTCTGTGTCCTGGGTCATGCTGCCCCCCCTCCCTCCCAGACAGCGGCATAGGACATCAGTGTATGCTGCTGCTTTGAAAGCCAAGTGCCCCGTGAAAGCAGGGGGTTGGGGGAGGGGGTGTCTAGGCTCCATGTGCTGGCTCTGACCTGACTTTGGAGGGGACGTGGCAGTTCTGCTGGTCACTGGTGGGTGGGGAAAGCACAGAGGTTGCCAGGGATCCCCCTGTCTCCTGGGACCAGTGGCCTCCGTTCAGAGGGAAGCCCCTGGCCCTGACAGGAGGATCTTAGAGGCTGAGATCATCCCCCTGGAGCCTGGGAAAGCCTGGGCCATCCAGGCGCCTTGCTCATGTGACCCCGTGTGTCCCTGCAACCCTGACCAGAGAGGGCAGGCGAGGCGAGGCTGTGTCCGCTTCAGTTCTACCCTTGCTTGCCTCCTTCTGGTCCTAATGTTGGCCAGGGCGGCCCCATCCTTTCCTGAGGCTGTTGCCAGTCAGCCCCTGCCAGGTCTGGAGTCAGCAAAGCCAGGGTGCCCCCTCCCCATCCCCCCACACACACATGCACACACACACACACACACACACACACACACACACACACACACACAGCTGACCTGGGCGGGTCTTCAGTGTCTGAGCCCTAAGTGCTCCTGTAACATGAAAATCCTGGTCTCTCGGCCAGCCGTGGCCGTTCTGCAACCTGGGAAGGGCGGCAGTGAGGAGGACTGGCCAGAGCGGGAACTAGGGTGCGCCTGAGTCCACGGAGACGGACGGGGTAGCTTTGGGTCAAGTCTGGCAATAGGGAAGCCCCGAGAGGCAGCGGCCCCGCAGGCCGGCCTCGCCCCTAGGCTGGAGCCCCGGGTGCTCCCCCTACCCCACACCCACGCCGGCCTGCGCCGCTCCCCGCCCGCTCTCCTTAAGCAGGGTTCTCCCTTGGGGACGCGCGGGCTTCCGGAGCGGGGCTGGCACCGCGAGCCAGTCGGGAAACGCACGCTGGGGACGAGGGCGCGCGCCTGCCCGGCCGGGTGCGGCCCAGCGCGGCTCGGGAGCCCAGAGTCCCGGCGGCAGCGGCGGGCCCGGGGCTTCCCTGCCCGCCCTCCCGGCGGGCCCGGGAGGAAATGACAGCGCGGGAACCGGGGCGGCGCCCGAGTGACACGGCCTGTCACCGCGAGGCCGCGCCGCAGACCCTCCCCCGGCGCCGCGAGCCGGGGATTCCCCGGGCGCAGACCCTCCCGGGCAGCGCCCGCGCCCCGCGCCCCGCGCCCCGCGCCGCGCGGGGATCCCAGCGGGAGGGCGCCGGAGTCCCCGGACTCGGCGACAGGAAACTCTGGGGAGTGAATGGAAAGAAGTGGGTGGTCCGGCCCCTGCGACTTCCCCTGACATCACTGCCCAAATAAGGAGCTTCCAAGCGGCCGCGGGGCGGCCCGGAGCCGCGCCCGCCGCCGGCGCCCGCCCGCCAGCCCGCCCCGCGCCCACCCCGCGCCGCGTGGGCCGCCTGCGAGCGCCCGGGGCACCGCCGGGCGGAGCCGAGCCGGGCGGAGCCCAGCGAGCGGCCGCTGCCGAACCGCGCGGAAGCCGGGCGCCGAGCCCGGCGCAGCCCCGGCCCGGAGCAGCGGAGCCTCGGCCGCCAGGCAGGTAAGCAGGAACGCCCCGCGCCCCGCCAGCCGGGCACCGCCGGGAGGGAGCCGCGTGCAGACGCGCCCGGGTGACAGCTCCCGGGACCCCCCGGGACTCCGCGGAGCCCAGGGTTGCCTGGTGCACGCGCTCGCCCGCCGCTCGCGTTTCCCAGGCACTACTTCTGTCACCGCCCTGGGGTGACATAAGCGTTCCCGCGTTCACACTTCTCTCTCGCACACTCGCGCCTGGCACTCGGCGTGCTCAGCGCCCTGTGCCCGAGGCTGACCCGCGCCTCTGCACCCTCGCTCTCCTCCACGTGGGACGCCGAGCGCCCCATGGGAGTTGCTGCCCTGGCTCGGTGGCATGGGCGCACAACCCCCCTGGAGACCGTGGCAGCAGTTTCTGTCTGTTGGAGCCCACAGCCTTGGTGCTTGGAGATGGATTGGGATTGAGTGAATTCAACTAGCGTTGCTTTGGCTCTGCACCTTCCTCCTCCCCCGCCCCCCCCCCCACACACCTTTGCAGAATGGCACCTGGCATTGGGTGTGCAGGGTGGTGAAGACGCTGTACCTGGCATGGTGGAGAGGGTGTGGCTACCAGCCTCAGAGACCGGGCTTTGCAAACGGGAGGCAGGGGATGCTGGGTTCCATATCTGGGTGTTGCAGACTTCAGGGCAGGTGCCGCTGGCGGGGTCAGCGCCCCCCCCCCATCTCGAGGGGCTTCTGTTCAGTGGCTGTGCTCGCTTGTTTCTGAAGTATATCGCACCTTCAATGAAGGTTTGATCAAGGGCGGGAGGAAATGGGTAGATCCCAGGCAGACCCATCAGTTCGTGATGCGGTGCAGTTTCCTTTGTTTCTTGCAGTTTTGTTTTATCATCTGAGAAATGGGCGTGAGGGTCCTTGGAAGAATGTTGTCCGGGAGAATTGGGATCATATAAGTGAAAATGATCAGTAGATCCTAAAGCCCTGTGCACGGGCCAATGACTGTGGTCTGGATGGCTCTGAGCTGGTATTTGCCACAGCGCAGCTCTGGGAAGACAGAGCCTGATTTCTGTTCAGTCATCGACAGGACTGGGAGCATTAATATGTGCCCTCTGCCTGCTAACAGATTCCCCCAAAGTGTATTCCAGAGAACAGTGCTTCTGAAAGCTGTGCCACCAGTGAAGTTCCCCCCCTTGAAGGAAGTCTGGCAAATTCTGCAAACTTTCTGTCACCCTTCTTTGAGCCAATGGCAATCTGTCCTGGCAAATCAAAGGCTCTGAGAAGTACTGCAGAAGAGCCTGTTTAGCTTTGTCGAGGCCAGCGTAGCCCTTTTTGAGTTATATGTGCTTGTTCTCCAAAGAAATGGTGCTTCAGGGACCACCAGCCCACGATGGGGTGTTGTCAACTTGCAAATGGGCTTTGGGAACTATGCTGTGATTCCTCTTTAATGGGGAGTAAGCAGAAGCCCAGAAAAGTGGGGTGACCCACCTGGTATCACACAGCAAAGCAGTGGACCCAGGCACCTGACCACCACCAGCAGCAGTTAGCAGTAAACACAAAACCCAGACTCCCCACCCAGAGCTCTCACCCCCTTTCAGTTACAGCCAGTTATCGACAATTCTTTCCAGGGACCAAGTTTGCTGCTTTCATGAACACTCTGCAGTGTCATTTGAGCACTTTGACATTCAAGCGATTCATTGTTGAATGAAAGAAATGATGATGAGCTACTCTGTCCCCTTATGGGGGGGACTATAGCTTGGGGACTGCACCCAGATGTGGACTCCATTGTGAGAAGTAATGGTACCAGAGTCAACACACACACACACACACACACACATACACACACATCCAATTCCACCCACCAATCCTTCTCTCCCTACACCCACACACCCCTGTGACCCTGCACACTCATGCCCGGACGTGTACACTCCTCTGTATGCACACCCAGTGCCACATTGGCACATACACTCCTTTGCTTCTACACTTGCACACATTCCCTCCCACACATACTCTTCCCACAACAACCCTAGATGTGCTCCAAGCCACAGCAGGAGACACTCCCTTTGTTCCTGGAGCTGCTTGGGGGTGCCTGCAGCTCCCCCCAGTGAATAGTGAGCGTGTGGGAGTCCCTTGCCAGTCACTTCTTTGCATATCCTGCATGTTATCCTATTCCCCTCCCCTCCCCCTTTTCTGCCCTTCATCACCGTGTGTGTGTGTGTGTGTGTGTGTGTTTGTGTGTGCGCGCGCGCGCTTGTGTGCACATGCGATGTGGCCACGGTTCTGGCTTCTCCTGCATTGTTTATTTTCATCAATTCTCAGTGCCCTGTGGGGGAAAAAACTTGGCCTCATTTTTTCGACCGGAATCCCCGGCGCCTCACAGGGCGCCTGACACCATGGAGGGGTTCAATAAGCATTTGCTGAATGAGAGAGCGAGGTAGGGGGCAAGTGTGTGAGGGCTGTCCCCCCACCCCGTCAGTATCTGGGGCATACCTGTGTGCACAGTATGGGCTTGCTGGGTCTGAGAGACCGTTCCAGGGGTGTCACAGTGAAGAGGACGGCGTCCTCAGCTTGTGGAGCACACACCCCAGGGGAAAGAGAGGAGAGAGCAATGGCCCCTCAATGCCCAAGAGTGAAGTGATCTGGAAGACTGTGCTGGGGACGCTCCCGGCAGCAAAGCAGCTGCTGTGTAGCCTGACCCCTGGCTAGTGGAGAGTGAGGGCCATTCGGAGATGTGGGGGAAACATTCAGTCAGCTTCCAGACAGATGAACAGCAGGTACAAAGGCCCTGTGGCCTCCCAGAGCCAAACTGAGGGCCTGTGGAGAGGCCACAGTTGTTGACAGCTGATCCTCTGAAGAGCACCCTTGGGAGCAGGTGAGTTCTGCAGTCTGATGTCGGACCTGCCTCTTCATGACCCAGTCACAGAAACCAAGTTTGGGGCATCCACTGAGAGGATGGTAGACTTTGGGAAGGAGCGTTTCCTCCCCGTTGCTTCCCTCCTTCCCCATGAGTGAGGGCAGGGTGGGACTCCCGAGGCCCTTCCCAGATCCCCCCCTCATAGAATTGGCTGTGCTCATGGGAGGCTTGAGACCCTTCAGGTGGTCCGTCTGGAGGGACCGTGAGGCAGTTGTGCTGCTTCCATTATTAATAACCATGATGTCATGCGTCTGTGCGGCTCCTGGTCAGCTGCTGAGCACTCCTTCCTATTATCCTGTTCACTCTGCACTCATCTGCGGAGTGGGGTGGGAGGCGGGGAGGGAGCCAGGAGGTGGAGAGAGCCCAGACACCATGACAGGCTCACCCCAGCCTCTTCCCCCCCTCCCCCTCCCCCCACACCCAAGTCCTCACTGCAAAGCAGGATCCAGGAGAACCTCCCTCTGCATCCCTGAGCTGGGAGGGGGGGACAGTGTGAACCTTGCATTAGGTTCCCCTCTCACAGATGCAGAAAGAGATTACTCTTTGGGGACTGCACCCAGATGTGGACTCCATTGTGAGAAGTAATGGTACCAGAGTCAACACACACACACACACACACACACACACACACACACACACACACACATACACACACATCCAATTCCACCCACCAATCCCAGGGCTCCGAGCTACCTGGTCGGCTAATAACCATGTTGTTGGATGGAGCAGCTTAAGATAGGAAACCACAAAGCAAAGATAGAAGCCGGGGCTTTGGCTCCCAGCATCCCCACCTCCCTTTCAGAAAAACTGCCCTCTTTGGGGGCCTCGTCGTTATCGTGGTCCGTCGACAGGTCATTTTTACCCCCCCCCCCATTTGTTGGTGAGAAGCATGATTGTGGCCAGGATTGTCAGGTGCCGGGTTCCAAGGCATGGCCCTCTTCATCAACCAGCAAATACATTTCAAAAAAAATGTTTTGGAGCCTTCTGGAAGAGGATTAGATGTGGGGAAGTGACTTCCTGAATTGAGGGAACGGAGTGGTTTCCAGACAAGGGTGCCCTTTGCTTTTACTAGAGGAGTCCCGAGTTCCGCCCCCCTGTCTCAGTCAGAGCCCCAGGCGTGTGTGGGAGCGCGTGGAGCTGGAAGTGCAGCTGGGTACGAGCTGCCTCGCGGTTGGATGCCGGGAAGTCGGGGAGACCTTTCATCCACAGGCGTTTCCCTGTGCCCCTCCCCGTGCCACTCAGCCCCTGACCGCAGGTCACCCCAGCTCACACACGGCAGAAGCACGAAGCCCGGGGCCCCGCCAGCCGGAGTCTCTGCCTCGTTTTCTGGCCATGCACCTCGGCCAGATTCCTTTACTGCTTCTCCCTCCGCCTGCGGGACAGGCTCTTTCCTGCAGAGTGGCGAGGGGTCAGTCACGGCAGCCCACCCATCCCAGACACGATGGAACACCTGCGCCTGGCGCAGAGTGGGCGAAGGTAGGGAGCAGCTTTAGTTGCTATAATGAAAAATGGATGGTGGTAATTTAAAACAAAATAAAACACAAGACTACAGTGCTGGTGACCCGGAGCCGAGCCTCTTCTGGAGGGGCTTCCCCTCGCAAAGGGCGGAAAGACTCCCCCAGCCCTGCGCCCCCTCTGGTCATGTCACAGCTCTGCTGGAGCACAGCGGGCTGAAGGGGAACAGGCCAGTGTCCCTTTCCCTGGGCTCAGAGCTTGGTGAATTCCCACCTGTGCCCACCAAGTTCACCAGTTGTCCTTTCCTGCAGAGGGAACCCTGGGCTCCCAGAAACTGTGCTCTTTCCCCCACTCTCTCCTGGCCACATGGAGGCCTCGAACTCCCCAGGCTGGGCCTCTGCTCACTGGACACGTGTGGGGCTGCTAGTCCCCTTTCCTCTCCCCTCCTGGGGTTCTTCCTCTCTCCAGTGCAGGAATATTGGGTTATTTTTCCAGGCTTCCCCCAGACACCCCCACCCCCTCCCCATGCTGTCTAGGCCTTCGGGGGGTGTAATGAGAGTGGCTGGGGGCAGGGGAGGCGAGGAGAAGGACTGCGGAACCCCAAGGCATTCTGTTTGGCTGTGGCTCTGCCTTCTGTTCCCTGGAAGTTGGCTGCGTTTTTACAAGCTCTCCATGCTGCCTTTTCCTGGCTTCTGAAATGTGGTTACAACCCCTGTGGGCAGCGCGTGGCGCAGGAGGTGAGAGAATGGCACCAGGCTCCCCACAAATGCACCCCACCTCTTCTCTGTGCGGCTCTTGGCTCTCCCCCCTTTCAGAGCGTGGTCTCCACACATTGTTGGCCCATCCCATTGGGTACCCACGGCTGGGTAGGGTGGGCAACCTCAGACGGGTGCTCCAGGCAACAAGCTTTTGCCAGTAGGTGACAAGTGAGCCTGCGGGCATGGGAGGAATCGGGGCCAGGTGAAGCAAGGTGTTGGGGTTCCTGCCCTGCCTCTAGGCTGCTGTATGTCAGTCTCTGGGGCCACAGGACCTTTCCAGCCCTGAGAAACCTCCTGTCCCTGACTCATGAGTGCCAAGTGGCCACGGTCAGGGCTGGACCTGCTGGGGTTGGCACACACCTGCTTTCCTAGCTCAGACTCTGAAAGGAGGGATTATGCCCAGAGGACGGGAGACACAGGCTCTGGGCAAGCAGAAACTGTGCTTTCTTTCTCTAATTTGTTTGTTTGTTTGTTTGGTTGGTTGGTTTGGTTTGGTTTTTTGCTTTGGGGTCACAGGCTACAATGCTCAAGGCTTATTCGTGGCTCTGCATTCAGAAATTACTCCTCATGGTGCTTGGGGATTGAACCCTGGTCAGCGGCATGTAAGGCAAGAGTCCTGCCTACTGTACTGTCTCTCGCTCCAGCCTGAGAAGCTGTGCTTTTGAACCATAGCCACCTCTGGGAGAAAAGGCGGGTGAAGGGATATTGATGGCATGAATAAGAAACAAGCATGTTTCCCTCTTTGTCTTAAAGGGGAAAAAATCCAAAGCCACTGGCTTTCCAAATAGATTTTCTCGGGCTGGAGTTCGACCGTGTGTTTGGAAGGGAAGCTTGTTTTCAGCTTGGCCTGATGGAGGCCAGAGCTTATGGAGAACCTCCAAGTTGAGCTGCCTTGGGTCATAGGCTGGTTGTCTGGTCCTCACTTGGGTAGCACCGGGCACTGTTCTAGGCTCAGGGAATACAGCCATGACCAACACTGATGGCAGCCAGGATTCTCCTGGGGCTCACGCACTAGCTGGGAGGGCACCCTGTGAACCAAGCCACGTGTCCTGTGTGTAGCATGTGCCCCACCCCCGCCCCCAGTGGGTGCTACTGGAAAAGAATCCATAGGGTAAGAAGTTGGAAGTGGTGGGGCAGGGCACTCGTGTGTGGCAGATCATCTAGGAAGGTGTCACTAATAAGTGACATCTGAATATCTGAGTAAAGCCATGAGGGAAATGTGGACCCACACAGGCTGAATAGACTGTTGGTTCTCTCTGGGCTACCTGGAAGGGTTCTATGGAAATACCTCCGGAGACCGTCTGGCAACTTGGTGCAACCTCTAGCTATCCTGCTTTAGTTTCAGGGTGCTGAATCTAATTCGTGATCACCAATAGAGCCACATTCATAATCATAGCAGTGAGCTTCATCGGGGCCTAACCAAATTGGGCTTGAAGCTTTTATTTATTTTTCCTTCCATTTTCCGAGATGTATTTTAAGATGATGTCCCAGAGGTTTTTTTAAAATTTATTCTTTTATTGAATCACCATGTAGAAAGTTACAAAGCTTTCAGGTTTAAGTCACAGTTATACAATGCTCGAACACCCATCCCTTCACCAGTGCACATATTCCACCACCAAGAATCACAGTATACCTCCCTCCACCCCCCACCTCCCCAGCGCCCCACCCCGCCTGTGTAACTGATAAATTTGGGCTTGAAACTTTTAAAATGTCTGTCCACATAGGCCATCCCGTTCAGCTATGTGACAAGGTTGAAACATCTCCAGACACGAGTGTAAGTCCTGGGAACACTGTGTGTGGAATGACACGTGCAGGATTGGGTCTCAAGCGAGGAGTCCTGCACCCCCAAACCCTCCTGCTGCCCATCAGACACGGTGCTACCTCTTACAGGGCCCACGTGTGTCCTGGCGGTATACCAACTTGCATGCCGCCAAGGATAGTAATGACTTCTTGAACAAAAACAAATCCCAACACGAAGGAGATAGGATGAACTCAATGAAATGTGGGGTGAATCCTAGAACAGAAAGTGGACATTATTGGGAAAACAGATGAGACAAAATAAACACTGTCACCCCAGTATTTAGTAGTCCTCATGTCGAATTCTTCGTATTGGCCACTGTGTCTTGGTTATACAAGATGATAATCAAGCCAGATAGAAGGAATATAGGAACTCTGTCTGGTCTTTCTCTGTTGATACAAAATTATTCCAAGGTCAAAAGTTCATTTCAAAATACATTAATAAATCCACATGCACTTGAATGTCTGGCCTCTAAGTTTCCTCAGAAAAGCCATACATGCAGCATTATTAAGTAATTGAATCTTGGGACCACTGGCCATCCCAAGTTTTCCTGGAACCAGTCTGGGGCATGAATATTGATCTGGAGACCCCTCCCCCCCAGACACTGCTGCCGATGGACTTCTGGTGTACACCTCAACCTCGGCTTTAGGTCACATCAGGTCGGCTCCTTCCCAGTGCTCCAAGTTCACCAGCTCATTTCATGCTTTACCAGACAGGGGGAAGCCTTTTTCAAGCTATGGCTCAGGCCTGCAGGAATTGCCAAGACTAGGCTCGAGAGATAGTGAGACTAGAACCCAAAAACTAGAACCAAAAACTGGGCAGCCACGAAAGTCTGATTTTTTTTTAATGACAGAAAACACTTAGGGTCATGGGTGGGGTGTCTTCTAGGAAGACAAAGTAGTTCAGGGTTCAGGGATGCCAGGGTTTGACTCCTTCTTCCTGTTGGCCTGTGTCTTCAAGCCACATGAGCTGGCGGGGGTGAGTCCGGCAGAAAACCATGAGAACTGTGACCCCAGGGCATGTGATGGTCTGGATGACGGTGCAGGGGGCCCGGCGTGCACGGAAAGCTGATGGGGGAGTTCCGAGTGCTGCGGGTCACATCACCCAGCACCAGGCTTTCGAGCATTTGGTGTTGCCCAGAAATATAGGAGAGACACAGGATGCCCAGATGGGCAGGAAGCCACATCCCAGGTCTGTTCAGAGCCCTTAGTGTTTGAGAGTGCAGGAAAACCACTTCATGATGGGCTCTTTATCCTAAGCAGGCTCTGACCTTGTGGAATAGAAAAGTCTTCCATTTTCCCTGGTGTGTTCCATACAACAGTGCTTTGGAGAGAAAGATTGGTTGGGGGTGGGCGGGGAGGTAGCGTAGTCAAGTATACAGGCACTTATGCTACATAGCACTTCTGAGTTTGCAAAAGGACCTTGGAATATCTAAAAAAATAAAATGTGTGTGCGTATATGTGTGTGTGTGTGTGTGTGTGTGTGCTGTGTAGTTTTCAAAGCCAATCGACCAGAGATCACATCTGTAGATCATGCATGTATACTGTACGTGTGATTATGTGAAGAGCTGGAGGAGGGCTTCGTACAGACGCTTTTGGGGGAAACCCTAAAGAGATGTGGGTCAGCGCTGCCCCGGAAAGAAAGATGGCTGCTCAACCGTGACTTACTCCCCGCCTGCTGGTTTCAGCATGTCCATTTCCCACATTTCCCTTGTTGTGTGAAGTTAATTTCTTTCTCCCAGAGGAAAATGGGGGTGGCCCGCCAGGCTCCCCGCCTCCATGTGCTAGGTCCGTGGGAGACAGGCACTGTGGGCTTTGGTGGCGATGAGGGTAACCAGGCCCATGTGACAGCTCAGTGGTGGGTCTCTAACCCAGAAACCCACATGTGACATTGGTGTTTGAGAGCTCGAAAAGCATCTCGTCTTTCAAACGCCACCAAAGGCCCCAGATCTGCCTTTTCCAAGGGCGGCTTTCCCGGGAGGGCTTCTCTGGCCCTTCCGCTGACTCCCCAGCTCGGGGCGGGGGTGGGGGGCAGGGGGCAAAGGGAATTCGCACATGGCTTGGGGAAGAAGCCTTGGAATGAGGCAAGGATTCTGAGCTAGTCTGAACTTCCCCGGCTTCCCCCAGCGTCTCCTCACCCGCTCCATCACACACACACACACACACACATACACACACACACACACACACACACACGATTCCTGTCAGCTGAAGCCTCACCTCAGCTTCTTCTTCCCTGGATCTGATCCTTCGGGTGCCTCCTGCTGTCACCCTCCACACCCTTCCCGGGCCCAGCCTCCATGTGTCCCTCTGAGGTCTGAGGAGGGGCCTATGACGCCACATGACAGTCCATCAGAAGGGAATTTCCCTTCGAAGCCTCACCTAAGGAGCAAATGTAGTCAGGGTAAGGAACCAAGGGAGGGGGCTGGGGTTGGGGGGCTGCAGGGGACGACTTGCTCTCTCTCTGGGGTGATCGAGGGAGAGGCCCCTTGCCAACATCACAGGACGTTTGTGGGTGAAGCGGTTGGCTCTGCCGGTACTTCCCACACTGATCTGACCATCCTCCAACGTGCGTGACCTCAGACAAGGTCTTCGGGGCCTTTGCTTGGCATGAGCAGCCTTAAGGCCCACCTTCCTCTTCGGGTTTTCACTCAATATGTGGAGCTTCTGGGGGAAGCTCAGAACAGGGCTGGGTGCCTAAGAGGGTATGTGTGAATTACTGTTATTCAGGAGAAATCCATTAACCCACTGAAAAGAAAAGAGTCAGGAGTTTCAAAACGTACCAAAGATATGCAGGTAGATTACCTGGAAAGTGGCAGGAAGTGAAAATGGCCCATAAAGATACGACTGACGCTGCTCTAGCCGCTTTGAAACAAAGAATTGTCTATGCAGAGGCCTAGAGGAGGCAAAACATCAAAGGGAAAGACAAAGATGGCCCAGTGCTGGCAAGGTCAGAGGGCCCGGGCGTCCACACAGCTGTTGATGGAAGTTCTAAATGCACAATCTAGCTGTGACCCAGCAATCCCCGGCTACAGAGAAACACAAGGCCACAATATGCACTAGGGCGTTTGTTCACTTGTATCATTGTTTTCAGTAGAGAAAAATTAGACATTAGCTCCATGTACAGAAGTGGCCGTGCTTTAAAAGGTTATATGCCAGCAGGCCATAGAGCTGGCACGGAGGGCTCAGGCTCTTGCTGTCCATAACCCTGGTTCCATCCCAACACTGCAGAGGTGATGGGGACATCACCACCAAGAGTGGTCCCAGATCACAGAGCAGGGGGTGAGCTCAGAGCACCACCTGCTGTGGCCTAAAAATAAACAAAAAGGATTGTGGTAGTTTGTCCCCTGGGCCACTTTGCGGTCAGTTCAAAAGGAGGACATGGATTTCCAGGTCCTGATAGGGGAAGATAGTCCTCACACAGTCTTACCTGGAAAAGGACTTGTGTGTGTGTGTGTGTGTGTGTGTGTGTGAGTTGAACAATTGTGTGTGTGAGTTGAACAATTGTGTGTGTGCATGAATTCTTGCACATGTGAATAGTTTTGTGCTCATGGGAACACACCAGTGGATTATTGGTGGTAATTTCATACAGGAGTAGAATTTATAATGATGAAGGAAGCTTGTTCACTCTTTTAAATACTTCCGATAGGGGGCGTGGGGGGAGGGCTTGCTGTTTGGGGCCCATCTGGTGGTGCTTGGGAGCTACTCCTGGTTCTGTGCTTGGGGTTCACCTTGCGTAGTGCTCAGGGTCTCTTGCGGAGCCAGGGATGAAGCCTCATGCAAAGCCTGTACTCAGTCCTTCAAGTTATCTCCCTGACCCTTCCTTTGCTCCTCCCCCCCACCTCCTCTCCCTCCTTCTTCATCTCTTCTTTCTTCTCATCTTCCTCCTCCTTCTCCCTCTCTTTCTCCTCCTTCTCCTCTTCTCCTCCTCATCCTTCTTCTTCTCTTCTTCCTATTCCTCTTCCTCCTATTCCTCATTCTCTGCCTTCCATTCCTCCTTCTCTTCCTCCACCTCCTTACCCTGGAGTTGGGGGCCGGTCGATACCACTTCTGGGAATATATCCTATGGGTGCAAAAAAGCACAGTAGAATGGACATCTGCATACATCTCCCATCCTGAACGATTCCTTCGTTTATTGCAGCACGATTTACAATAGCCAGAATCTGGAAACAGCCTGAGTGCCTGAGAACAGACGACTGGTTAAAGAAACTTTGGTACATCTACACAATGGAATACTATGTAGCTGTTAGGAAAGATGAAGTCATGAAATTTGCTTATAAGTGGATGGTCATGGGGAGTATCATGCTAAGTGAAATAAGTCAGGAAAAAGAGGGACAGATATAGAAGGACTGCACTCGTTTGTGGAGTATAAAATAACAATATGAGTCTAACACCCAAGGACAGTAGAGACAAGGGCCAGGAAGATTACTCCATGCTTAAAAGCCTGTCTTATGAGCTGGGGGATAAGGCAACTGGAATAAAGAAAGGATCACTAAGTCGATGATGGTTGGAGGAATCGTTCAGGATGGGAGGTGTGTGCTGAAATTAGATAAAGGACCAAACATGATAACCTCTCAGTATCTGTTCTGCAAACCGTGATGCCCCAAAGTAGAGAGATATTAAGATAATAAGAGGGAAATTGTCTGCCATAGAGGCAGGGGGAGGGATGGGGTGGAGGTGTGGATACTGGGGACATTGGTAGTGGAAAATGGGTACTGGTGGAGGGATAGGTATTAGATCATTGTGTGACTGAAACTTAAACATGAAAGCTTTTTAACTATAACTCACGGTGATTTAATAAAAACTTGAGGGCTGGTCACTTCAGGCAGTGCTCAGGGAGCCGTGCAGTCCCGGCCGCTGAGTCCTCCTTCTACATGCAAAGCAGACACTCAGCCTGTTGAACTATCCCCCTCGCCCCTAAAAATGACTCTTACACAAACGAAAGAAACTGGGCTTATGAAAATGAAAGCAATGAAAAATCATGTCTACTGTCTAGGCTCACTGAGACGATGAAGTGAGCTAACCCTCGAGAAATCTCAAGTGCAAGGCCCGTTCCCCGAGTCAGTCACCCATCTACTGTCCGCTTCCGAGACTCTGTGCCAGCGACCCTGTCCTATGCACCCAGACCCTCCCTGCCCACACAATGGTCATTCCCCTCTGCCCATACCACCCTCCACCTGCTATCCAGAAGGCTGGGCTTTTCACACTGTCTCATTCAGCAGTGTCCAGGGCTAGTGTCCTTGTGTCCTTCGCTGGGTCTCCTGGAAGCCTTTTCCCCACTCAGCGGGGTCACCTGTGTCAGCAGCACGTTCCCAGGACGTCTCTGAGTCCTCGCTCAGTTCTGCTTGATGAAGTGGTTCTCTGCTGTTCTCTTGCAGGCTTACCCACCCCCTAGGCGTGTGGGCTTTCCTGGGGCCCATCCCCCACGAGCTTCCACCTGGCCCTGGTGGGGCCCAACATGTCTGCTTAAAATCATTTTACTTCCAATTTGCTAATTTAATTCTAGTCTTACAGAATTTTGGCAGCTCTGCCAAATTGGGTGCCAGATGCAGGGTGAACGCATATATTCTCAGCTCCCTCGTTCCTGTCTGTCTGAAGCTGCTAAAGAGAACAGGGTCTGGAATGTGTCCCCAGGAAGCTCCTGGGGACTCCTTCTCCTGCCCCCCAAGCCATTAGGCAGGACCCTCTGTCCAGGCCTCGCCCATGTGCCAGCAAGAGTCCTGCTGGTCCTCCCTGTCCCGCAATATCTCTTCCTCTGGGCTTCCCAGGAAACATCCTGGGAGCAAATGGCTTTCCTCCAGCTCACATATTCCAGTATGTTCCAGGTTTCAACTCCTTATCACTCTCCTGAGTGCTGGCTGGCAGGTGGGGGGGTGGGGGGCTCGGACTGTGCCCTGCGGGCTGCCAGCCAGCGGACATTGGGGATCCAGGCCAGGCCCGCGGCTTTGCCTGCAGTGGACAGAGTGTGGCCTGGCATTCCCAATCCAGATGCCTGTCCGCACGTGAGCTCACCGTGAGCTCTTCACTGGCTCCTTGGGTGCTATTTTTATCCCCACGAGCAAGATTCAGAGAAGCCAAGTGGGGCTCCAGGCCCCCAGGTGGGGAGTCTCAGAGCCAAGGCTTGCTTTGTTGAGGCCTTTGATCCATCGCAGGGGGTTGGGAGAGCCGCGTACCACTGACCCCAACAGGCTGTGTCTTCTCACACAGATACCCCTTGACTGACAGGGAAAGGGAAATGAGGGCTCCGTGATGTTCATGCTGAACCTTCTCATCCGTGGGACTGAGACCCACCCCGTCTCTCTCTCTCTCTCTCTCTCTCTCTCTCTCTCTCTCTCTCTCTCTCTCTCTCTCTCTCTCTCTCTCTCTCTCTCTCTCTCTCTCTCTCTCTCTCTTTCTCTCTCTCTCTCTCTCTCTGTCTGTCTCTCTCTCTCTCTCTTGCTTTTTGGGTCACACCTAGTGATGCACAGGAGTTACTCCTGGTTTATGCACTCAGGAATTACTCCTGGCGGTGCTCGGGGGACCATATGGGATGCTGGGGATTGAACCCAGGTCGGTCACGTGCAAGGCAAACGCCCTACCCGCTGTGCTATCACTCACCCCCTTCCTTCACCCCTCTCAGAGTCCCCCTGTGGGTGGGGCCAAATGGGGAGCGAGTGGGTTCCCCTCTGGGAGGAGAAGTAGCAGAGTGCTCTGGTCTTGGGACAGGCCACCAAGCCCCTCTTCATGGGCATAGGGGGATGGGCTCCAGCAGGGGGGTCCTCCCACACTCCTCACTGTTCTGTTCTTAGTCTAAAGAAAGAAGATCTGACATACAGTCTTGATCTGCTCAGAGATACGTACAACTGCCCGGGGCTTTCTAGAAGACAAATTGGAAACTCCCATTATCATCTAGCTCAGGTGTGTGTCTGCACCCCCCACTGCTCCGAATAACATGGTGGCAGCAGCTTCAGACTTGGGAGTGTGGCACCCCAGGGTCCAGCCTGAGCTCAGCCGCTTCCTGGCTGTGTGACCTAGGGCAGGTTGCTGCCCTTCTCTGGGTCCGTGGCCTCCACCCTTGAGGGGGCCGAGGGTCTGTGAACTGGGAGAGCATCAGGAGCAGCGCCGTGGCTGGTGTGCGGAAGGTGCGTTTGCTCGTATTTTCCTTTGATGGAAGAGAAGGTAAAGCGTGAGGAGTGGACGTGTCCCAGGCCCTAGAGACACACTGCCATCTGTGAGTGGTGGGGACCGAGAGGTCCAGATGGTGTGACTCTAACCCAGAAGCAGTGTCCCTGGCCCCTGGAGCAGGCAGGGTGTGTTCTAAGACGGGGGTGGGATTTGGGAAGAAGAAAGTTTGGACCAGGTTTCCAGGATGGACTCTCAGTTCTGTCACAGAGCAGCAGGGGGGCGGGTGGGGAGGGGCCACTGGCTGCTGCCCGCAGGGCAGGGGACAGTAGTGAGGTGTCACACAGACCCGTGTTGAGTGTCCAGAGCCTGGGGGCAGGAAGAGAGGAGACTCCCAGCTCCCCCAGCAGTAGGGAAGTGAGCAAGCCCCGCCCTGCCTACCGTCTGGTCCCCGGGGTCAGTCCACCTGTGTGCACACCTGGACCCAGACACCCACATGGAGTCATCACGGGCCCCAGAAGGCCTCCCTCGGGCCGTGGGGGTGGGGTGGCGGGCGAGCATGCGGGAGCGCGGGAAGGGATGTTTTCCATTCCGGTGGGGTTATTTCTGGCGCTGCTCCCGCTCCTGCAGTCACTGTGGAAACTGCACGTGCCCGGCGCGGAGTGGAAACATGACGAGTTTGCAAGGGCTGATACACTGAGCAGGCAGCCAGGAAGCTGGTGCTGCTGGGGGGAGTGTGTCTGCCTGCCTGTCTGTCTGTCTGCGCGCGCACGCACACACACACACATGTGCATACACACAAGACAGGCACATGCAGCATGCACACACGTCACACAGACATGCATGCACCCATGCATGCATGTGCACATCACAAGTGTGCATCATGTACATAGACGCATATGCGCACATACACACATGAAGCAACACACGCACACAGCAGAGGCATGTGACACATGTATCACACAGACACATGGCACACATACACATGCATCACACAGATGCACACATGTACATGTGTGCACATGTTCGGTGTGTACATCACACACAGACACATACAGACATGCATGTGAATCACACATGCACACAGAGGACGCCCTCACACTATCACATGTATGAACACACAGACGGTGTACATATCACACTCAAACATATGCCCACACAGAAACCTGTGCATCATACACAGACACATGTGGACTCACATCAGACACACACACATCACCCACACGGTACACAAAGCCACATGTACATATCACACAGAAATACATGTGTGCATCACACAGGTACACACAAGAATGTGGGTAACAATGGGAGAGCCTGGTTGGAAGGCCCCAGAAATGCCGTCCTAGCTCCTCACTGGGGCTCCTCGGGGGCTCTGCACCACCTCCCCCTCTGACTCCCTTTCGGGGGGCAGAGTTTACACTCTCCCCGAGAGTCTCATGAAAGGAGCCCCACGGCCAGAAGGGCCTGGGAGATGAGGGGGGATGAGGCGTTGCCCTGTTTGTCTGAGGCTGGTTTGCAGGTTGGGGCTGAAGCAACAGAAGGGGCTGCCGTCTCAGAAACAGCCTCCTGCGCCCGCAGAGCCCAGCCCTGCCGCCTGGCTTTAGGCATGATGTCTCCTCCCCAGCTCCTGCGTTTCCTCGAGGCCCTCTGGGTGTTTCCCTCGACACAAGGAAGCGTGTGGGAAGAACGGGGCTGGGGTGTGCTTTGCTCCCTTAGGGTCCTGTGAGGACTCCAGTAGGCACTAGGCAACCGGGGGCCCCACCCTGGGGTCTCTAGCCAAGCCTGAACCTCACTCTGTCTGTAAAATGCAAGTGAAAAAAAAATTCACTTGTTAAAATTGAGAAGAAAAAAAAATACAGGAGCTTAAAATCCATCCCTTGTAAGGATGGTGACATCACCGCTGATGAGGGCATTTCTGTAAGGGCCCAGGGGGCATCGAATCTGTTGCCAGAGCTGAAGCCTCGCCTGGCATTCAGGAGCGGGAGAGGAAACGCGTGGCTCTCTTTGTTTGTTTTTCCTTAATTGGGAAGAGTCATTCTGGCTGGTGGGTGAGTCCGAAGGGCTCCCGGAAGCTGCAGAGGAAGGGGTCCTTGAGGGTGGGCCTGGTGGGGTCAGGGCTTGGCTGCAGGGGAGGCGGGCCTGGAGGAACTGAGGTTTGCTCCCAGTCATGTGCCTGGGTAATGGTAGCACTGGGGTCCCGCAGGGGGTCCCGCGACCTCCCGCCGCTCCACATACTGTGTCCTAGTTTCTGGGAGTTTGGAGGTGGGAACACGGGGGCAGGGGTGGTGAGGGATGAGACGGGAGGGGCACGGTAAAGGGACAGTTCCGGGCTGGGCGAGCACTGTGGGCAGAGCAAGGTCACCATCCTGGAGGGTTTCCGTCCTGGTCCACATGGCCCCAGGCGGAGCCTCACAGTCCCTTCTCCCAGCAGCCATGAAGACTCAGCCATGGTTCCCAGGGTTCCCAACTCGGGTTTCCCAGGCCACAGGTCCCCCGCAAAGGCAGAGCTCAGGGCCCGGGGCCTGGTGCTGAGAGGCAGCAGGGGCCCGCAGCCTAGGAGGGCCCTGTCGCTTGGGCAGCGGCACCTGCTCCCTGTGCAGCTCCTGAGGGAGGTGAGGTCAGGGGCGCGCCCGGGCAGGCCGGCCCCTGGGGTGCTGTGTTTGCCTCCTGCCACCCTCATTCAGCCATCCCAGAGGACAGGCGCAGGGCTTCCCGATCGCTGCACGTGTGCTCTCCGGGGGACGACCGCAGGGAAGGGAGGAAGGCCGGGCGTCCACGCTGAGAGGATCCGGCATCGGGGGCCCATGCTAGGAAGAACAGGCTGGAGGGGTCTGTTCTAGGAGGATCAGACTGGCGGGGGCGGGGGCGGCGTGCTGGGGGATCAGGCCGAGGGGGGCGGGTCCAGGCTAGAGGGATCAGGCTGGGGTACAGGGAGGTCCACGCCAGAGCAGAGGAGGGCGGGCAGGAGCGTGATGGAAGGGAAGGCCAGCCTAGAGGAGGGCGGGCAGGAGCGTGATGGAAGGGAAGGCCAGCCTAGAGCCAGCAGGCGTGGCGCAGGTGGGCAGAAGGGGATTGTCAGAGCCAGACTTCCCACGGATTGGCGGGGGCTCTCCGGGCACCCACAGTGGGGGCCTCCCTCAGAGTGGAGAGGGTGTCGGGCCAGGCTCGGGGCTTGGGAGAAGGTGGCAGGCATGTCCAGCGGGCTCAGGGGCGCAGGAGAGCGGGCGAAACAGTGAAGCCAAAAGGCCGGGCTTGAGAGGGTGACCTGCAGGCAGTGGAGGAGGCAGGATCTGAACCCAGGTCTCATGCTCGCTCATCCCACTCAAAAGAACAGCTCCCACAGGAACAGAGCAGACCCTCGGGTGCCGGCTTTCCTCGGGCCAACCACACCTCGTCCCCTCAGCTGAGGCGGCCCCATAGGGCTGCACCAGCTCACTGGCTCGAAACACCCTGCGATGAGGCAGAGCGAGGGCAGTAGCCGATGCAATGGAAACTTTCTATGGAAAAAAGGCCCCTGTCACACAGCCACAGAGTCCAAAAAAGGAAGAACCGCAGTGCAGACCCACAGGGCTGGGTCACAAACAGTTTCCTCTGGCTCTTCTGAGACTGAGCAGGGGGGCGGCTCCGCCGGGCAGGTGTGAGGGCTGGGGCGCCAGGCACGCCCTTTGCCCCAGGTGGCCCCCTGCCCATTGGGCCATCATCACGCCCGTGGGCCACCACCACCCTGACCACTGTGTCCACAGGGGCAGGTTCTGTGGGGTCTGGGGTGTCCCCGGGTCCCACCCAGGCTTTCTTCTCCGGTGTCCTCCCTGGGAAGAAGTTGCTGCAGTTTTGTTAGGGCTTCTGGAACCTTCGCTTGGGTGTTGGTTCTGCTTGATTTTTAATGGTAGGGATTCTATCAGACGGTGGGGGAGGGGTGGCGGGCAGAGGGTACCTGGTGATGACCAACCCTCTAGTGCTGGCCCGGTGCTCGGTGCTGGGGACAGGGGACTTGTATTGCTGCAGACTCTGGGCCTTGCGAAAGCTAGACACGTGCTCTCCCTCGTGAGCTGTCTGCCCGGGTCCTGGGGTCTCATTTTAGGAAAAAATAATGGTCCCTGTAAGTCAAGCTGAAAGATTAGAAATCACCAAAAGAGGAAGAGGAAGGGATGACTGGGGGTGGGGGAAGGAGGGCAGAGTCAACTGTAGTTTTTCATTCTTATACCAACCTGGGTCCACACCATCACTCCCACTTTACAGATGAGGAAACTGAGGCTTGCAGTGTTCAGTGACCTGCCATCCCACCTGCTGTCGTTCCTGGGGCTCCACTCCACCAGGCAGGGCCACCCCCCACCCCCCTCAACCCACCCCCGTCTCTGTTTTTTCAGCCTCTCAGGTGGTGACAGGGAAGCTTGCCTGTGGCACCTTGTGTGGCACGCGCCTAATGCAGGGGCAGCACTAACACGTAGTGAGCACTTACCCAATGCCCAGTTGCTTCCCCATCCCATCCTCCACCTCTACAAACTTCTGTCGCTGCAAAACTGGGGGCCCTCCTGGGGGAAGCGGCATACGGCGGTGGCTCCCTGGAAGAAAGGAACACTTTTCTGGCCCGTGTCCCCGTTGATCTCTAGCCCCTCACCCCCAGCGGCGTGGCCAGTGCTCCCCTCTGCTGGGAGGGGGGGTTCTGCTGAAGGGCTGAAGGTCCCTGCGAGCTGGACCTGAAGGGAGACTTCCGGGGCAAGAGCGCCCCCACCAGGTGTGGCCTGGGGTAGCAGGCAGCGACCCCTCTGCCCTCTTCAAGCCCAGGCAGTCAGTGCTCAGCCCGTTCTCAGCAGCTTTATCCCAGCTTCTTCTCCTCCTGCTGCTCTTTCATTCGCTCCTGGGCTCACGGCCCCCACCTGCAGTTCGGTGCCCCACCCCCACTTCCCTGCCGATCCCCCCAAAGCCAGGACTGATTCCTCTGCTTCCTCCCGACATAGAGTTTATGGGGTGAGGGAGTCCTGTCCTCCAGAAGCTGGATCCAGGGGCGTGCAGGGGAAGTTTGTCTGTGCCTGCCCTCCGACAGAAATGGGTCCCTAACCTCAATTTATAACGCTCCTGGCCCCAGGAGTTGGCAGAGCTCCCGGGGTGCCAGCAGAGGTCCCCAGCTCCCTCGCCCTTCTCGCCACTCACCTTTCCTGCTCAGACACCTCCCTGCCTCCCCGGGAGGTCAGGGTGCAGGAAAGCCCCAGAAGCTCCTCCGGACTCTGTGAGGCGCGGGGCAGGTTTCTCTGCCTGCAGTGCAGGCCCGGGAAGCCAAGGTGAGCAGCCCTCCCCCCGGAGCAAGCCCCAGGCCTGGACCCCGGGGAGCAGAGCGGGAACGCCAGCTCCAAGCAGGCGTCAGCAGGGAGATCGCGACAGCACGATGGCCTCTCTCGAAGGCTCTGTGCCGTGAGGGAAGAGGAACGCTGGCATTTATCGGGCACCTGTTGTGTGCTGGGTCCTTGCCGAATCATTCACCCAGTTTGTCTCATCGAATCTGCTCCACCTCTCCCGCACGTTTAGCTCGCGGAAAGGACAGGGGTGCATAGAGGTTCTCCTGCCGAGCCCACACAGTTCTGGCCTGGAGAAACGGGGTCTGGGTTGGTGTGATGTCAGGGCTGGCTCTGCACACACCCCCCCCACACCCTGCTGTTGGCAGGCGGTGGCCGCTGTCGTTCTTCCCATCCCCTGCAGGGGCTCGGCAGCCCAGAGAAACCCCCAGGCTCCTTCCAGAAGAAGCTGCCCTGTGTGCCAGTGTTTCGCACTTCCCTGTCTGCGTAGTCCTCCCTTGGACCACAGGGCAGGAATAAAAATAAACGTGGAAAGATTCGTCTCACATGCCCCCGCCCCGAGCGGCTCTGGCAGCCCCGCCCTGTGCCAGACCGGCCTGTGGTGGGGGTCTGTTCCCAGTGGGCTGCCAGGCAGCTCCCCAGCAAAGCTCCCTGCCCCCTGGCGCATCTCGGGAAGAAGTGGCTCTGGGCCCCAGGGAGGCTGGCCTGCAGTCACCCGGGTCTTCCTTTCACCCGTCTCCAGCCCAGCTTGCCCAGCTCTGGTCCCCACCCTGGTGCCAGGCCAGAGGTGGGTGCCCGCCGCCTGCCCGCCGAGCCCAGCGGGGACTCTTGGTTCCACTCCCACAGGAGGGAGGGGCTGGGCAGAGAAGGGCTGCCCGGGCTCTGGGCGGGCGCGCAGAGGAGCTGGCCCTGGTCCTTCCTGCTGTGGGGCCACCACACGCAGAGGCGCCTCTGGCCCCAGCAGGCCTCTGTCACGGCTTAGCTGCTTCTTAAAAAAGAAAGCGGCTCTTTCATAACTTAAGAAACAACATCTAGATGATAAGAAGTCACCCGTGCTTATGGACGAAATGTGAAGAGCATCGGAACAGAAAGAAGGAGAGGATGCCACTCTGTCATCCCCGCGATGCCTTCCCACCCTGCCCCAGCCCCCGCGGCTCCGTGGTTGTCCTCAGATAGGGTGGCACACTCACCACCGCACAGGTGTGCATGTGTGTACTGTGTATATGGGGGTGGTGCTGTGTGATGTGTGTAATTGTGTGTGTGTGTGGTGTGTATAGGGCATGGTATGCGTGTGATGTATGTGGAGTGTGTGAGTGATGTGTGTGAGATATGTGTGTTGTGTGTAATGTGTGATATGTGTGGTGTGATGTGTATTGTGTCGTGGTGTGTGGCATGTGTGATATGTGGTATATGGTGTATGTGGCTTTTTTTTGTATGTGATGTGTCGATGGTGTATGTTGCATCTAAGGAGTGTGCATGATTATGTGGTATGTGTTGTGTGTGAGGAGTGTGTGTTCTGTGAGGTATGTGGTGTGAGGTGAATGTGAGGTCTGTGTGTTAAGTGTGGTATGTGGTGTGAGGTGTGTTTTGTTATGTGTGGTATGTGATGTGAGGTGTGTTTGGTGTGTGTGAGGTATTTGTGGTGTGTGTGAGGAGTGTGTGTTCTGTGTGGTATGTGGTGTGAGGTGAATGTGAGGTGTATGTTGTATGTGTGTTCTGTGTGGTACGTGATATGAGGCGTGCGTGAGGTGTATATGTTGTATGTGTGTTCTGTGTGGCATATGGTGTGAGGTGAATGTGAGGTATGTATGGTGTATGTGTGTTCTGTGTGGCATGTGGTATGAGGTGTGTGTGAGGTGTGTGTGTTGTATGTGTGTTCTGTGTGGCATGTGGTGTGAGATGTGTGTTGTATGTGTGTCCTGTGTGGCATGTGGTGTGAGGTGTTTGTGAGGGGCGTGTACTTTTCCTGCCCAGCATGAGTGGGTGCATGGGGAGAAGTCAGCCCCAGCTCACTGCCTGTTGGTCCCTGGCCTCACTAAGTCTTCTACGGAAGTCGAGGGGCAGGAGTGTTCTCATCTGCAGGCTGTGAGGAACTGGGGCGCTCACCCCCAGCAGGGTGAATCCCCGTCACCCTTCCCTTCCCCCACCCCTCAGTAAAGTCACAGTGCTCTCTCTCACGTCTCCCCATACGTATTCACTTTGCTTTCTTTTGTTTTCTTTTTATGGTTTCTGAGCCTCTCCCAGAGGTGCCCAGGACTTACTCCTAGCTCTGTGCTCAGGGATCACGCCTGGAGGAGTTGGGAACCAAATGGGGTGCCTGGGGTCGAACTAGGTTGGCCTCTGCAAGACAAACACCCTATTCACTGGATTCTCTCCGACCCGGCCCCTCTACTTTTCACTGGGGGCATGGTGGCTGGATCCTGTCCTCCATTACTCCTACACCACTTCCCTGCAAATGAAGGCAAAGCGATTTCCATATTTGCAGCAGGGGTGAGGAGCAGCCGTCCGCCTCAGCCACACACCCCAACTCTGACTGTCTAACAGACGGGAGGAGCACCAGACACCTTTCATCTGCTCAGTCCCACAGGGAAGCCACTTTTTTTTTTAGTGGGGCTTGGTGGGGGGGTGTTGGGTGGGGGGGGTTGTGCCACACTCTGCATGGCACAGGGACAACTCCTGGCCCTGGGCTCGGGAGTGACCCCCTGGGTGTGCTCTGGAGTCCATGTGCGGTGCCAGGGATTCAGACCCGGCTCAGCAGAATGCAAGGCAAGTTCCTCAACCCTGGACTATCTCCCTGGCCCTGGGAAGCCACTTTGGGGCGAGAATTTAAGGGCCTGTGAGAGCTCAGTGCCTGGGTTTGAGTCTGACCTCCTCTGCACCCTCACTGTGGGGCGAGCACACGTTTGGGTCCCCACCACGATGTGGACTCATTTGTGAAACGTGCCCCAGAGAGGACCTCCCTGACGGGCTTTGGGGGTTGTTAATGAGTCAATGGTGTAACAGTGCCTGGTGACAAATAGCAATAAATAAGGGTAGATCACCAGAGAGTTTGCTCCCTTCCACCAGTGCTCCAGGACCCTCCCAGCCACCCTCCACTCCAGGTAATCTATTTTGCCTACAGACAAAATCTCCAGTTCAGATATCTTTGACCATCTGTTGTTTCCCTACTATGTTTCTTTATAACCCATATATAAGAAAGATCTTTAAAAAAAATTGTAGCGGTGGTAACACCTACACAACCATAGATGATTAAAGCTAATCTCCTGAAATTGCACAAAATTGTAAATCAATGATAGGTTTAAAAAGATTTTTTTCATGAACTATGTCATTTTCTTTTTGTAGGTCTATTGATTTTATTTAAATTAATAATATAAATAATTCCATGAAATACATTTTTAAAAAAATTTATTGATTCACCATGAGATATAGTTATAAGCTTTCATGTCTGAGTTACAATCACACAACGATCAAACACCCATCCCTCCACCAGTGCACATTCCCCCTGACCAGTATCCCCAGAATAGCCCCACCTTTCCCACCCTCCCCCTGCCTCCATGGCAGACAATATTCCCCATACTCTCTCTCTACTTTTGGACATCATGGTTTGCAGTGCAGATAGTGAAAAGTTATGTTTGGTCCTTTATCTACTTTCGGCACACATCTCCCATCCCGACCAATTCTTCCAACCATCATTTTCTTAGTGATCCCTTCTCTATTCTAGCTATCCTCTCCCCGCCCACTCATGAGGCAGGCTTCCAACTATGGAGTATTCTTCCTGATCCTTCTATCTACTGTCCTTGGGTGTCAGCCTCATGTGATGTTATTCAGTACTCCACAAATGAGTGGAGTCCTTCTATATATGTCCCTCTCTTTCTGACTATTTACACATGGCATGATACTCTCCATGTCTATCCACGTATAAGCAAATTTCATGACTTCATCTCTCCTAACAGCTGCATAGTATTCCATTGTGTAGATGTGCCAAAGTTTCTTTAACCAATCGTCTGTTCTCAGGTACTTGGATTATTTCCAGATTTTTGGCTATTGTGAACAGTGCTGCAATGAACATATAGGTACAGATGTCATTTCTACCGTGCTTTTTTGCAGCCTTTTTTTCCCCAGAAGTGGTACTGTGGGAAGCTCAATAGAAGCTTCCAATAAATGGAAACTCAATTTCTAATTTTTGAAGGACTGTCCATATTGTTTTCCAGAAAGGCTGGACCAGTTGGCATTCCCACCAACAGTGAAAGAGCTTCCCTTTTTCCCCACATCCACGCCAGCACTGGTTGCTTTTGTTCTTTTGAATGTGTGCCAGTCTCTGTGGTGTGAGATGATATCTCATTGTTGTTTTGATTTGCATCTCCCTGATAATTAGTGATGTGCATTTTATGTACCTTTTGGCCATTTGTAATGAAATGTATTTTTAAATTAATATGAAATTATGTATAGGCAAAGACTACAAATGCATAATTTAGTAAAAACAAGTAAAGGAGAATTAAGAAAATGTTAAGGGAAAAACTGAATAGGCTTATAAAAACATAAAAGTGTGTTTCATCCTTAAAAGGGCATGTAAAACCTTCCCTGCTAAGCCTCTGAGGGTCAGAGATTGTATGTATGTGTGTATCTGTGTGTATATAACGTGACGAATGTGTAACTTCATGTGTGTAACATTTCTGTGTAACATGATGGGTGTGTGTTACATGAGTGCATAACTTGATATTGTGTGTAACTTACGTACCTTGATTTGTGAGATGTGAACACAGGTCAGTAGGACCTCCCCAGTCCTCTGCCTTTTTATTCGGTATTTTCATTTCTTGAATAATGATCTGTTTGTTTCCTTTCTCCATTTTGTTGACTACCTTATTGCTCTGGGGATGTTTTTTACACATAGATACTGGCCCTTCTTATATATGTTGCAAATATTTTAATTTTTTATTGAATGCTTTAAATAAAAATATTTGCAAAAGGGAGCTAGAGAGATAGTACAATGGATAAGGCGCTTGCCTTGCATGCAGCCAATGAGAGTTCAATTCCCCAGCATCCCATACAGTCCCCTGATTACTACAGGGAGCTATTTCTGACTGCAGAGCTAGGAATTCGCCCTTAACACCATCAGGTGTCACCCCAAAACAACAACAACAATTACAATGTATCTGGTCTATTATTTACTTTGCAACTGTGGGCAGGACTTTTTGTTATTTTCAGTGTTTGGTATTTTTATGTAGTCAAATTTATTTATCTTTTCCTCTAAGAGGGTTGAGGTCCCATCCCTAGCTTATACAGCTGTTCTAATTATTCTGACATTTTCATGGACTTGCGTTATGTGTTTTTCTTATGTCTTTATTCCAAATAAATTTCTGTGTAAGCAAGGTACATGTATTCTATTTAAAATAGAATTCTCCTTCCTCCTTCACTCTAGCTCCTATGTTGCAGACCATTAATTTTATTTGCCTGTGTATGTATTTATTATCTATCTCCCCTGGCCAGGCCCTCTGTCCCTAAAGATGGGGGTGGGGGGCACGCTTTTCTCTCCTGTCACTAATGAAACTCCCTGAATAGTCCCTAACACATAGTATGTATTTAATACATACAGCCGGTTGCCATGGATATTTTGTTAAAATAACCAATTCTTTAGTACTAATTTGGAATTTTATCTTCCAGTCTTTTTTTTGTGCTTTTTTTCCCCTCATCATTGGTCTATTCAGGTTTTCTTCTTCTTTTTATATGTTTAAAAAAATAAACATCTGGGGCTGGAGAGATAGCACGGCGGGTAGGGCGTTTGCCTTGCACGCGGCCGACCCGGGTTCAAATCCCAGCATCCCATATGGTCCCATGAGCACGGCCAGGGGTAATTCCTGAGTGCAGAGCCAGGAGTAACCCCTGTGCATCGCCAGGTGTGACCCAAAAAAGCAAAAAATAAAAAAATAAATAAACATCAAGTTTCAAATTCATAGGTAACAATTTATATGTCAAATTCCCTTAAATTAAAAAGGAAAGTTCAGAAATACATGTACAGTGACTGTCAATGTTTTTTTGTGATGTTTCTTGCTGGTCGAGTAGCCAGAGATTAATTTATTTTGATGGTCTCAGCACTATTTGTATTTTTATATTTATATTTTATATAGTTATAGTTTATATTTCCTTTTTTGAAGTTGCTATACTTTTCTCATTCATTCATTTTTATTTTCAACCTTATAGATTTTCTTTATTATTTTATTTATGCCTTATGGATTGTATTTTATTCTTTTTAAGCTTCTCTGTTTAGATGCATAATTCATTGCTATCCTCCGACTCAAGGATTATTTTGAAAAGTCCTCTGGGAGACACATAAGATGGTGTGGTGGGTGTGGGGTGGGCACGCAGTGCCCCGGGCTGTACCCAGGATCTCAAACAGACAAAGATGTGTTCTACCATTTGAACCACGTCCCTGGCCTTACGACAGCGTTTTTAAATGGCCCTGGGCATGGTGTAGACTTCTATTACTTGCTAATTTCTGCTTTTATTGTTTGAAACTCTAATGAACATTATAGAATCTGAGTTTTTCATCAAGTACAAGGACCCTTTAGCAAAGGTTCTCAAAAAATTGTCTATTTCTTGAATATATGTGAAGTTGTAGAGCAATCTTCTTCAAGACCTTAACATTTTTCTTTGGAGGTTATTGTATGATCAGATTTTGAGTGGTGTTTTTGAGACATTTCTATGCTTTTTTTTTGTCTCTATGTTTCTAAACATGTGGTCCTTCGTGTAGTTTATGCTTTTGTTTTTAAGGTTAAAAGTGATGGTTCCTTATTTTTGTTTCTTATTAGAGAAATAGACCCGTTGACAATATATTTCATTTAGCATTTTTGTGTTTATCCACCATTGATACTGGCTTTTATTTACTTTTTTGTGACCATTATGTCTGTTATATCTTTTTGCCATTTTTTGACCTTCAATCTTTGTCAACTGAAATGTCCCTTCCAACAACATAATTGAATTTATTTGTACCCACCTACTTTTTTGTCTTAGATAGTATTAGTCACATTCTTGTATTTATTGACATATTGGTCTTTAATCATCTTATTTAATGTCTCATTGATGGCTCTTTTTCCTTCTTTTTTAGTGTTTCTCTAACTTACTGAATTAATTGAATTTTCATTGTTCCTCCTTCTCAGTGTTTTCAAAGTTATGTATCTTGTATTTCTCCTAGAAACATTTACCCTTCACTAAAAACCTAAGACCCCTACCTTTATATTGTCAAGAATGAAATGGTCTCTAGTTCCCAATAAGATGAGGTGGTGACGATGAAAAACTCTTTGGATTTGACTGCGTATTTTTCTACTGTCCTTGCTCTTTCTTGAATTACTTATTCTGAGACACTTTTTATTTTGTTGGAGTAATTCCTTGAGTAATTGTTTGAAGAAAAGAAAAGTGGGTGGCGTGCTATTTTGAGTGCTTTGGCTTTGAGACTCGGCTGAGGAACACATCCCAGGTGCCGCCGTCTTCCCTCTCAGCTCCGCGGCCGTTGCTCAGCCAGGCTTGGGTTTGGTGTCAAGTCCAATGTCAGTTTTGACTCTCACAGTTTTTGTCGGCTGTCAGAGACAAAAGCTGAGTGCACTGTTTTCCTGAGGTGAAGGGCAACATCTCCTGTGGGAGTCTTGGCTTGCCTGGAGGAGCGAGGCAGGTTGGGGTGGGCGGGGGATCCAAGTCTCCGCTAGCATCTCCCCTGGATACTCCACAAGAATCCCACATGTGGAGCTTGTGTGGGAAGCACAGCACTGCAGGCAGGAACTGGAGGGAAGAGACAGTTGGGAGTAATGGGCCAGGGAGTTAAGGAATCTCAGGGCACTGATGGATGGAAAAGCTGACGCAAGCTTCTGGAAGTTTCTATCAGTCACAGTCAAGCTACCCACCAGGCTCAAGTCTCTGGAGGAAGAGCTTGGCTTGTGGAGAAAGTCAGTGAGAGCCCCTGGCTTCTGTCTTCCCTCCCTTTCGCTTCGGGGCCTTCGGAAATCTCTCTGGGACCTGCTGACCCCGCTGCAAGGCCGCGGAGGGACTGCCCGGGGCTCTGGCAGATAGGCCCGACCCTGCCCTGCCCTGCCCGAGGTGGGCGAGGCCGCTGGGCCATGATTTGATTTCCTGTCACGGTGCCCATCTGCTTTTCCTCAGACCTGCGGGCCGTCTGGCAGGACAGCTCTGCTGTTCTTCGTCCTGTGCGTCTCTTTTCATTTCCTTGCCGATTAGCCAAAAGAGGCAAGACAGATGGGTCTGGTGTGCCCTGTAGAACAGCAGGTATGTGTGGCTTTGCTCCGGGGGTACAGCGGCCACTGTGTCCACGGTCCCTGCCACCTGCTCTGGAACCGCCTTCGGGTGATGCTGCCTCCTGTGGTGGCCGGGGGAGGCGGGGGAGGCACCTCACCTGATTCCACTTCTCCAACCACAGCCCTCATCCTGAACGCATCACCTCATCTGTGGAAGTGATTCGATGTCTTCCATCACCGAGGGTCAGGTCTGGCCTGCCCGACTCCTCCCCCAAGCACTGTCCCCATCCAGCATAGGGACAGCAGGTGATTTCCCCAACTTTTGACCAGTTGGGGTCTTCCATTCTCTTCCACCGCCTCATTGGTTGGAAACATCTGCTCTCTCCCCGTCGGACACCTCTCCCACCACCCCCCGCATCTTTTGGCTTCTTTTCTCTCTCCGGCGCTGTGGAGGAATCTCAACACTATGAGCACCCTTGAGGCCTTTGCCCCTCCCGCGCCCACTTCCCACTGCCTCTCCTGCCCCCACCAAGGGATGGGCCAAATGGCCCCCAAATCTCTAATTGCCCCTTCAAAAATACCAGGCACAGGGCTGGAGCCATAGTACAGCGGGTAGGGCGTTTGCCTTGCACGTGGCCAACCCGGGTTCGATTCCCAGCATCCCATATGGTCCTCTGAGCACCACCAGGGGTGATTCCTGAGTGCAGAGCCAGGAGTAACCCCTGTGCATTGCCAGTGTGGCCCAAAAAGAAAAAATATACCAGGCTCTTTGAATTGATTGCATGTCTGGATAGTCATGAATAAAAGAAGATGAGGTGGTGAATGAGGTGGTGAAGGCAGAGGGGCACCCCACTGTGAGAGACTTGTGCCTGGCTCTAGGGGAGGGTCAGGTTGAGGGGGGCAGCACTGTCTCTGAGGCTCTGAGACTACTGTGGGTGGGGGGAGCTTGAAGCATTCTGGGGGCTTAGGGAAGGGAAACTTTAGTTTGGGGAGCGTGGCTGAGCGTTCTGAGGAAGGTGGGCAAGGTGGCACCGATAGCCATGTCTGTGGGGACAGGGACAAAGGCGCACATGGGAATTATGCAAACACAGTATTTCTGCCCTGGGAGGAGCAGAGTCCCGCGGATTTTATTCACGGGGGTGGATCGGAGGGTGTGTGTGTTTCGGGGGGTGCTCGGGACAGGGATGTGATAGACAGAGAGGTGAAGTAGGGAAGGCATGGACTGCAGACCCAGGAAGGAAGTGCTCGTCGGGTGGCCCAGGGCAAGGTCGCGGGCACCAGGCTGTGGGCTGTGTGGCAGGAAGGCACTGCAGAGGGCCTTTTGCCACTGCTCAGTTTTCTGGGACTCAGTAGCGGGAGGTGGCTGCCCAGACCGTCTTCCAAGGTGTGTCACTCAAAAGTGTGGTGCCCGAGAAGAGGGTGGCCGTACGCCGGGCCTGTGTGTAGCCAAACCCACATGGCTGGACGCAGTAGGGAGAGTCCACGGCCGTGAGCCTGGGTGCTGGTGCCAGGCTTCCAAGCGGACCTGTGGCTAGCCTGAATCCTGGCAGCCCAGGAATGTGCCCGTCGTGCCCGCCCCCTCTCCAGGCACAGCAAGGCTGAGCCACTTTCTGGAGCTTCACGAGCAATGGACGGACTGGTGATGGAACCAAGTGTCTTGGCCCTGGACGCCAGATTAGTCAGCCATTGGACATGTGGCACGCAGAGGACTCGGGGAGCACAGTCCCGAGGGAGCAGAACCACTGGCAAAGCTGGGGCTCCCGATCCAGCAGCACTTTGCTCTAGCTGCTTCTCCTGCCGTAGGCAGCTATTGAGTGGGCCAGCAGTGAGCACCGAGCTTTGTGCATTGAGCACCCGCATCAGAGGCCAGCCCACTGGCCTCTGCACCCAGGAATTGATGTTCAGCTTCCGCCCGGAACATTTCATTTCCTTTAATGCTTTGGGGATTCCATTGCTCTCTGAGGTCGGAGACTGTGGTGGTATCACCCTCATCCTGGGATCGAGTCATTTTTGCAGGTTGTGTTTGTTTTGTTTTTGTTTGGGGACCATACCCGGAGGGGCTCAGGGCTTACTCCTGGCTCTGCACTCAGGATTTTACTCCTGGTGGGATTGGGGGGACCATTTGGGATGCCGGGATCCAACCAAAGTGTTCCGCATGCAAGGCAAATGCCCTACCTGCTGGACTATTGCTCTGGCCCCTGTCTTGTCTTGTGTAACAAATCAGCCCAAAACATAGTGGCTTCTAGCAACATTCACTGTTTAGTAAGCAGTTCCAAGTGCCCGTGTCTGGGGTGGCGTGGCAGCAGTCTCGGGCAGGAAGAAGGCGCCCATCGATTGAATTCTCCCCTGAAGGCTCTGTGGCAAACGAGCAGCTTCCCAGGCTCATTTCAGGTGCTGATGGACTCTGGGCCCTGGTGTTACGTGACTGGCTTCAGTTTTCTTGCTGGTGGTCACATGGGAGTTGGGTTCGGAGGAGCTGATTCTCACCTTCTGGAGGCTGCTCTGGGCTCCTTCCAGGGAACCCCCTTCCTCTTCCAGGCTGTATCAGCACCATGTCTGAGCTTGACTCTAATCTCTGGCCTAGCCGGTGACCAGCCTGAGGAAACTGCCTCTCAGGGGCTTTTCTTCTCCACCAAGCCCCCTGAGTGACATCCTATCTGTCATCACAGGAGTTGCAATCAGCATCACAGTCCTGGGGGTCATGGCACCCATTGCAGACAGGCTGTTTTGGGGTCTGTAGCACCACCAATGAGCAAGTCACACCATTTTCTCACTTCCAGGCACCTAGGAAAGTGATGTTTCTGCTCTTAAATGTGCTAGCATTGCATCTGAAAATTCAGAGGTCAGACTGGAGCCAGAGCCAAAGACATGAAAGGAGCACAGGATTCTGGGAAAATGGGGGTGCGGAGAAGAGGTGGGGGCGGGGTTCCCTAGACCTTTAGTTTCTAAGGAACGAAGTGTCTGAAAAGCACTGTGAAGCAAAATGCAATAAAACAAAGGCGACCTGTGAGCAGGCTGTGTGCACCGGGGGCCAGGAAACCCTGGTGGGCCATCCTGGGATCCTCTCCACTTGCTGGTAAAGGAGCAGGGGCTCAGAGAAGCTCGTGTCTGGTGCCAGGTAGAAAGGGACAGGTCGCTAGGGCCACCAGTCATACCACCTCTCGGGATGACATGAGGATCCAGCCCTGCCCTGAGATAAGCAGGGTGGGAGAGGCTGGGGACCCCAAGTTCCTGGGACCAGCAGAGACTTTTCTGTGTCTTAAGAAGTTACCCACTGGAGACATAGTACAGCAGGTAGGACATGTGCCTGGCATGCAGCTGACCCGGGTTTGGTCCCGGCATCCCATATGGTCCCTGAGCACCCCAGGAGTAATTCCTGAGTGCAGAGGCAGGGCTGACCCCTGAGCATCACCAGTGGTGACCCAAAAACTAAAAAAAAATGTTGCCCCAGCCGGCTCTTTGACCATGCTTTCCCATCGTCCCTTGCAGGATTCCAGGCACAATCTGGGCGGCCTCAAACTAGTTCATGAGGAGCCTCTGGAGATTCTGGCCAGGTCAGCTTGCCCTTCCGGGAAGAAGAGCCGAGCGTGAGAGGAGGGAGCCGTGGCCGGCGTGGACATGAATGCTGGCTTTCAAAGAGAACGGCGTTTGAGTTTTGGTCACCGGAAGTGGTGCCTTCAGCACAGGTAAGAGACCGTGGCCGTTGCGGTGTGTTCTTGCCGGGGTGCCATGATGGTCTTCCTTGCATGAGCTAACTCGTATTCCCCTTCCTTCAAATGGGTCGCTAGACCAGGCCTTGGCCTTTAGCTCTGCAGGAAGCCACTTGTGTTGCCTATGGAAGGCTCTGGGCTTGAGCCCATGAGCCCAAACACACCACACACACACACACACACACACACACACTCATCATTCATCAAGGTTGCTGTGGTTGTTACTTCTGCCTGCCTGGAGCTTCCTGAGAGCTGCGAGACCTCAGAGTCTCCTGGGACAGGAGAGGCGTCTAGAAGCCCAAATTTATTTTATCTCCATGTCCATCTGTCCCTGGCAACTGCTCCCTCCATGGAGTCCAGCCTCCCCACCCCCACCAGTCCATCCTGTCTTCTTTCCCCCAGTCTTCTCCACTCCCCTCCTGCCTGAAAAGCCCCCACCCACCCACTCCCTGGTCCCTTAGTGGGAGGGTCTCAGGGCCTCCTTTGTGAAGACAGGAAGGACAGCAGCCCTAGTGGCACATTTGAGTCAGCAGCAGTTGCTAGAAATTCTGTCACTACCCCCCACACCCCCTAACACACACACACACACACACACACACACACACACACACACACGGCAGATAACAGAGGGAGCTGGCCGGGGGAGGGCCCCATGTCGGGATCTGGGCCTGCTTCTATCCTTTGGGGTTTTCTGAAGCTCTTCAGGTCTGTGATGTGGCTTCAGGTTAGAGGTTGAGGTTCTGGTCCAGGGGGGGCTCGTTCAAAGCTTTCTGCATCAAGAATGGCTTTGGATGCTTTGTCTGCAGAGCGTCCGACTCACCCCGGGGAGGTGGTGGGAGTAGCAGATACAGAGAAAATGGTCTATTTCGTGCCCCTCACGCCCCCCACCCCCGGCGGTGCTTTCTGAATCACACCAAGCCCGGGACAGGAAGCTGTGTTCTGGTTCTGATACGGCCGAGTCCTGGGCTGTGGGGCCTCTCCCGAGGGGCACTGGGGAAGCTCTTCCTGTGCCTTGCCCAGGGGGCTCACTCCGGCCTGGGGGGTGGATTGGAGATGTAATGTGGATATAAGGCTGCCCCTCACAGGACTTCCTCACTCGGAGGAGGCTGAGGAGGAGGCTCATGGTGGCCCAATCGCTCTCAGAGAGACCATGAGAACTGACCAGAGAGACCAGAGACCAGAGAGACCAGAGAGACCAGAGACCAGAGAGACCAGAGACCAGGGAGACCAGAGAGCTGCCGTGCTCTGGGGGGGCAGGCAGGGCCCCCCGCCTCCGCCCAGCTCCACTCCTCAGGGCACTAGGTGTCTCCAAGCTTCTCAGGCGATGTTGGAGGACTCCGTGAAGGACGGTGTGGGCCTCTTTGTCTCCTATAGAGGCAGGTGTGGGACGTGGTACTTAAGCGCGAGGCTCTGGAATACCCCAGTTCAGCTCCAGCGCTTACAGAGTTTCTGTGTCCGTCTCCGCCCTGTTGGGACGTTCCATCTTTTCCTCTCACCAGAGAGACACAGCACAGCTCCTGCCCCCCCTGGGCTGCTGTGAGGGACAGGCCAGGCCCAGAATATGGCTGCAGCCATGCAGCGGCTCCCCAGGTGGGAGGGACCTGGACTCCCACTGTCCTCCCAGTTGCGGCCACGGCACCTCTGCCATCTGGCTGGTGCAGGATACCCTCTGTCAGGGGGAAGTAGAGGCCTGGGCCGGAGCCTGTCCAGGGCTCAAACAGGACAGCCAGAACCCCCAGGAGGCTGGTTTCACATCACAGAGAGGCCTAGACACTAACAGCAGTGACACAGCTACTAAGGAGCCGAGCCTCTGGTTGCCCAGGGGTCCACCTTTTCTTTTCTTTTCTTTTCTTTTCTTTTCTTTTCTTTTCTTTTCTTTTCTTTTCTTTTCTTTTCTTTTCTTTTCTTTTCTTTCCTTTCCTTTTCTTTTTCTCTTCCTTTCTTCCTTCCTTTCTTCCTTTCTCTCTTTCTTTCTTTCTTCCTTTCTTTCTTTCTTTCTTTCTTTCTTTCTTTCTTTCTTTCTTCTTCTTCTTTCTTTTTTTTTGTGGGGGAGCTTTTTGGGTCACACCTGGTGATGTTCAGGAGCTCTGCACTCAGGAATTACTCCTGGCGGTGCTCGGGGGACCATATGGGATGCCAGGAATCAAACCTGGGTTGGCCGTGTGCAAGCAAAAGCCTTCCCTGCTGTACTATCGCTCCAACCCCTGGGGTCAGCCCTTTCTTCTCCATCAAGGTGCAGCCTGAAGAAAGGTGATGACAGTGTCAAGGAGGACCCAGGAGGAATCAATAGTCCATGGGTGCCCTGGACGCCTCCTGGGGTCTTGGGTCAGCACTGCACCCCACTGGGCATGTCTCGCTTGTGGGACTCAGGGTCTCCACTGGCAGGCAGGTTGGAGAAGGTGGAAGCAGCCCGCTGCAGAGTGGCAGATGTGTAGGGGCAGCCTCCTGAGCCCCGGCTCCTACCCTCCCTTCTCTGCTCCGAAACTCTCTTCTGACCCTGTGGGCCCAGCCAGCTGCAGGGAAGCACCTGTCGGGGCCAGGGGGGGCCCAGAGGGAAATGAGTTGTCAGTTCCAGCAAGAGAGCTGCTCCCCACCTCTTCCTGCACTGCCCTGGGGAATGCAGGCGTCTGTGATAGATGGGGTACTGACTCGGGGTTCTGGGGCACCCGGCCCATCACACCTCGAGTGACTGCCAAGGAGGAGGAAAGAATAGGTGGCATCTGGCGGAGCCATAAGCAGGCAGGAGCCGTGCACCAGTGGGCAGTGGCATTGCTGAATGGTCTGCGCAGGGCAGGCCACTAGCACCGTCCATGCTCAAGAACAAAAATGATTCAAAGGTTCCTTTTCAGACAGACCTGGACTGAGGTTATAACCAGAAAAAAATGTGTATACAAGATGAAAATGGGTGCCAAGGGCTTTTATCTGCAGCCGAGTTCCTTGCTAGTCACTTTCCAACTTACATAGTCTTAGAAGTCATGTTCAAAAGTCAAATCTTCAGTGCAATACTAATATATAAGAAAGATGAAAGTAGTAGTTTATTAATTAATTTTACTACTTTTAAAATTTGGTTTTGGGGCCATACCCCGTGGTGTTCACGGCTCTTCCAGGCTCTGTGCTAATGTACTAAGGAGACATTTATGGTGGTGCTCAGGGGACCATATATGGTGCCAGGAACTGGAATCTGTTGCATGCAAGGAAAGGAAGCACCTTATCTACTCTACTTTCTGTTGTTCTCTCGCTCTCTCTTGCATGCTCTCTCTCTCCCTCTCTCTCTCTCTCTCTGCCTCTCGCCCTCCCCCCTCTCTCTGGCTCCCCAATAATTTACCTTTTCTATGTTTAGCACAGCGGGTAGGGCATTTGCCTTGCATGCAGCCGACCCGGGTTCAATTCCTCTGTCCCTCTCAGAGAGCCCAGCAAGCTACCAAGAGTATCCCGCCCGCACGGCAGAGCCTGGCAAGCTACCCGTGACATATTCGATATGCCAAAAACAGTAACAGCAAGTCTCATAATGGAGACATTACTGGTGCCTGCTCGAGCAAATTAATGAACAACAGGACCACAGTGTTATACAGTGCTATGTTTGAAACTTTATTTAAACACTGTGATACACAAAGTTGTTCATAATACAGTTGTTGCAGACATTCAGAGTTCCAACACCAATCCCACCACCAGTGTGACCTTCCTTCCACCAGTGTCCCCAGTTTCCTACCCATTCCCCCACCACCAAGCCTGCCTTCTTAGCCAGTACCAAATAATTTACGTTATATTGCTTGTTGCAACATACCTCTCACACTGGTGTTGTTAAAGGCATTGTCTGAGGATTTACTGCATTGTTCGCTGCTAGCGGAGCCTTCTGTGTTACTGCTTTCAATCCCTCTGAGCTTAGTGGGCCTCTGTGCAGCTTTCCATCTGATTTGCTGTGTTCCTACTGGGCTGTCAGTGCTGTGAAATTAGGAGATGTCACATGCAGCCACGTGCTCCAGGAGCTATGGAACTGGGACAATTCAGCAGCTTGTCGTCTCTCCGACAGAGAGGAGTCCTGTCACTGGGCCATTTATATGCTGGAGGATGTCTGTGGGGGTGGGGCCCTGGGCCTCTCCACGGGGCAGGGACTCAGCGCCAGATATCTCAGCCGGGAGACCTGGATTACCAGGGACAATTCAGCAGTGGCAAGATTACTCCCATCTGCCTTAAGTTCCTTTTTTTGGGGACACATCTTTTTAATGACAGCCCATCAGTAGAGCAGTGACTCTGCTTTGAGAGATGAAAACACTGAAACAAACCTTCCTACCCCGACTGCTCCTTAGTTTCCTAACTAAAGGTTTGTGGGCACACAAGCCATGCCACCCATTCACACGTGGTATCCGCCTGCCTTACTCCTCTGATGGCAGTTGAGAAGTTGGGATCATTGTGTGTTGTCTGCCCGGAAAAGTCAATAATATGTATGACTTGGACCATTATAGAGGCCGTTAGTGGACCTGCTCTAAATAATCACTATATTGCTAAAACAGCTGGAACCTCCCATATTGCCTTATCATTTTTGTTTTGTGCGATTGGTTATGTCATACTGAGTAAATTCTAAATCATATCAACAAGAGGGCACACACTGCAACATTTTTTGACAATTTACTTGCAGCCAGGACAGCCTGGAGGTTAGTTGTTCATGGACATTTGAGGAGGAATGGAAGGAATTCTAGTTTGCACCACTGATGGCTTCAGCATGGTCATTTATGAAATTTTCATTATCATCCTTGTAGCACATTACCACTGGCTGCTTTAAAATATCCTAGCTTGTGTGGTTTCTGTAAGTGTGCATTGTCTTGATTAAAACCAAACAAACAAGCAAACAAGAAAAAAATGGTACTGAACTCCACTCCTTTTACTTCAAGTTCACCATCTACCAAGGCCTTGGTTCAAGGTCTGCAGAGACCAAGTTAAGACAGCTACACCCGTTGGCTGTACTTAGGTGGTACAATATGACCTAGAACATGTTGGAATGCGCCAGCCCATTTTCCATAACAGTTTTCATCAGAGTCAAATGGTATTTTTAGAAAGAAAGTCTCACCTAACCTGGGAAGGCGCTCTGAAGCCGTTTGTGCAAACCACCGTTTGGGCAAGTGTTATTGCTTTGCAATTCTGTGCTAGAAGGTAGCAAGGATGACCAGACACATCAGCGAGGGTGAGGTGAGCACTCTCGTGCCAGGGGGGGACACGTCAGCTGGAGCCCCAGATGGGGGATGATGCCCAGGTGTTCGCTGGACGCAGAGGACAAGCGTGCTTCTGAGTTTCACAAGAGGCACGGGCTTTTGAGACGGGCCTCACAGGTGGGAAAGGAGGAAGTGGTGATTGATGGTTAAGGAAAGGATCCAAATGGGACTGTGGGTGGCAGGGAGAGTCCTGGGGCTCCGAGTGGAAGAAGCACCCCGGAAACACAAATGGGGAGAAGAGAGCTCTTCCCGAAGCTGGAGATAGCGCTAACGGTGTATGGAGAGCTGAATGCAGCCGGTCAGGGCTTCTCTGTCACTTTCCAGCCAGGAATTGTAAGGCTCAGTAGAGAAGCACAGGGAAAATATTACAGTATGTGAAGAACCTGGGGAATATCTCAGGCGCAGGACATATGCGGTGCCTGTGCTAGGACCCGCGTTTGACCTCTGGTACTGCGTGCCCCTCTGTGGCTGAGTACAGTCCCGGGGACCTCCCCCCCCAGCACAGCTGGGCCTGAGCACTGATCTCTCCAGGCTGGTTGGCCGAGTATTACTGGGAGTGGCCCCTAGGCCCTCTGAGCGCTGCTTACAGGGCCCCAAAACTGTATAGAGAAATTGGGGAGGGGGCTGTTAAATCATTTCGAAGGAGCTTACAGAGGGGCAGCCCTTAGCAGATTAAAGAGTAGGTAGGTAGGGGCGGGGGGGGGCGCAGTTGGGGGTGGGCGGCTCTGGAGCACCTGCTACACCCAGGCTTCCTCTGAGGGGGGCTGGAGCTGCTTGGGACAGATGTCAGGGCCCCAGAGAATGGCGGTTGGGGTTAGCCAGTGGCTTTGGGCATTCGAGGCAAAGGCCACAGAGCCAGGAACAAACCCCAGGAGCCCCCTGACCCCAGCTGCCTGCCTGGCCTCAGTGGGAGGCCGTGGGCTGCTGTAGACCTCTGGGGGAGGTGGGGGGTAAGGTGCCAATTCTTTCTAAGGGTTAGCTGCCTCCCCACAACCCCGAAAAAGGGACATTTTTAGATTTTAAAAGGATGACCTCATTTTTTTTTCTTATTTACATAGCCCTGTTTGTTTATATAGTCCTTTAAAAATAGCGCCCATGTGCTAAGCTTAGCGCTCTCCCCACCCGCTGCCGCGCGGGGCCAGCAAGCAGGGAGAAACACCTTTTTATCTTAGAGAGGGGCAGCTTTGTTTCCAAGGACAGATGGGAGCAAAACGGGACAGGTAGGACGCTTCGTGGTTTCTCATGTCGCTTTTCCAAAATAGCCACACGCCTCCCCCACTTCCTGCCTGCCTCCACTCGGGGCAGAGTTTTGCCTGGAGAGGCCCCGGGCTTCTGGGATTTTTTTTAGGGAAGCTCGAAGGAAGCTGTCCGCAAACAAACATGCTTGACCCCAAAGCCCTTGAACTTGGCGCTGGGTTTGCTTCCTCCTGATTCTGTCCCCGTCCCAGCTGTGGGACTTTGGAGCAATGACTTCAGCTGTCTGTGTCAAATGATTGAGAACTGTCCCGTGCACAGTGCTGGTCAGAGTAAAGGAGGCGCTGGACTGCACATGAGGGTCACAGAGCAGAGGCACCCGCCCCTCTCCAGAAACCTCTACTGAGTGAAGCTGCCCATAGTTACCCTCACCTGGGCAGGTGTTCGTTCACCGGCTCGGGGGCACCAGCCCCTCCTGACATTGTCCCAGAGTGATGGAGAGACGAAGCCCTCTCTGCTCTCCCGGACACCTGCAGAAATGCCTCTCAATGTAACCATGTTGAGCTCAGCCAGCCACACGGCCTCTTTTGCTGCTATGGCAATGGCTAAGAAAATGTGGCCTGGGACAGCTTTCTGGAGAAAACCAGAGCCAGGGCTGGGATTGCCACCCCCTGACCTGCAGGATGGTCCATCCGTTCCTTTTGCTCCGCCTTGCTTGCCGGCCTGCCGCCCTCGTCCCCTGCGATTCTTTGCAGAGGTTCCTCCTGGCTGGGGTATCCTTCCCTGCCCTCTGCACCCCCCTCGTCCGTGGCAGTAGGAGCTGTTCTCTGAGACTCATGCTACCCCCTCTGTGCAGACACCCTGTCTCTGCCTACAGAAGGCCCCTTCTGGAAGAAAATTTGCTTCCCTCCTGTCTGTGCCTCTCGGGCTTCTGGGTGGGTTTCCGAGATGCCCAGGAAGCATTTGTTAGCGAACATGAAGACCTGCCAGAGGGCAGCGCCCCCGGGATGCTGATAAGCTCAGAAGCTTGGGCATCCATGAGTGAAAGGCTAGGCAGCGACACAGGTGGGAGAGGACCCCCGTGTGTGTTGCAGTACTGAGGCCCTCCGTGGAGCACGAAGACCTTGGGGCTAGACTTTGCTGACTGGGAAAGACTCGGAGAAGAAGAAGGGAGAGTATCAGGACAATTGGGGCACAGTGGATGCAGGGAGGTGGCTGAGGAGCAGACTGGGTCCAGGTTCTGGCAGGATAGTGGACAGAGCAGCCTGAGGCCCTTTACTGGAGGCTCCTGGTACCTCAATCCTGAAGGAGGATGAGGGGCCAGGTGTGTGCCGGGGAGTTTGGCCTTTCATTCCAGAGTTCAGAGACCTCCAACAGAGGGTCTCTCCTGCACAGAATTGCCGGGGGGAGGTCTTTTCAAATGCTCTGGATGGAGGTGAAGAGGCTATAGGGGGCTAACTTTATTTTTTTAATTTTATTAAAGCACTATGATTCACAAAGTTATTAATTGTTGAGCTTTCGACAGTGTTCCAACACCCATCTCGCCGCCAGTGTTACTTCCCACCACCAGTGTTCCCAGGGGCCCTCCACACCCCAGCCTGCGTTTTCACAGGCACTTTTTAAGCTTGGTTATTAAAGTTTAGGCCTCATCATTTCAGTGTTGTTGACTCAGTGATTTGGATATTTTGCTCTACCCTTTCTCTACACCACTGATATGCCTAAATCCCCTTGGCACCGGCCCATTCCTTTGTTTCCTCCCACCCACTTGATTTCTTTGCTTCTATAGCCTTCTGCTCCCTGTGCTCTGGAGCTGAGGGTGATCGAGGTATCCCCCGTTTAAGACGTTGCAATCCCTCCTCCAGTTATTCTAATGCCACATATAAGTAAGACTATCCTGCGTGTGTCCTTCTGGTTTACTTCGTGTATCTTCAGTCCCCTCCATGTGGCAGCAAATTTCATGATTTCATTGTTCCTTACAGCTGCGTAGTATTCCATTGTGCATATAGATCACATCTTCATTATCTACTCATCTCTCGTTGTACATCTAGGTTAATTTCATATCTTAGCTATTGTAGTAAGTGCCGCAATGAATAATGGTGTGCATATATCCTTTTTGCATGAATGTTTTCTCTGTCCTGGGAGTAGATAACCAAAAATGGAATTGCTGGGTCACATGGCAGCTCAGATGGCAGCTCAATTCTAGTTTTATTGAGAACTCTCCATACTGCTTCCCACAAGAGTTGAGCCGGACAGTATTCCCACCAGCAGTGGATGAGAGTTCCTCCATGTGCCTGATCACACAGACTATTCCTATTATTTTTGATATGTAACATTTCACTAGTGTAAGATGATATCTTGTTGTCATCTTGATTTGAATTTCCCTAATGATAATTGATGATGATCATTTTTCCATGTGCCTATTGGCCATCCATTGATTGATCTTTGTGAGTACTTTATATATCCTGATTATCAACCCATTATCTGATGCGTTGGGTGCAAATATTTTCTCCTCTTTACTGTATTTTAGTTTTAGCTTGTGTTTCTTTGTCAATCAGAAGCTCTTTAATTTGATGCAGTCCTGTTTGTTTAGTTTTGATTCAGTAGCCTTTGCCATATAATCATATGATTGAATATGATATGAATATATCATATCATACCTTTGAGGTCCAGATCTTGGAGAGTTATGTCTATGTTTTCCTCAGTGTATTTTATAGACTCTGAGCTGATCTTGAGGTCCTTGATCCACCTTGAATTGACTTGGGTAAGGTGTCAGATATGGATCCAGCTTCAGTTTTTTATATGTGGTTATCCAGTTTTCCCAGCACTGTTTGTTGGAGAAACTGTCTTTATTCTATTTCATGCTCTCAGTTCTGTTATCAGAAATTTTCTGACCATATGTGTGGGAGCTTATCCTTGGATATTCTGTTCTGACCCATTGGTCAGAAGTCTGTTCTTATTTGGGTACCATGCTGTTTTGGTCACTATGACTTTATAGTATAATTTCAAGTTAGGTTATGAGATGCCTTCCGGTTTCGTATTTTTCAGTATGGTTTTGTTTATTCAGGGTCCTTTATGATTCCATAGGAACTTTATTATTAACTAAGTCCTTGAAGAATGTCATCTGAATTTGGATAGGGATTGCATTGAATCTATATGGTAGTTTAGGCAAGATGGTTATGTTGACAATGTTGATCCTTCCAACCCAAGGGCATGGGATGCTTTTCCATTTCCTAAGGTCTTCTTTTTCTTTCTTAAATGGCTTGAAGTTTTCACGATAAGTTTCCCCCTCTTTTGTTAGGTTGATCCCTGGGTATGTGATGTTTCTGGACACTATTTTAAGTGGGATAGATTCTTTGATCTCTTCTTCCTCTGATCCATTATTTGTGTATAGGAAAGAGACCGATTTTTGTGTACTGATTCTGTAGCTGGCCACTTTTCTGTGTTGACTTCTTGTTTCTAGGACCTTTTTTGTTAATGTATGTTATGAACATATAGGATCTTCAATGTATATTATCATGTAATCTGGCACAGTGGCCAGTGAGGTTGCAATGGATGGGGTGACGGTTCGGGGGTGGGCATGGAGGCAGGAGAGAGTGGGCTTCTGGGGTGGTTCTGAGAGTGCAGACCTGGTGGGGGGGAGAACAGCAGCACTGCAGGGGCAGACAAGAGAGTGGGCTGGGGGCTGTGTATCTTGAATGGGTGAGACCACTGGGATGAGCACCCCAACAGAGGCGGCTGGCAGTCCAGCTGGACCGGGCCGCTCCAGCCAGCGGGGGATGTGTGTGCCACGTGTCGGAGAAGAGGAGCTGAGAACTGCAGGGAGATGGTAGGGATGTGAGGAGAGCACCGCGGAAGGCCCCCCAGAGAGATTTAAACAGACCCCATGAACTCGGCAGATCCCCTGTTTAGAATCAAACAGACTCAAGGAAACAAACATGTCAAAATCAGACCCAAATCGCAGGTTTCTGTTGACTGGTGCCGTGCTCCAGACGGGGAGCCACAGTGGTGGGGTGGGGGCACGCGGGACACCCCCCGGCCCTGTCCAGGCAAGCCCCGTGATTCAGACTCCACCCGGACCCCTCTGAGTCTCAGAGCCAGCCTCTCTAGCTGCCTCGACTTCTCCTTCCTCTCCCTCCTTTCCCCCTGTTGTCCCTGATGGTTGAAAGTAAAGCTGTGTGCGGAGGAACACAGCAGAAGCCCCCGCCAGGGCGGGGAGAGCCTTTCCCGAGGGATGTCGATTCCAGGGGCCAGATCTCCCTCGGAACTGCCCCTGGGCACAGCCTTCATGCCTGCTTCTGTGAACGTGCTTTTCTGACACAGCTGCGCTCAGGCAAGAGACATGGGCGCCACCACCGGGACCTGCATGCTTGGTGTCACACCCCAAAACCTCTCAGCAGGCTCCCTGAGACCTTGCAGCCGACAACTTTGCCTTCATTGGTCCTGCATGTGGTACCCTCCCCCCGCCCCATCCTCTCCCTCCGCTACCACCACACATACACACACACACACACACACACACACTCACACTCACACACTCACACTCACACTTTCACACACACTCACACTCGCACACACACACACTCACTCACACTCACACTTTCACACACACAACATCGAGGGGACCGCAGGAATGCCAGGACCCCCGTCACCCCCATCCATCCTTGACGAGTGGCGCCTCCCTCCTTGCCAGCCCTGTGGAGACAGCAGGCCCCACGCGCCCCTTCTAGGTGACAAAACACGTTCTGCCCCTTGGAGCTCCGTTCCCGCAGCAGGAACAGACAGACTGTCAGCGCCACACTCTTCCGGGAGGTGGCAGAGCTATGAATAGACCACCTATAAGTAACCATGAAGCGACAAGCTTCTCCTCACGGAACATATGGAGTTAGGGAAGGAGCCGGGGCCAGGCCGGGCCCGGGGGTGGGGGTGGGGGTGGGGAAGGGGGGGCAGGGGCAGGGGTGTGGCTGGGGGGCCTTGGAGCAAAGACCCAAGGGCTGAGGGTCTGGGCACTGGTGCTGGGGAGGGGGGCTCTGGGAGAGGGGGCTCCTGATGGGAACAGAGAGGCAGCAGGAAGGCAGAGGGGACAGCAGGTGAGGGGGAGGAGCTGGAGAGGCAGCGGGCAGGGGCTGATCCAAGATGCAACTGGACATGAGCAGAGGAGGGGGCCAGCTTGCCCCAGGCCCGGCCGTGTGGAGAACACGTGACAGGAAGCTGCAGGGAGTAGTCTGGGGCCCACCAGGGAGCGGGTGGGCGGATGGGCTGGGGCATGGGCCAGGTTGAGGAATCCTGGGCGGGGTGTGAGGGCCGTGCCAGCGGGACCCCCAACCGGGGGTGTGTGAGTGATGGGACTAGGAAGGAGGCCCAGCAGCCCCTCACCCTCACTCGTGTCGACTCCCAGCTGCTCTTGGTCACCGGGGCTGGGGTGATCAGGGAAGCTCTCAGGGACAGGGGGGTAACGTGTGCTCACCGTGAAAGGGACCTTGGGGCGGGCACGGCTGTTGGGGTGGGTGTGCGGAAGCACTGGAGGCAGAGAGAGGGGCCAGCGAGGGCAAAGGGTAGGAGGCAGAGTCGCTGCAGGGCCCCGAGAGCAAGACCCGGGCACGGTGGCACGGTGAGGCAGAGCCTGTGATGGGGGCGGGGGGGCCCGGGGTCTGGGCAGCAGGCGCAGGAGCCACCGGACGGGCACCCTCCGGAACGAACCGGCAGGTTGCAGGCCGAGCATTTTTGGCGGACACCAGGCGCTCGATGTGGAGCGTTTTCAGATGGACACGCTCGGGCAGGAAGGAACAAGGCTTGGCTCCGGGCCGGGGAGAGTCATTCCCCTGGCCCCGCGTTGCGTAACCGCAGAGTCTGCTGCTCGCGAGGACTCTCCTCTGTGTGGCAGCCAGAGTGGCAAGCCTGGTGGCTCCGGGCTCTGGCACCGTGCGCAGCGGAACAAACAGCCCTCCCCTCCCGGATAATGGTCCCCATTGAGCTTTGTGTCCGCACCCAGCCAGGCCCGCGCGGCCTGGGTAAGTTTCCTCTCTTGGCTGCTTAGCAAAATATTTGCACTCCTCCTTTCTAGTAAGACGGTTCCTCGGAACTCAGGCAGGGAGAAGAGGACCCGCAGGACCCCGCCTCAGCTCTTTGGCCTCTCACCCAAGGCGGGGAACCGGGCCAGGGCCCATCCACGACTCTTTTGTAAAAGAAAAAGAAGCTTTCGTCTAGAAGAGGCTTGAAGGTTGACCAGCTCCCAGGTCGTGGCCGTGGAGAGTGTGCGGGCGTAGAACGGGGTCTTCCCTCTCACGGGGCCTTTTTCTTCAAGTATGATGGATAGCCTGGAGGTCAGCACGGTGACCCTCGATTCTCTCTCCTGCTGTGTCCCCAACCTCAGAACCACCTGGTCTCCACCCCAGCTGTGTCTCTCAGGGCCAAGTGGGAACCCCAAAGGGGCCACTCTTTACACACCACGGTGTCACACCATGGTGTCGTCCAGGGGGGCTGGGAGGATCTGGGGAGAGAGACTGTCTTTTAACCCCCTCTACCCCCCTGCCCCAGAGGCTGGCTTGGAGGTGCAGGACTGGAAGCGAGTGACTGACACCCCTCCCCCAGAAGAGACCTTGGACAACAAACCCCACGACTACCCCCACCCCAACACACATGGTTTTTGTCCCCTGGCGCAATGTCTGGGAAGACTGCCCTTAGAAGAGCAGTGCCAGGCTGCAGAGTTACACGGACAGAGAGTGTGTATTGCAAAATTCTACAAGAAGTCTCACAATGAGACGTTACTGGTGCCGGCTGGAGCAAATCGATGAACAGTGGGACGACAGAGCTACAGTGCTATGAAAATTCAAAAGGAAGGAAAGACGGAAGCCGTTGTATCCAAATTGTGACCCAGCATTCAGCTGGCTTAAAAATAAACAAACAAAAATGCAAAGCGAAAAGGAGACTTGTTGTCCCTGTGAGGGACAGTAGTAAAGTTCAGTGGTCAGGAGCTCAGGCCTGACCTACCTGGGCTCAGGCCCAGAGTCTAGAACCTCTGGACTGAGTTTGGAGGACCTTCCTGGCCACTGGCTTCCTCCTGTAAAATAGGGGCTGTAAAAGCACCAAGCCTCTGGGCTCATGGGCAGGTGCTTCGAACTGTGCCTGGTGCAGCCAGACACCAGGGAGAAGATGGCCTTGACCTAGGAAGACGCCTGTGAGGAGAGCCAAGTGCAGGGAAGTGTGGAGGAAGACTGTGTGATCACAGCAGTGCTCACACACACACACACACACACACACACACACACACACACACAGGAGACAAAGAAGAATGGCTGTTCTGAGAGAGTCCCCAAGACAGTAGTCATCCCAGGGGCTCTGGACGTTTCCTGGGCCCTCCTTGACACTCCTCTCCTAGCTTAGGACTTTGAGAATCATCTGTTGAGAGCTGGTGCAGCAGTACAGCAGGTAGGGCACTTGCCTTGCATGCAGCCAGCCTGGGTCCATCCCCGGCAACGCATGTGGCCCCCTGAGCTCACCAGGAGTGATCCCTGAGTGCAGAGCCGGGAGTAAGCCCTGAGCACACACTGGGTGTATCAAAAAAATAAAATAAAATTGTTGAGGCCAAAGAGATCGTACAGCCGGCAGGGTGCTTGCTTGGTACCTGCTGACCTGGGTTCGGTCCCTGGTATCCCATATGGCTCCCGGAGCCCTGCTGGGAGTGATGCCCGAGCACTGCGGGGTGTGGTCCACCAAACAAATAGAACTGTCTGCTGAGGAGACTAGATAGGGCAACCCAGGTTTGATTTGGGCACCGTGTGGTTCCTTGAGCATAGCCAGGTGTGGTCCTGGACGTCCCCAGCACTTCGGAGGTGGCCCAGCTACCCCCACCTGCAAGGCCCAAGCCCTCCCACGTCTTCAGGCCCTTGCAATGCCCCTGGGTGGCCAAGAATTGCCAGTGAGACTCCCAGATCTCTCGAGCACCACTGGGGAGCACCACCCGAAAACGTCTGTCATCCGCAGCATATGTGTGCGGGCTGTGTCCTTTCCACAGAGTGGGAGCAGGGCACCAGGCTGGCTTGGTTTCCCAGAAACCCTCCTCGCCTTCTCCGGAGCTCCTCTGTGCAGCCCCATGTCAGTCTGGGTTCTCTGAGCGCCTCCCAGAGCCGGTTGGGGTTGTATGAGTCATGTCGATGCTCTCGTGACCCAGTTGCAGATGAACTCTGCCTCAGTCACTCCCAGACGCATCCACGCACATCCCCAAAACACGTCACAGACTTTCAACGGAGGGAGAGGTGAGGGGTGGTGGGCTGAAAAGGTCCCACGTGGAGGCATCCCTGCCAAGAAAACCAGAGCCGTTTCTTCCACGTCAGTCAGAGCCCCTTGAGGTAGGCACTGAGTGTTACCTCCGCAAAAAGAAAAGGCGAGGTCCGAGGGAAACTCAATTTATTCATGGGTTAACATTTTAAATTTTGAAACCACGTTTCAGCTGAACAGCCACCAAGTCGGCAAGAATTTAACACACAACCCAAAAATCCTCCATCCTGCTTGAAAGGGACTTAAACAGAGAGAGCAGAAGCCCCCACCCACTCCCCCACAACCGCTGGCCCTTCTCTTCCTCGGAGAAGTGACAGTATGCTGAGTTTGCCCTTGACATCCCTGCTGGGCCTTGAACGGCCCAGAGCTCTTTTCTGAAGGTCAGCTCTGAGCAGGCCGAGTGCTGGGTACCAGGTGCGCCTGGGTGGAAGGGAGAGATGCGGTTCATCCTCCAAGTGTGTGGGGGAGGGGGACGCCAAGCTCTGACTGAACCCAGTCCTCTGCTGTGAAGCCCCAGTGACTTCAGCCCTCGTTCCCTTCATTGCTTCCCCATCCCTGGGGGCAGTGGCACGAGTGAGGCTGGGAAGTCCTGACCTCCGCTCTGTCACTAGCCTTGTGACTTGGGCAAGTCCCAGAGAAAGGCGTCAGTCACATGCAGGTTTGAAATTCTGCTCAGGGAACCAGAGCGATAGTGCAGCGGGCAGGGAGTTTGCCTGGCACATGGCTGACCCGGGTTCGGGCCCCGGCATCCCATGTGGTCCCCAGGAGTGATTCCTGAGTGCATCACCAGCGTGACTCAAAAAGCCAAAAAAAAAAAAAAGAAACTGTGCCAGGATCTGCCCCAGCTCAGGTCTATGAGTGTGCAGGGGTGGGCACAGGAAGGCGGGGAGAGGGCCACCTTCAGCAGAGCTTGCCTGGGCCCCTCTAAGACAGTGTCAGGGGGGTGAGATGAGGCGGGGCTTGGCTTTCCCCACCCACAGAAACCTGGAATCAGACGGGACCTTCATTTGCAATTGCACGAAGGTCAAACATGAGGTGATTTTTGGGAGAACAAGGTGAGATTCTTACTCTTAGTATAACCAAATTCAATGAAAACCTGGAGTCCAGAGTTAGTGCTTAGGACTATACTTTTTTTATATTTCAAAAAGACGTGTCCAGAGACCAGAGCAACAGTATAGCAGGGAGGGTGTTTGCCTTGTATGCAGCCAACCAGGGTTCAATCCCTGGCATCCCATATGGTCCCCCGAGCAATGCCAGAAGTAATTCCTGAGTGCGGAGCCAGGAGTAGCCTCTGGGCATTACCAGGTATGACCCAAATAAAAACTTTTTTTAATTAAAAAAAAGAGTATTAGGCGCTAGAGCGATAGTACAGCTGAGAGGGCATTTGCCTTGCACGCGGCCAACCCGGGTTTGGCCTTGGACAACAAACTCCACGACTTTGATTCCCAGCATCCCATATGGTCCCCCAAGCACCACCAGGAGTAATTCCTGAGCACAAAACCAGGAGAAACCCTTGTGCCTCACTGGGTGTGACCCAAAAAGGAAAAAAAGTATTAAAAAAAAAAAAGACACATTCAAGGCAATGAAAATCCAAATGCTACAAAAATGTGTGTGTTTCTGGCAGAACCCATGCCAGCCCTGTGTTTCCCACACAGTGCGAATGACCCTCGGCGGGAGAGGCCCACCTGGCATGGCCTGCAGGCGGGCGCCTGGCCCAGTGCTCACATCAGAGTGCAGAGGTGCAGGGGGGTGAGGGGAAGAACGGGCCTCTGTTCGAAACTGCTCCGAAGTGGTCCCCTCCAGGCCGTGGTGCCAGGAAGAGCTTTGCTTTCTCTGCGGAAGGTGGGTGTCCATCAGGCTGCTGAGAATATGGAACGGCCAGGGCTTGCTCTGCTCCAAGCTCCCCGGAAGTGGCCTTTGTCCTGGGTCCCAGGAGAGCCACCCAGGGCCTGTGTCTCCCTCACGCTCTTCCCCGTTCCTCTCTGGACCCCGCCCTCCCAGCTCCCTAGGGTTGGGCTGTCCTCATTCACTTGGGCGCCTGTTTTGTTTTGGGAAACCACCTCAGCTTCCCTGGAATACTACAAATCAAAACTGCAGCCAGCCAAGAAAAGGCACTGACGAATGAACAAATAAATCAGCTCGTGCACAAACTGCCTCCAATCAAAGCATTCTTGACTCTCCTCAGCCTGGTGGTGTTTCCTGCCGGGAGCTGCTTCCCAGCTAGAAGAATGCCTGGGGGGGGCGGGGGACTGGGTGGGGAGCAAAGCAGTTGGGGCGGCCCTGGCCTGTTCTGTAGCCCCCACTTAGGACCAGAGAAGCTCTAGAACACACAGCTCCTGACGAGCTTTGAGGCTACTGTCTGAAGTCAGACTCAGAACACACAGGTCCCTTTTCGATGCCAGGGTAGCTTACGGCTTGGCTTGGTTCCATCCTTGTCCCTCGCTGGAACCCTCCTTTTTCGGGGTGTAAGGAAGTAAGGGCAACTGAGGCTTGAGTCAGTTAGATATGATGGAAGCCCAGGAGTAAATGTTATTCAGAGTCAGTTAACTCCCATGTTACAAAAGCATAGCCTGAACTGTCTTCCTGTGTCTATACAAAAAGAACATTGCTAAATCATGCGAAGGACCTAAAAGACAGAGAAAAGCAATATAGGACTATCAGTGCCTGATGGAATTGGGTGTGCTTCAGGAGCACTGTTGTGGGAGTAACTCAATAAACCTAAGCTCCCTGCAGGAGGAACAAGGACAAACCAATTATCCAACATTGTATAGTCTCATTTATAAGTGTCCCAAATAGGACAATTCATAAAGACACAAAACAGATGAATTAATTATTACCAACAACCGGGGTTAGGGGAGCAGGCAATGCAGGGTGACTGTGAATGGAGATAGGGTCTCTTTTTGGAGTAATGAGAATGTTCTGGAATTAGATCATGATAGTGGTGGCATGACCTTAAGACTGTCTATAGTCAGGGCTGGAGTGATAGCATAACGGGTAGGACGTTTGCCTTGCACGCGGCCGACCCGGGTTCAAATCCCAGCATCCCATATGGTCCCCTGAGCACCGCCAGGAGTAATTCCTGAGTGCAGAGCCAGGAGTAACCCCTGTGCATCGCCAGGTGTGACCCAAAAACAACAACAACAAAAAGACTGTCTATAGAGAAGACCACTCGATTTTCACATTCAGGGGTGAATTTTATGGTGGGTGAGTTGTACTACACACGATCCCACATAGCAGATTCCAGACGTTATGTTTACAGAAAGATGCTTAAAATTTAGCAACTTCTGCACATTAGAGCAATCACTCTCTGGCTTCAAACTTACCGTGTCCCTTTTTTTGTATTGAAAAACATTGCAGTGCTTGCCATAAACCATCCACTGACCAGAACTTTCCATGAGCAGACAGAACACTATTTCTTTGCAGGCCCATAGCTGCTGCGAGGGCTTATGGGGAGGCAGGCCAGGGATCATGAAGGGATTCAGAGATGGCCCATGAAACGCTGAGTAGAGCAAGCACCTGCACCTCCACTTATGATCTTAGTGGCCTCCAGGTCAGCCCTAGGCACAGAGCAAGCCCTCAGGAAAGCATTAACCCTTGCCCCCAGCGAGGGGCACTCTTGGTAGCTGCGGCCAGAGGGCAGGGTTGTTTTACTACTTAGGAGAGAGAATGCACCAACCTTGCTATCCAGAGCTGTTGGGAAACTCTCTGGAGAGCTCTGGCGTGCATCAGGAGACCGTGGTCTCCCGAGGAGAGGATGGGGAGTCCCTAAGGCAAGCAAGCAGAGCTGTGCCTGGCCTGGCACCCAGGGAGGTGACTGTGTCCAGCTCTCCTGGCTGCCCTGCACTGCTCCCTGCCCAGGGCATCCCTCAGTCCCTCTTCCCCACAGCCTCCTGGCGCTGCATCCTGGGAGGGGGTGCTGAGTTAACCCTGCCAGACTGGTGGAGAACAGCGCCAGCTGGCTGGTCCATCTCTGAGGCAGAACAAGAAATGCCACTGGGTCTTCTGGGGTTCTGGCGCCAGAATTTCAGCTCTTTGGGCTCCACCTCTGCAAAGAAAAAAGAGTGAGGGCTGGGCCAATGGCACAGGGTTCAGGGCGGAGGGTGGGGTGGGCACTTGGAGGTAAACTCTGGGTCTTAGGGATTTTCTTCTTCTCATCATCAGCAGGGACCCTCCTGGGCCCTGAATTCCAAACATCTTTTTTTTGTTGGAGCTAAAGTAGGGGTGGGGCAGTGTGTGTACAGAAATGAGTCCCTCCCTAGGGAGTCAGAGCCATTGTATAGCAGGTAGGGCATTTGCCTTGCACACAATCAATCCAGGTTCAATCCTCAGCATCCCATATGGTCCCCGAGCCTGCCAGGACTGATCCCTGAGCACAGAGCCAGGAGTAGGCCCTGAGCACTGCTGGGTGTGGCCCCCAAGCAAAACAAAACAGAAATGAGTTGGTTCCTGGGGGCTTCTCAGAGTTCTCCCACCAGGGCTGGAGATAAGGGGCCTGGGCTATGGATCCAGCACAGCCACTTTCCCGGCTGCTGACCCTGAGTCAGGAATGACCAGTGAAAGTTGGCTGTGTACAGATGGGAAGAAGCAAACTGGGCAGCAGTGCGGAGAGGGTCTTGCCCCATGGTTCTGCTCACAAGCCCCTCAGACTGCCTTCTGGGAAGGGCCTTATCAGCTCATTTTGCAGATGGGGAGACAGACTTGCCATGGGTAGGGACTCAGACTGGGCTGAATGATGTTGCCTGCCTCCTGGGGCATGTCTGAGTGCCGAGCCTAGAGCCTGGGGAGGTCAGGGCTCACTCATGCCCACATCTCCTGTAGCTCACTCAGCCCTCCGTCCCTTTGCACAAGATGGGGCTCATCTTTCTGGAACCACCTTTGTCAGTCTGAAGCTTGTCTTTCCTTCCTATTCTTATATCCCTCGGGAATAAGCACATTAGTCTGGCCTGTTCCGTCCAGAGGAGCTTGGGGTCCCTCATCATCCCGTCACGTCAGCACTTGTGAGCTCTTCCCTCCCTCTTCCATTTGTTCACCCAGCACCAGGTCCCCTGTGCCCAGGCTGGGAGCACTGGGAGATGGGTGGCTCAGAGCCACTGTGATTGCAGCCCCTAGCTCTCCTGGGCCTCTGCCAGCGTGGAATTCCAAAATAGTCTCAATTTGCAGGTAGAGAGAGTATTTGGATGGTAAGAATATGTAAAGTGTGTGTTTGTGTCTGTGTGTCTGTGTGTGTTTCTCTGTGTGTTTGTGTCTGTGTCTGCCTGTCTGTATGTGTCTGTGCGTGTCTGTATATATGTGTGTCTATGTGTGTGTGTGTTTGTGTCTGTGTATCTGTGTGTGTCTGTGTGTCTGTGTGTGTGTCTGTGTGTCTGTGTGTGTGTCTGTGTGTGTGTCTGTCTCTGTGTCTACACCATGCTCAGAAGCTTCTTGCTTTGTTAGGACAGAGCACATGAGTGTGGGGGTGAGGGATCACAGGTTTCAGCGAGCTGAGAATTGTCCCCCTCTCAAACAGTAGAACACCCAAATGTTTCTAGAGCTCGGGGATAATAAAGGAAGAGACGGTAAAAATTCCCCACAAGAGGGACTGGAGCCATATAGCACAGCGGGTTGGGTATTTGCCTTACATGCAGCCAACCCGGGTTCAATTCCCAGCATCCCATATGGTCCCCCAAGCACCACCAGGGGTGATTCCTGAGTGCAGAGCCAGGAGTAACCCCTGTGCATCGCTGGGTGTGACCCAAAAAGCAAAAAAAAAAAAAAATCCCCACAAGAAACCATGGTCTGAATTCCAGAAGTACAGAATGAAGCCAGGCTCCCCATGGTGCTGAACTGGACTGCTGTTACACTGGCCTTCGGGGTCTTCTAGATGAAGCTACCCACGCCCCTTTAAGGACTTTGTTTAGTGGTCATACTGTGAGCGCAGCTACTGGGGGACTGAAATGGGACCTCTCCCACCTCAAGGCCACCTGATCTTTGCTTATTCTCACCAGTGTAGCCAGCTTTTGGCAGGTAAATTTTTTTACCACACCCAGGGCTTATTCCTAGATTTATGCTTAGGGCTTATTCCTGAAAGTGTCCAGGATTCCATATGCTATGCCAGGGATTGAACCAGAGTCAGCCGTATGCAAGGCAAGCACCTCAACACTGTCCATCCCACCATACTGTCTATCTGGCTGGCAGGCATTTTTTTAATCCAGTGCATTGATGTGTACAGCAGCCGCTGTGCCAGATGCTAAGGGCATGATGGCGCTTGAGAGAGAGCCTCTGGCCTGATGGAAATCCTGTAAGCACATCCCAGCAGGTAGGAGACAGATGAAGGTTTGGGACCAAATGCTAGAGGGCTGGGACTGATATCAGGGCTGGTGTCTTAGCAGAGCTCTCCAGAGAAACAAACCCAAGGCTATAAATGTGGAGGGTGGGTACTTTGTTTAAAGGCATGGGCTTGTGTGATTCTAGAAGCTTGGTAAGTCCCAGATCTGCAGGGTGGGCTGTCTAGCCAGTGCCTGATCTGGGGGATCAGCCCAGATCCGGGGGACCTGCCATCCATATTCAGAGGCTGCCTGCTGCCAGAATTCCTTCTGGCTGGGGTGGAGAGAGGGCAGTGCAGGTGGTCAGCAATTTTACAGTTAAGATCTTCCACTGATTGGGGGAGTTCCACACACATTATGCCTTGTCATCTATCTCAAGTACATTGATGTAAGCGTTCATGTTATCTTAGACACACCCACGCCAAAACACCTAGAATGGTGTTTGACCAAGTGTCTGAGGATGTGACCCAATCATATGGGCACATAAAATTAACCATCGTGGGGCAGGGGAGTGGGTGTGGAAGGCATGTCTAGGAGGGCTTGGATGTTGGGGGCAATGGGAACGTCACTCTGGGAAGGCCACACTTCCCTGTGGATGGAAGGAGGGAGAGATGAGGCTGGAGGGCAAAGCCAACTGAGAACTTTCTGAGCCACAGGAGGGGCCTGAGGAAGGAGGGTCAGTGGGGGGCAGGTCTGTCACCCCCAGATGCTGAGAGAGGGCAAAGTGGCAAGTCAGGTGCCCAGACAGTGACTGGCTGACCCCGAGGGCACTCAAGTTTCGAAGTATCACCCGTGGGGCCCTCCAGGCAGCCCAGCTGCCCTCTGCGGAACAGACAGGCACTGCTGCTTTGGGGGTGGTCGGAGTTGGGAATGTCGGGTACTCACTACCAGGGCTGACACTGGGAGGCTCTGTGATACACCCCTCAGTGGGGAGCAGCCGGGAAAGGGCAATAACTTCGGCAGTGGGCCACAGCTCTTAGTTCCCAACCCTCCTGGGCCCTCGCAACCATCCCCGTGTTTCCCTGGGAGTTGTGAGATCAGAGACTTCAACATTTCTGTCACCACACAGAAGCCAAAAGGTTAATGAGTCTTAGGAAGAGAGGAAACCTGTGGGATTGCACCGACAGAGAAATTGAGGCAGAAGCCCCGCCACCATCACCCAGAGGCCAAGAGATCTTTATCCTAAGAAAGTCAAGCATGGTTCAAGGCCAGAGTCAGCGAAACAGAGAACAGGAGTCAACTGCGGGATTAGAGTCCCTTCAGGATCTCTTTAGAGGAGCAAGTACAGGTCATCCCTCTCGCTTTCTGCCAGCTGCTGGCCAAGTCCCAACAAGGCACTCCAAGGGAAGAATGAGCCAGGCTCTCTGAGAAGCCAAGCCTGGAGGGGGCTGGAGGCCATCCCTGCTGACTCCGGAGGCGGGGAGGTGGAGGGAGGAAGCAGGGAAGGGAGGCATTCCTGCCCCCCAGAAGCAGCCTGCCATGCTCCCTGCAAATAAGTCTATTCTCACAACACTCACCCACTTCACAGATCATGATTCCAACACCACACCCAAGGGCGGACCTGTCCCAACAGCTGACCAAAGGCCTCCCAGGAAGCGCCAAGGAGCCCCGCCCAGTTCATTGCTTCCTCAGCCTCCTCTTCATCTTCTGTAGTGAGAGACTTTGTAGCAGGGCTCATGGCCACCCCTCAAAGGAGATGTTTCCCGTCGTTGTGGCCTAGAGAAGTGACTGAGAGCAGTGGCCCTGTGGCCGGAGAGAACTGAACTGACATGTCCAGGTCCCAGCTTTCTCCAACCTGTGACAGTGGGAGACACACCCCCAAAGCTGGAAATGACAGAAGAGCAAGATTGAAGATCTCCACAGTGGGGACCACCACCCACATCAGCCCATGCCAGGGACACATCCATGGACACACAGACAGAGAGCAACCTCAACCTGGTCTCAGCCACTCTTCCAGGTGCATCCCTGTCCCAGGAACTGATACAGACGCTAATGTCACAGCATAGTCCTCATTCACCAGGATGTCTGGACAGCCAGAGTCACCCGACATTATAAGAAAAACGGTAGCAGAAAGGCACAGAAAAGTGGGGAGAGTAAGCCGAAAGAATTGCTTGAACAGAAAGATATGAAAATCTTAAAATAAATTGTCATTAATCTCTTCAGCACTAGTTGGGGGGTTATTCATATAATAGACAGTAGCCCATTGCTCTGAAGATGGAGAAAAGGAAATAATTATTGCAAAATTGTAAAGGATTCCTGGAGAAAAAATGTCAGTGGATGAACCTTGAAGGACACGGTATGTTTGAAGACCAGATTAATGATATAAAAACGTAATTTTTTCTTTTTTGCTTTGTGGGTCACGCCTGGCAATGCACAGGGGTTACTCCTGGCTCTGCACTCAGGAATTACCCTCGGTGATGCTCAGGGGACCATATGGGACGCTGGGATTCAAACCCGGGTTGGCCACGTGCAAGGCAAACACCCTACCCACTGTGCTATCGCTCCAGCCCCCCAAAACTGAATTTTTTTAAATTTCAAAAATGTAGAAAAATGTTGATAGCTGGGGAGATAGCTCAAAGGATTAGTGCACATGTTTTGCATGTGGGAGGCCCAGGTTTGATCCCTGGCACTATATCATCTTTTGAGTACTGCAGGGAGCAATTCCCAAGCGCCCAGCTATGAGCAGCCGCTAACTAATGACATTTAGATCCATCTTGTTGAAATGTCAAAACATCAAAGATTTATAAAGATATAAAAAATAATCTTCCAGAGCATCAGCAGAATTCTCATCAGCAACACAGGATGCCCAAGGACAGTGAAGCAATGCTTTGAAGAATGGGGATGTATTGATTTTGAGTCAAGAATTCTATCCCCTCAAACTTTGAGGCAGAAAAAAAAAGTTTTTATATAAGAGCTCAGAAAGTTTGTTGCTCAGCTCTCTATATTTTCTACGGGAGACAATTCCTGGAGTTATTTCTATTGATCAAAAAATAAATCCCAAAAGATGGCATGAGATCCCTGAAGAAGTGAAGAAAGTCCTAACACTTTGTAAGAAAATCAGTTGATTCTGGACTGGTCAATTCTTTCCTCTTAAATTCCTTACCGACACCCCACGCAGGGATTTCCCTTGGATCCACACCACTGAATGATTCCCCGGGGAGTGAGAACTTTACAATCACAATATCTATTAACTTCAATTTTTCAAACTTGCCTATGGACCAAATTATCATAGCAAAAAGGATGTTAATGGAACTTGATGATGTAAAAGTAACACTATGTAACACAAAGGAGATTGGAGAGAGAATGTACCCACGCTTCTTAGCAGTACTGAGCAGGAAGTGAATTAGGAACTGGTTAACACTGACAGACTTGGGATAACAACTTAGGTCTATATTTGAAGAAGTCCAAGGCAGATACCAGCACAACCAAAAAAAAAAATCTATCAAAAATTGTGAGGTGGAGTGGAAGGAGGTTGGGGGAAAAGTGTAAACTGGGAATGCAGAGTCAGGACCATGTCCACGTGAGGATGGTTTCTGATCCAGAAGCCCTTGGAGTTTGGGAAAATAAGCAATTTGAGATACAACAGACTCTGCAACCACCAAATCCCAAGTCTTCCCAGTCCTTGCTGTCATGCCAGTGTACCATCTTTGTGCCTCCCCATAGAAGATGTCAGGACAGTGGGGACACTCATTCATTCACTCAATAAACCATCTTGGGGTGCTCCGACAAATCAACAAACCTGAATCCTGGTTTCATTCCTGTTGTCAGCGTCATCTCCTGCTACAGTTCTTTGCAAACCTAAGAATTTTCACTGTATCTAGATTTATATCTGTCTACCACCTATCCCTCCCTGCCTCCCCATGTAATAGATAAGAATCCAGATCAAGATGTAGGTCAAGATCCCATTTCTATCCTATGACAAAGCTTTGGTATAACCCTTCCTAGGTCAGTATCCACCTGCCCTCCCTGAATGACCCCCAATTTCCATTGCTAATAGCATAAAATTAGTTTTGCCTGTTTTCATTGTAATTAAATAGAACCACATAGTATAGAGGCTGTTTGAATTCCTTTGTTTATCCTTATATCTGTCTGTGTGTCTGTGCGATACACCCATATTTTTGTCTGCAGTAGTACCTGTTCTTTTCTATTAGCATTGTAACAGTTCTTGAATAAATATACCTCCAGTTATTCATTGTTTGTTGTTAGCCTTTGGGTTGCTTCCAGTTCTTTGCTGTTATGAATAAAGTTACTATGAGTGTTCTTGTTGGTTTGGCAGACAGACAGACACATATCTGTAGGGTGGAATTTGGGGGTCATGGGAGAGGTGTGGTTTTTACTTTGAAGATTTTGCCAATCAGTTGTGCAAAGGTTCTATCTATTCACTTTCTCACCAGTAATGTACCAGAAGAGGAGGCGTTCTAGTTGCTGCACCTCTTTGGTAATACTTGCAATCATTGTGTTGTGTGTTAATCTTTCTGGTGAATGTGCTGTGGATTTAATGTAGCACTGTAGCACTGTCATCCCGTTGTTCATCGATTTGCCCGAGCAGGCACCAGGAATGTCTCCATTGTGAGACTTGTTATTACTGTTTTTGGCATATCGAATATGCCATGGGTAGCTTGCCAGGCTCTGCTGTGCAGGCGGGATACTCTTGGTAGCTTGCCGGGCTCTCCAAGAGGAATGGAGGAATCAAACCTCGGTTTGCAAGGCAAACACCCTACCTGCTGTGCTATCTTTCCAGTCCAGATTTAATGTATAATTCCCAAATTAGTTAAAGTGTTTAAGTACTTTTCCATGTGCCTATTGACTATTCAAATAACCTCTTTCTTGAAGTTTCTATTCAAAACTTTTTATATATATTGATTAAAATATACAGAAAAGCTACTGTCTTAATCATTCTATCTTTAGGGGAGGGCTGGGAGCCACCCCTGGCAATGTTCAGGGGTTACTCCCAGCTCTGTGCTTCTGGGCAGTGCTTGCACCTACAGAGTGTGCATGAACTCAGCCCACTGAGCTATCTCTGTGGCCCCCATCCTAATCTTTCTAAAATTCATTAGTGTAAAGTATTTTCACGTTGTTGTGCAATGTGAACAAATCACTCCATCTTGCTAAACTGAAACTCTGTCCTCCTATTAAATACCACCTCTCCACTCCTCACCCAAGCCCCATTTTTTTCTGTCTCTATACTCCTCTAGGCACCTCATAAAATCCAAATTGTACACATTGTCTTTGGGAGTTGCTTATTTCATTTAGTGCTTAAGCTTCCTCCACGTTCCAGAATATGTCATAATCTCTTTCCTTTATAAGGAAGGGGACTATTCCATTGCATGTAGACACGCTTTGTTCATTCATCCATCAGTGGGCACTTGGATGGCGTCTGGCTTTTAATTTTATAGCTCTGTGCTTGTGGATATGCAATACCTGTTTAGGCTCTGCTGATCCTCCTTTGAAGTATATGTCCAGAAGTGGAAACGCTCTACTGTATGGTAATTCTGCTTTGTTTTTCAGAAATTGCCATCTTGTTACCATTTTGCATTTACACCAACAGTTGATTCACTAATTTCTGCACACAGGTTCCAGTTTTTTTTTTTCATCCTCATCAACTTGTTCTTTTCTGGGGTTTTAGTTTGTTTGGGGGTAGCCATCCTAATGCACAGGAGGTGGCCTCCCCAGTCCTGTGCTGTGTTTTCCTAATGATGAGGGATGTTGTTATCTTTTCACGTGCCCTGGAGAAGCAACTATTCAAGGCCTTGCTCCTCTTGTAATCTGGTCATTTGGTTTTTGTTCTTTGAGTCTAGGAATTATCTCTATATTTTGGATATTAATCTCTTGTCACATGTGTGATTTACAAATATCTCTCCCATTCATCAGTTCCCTCTTCATTGTGTTGATTGCATCTTTTTTTAATTCTTTTATTGATTCACAGTGTGGAAAGTTACAAAGCTTTCAGGTTAAAGTCTCAGTTATGATTGCATCTTTTGATAGACAAGAGTTTCAAATTTGGGGGAAGTCCAGATTATCAGTTTTTACTGATTGTGTTTTTTTTCTTTTTGGGTCACACCCTGCAATGCACAGGGGTTACTCCTGGCTCTGCACTCAGGAATCACCCCTGGCAGTGTTCAGAGGATCATATGGGATGCTGGGAATCGAACCCGCGTCAGCCATGTGCAAGGCAAACGCCCTACCTGCTGTACTATTGCTCCAGCCCCACTGATTGTGTTTTTAGTGCCATCTTGAATAAGAAAATTCATTACTAGATCCAATAATAAGGATATTTATCAGACGTTCTTCTGTGAATTTCATTGTATCCATTCTCACACTTAGGTTTTGACCCTTTCTGTGTTAACACTGGCTGTTTTTAATTGGACTGTCTGCTTTTAAAAACACATTTTAAGGAGTTTTTTTTTTAATTCTCCACAAGTCCTTTGTTAGATATGTTGCAAATGTATTCTCCCAATCTGTGGAGATTTTATTATCAGTATCTTGTGATGAACAGAAGTTTTTCATTTTAATGAGGCCTAATTTATCAATCCTTTGTGGTTATGTGATTACACTTTTTTTTTTTTTTTATTATAGTTTATTTTTAATTAGTGAGTCAACGTGAGGGTACAGTTACAGATTTATACATTTTTGTGCTCATGTTTCTCCCTTACAAAGTTTGATAACCCATCCCTTCACCAGTGCCCATTCTCCACCACCAGTAAACCCAACATCCCACCCCCCCTTCCCAGTCCCGTCTCCCCCCACCCCACACTGCCACTATGGCAGGGTATTCCCTTTTGTTCTTTCTCTCTGATTAGGTGTTGTGGTTTGCAATAAAGGTGTTGAGTGGCCATTGCGTTCAGTCTCTAGTCTATATTTGGCCCGCATCATCTTTCCCCCACATGACCAACAACCACATTTTACTTGCTGTTCCCTTCTCTGAGTTGCCCAGGATGAGAGAACAGCCTCCAAGCCATGGTGACAACCTCCTGGTACTTATTTCTACTATTCTTGGGTGTTCGTCTTATAGTCTATTATTCTATATTCCACAGATGAGTGCAATCTTTCTATGTCTGTCTCTCTCTTTCTGACTCATTTCACTTAGCATGATACTTTCCATGTAGATCCACTTATATGCAAACGTCATGACCTCATTTTTTCTAACAGCTGCATAGTATTCCATTGTATATATGTACCAGAGTTTCTTCAACCAGTCATCTGTTCTAGGGCACTCGGGTTTTTTCCAGATTCTGGCTATTGTAAACAGTGCTGCGATGAACATATAAGTGCAGATGTCACTTCGACTATACTTTTTGGCTTTTCTGGGATATATTCCCAGCAGCGGTATTGCTGGGTCAAATGGGAGCTCAACCTCAAGTTTTTTGAGAATTGTCCATACTGTTTTCCAAAAGGGCTGAACTAGCCGGCATTCCCACCAGCAGTGTAGAAGGGTCCCTTTCTCCCCACATCCTCTCCAACAGCGGTTGCTTTTGTTCTTTTGGATGTGGTGATTACACTTTTTGTAAACTATGTTTGCTAGCTCTAAGTTCTTGTGTGTTCTTTTTTAAAAAGTTTAATCGTGAGATACAGTTACAAAGTTATTCCTGATTGAAATTCAGTCATACAATGTTCCAACACCTTCCCTTCACCAGTGCACACTTCTTGCCACCCATGTTCCCAGTTTCCCTGGCGCCCCCCACCACCCCCGGAGCCTGTCTCTATGACAGACACCTTTCTTCTCTCTCTCTCTCCCCCACCTTCTCTGTCTCTCTCTACCTCTCTCTCTCTTTCCCTCTCCCTCTCTCCCTCTCTCTCCTTTTCTCCCCTTCCCCCCTCTCTCTTTTCCCTTTTATTCCCTCTAGGCACTGTGTTTTGCAATACTGTTACTGAAAGGATATCATATGTATCACTTTAACCTCCTTTCAGCACTCGGCCTCTGTCCAGAGTGATCATTTCCAACTGCCATTGTCACGGCCAGACCCTTCTCCTACTGCAATCCCACTCCCCTTTTTGGCAAGCTTCCTACCCTTGACAAGCTTCCTCCTGGCCCTTGTTTCTATTCTCTTTAGGCATTGTTCACATACTATGGGGTTTATTTTTTTATACCTGCGAATGAGCGCGATCATTCTGCTTGTTCCAGTTCCTCTGACTCATTTCACTCAGCACAATACTCTCCATGTCCATCCATGTATAAGCAGATTTCATGATTTCGTTTTTCCTAACAGCTGTGTAGTGTTCCATTGCATAGATGTACCATAGTTTCTTTATCCACTCATCTATTCTTGGGCACTTGGGTAGTTTCCAGATTCAGGCTATTGTGAACAGTGCTGCAAGAACACCGGAGTGCAAATGGCTTTTCTGCATTGTGTTTGTGGATCCTTAGGGTCTATTCCCAAATGCAGTATTGTTGGGTCATATGGAAGCTCAATTTTTAGGTTTTTGTTGTGTGTTCTTTCATGAGCTTTATTGTTTCATCTCTGGTATTCAAACCAACCGATCCCTCTACATTAATTGCATATATGGAATGAGATAGGGGTCAAGTTTCCCTTTTTCCCCCCTATGAATATCCCATTGCTCTAGTATGACATTTATTGAAAAGGCCACTATTTCTCCTGATAATTGTCACGTTGGTTGCAAACTGTATTTGTGAGTTTGTTTTCTTACCCTGTTGTTTCTATTGATAATCTCTGGTTTCTCCTTGTGTTGATATCACACTCCCTTGATGATCGTGACTATACAGTAAGGTCTGTAATTTATGTCATTTTCCACCTGACTGGTCCTGACATTGATTGAGAAGAACTGTGTAATGCTTGCGGGCCAAGTGAATGAATGAAGAGATGAGTTGCAGAGTGATCATTAAAAACGGCTTATCATTACAAGCACTTTTAGCTCCATCCTGCCACATGGCCAGGAACAGTGGAAATCCCAGGGAGCTCTGCTTCTACTGTTGTCAACTTTTAAAAACACACTGTATACATCACCTGATGTCCTTGGCCACATGACCCTCTGTGTGTGTGTGTGTGTGTGTGTGTGTGTGTGTGTGTGTGTGTGTTCTGCTATCTTCTCTGCATTGCCCTTCATAGTAGACCAAAGAGCCTTCACTATTGAGGACGCTCAGATGGTGGCTTGTTTTGGCAGGCAGCGGCGTCATGTGTATGGAAGCCTGTGGGTCGGTGGGAGAGAGACTGAGGCAGCAGCACCAGAGTGCAGCTCTCTCTCAGATACATTGGGAGACTGGCAGAATACAAGTGGCCAGAGATAAAGCCGGACGCCGCTGCCCACCTCTCCGTTCAGGCTTTGTCTTCCTTCAGCTGTTTTAGCCACAAGCACTTCCTAGACCATTTCAGATAAGCATCAGGTTCAGAGGCACACAAGGTTCTCAGTTCAGAAGCCGCTTTGAATCCTTACTGGCAAATATAAACAAGAAAGACATTGAGGAGCTGGTAGGGGTCCAGGTCACTGGATTTGCAGTCACAGAGAGCTCAGTGGTTCGTTAACTGCAACCGTCGGGGTTTCACCAGGCTCTCGTTCAGCAGACGCCGGCACCCCTGTTCTCAAAGGGAATAGGACTCAAACACCATCTCTTGGGGGCAGAGTGAACAAGAGCACATCACGGGGCCCGCCCACACGAGGACAGGAAGAAGCCAGGACTGGTGCGATCCACATGAGACTGGCCTGGCTCTCGCTTCGTCTCTGTCTGTCACGCAGCTCAGGTGTGGCCTAGGTTCAGGACCCGGCCTGCCCTGCCCAGCGCTGTGATTTGGGGCCTTGTTTTTAACTCTGTAAAATGAGACAGTAACTGCCCTGCCTGAGAGAGTTCTGGTGTAGATGCCAAGGACAGTGGCCATATAGAAGCACCCACGTGTTCAGTCTGGACACTGGACATGGATTTGGACCCTCCTCCCTGCAGCCTCTCTACCCGCCACAGTCAGGGCTTGTGTCTGGATATCTGCGGGCATGGTGGATCAGAACTCAGACTGCATCAGCATTTGCTCTTGACCGTAAACCATTTTTCTGCTCTCCTCAGGGCTATTGCCAGAGACCTTATGCCTCCCTGGTAATGTCATTTCTTGGGCCCTCTGACAGGAAGATAAACTCTGGTCAGGTAGAACTCACCCAACTTGCCTTGGGGTTCTCTTTGCTAGGAACAGAATTTGCTTTGTCACCAGTGTGAAGAAATGCCAAGCTAAGCATGGAGCTTGACTTCAGGAGAGAGGTGAGGAAGGGAAGGTAGAGATTCAGAGAGCACAGTCATCCAAGGAAAATTAACTGGGACCTTCCAGGCAGTGTCTAATCCCCTTTCACTATTTGTGTATGAGGGTCACTGTCACTGTCATTGTCATCCCATTGCTCATCGATTTGCTCCAGCGGGCACCAGTAATGTCTCCATTGTGAGATTTGTTGTTCCTGTGTTTGGCATATTGGATATGCCACGGGTAGATTGCCAGGCTCTGCCATGTGGGTGAGATACTCTCGGTAGCTTGCCAGGCTCTCCGAGAGGGGCGGAGGAATCGAACCCGGGTTGGCTGCGTGCAAGGCAAACGCCCTGCCTGCTGTGCTATCGCTCCAGCCAGTAGTTTATGAGAGTAGGGAGTATTAATCAATAAAGTCAGCCCAAGGTACAGAAGAACAAGCAGAGTGCTTTACTTGTGGGGAGGACACTTTGGCACAAGTGCACATCTCTGCAGTTTACCTGGAGTCTTTCTGAATCAGCTGGCGCCGTCCCAGGCTGGGTCTGCTGGGCCCTGCCAGCTTGAGAATCTGTGCACCCCTCTTCTCCCTTAGTTGGGTGACTCAATAATGTGTGAGCATCGGTGGGAATGCCGACTGGTTCAGCCCTTCTGGAAAACAATTTGGACGACTCTCAAAAAATTAGATATTGAATTCCCATTTGACCCAGCAATACCACTGCTGGGAATATATCCCAGAGAGGCAAAAAAGTACAATCGAAACAACATCTGCACATGTATGTTCATCGCAGCACTGTTTACAATAGCCAGAATCTGGAAAAAACCCGAATGCCCCAGAACGGATGACTGGTTGAGGAAACTTTGGTACATCTATACAATGGAATACTATGCAGCTGTTAGAAAAAAGGAGGTCAAGAATTTTGTAGTTAAGTGGATGGGCATGAAAAGTTTCATGCTGAGTGAAATGAGTCAGAAAGAGAGAGACAGACACAGAAAGATTGCACTCATCTATGGTATATAGAATAACAGAGTGGGAGACTAACACCCAAGAACTGTAGAAATAAGTACCAGGAGGTTGACTCCATGGCTTCGAGGCTGGCCTCACGTTCCGGGGAAAGGTCAACTCAGAGAAGCGATCACCAACTACATTGTAGTCGAAGGCCATGTGGGGGAAGGGAGTTGCGGGCTGAATGAGGGCTAGAGACTGAGCACAGCGGCCACTCAACACCTTTATTGCAAACCACAACAGCTAATTAGAGAGAGAAAACAGAAGGGAATGCCTTGCCACAGTGGCAGGGTGGGGTGGGGGGGAGATGGGATTGGGGAGGGTGGGAGGGACACTGGGTTTACGGGTGGTGGAGAATGGGCACTGGTGAAGGGATGGGTTCCCAAACTTTGTATGAGGGAAGTATAAGCACAAAAGTGTATAAATCTGTAACTGTACCCTCACGGTGATTCTCTAATTAAAAATAAATAAATAAATAAATAAATAAATATATCAAAAAAAAAAATAATGTGTGAGCATCTTCAGAAACCCTGCTCGGACCTGTGCCTCCTTCTGAGAGCAGCACCTGCGTACCAGGCATGTTGCATGCTTGAGAGCCATAGTCTGTCCTTCAGACAAGCTGAAGTAGCACCCAGGACTGGAGCTCAGGCCCAGGCTCTCTCCGCTGACCCCGGCAGGCCCGCCAAAGGAAGCCCGTTCCCCCAGCATCGACAGCTGCTCATTCTTGGACGCTTCCTCTAGGCCAAGTCCCCTGCTAAGCACTTTATGTGAATTGATTTCATTTCAGCTGCATGCGGGGCTTTTATCATCCCCATTTGCTGGGAAGGGAGAACAAGGCTTAGAGACGTTCCAAGAATTTCCAGTTAGGAGCTGGAAGAGATGGGATTCAGGCACGAGCTGTCGGAGCTGCCATGCTGCCGTTGGACTCGCTAAGCTGTGTGGCTGCCCCCGGGTCCCAGTGGCACCTCCCAAACAGTGCCCATCTGGACCTGTAGATCTAAGAACTATCTGTGACTCTGCCTTTCCCTGTGTCCCAGCTATACCCAGCCTGGGCCCTGGCGAGGTCTCCTTCGCCCACCCCTGCCCCAGCCCCCAGCCTCAGTACTGAACCTGAATGATTTAGTATTTGTTCAAACCCTCCCAAAGGGACTGAGAGCTTGAAGAACTGTGGGCTAACAGAGGAGAGAAGGTAGCTCACACCACACCTTCATCCAACCTTCTCATCTCCCAACACTGAGGGTCATTCTCCAGTCCATGGGGTCTGAGTTGGCTCATCGATTCTTCTGCCTCCATGTCCCTTCCTGAGAAAAGGAGGAGGAGTGGGGGGAGCACTTCTCTCTCTGACCACAGTCTGCAAGGTGCACACTGCAGGCTGGCCAAGTGAAAGCACTCCAAGAAAGGGTGGACAATCCATTCTTGCTGGGTAGCCAGACCCCACTGATGCTTGGGGGCTTCTGTTCTCTCAAAGAAAGTGGAACCACTTACAGGAGCTATTTCCAGGCTTAGCCATGTTTTTTGTTCCCAGCCATGGCCCTGCCCTGAGCCTCGGCCACTCTCTTGGTCCAAACTTCCTTCTGTGGCTCTCTAATCCCTACACCCACATCTTCTTATCTAACCTGCCTTGCCACCATCTGAGCCCAGCCACCTTGACCTACTTTACAGGGTGAAAAATCCTGCCCATCATGTGTGTGTGTCTGCACATGCATGTGTGTCTGTCCGTGTATGTGTGTGTGTGTGTGTGTGTATGTGTCCCTGGGCACCAATATGTGCCCAATTATGTGTATGTGTGCATGTTTAGCATACAATATCATGCACAAGTATCGTTAGAAGGAGCACTGGTTTTGACCTTATGGCATGAGTCACTATACCTGTTGGCAGTATCACGTGAACAAACTCTTTTCAAGTAATTCATTGCTTCCCACAAGGAACTAGCATATTTCTTCCTCTTTGACAATAAGGAGTCTATCTATAATAGACCTCATCTCCCTTTTCTCTTGGCTTCCAGGAAGCTCAGAAATAAAGTATACTTGAACTAGATAAACTCTGTAAACCCTTAGGATTGGTATACTATCTTTTCTTTCCCATAACTAATCCTGAACTCCTCCTGCCTTGTTACATTTTCCTTTGTTCAGACTTGCTATTCTTATGGTATCATATATTTGTAATTTATTTTTCTGAATACAATTGTGGTAGAGTTACCTTAAAATTGTTCTGGAGGGCCAGAAAGCTAGAAAACTGGATAGGGCATTTGCCTTGCATACAGCTGACCCAGGTTCAATCCCGGCATCCCATTCAATCTCTGTGCACCACGAGAAGTAATTTCTGAGTGTAGAGTCAGGAGTAACCCCTGAGCACTGCCAGGTGTGGCCGAAAACCAAACAAACAAAAATGTTGTGCAATGAGCTGGAGAAACAGCATGGAGACTAAAGCACTTGCCTTACACACTGCTGACCCTGCCTGGTTAAAACCCCTGGCATCATATATGGTCCTCCGCACCGCCAGGAGTGACCCCTGGACACCCAGATCTTTTCTTGAGTCCAGGTGAGTCACTGATGATCCAAATTCTTCCCAAAAGTCTTTGTGGAACCAAGATGGAAAGGAAAGACACAGGAACAAGTTTATATAATTTTTAGCTAGTACTTCAAAACCCCTCCCTTTCCATAACGTTTTGAGGTTTCTGACGTTTGAGAGACAAATTAATGTCAAAGTGTCAGTCAGTCATTCACACTCACTCGATTTCTGGGCACCCAAACACTCCACATCTCCATCAGCAAGCCCTGGTTAAGAACAGCACCAGGCAGGAAGGGACTGTGGGGTCAGGATACCGGACAGTGGCAGAGACACGAGGTCCTTCCCCAGACACCGAGGTGGGGCAGGTGGACCGCCTTGAGTTCCCTGTGCTCCAGCACTGGCCCGATTCCCAGGGGTGCAGGACCCGTGCTTGCCACTGGCCCTCTGGAGCTGCCCCTCCCAGCTCTGCTCACCGGGACAAAGGGCTGACCTCTGGCTTTGCTGCTGGGGTGGCGGGCCCAAGAGACCCACACTCAGGCAGCCTCGGCTCCAAGAGTGCTGGCCCAGGGGTGCCACTCAGAGTTGGCAAAGACCCTGGTGATGAGCTTTGTGCAGGACCTCTCTAGGGGCACTGACCAGGCCAGGACAGACTGTGGGGCTCAGAGGAAATCTCCAGAACGATCCCTCCCAGATGGCGACAGTGGGGTTGGCCCAGTCAGGGGGATTAGGACGAGGGGGCCAGAGAGATTGGGGGCTGCCACACCCGAGGCCAAGCATTTAACTCCTCCAGGTGTCACGGGCTCCAGAAATGCATTAGCACCAGGGCAAAGGCCATGAGAGGTGCCCCTCATGGACTCCCTCAGCATATGAGAGAGACGCACCTGGGACCAAGAATGATCTACCTGTTGGACAGCTCGTCCCAGGAGGTCTGCTGCTGCCCCATCTTGTGCCAGCTGCCCCCTTGCCAACCTCCCTCCCAGCTCCACCCACACCCAGTATGGTGTTGGACCCTCTCAGCCATGGGGCAGTGGAACAGAAATTGGTACCCATGTTAGCACCGAGACAAAGGGGCTGAGGGAGCTGATTCCTGCTTGGTGCCTCCTGTCCCCCAGTGCCCTGCTGTCTGTCCTGACTAACCCCTATGCCTATGACCATACTTCCCTACTGCTGACATTGGAGTCACTGGGGCGTGGTGGGGGTGGGGGGGAGGGAAGAGGAGGGAGGGGCAGCCTTAGGTGTGAGCTGTGCACTGCAGCTCTGGCTGAGCGCCTTGCTTGCCCTGGCAGGACCGCAGAGGTTGCAGACAAGTTGCACTAACTTTATCTTCTCGTGTCTGTGTGCGTGCGTGTGTGTGTTTCTGCCGTAGAAGAGCGTGACTCCCCTCCACGGCCACCCATCTGCACCCCGGAACAAGAGGGGCCAAGAGGACTGGACCCCCCCTCAGCCTCCATTGCGGCGGCCCCCGTGCCAGGACCAGGGATGAGCGGGCTATGCAAGAGGACTTCTCCGGCTTCCGAAAGTTCCCGTCACACCCTGGGGACGCATGGGGGGCCCCTTGCCGCTGCCCACTGAGACTGTAGGATGGCCACCCTGACCTCCTTTGTGATGTTTCCACGCCAGCCACTCGGGTGGGAAGTGCTAAAGTGGTTTCTGCGTGCAGAGTCGCCAGCCATGCCGCGGCAGCCTGAGCGCAGCGGGCCCTGAGCACCTGCTGAGCATCCCCTGGCTGCCCCCTGACACTTGCAAAAGAGAAAAAGAAAGAAAGAAAAAACAAAAGACAGCTCCCCAGGCCCTCCTGGGCTCAGCTCCCGCAGCTCTTCCCCCATGTGGCCGAGGCCGGGCTGGGGACCGGTGGGTCGCTCGTGAGTGCAGCCTGCCCCACCCCGGTCTGAACAGCACCCGGCGCCTGTGCGGGGGCCATGGATCCGGAACACGGCGTCAAGGGCACCAAGAAGGCTGAGGGGAGTCCCCGGAAGCGGCTGACCAAAGGAGAGGCCATTCAGACCAGTGTTGCACCCAGCGTCCCGTACCCTAGCAGCGTGACAGCCGCTGCCCCCCAGGAAAGCCCCCTCCAAGAGCTCCTAGTCCCGCAGCCCTTCCCGGGGCCCTCACTGATCCTCCGGGAAGGCCCTCAGGAGAAGACGGGCCAACCACAGAAGCCCCCCAAGAGGCCGTCCATCGAAGCCTCCGTCCACCTCCCTCAGCTGCCGCAGCCTCTGACACCAGCATTCAGGGCGCCCGGCCAGCCCGAGCATCTCCTGGAAGGATCCACGTGGCAGCTGGTCGACCCCCTGAGACCCGGCCCTTCTAGCTCCTTCATCACCCCAGGGCTCCATCCTCAGGGCCAGCTCCTTCCTGCCCACGCGTCCATCCTCCCCCCTGAGGACATGCCGGGCATCCCCAAAGTCTACGTGCCCCGTGCCTCCCAGGTGCCCCCGAAACCCACGGAGGAGGTGCACAAGAAGGAGAGGAAGCCCCAGAAGCCAGGCAAGTACATCTGCCAGTACTGTAGCCGGCCCTGCGCCAAGCCCAGCGTGCTGCAGAAGCACATCCGCTCCCACACGGGCGAGAGGCCCTACCCCTGCGGCCCGTGCGGCTTCTCCTTCAAGACCAAGAGCAACCTCTACAAGCACAGGAAGTCCCACGCCCACCGCATCAAGGCCGGCCTGGCCTCGGGCCTGGGGGGCGAGATGTACACCCCAGGGCTGGAGATGGAGCGGCTCCCCGGGGAGGAGTTCGAGGAGCCCACCGAGGGGGAGAGCACAGACTCGGAAGAGGAGACGGGCACCGCGGCCGCCTCCCACCCGGCCGAGCTCCCCGGCAGGCCCAAGCACCCGCTCCTGTCCAGCGGTCTCTACGGCTCCTCCGGGAGCCCCGGCTCCAGCCACGAGCGCTGCTCCCTGTCCCAGTCCAGCGCCGCCCCGTCCCTCGAGGACCCTGCCCCGTTCGCCGAACCCCCCTCGGAACACGCCCTGAGCCATAAAGCCGAGGACACCCACAGCATCAAGCAGAAGCTGGCCCTCCGCCTGAGCGAGCGGAAGAAGGTGATCGACGAGCAGGCGTTCCTGAGCCCCGGCAGCAAGGGCAGCACCGAGTCGGGCTACTTCTCGCGCTCCGAGAGCGCCGAGCAGCAGGCCAGCCCCCCCAACACCAACGCCCGGTCCTACGCCGAGATCATTTTCGGCAAGTGCGGCCGCATCGGGCAGCGCACGGCCGCCCAGCCCCTGCTGCCCCTGGCCGGCGACGACAAGCCCAGCCTGGTGCCGCTGTCGGTGCCCCGCACGCAGGTGATCGAGCACATCACCAAGCTCATCACCATCAACGAGGCCGTGGTGGACACCAGCGAGATAGACAGCGTGAAGCCCCGCCGGAGCTCGCTGTCCCGCCGCAGCAGCGTCGACTCCCCCAAGTCCAGCCTCTACCGAGAGCCCCCCGCACCCCACGGCGACAAGCTGAAGCCGGACCCGGCGCTGCTGGGCCTCCAGCACCCGCCCAGCACCACCGCCACCCCCGTGCCCCTGCTGCGGAGCCACTCCATGCCCTCCGCCGCCTGCACCCTCAGCGCCGCCCACCACCCCTTCCGCGGGAGCTACTCCTTCGACGACCACGTGGCCGACCCCGAGACCCTGAGCCGCAGCATCCAGGGGCTGACCTCCCACCCGCGCATGCTCAAGCGCCAGCCGGCCATCGAGCTGCCCCTGGGGGCGGAGTACAGCTCCGAGGAGGCGGGGCCCAGCGGCCAAGACGCCCCCGCCAAGCCCCCCGAGGAGCCCCCGGAGCCCGCGGAAGGAGACCCCGCCAAGAAGACCAAGAGGGGCCCGAAAGCCAAAGGGGTCACCTACGAATGCCACGTCTGCGGCGCCCGCTACAAGAAGAGGGACAACTACGAAGCCCACAAGAAGTACTACTGCTCCGAGCTGCAGATGGCCAAGCCGGCCGCCCCGGCCCCGGCCCCGACCCCGGCCCCGGCCCCGGCCCCGGCAGGGGCGCCCCCGGCTCCCGACGCTGCCGAGAAGAGTCGCCCGGAGCAGGAGCCCTGGTCCCAGATGATGCATTACAAGCTGGGGGCCACCCTGGAGCTCACGCCGCTGAGGAAGAGGAGGAAAGAGAAGAGCCTGGGGGACGAGGAGGAGCCTCCGGCCTTCGAGTCCACAAAAAGCCCGTTTGGCGGCCCCAGGCCCTCCGAGGCACCTCGGACCCTTACCCTGGAGCCCAGCAAGTCGGCAGCAGAGCCCAGTGCACTGGGGCCCTCGCGGGAGACCCTCCCGGCCTTCCCGTCCGGCACACCCAAACCGGGGCCAGGTTCCGAGTCGGGGAAGGAGAGGAGAACCACGTCCAAAGAGATCTCCGTCATCCAGCACACCAGCTCCTTCGAGAAGTCGGACTCCCTGGAGCAGCCCTGCAGCTCGGAAGGGGAAGAGCGGCCGGCGGCCCCCTTCTCCGCGGCGCCCCCCGCCGCTCTCACGCGCTCCCCTCACTCCCTGCAGGCCAGGCTGGTGCGCCAGCCCAACATCCAGGTCCCCGAGATCCTGGTGACCGAGGAGCCCGACCGGCCCGACACGGAGCCGGAGCCGCCGCCCAAGGAGCCCGAGAGGCCCGAGGAGTTCCAGTGGCCGCAGCGCAGCCAGACGCTGGCCCAGCTCCCTGCCGAGAAGCTGCCGCCCAAGAAGAAGAGGCTGCGCCTGGCCGAGATGGCCCAGTCTTCGGGCGAGTCCAGCTTCGAGTCCACGGCGCCCCTGTCCCGCAGCCCCAGCCAGGAGAGCAGTGTGTCCCTGAGCGGGTCCAGCCGCTCGGCCTCCTTCGACAGGGACGACCACGGAAAGGCCGAGGCCCCCGGTCCCGTGGCTGACACTCGCCCCAGGCCCTTGGGCACCCACAGGCTGACCGTCCCCAGCCACCATGCCCACAGCCACGCCAGAGAGATGCGGAGGTCGGCCTCGGAGCAGAGCCCCAACGTCGCCCCCTCTGCCCACATGGCCGAGATGCGCAGCAAGTCTTTCGACTATGGCAGCCTGTCCTCCGCTGGCCTCCCCGGGCCTGGCCCTCCAGCCGCCCCCGCCGCTGCCGCCCCACCGGCTGCTGCCGCAGAGAGAAGGAAATGCTTTTTGGTGAGACAGGCGTCCCTGAGCCGGCCTCCAGACGCAGAGCTGGAGGCCACACCCGCAGGCAGGCAGGAGGGTGAGGAGGCCAAGCCCTCACCCAGTAACCCTGCCGCCCAGAGTTCCTCCGGGCCTGCCCCTCTCGGGAGGGCCCTGGAAGGCCAGGGCCACGCTCCAGACAGACCTGCTCTCGGCTCCACCCCGCCCTACACAGAAGACGCGTTCCACCACCCCCTCACTCAGCTCCCCCTGCACGAGAAGCCCTACCTGCCTCCTCCGCTCCCAGTCTTCTCCTTCCAGCACCTCTTACACCCGGAGCCGGGAGAGGCTTCAGAGTTCTTCTCCACCCAGACCATGTCCAGCCTCCTCTCCCCGCCCTATTCCATGCCCCCACTTCCGCCCTCCTTGTTTCAGGCCCCGCCCCTTCCACTCCAACCCACTGTCCTGCACCCAGGACACCTCCACCTGCCCCAGCTCCTGCCTCATCCCGCCAGCATCCCCTTCCGGCAGCCCCCTTCCTATCTCCCCATGCCCTACCCTGCCTCCACACCACTCTCATCTGGGTTTTTCCTGCCTCTGCAATCCCAGTTTGCCCTCCCTCTCCCTGGCGAGGTGGAAAGTCACCTTCCCCAGGGCAAAAGCAGCCTGGCCCCCCTAGAAACAGGGATGGCTGGTCCCTCCCCCAGCACGGAATTCAGGGGTGACGTTCCACTGCCCCCTGTAACCCCCCCAGTCAGCTCCTCAGCACCCACATCGGCCCCTCCGCCGGCCCTGCCCACCTGTCCAGACACCATGGTGTCCCTGGTGGTGCCCGTCCGCATTCAGACCCACATGCCGTCCTATGGGAGTGCCATGTACACTACTCTCTCCCAGATTCTGGTCACCCAGTCTCAGGGCAGCTCAGTCACGGCTGCTCTCCCCAAGTTTGAGGAGCCCGTTCACAAAGGGACGACTGTGGGTGGGGCAGAGGTGTACCAGGTCGGCCCCGGGCCTGCCAGGGTCCCCGAAGAGCAGAGCGGACGTTTCCCGACTCCCTACCTGAGAGTGCCCGTGACTTTACCTGAGCGGAAAGGCACGCCGCAGTCCTCAGAGGGGGCCCTGAGCCTGGAGGGCAGTTCATCCTCCGTGGGGGGGAGCAAGCGCGTGCTTTCACCCGCTGGCAGCCTTGAGCTTACCATGGAAACCCAGCAGCAAAAGAGGGTGAAGGAAGAGGAGGCTTCCCAGGCTGACGAAAAACTGGAGCTGGTAAAGCCCTGCAGTGTGGTGCTGACCAGCCCTGCAGACGCCAAGAGGCCAGAGAAATACCACCTGGGAAGCCAAGATCCAGGCAAGAGAGAGGTAGAAAAGCTATCTGGGCTGTCTTCAGAGTCATCCGACCCAAAGGAAGTCCCTTCCCTTCCCCGCCCACCGTTGCCCCCCAGGGCAGCCCCAGACTCAGAGGCTTTGAAGGACTATGCCCAGCCATCTGGTCAACCTCAGCAAAGAGGGCTATCTCCTCTGAGTGTAAAGAAAGAAGATTCCAAGGAACAGCCTGACCCCCCTCCACAGGCACCTCCCGGCTCGCTGCCTCTGCCAGAAACATCCTCCAGGCCAGCCAAGTCACAGGAAGGTACGGACGCCAAGAAGGTACTGCAGTTCCCCAGCCTCCACACGACCACTCATGTCAGTTGGTGCTATTTAAACTACATTAAGCCAAATCACATCCAGCATGCAGATAGGAGGTCCTCTGTTTACGCTGGTTGGTGCATAAGTTTGTACAACCCCAACCTTCCGGGGGTTTCCACTAAAGCTGCTTTGTCCCTCCTGAGGTCTAAGCAGAAGGTGAGCAAAGAGACATACACCATGGCCACAGCTCCGCATCCTGAGACGGACAGGCTTGTGCCATCCAGCTCCCGCAAGCCCCGCATGACAGAGGTAAGTCCTGCTCGGCATCTCCACCTGACCCCCTACTCACACACTGATGTCTTGTAAACCTTTCTGAGCTTTTAAAGCCACATTCCTCTCATCTTGCATTTGTAGAACTAACGCCATATGAGTCACAGATTTCCTCCCTGTCAGCTGTGGTACCTGACATGATAACATCCTTTTGGGAGGGGAGAGGAGGAGAGGTCCTTTGTCAGCATTGACTTTCACACCGTTGAACTAGATTTCAGAAAAGTTAGCCTCCAAGTGAGTTTCTTCTCCCATCAAATATACTATGTGAACCAGGAAAAGAAAAAGTTCTCCCAAGACTGAGTTGGAAAACTTGGTTTTTCAGAAGTTCTGTTACAGCCATCTTAGAACTTTACACCACTGCCTAGTATATTTCCCCTTTGCTCTCTTCATCTTGCTTTCCTTATCTCTTCAGCTGTTGTTTTCTTCTTTGTCACCACTTGAAATGTCCCCATTTCCAGAGCTTCTAGAATTTAACAACAACAACAACAACAAAAGCTCCTGAAATGACCCTTCCTTTCCTAGGAGCAGGATAGCAAACAGCTCTGTGCCATGTAGTCAGCAGCAATATCACTCACTGCTGTGGCTATGCTATAAAATGGCACCAGATTCTTAATATTTATTCCTCCTTTGCCTTTTGACCTAAGAGTGCATCCGGATCTATGAAGTTAACTGTCTCCTGAAAGTCCAGGAAGTTTAAGTGTTAAACTTCATTCCAAATCAGCTTCATTCAAATGCCATCCTCACTTCACCCCCTGCAGAGAACAGTCTCCAGATACAGATCAGGATGTGTTGTGTGGTTTTGCATTTGAGGAATAGCAATAGGTCCTGTGATCAGTCAGCCTCACCAGACCAAACCTTTGAATCCAGTCAGTGCTCATCTCCCTTTGAGGGAGGACAGAACTCTCTCTTTTCCACAGATGAGGTAACTGAGGGTCAGAAGGTGAAACAAGATCAAGGTCACATAGCAATTGTTTGGCACAGCTAGACTTTGAATCACATCTATCTGACTGCTGAGTCTGTTTTAAAAAATAGAAGTCTTAAAAGATGACAAAGACATGAAAAGAGGTTCATTATTATTTCTTCAATTCAGATGTTTTGATCCAATCAGAGATAAATCCCCAAGACTAAAGCCATGATGTAGGTAAAGGAACAGGAAAATTTTATAAATGCTCATATCTTGGTATCCTCCTGTCTTAAGATTAAATAATTGTGTCATCAAATTTTTCCTTTGCTCAGCTGAATATTCTTCGCAGAGCTATATCCCAGATTTATTCTCTGATGTCCTTGACAATACATAGACATTGCTGAACGAGAGTTTTGCTTTTGTCATAAATATCCTAACTAATTTGCTCTTCAGACTCCATGCCATGGTGATTTCCAAGATGCTGCTGTATATATATATATATATATATATATATGTATATATATATATATATATATATATATCCCTGTGACCTACTAGCTGCTAAATTCTGGGCCCAATTTTTCCTTTTTCCTCACCACTACCTTGAAAGGTAGGGTACTATGTCACCATCCAATTGATAAAGAGACCAAGACACAAAAAGTTAAGTAACATTTTACCAAGAATTGAGTCTTAATTCAAAGCTAGATCTCACCTGAAAGCTCTTTGGGGCATTCTTTCTGCCTCTCTGTTTTAAAGACCAAAACACTGAAGATATTTGATGAGGAAAGAGGAGTTAATTTGGTCAATTTGGTTGAGTGGGGTCTGGTGACCATTTGTTTAAATAGATGCTCTCCTAAATCCTGAAAAATTCTGAGCTGAATCTTGACAAAGTCCTTTTCCTTTTTGGGTTTGAATCAGACCTTGCTAAGCTCAGGAATCACTCCTGGTGGAGCTCAGGGAACCATATGGTTCCAGAGCTTGAACCCGGGCTGGCTACATGCCAAGCAACTGTCCTACTCATTGTACTATCTCTCCAGCCCCAATCTTTTTATTGGAATATGCCAGTGATTCACTAGCACATTCCCTGCTAGAAGTGCAGGCCTTTGGTGCGTTACTGTGTTTCTGGCCTATTACTCAATGCCTTTACAATTATTCCACCACTGTCTCTGTTGGCATATTGTCATATGGAGAGCTCACTAGCCCAGGAACAGCCAAGCCATCTCTGGAGACAATGCTTTCACAAAATTATTTATTTGTGCTGAGCTGATATTTGTCATCCTGTAGCTCTCATTCTCCTTCCAGTAGCTCTGAGAAGATGTACATTTTAGCATTTTTAAAAATCTCTTCCTAACTATCTTCATATTCAGTCTTAAGTCACCCTATCATCAATGATACAATTCAGATATTTTTCTATAAACAAGCCATGGATAAACCTGAATTTATTTAAGAATTCAATTTGTAGCTGCATTCATCTCCCAAGGAAAACATCTTCCTCTCCCATCCCCATGGGAATCACAACACACAATTTTTTAACAACCACACACACTTTTTCAAAGGACTCCAGGGTCAAATTGTCCAGATTTGATTGTTTGGTCCTTTTGCTGGTGGTGGCATTGGCTTGAAGGCCACACCCAACTGTGCTCAGGGCTTCCTCCTGGCTCTGAGCTCAGGGAACATCCCTGGGGGTGTCCAGGGAACCCTGTGGGATGCCAAAGATGGATCCCAGCCTTATGCAAGATAAGTGCCTTATCCACTGTCCTATCACTGGCTTAGTTATCCAGATTTGAATCCCTTGCTAACTGGGTGACCTGGGTCAGTTACTTAACCTCTTTCTGACTTGGTTTCAGCATTTATAAAAGAGACACATTAGCTCGTCAGGCTATAGAGATAATAAAAGGAATTGAAATATACGCTGCGAGGGGCCAGAGAGAGAGTACAGGGATTAAAGTGTTTGCTTGGCATGCAGTCTGCCCTCCCCTAGAAGCTCAGTTGGGGTGTCCTGGAAAAATCTCTGGCACAATCACAGGGCCTGAGCAGCACCAAGGCTGCTCTGACCAGCCTCCTCTGGCTTGACCCAGACATCGCCGCTGCTCGGGAGACAGAGTGGGCTCCTGGGTTGTTGCCTGGAGGGCCCAGGTGGCAGGCTGAGCTGGGAGAGGAAGCACCTCACCAAGCATCCGGTACTGTTGCCTTCCCTAAAGCAGCCCCTGCCTCACTTGGGTTCATGCCCCATCTCCAGTTCTGCAGCCATCAGTGGGGCTCTCCGAGCCAGATAAGTGGGCCTTGAAGCCAAGGCCATTCCCTCTCTGGGGCTCACTTCTCTCTGTAAAGAGGAGTGCTTCCAGAGGCCGGGACACCGCCCAGCGGGTAGAGCACTTTAGCACTTTCTTTGCACACAGGCGATCTGGCCTTTATCCCCAGCATCCCATGGTCCCCGGAGCACTCCCAGGAGAACCCCCTGAGCACAGAGCTGGGAGTAGCCCCTGAGCAGCTACCCAAGTGTGGCCCCCCCAAATGAAAGTAAGATAAAAGTTGTTTAAAAGAGGAACTCTCTGAGCTAGAGAAACAGTACTGGAGGGGGTAGCGTGCTTGCTTTGCACACTGCTGATCCGATCCCCAGCACCCCCAGATGGTCCCCCAGTCCCACCAGGAGTGATGCCTGAGCACAGAGCCAGGAGTCAGCCCTGAGCACCGATGTGTGGCCTAAAAACTTAAAAAGAGGAGCTCTTCATGCCTCTTCGCGGGGTGAGGTGGGTGAGGTACAAGCACGTTGCCGGGGGCCACCGTTCCATTATGTCCCTTTAACCAGCAATGGTTTCATCCTACCCGGGCTGGGCCAGGTTCACCTCCCTTCGCTGGTTTCCCCGGAAGGCCAGAAAGAGATGGCTAGAGCGGAAAAGGAAGAAGAGACGCGCGGGAAGCCGGAGGAAGACGCTCCTGCCTCCCAGAGAGGGGAGCCGGCGAGGATCAAAATCTTCGAAGGAGGGTAAGAACCATGTTCAGTTCGCACGGTGCATCGTGCGGTAGCACTGGCCCCGGCCACGTGTGCTCAGAGGGGACCGCCAGGTGCCTGCCTGGGTGTGTCTCCCACAGGTCACCTCTGACTGAGCACCCGGCCCCTGTCTTGTGGTGGGGGCCACAGGGTCCGTCTGCCCCTCAGTCCCATGGCCACGCCTGGGCTTCTGGTGCCACCTGCGTTGGGGTTCATGGTGAGCCTCCTAGGCCCTCCCACCCCGTTTCCTCCGTGCCCCCAGCAGCCACTTGGGCATTCCTGGGGTCCGCCCCTGGGACTTGAGCGCGTGAGCTCTGCCAGCTCTGGTGTTTGCCAGGCTGCCGGGGGACTGCAGGTTCGCCCACTCTCAACACTGACAGATTGGGGTCCCGGCGTCATTGCTGGGTAACTTCTGAGAACGCCAACAGGGGGCGTTTCACGGGTGATCTGAGTCTCTCGGGGGCCGCCCCCGGGGGGCACCGCCCTGGGGCCATGCTTCTGGCTGTGTGGACGTTCTGTGCCAGCTATGTTCTGTGTGACCACGTGTCTGCTCCCCAGGACGGGGTGTCTGTCCAGGGTCTGTGTCTGTGTCCCCGGTCTCGTCCGCACAGTTCTCCTTCTCGGTCCCGAGGGACACCCGCGTGGAGGACAGTCCCCGTGGGCAGCTGCCAATGGCACTGGGCAGTCACGGGGCCCTCGCAACCCTCTGTGCATGGGTGACTCACAGGGTAAAAGTCGGGGCTGGTGCTCTGTACGGCCAAACTCCCCCAGCCTCGGTGGGCATCGCGCCTGCGCAGGAGGGACCCCTCTCCCCAGAGGAAGACCCTCCTTCGGCGAGCTCCCAGAGCGCTGATCCGTCCACCGCCCCACCCCCCTCCTCTCCAGCGGCGTGGTTGGAGCGCCCCCTGGTGTCCTACTTCCTGTTTCGGGTCCTGCAGAGGCAGCGTCGGACTCGCCCTTGCCTCCTTAACTCTTGTTCCAGATCCATCTATGGGGGCCTGGTGGGCACTGCGTGCTCGTGGTGGACAGGAGCTGGCCCCCTAGCCTGGGTCGTGGCAAACGAGCAAGTTAGCTTCTGCCCGCAAACAGGACATCTGCTCCCCGAGTCTGCCTTGCGCCCACTCCCTGGGGGCCTCCAGCAGGGCACTGACAGGGGCTGCGGGAGGGCAGTCAGGACTCCAGCGACCCGTGGGAGCCTCTGCCATGCGCTCTGCAGGCACGTGCCCGTGATGGTGACAGGTACCACCTGCGTCCCCATCTCCTCCGCTCCCTCCAGCTAGAGCCCCCCTCTCTCTGGGCTCCATGTCCCTGCCGGGTCCCCTCTCCGCTGGCCCTGCCCCGTACCCAGCCCCGCTCCTCTCCAGCCCTGGCTCCACGTCTGTGAAGGGGGGTCGGCATCCCCATGGCATATGTGAGGAGCCCGGGCCGCTGTGGAAGGCTGGTCCCATGTGCTGATGGATGCCCGGCGTTATGCCTCCATCCGGCATCTCATGGACCCCGGGTCCCTCCAGGATAACCAAACTCTGTTCTGTGGGGACCCAGGGTCACCCACTCTCGCCACTTGCCATATGTAGTTGTAAGCATGTAGGGGTTCATGTGGCACCGCCGGCCCCCACCTTTCTCACCGTCTCGTTCTCTGCTGGCCTCGCTGCACCTCTCACTCCTGTTTCGGGGACCCCCAAAACTCCAGGTCTCTCGTGGCTGACATCACCCCTCAGGTCACTGAGAAGGTCACAGAGAGAATGTTTGGGGTTGTCACATAACTGGGGAACCTCTGGCTTTCAGGAATCTGATCATGGGTGTAACTACACATACAACCAACCACAGAGCCACTGAGGGTGACCCCAAAACCTGCCTGAGGAGGGCCTGAGCAGGGGACTGGCAGCAGGGCGTGAGGAGTCACGAACCTGGTGGCACTGGTGAGTGTCTGCATGCTCCTCACCAATGCCATCTGCACCCTGGGCTGCAAACCTCGCTATGCCCAGGCCACTGGCACTGGTCTCTGCTGGGGCTTCACTTCTGAGTTTCTGATGCCTCCTAGGTGCCACCTGGGCACCGGCATGTGCCAGCCACGCCCTCCACCACCACCTGCAGCTCCTGGATCTCGGGAGCTTTGACTTCCTTCTCTGCTCCTGTTCCTCTGCTTCCCGTAGCCCCCAAATTCTTGTGCCCACACAGGGAGGTGATTGAGGTTCTTCTCTACTCCTGCTGGGAAATTGCTCTTCTCTCACCCCTGGGTGCGTCTACTGAATCGTGCCTGCTCCAGAGCCTTCTGCAACTGCCTTACCTGCGGGGCCCAGTGAGAACCAGCCCATCTTCTTGGCCCTGACTGTTGTGCTTCACCCCAGCCCTCAGAGGGCAGTTCCACCCCCTCCTCTAAGGAGCCCCCAGCCCCCTTCTGTCCTAGCATGTGGCTGTCCTTCTGGCGAAGGTCTCTGTCCAGCACCTCTGCACACGCCTCCATTGTCACAGAGCCCTCCTTTGTTGTCGAACGGTTTCCAAAAACAGTATTGTTCCCGGAGGGTTGTGACTGTGTGGATGCATGCCATTGATTAGTGCCGAACTGATTGCTGACTCGGGTCGGCCGAGGCTAGGAAAGTAAGACTCAAGCCCTTGAGTGGCTGGTGGGGCCGAATAGACAGGAACTGCCCGGTGCAGTGGGGAGTCATGAATCCGGTGGGGTGCCGGGCTCGAGGGGCGGGGGATGTGGGGGAGTTGGTCCTTGTGTCTGAAGGGAATAGTGTGCTCAGTCCGTGACAGCTGGGGAAAGCGAGGGGGCCAGATCCTGCTGGGGTAAGGAACTCGGAAAAGTGGCCAGGGACAAGAGGTGGATTGTGTTTCTTTATTCAGTTTTCGCGGGGTTACAACCAGCAGTTGTACCCTGACTTTATGCTTATGAATCATTCCTGGTGGGCTTGGGGGACTGTATGGGATGACGGAGACTGACCCAGGTTGGCCTCATATAAAACAAGCACCCAACCCACTGTACTATCTCTCTCCAGCCCCTGCATCGTATCCTGTTTAAAGGGTTTACTTGGCTTTCATTAAAGCTTAAGTCTGGGCACTGTAGCACTGTCATCCCATTGTTCATTGATTTGCTCGAGCACCAGTAATATCTCCATTGTGAGACTTGTTGTTACGGTTTTGGGCATATAGAATACGCCACAGGGAGTTTGCCAGGCTCTGCCATGCGGGCGAGATACTCTCAGTAGCTTGGACTCTCTGAGAGGGATGGAGGAATCGAACCCGGGTCAGCCATGTGCGAGGCAGATGCCCTACCTGCTGTGCTATCACTCCAGTCCATCATCACCGTGGAGAGGAATGAATTTACTATGCAACCTCTGGAAGTTTTATTATTTAAGTCAGGCAGCATGAAGAGCAGACATGAGTTTTTCCGTTTCTCATCTTCAGCAAGAAGCCGAGAAGAGTGAGTTCACTGTGTACCTGAGGTGACGTCTGTGACTAGTCTCTACGGTCCTAAGAAGGAGGCTACAGGGTTGTCTGGCCTCTGGCGTTTCATTCTGTAGGCCGCCATTTCTTCCTCTATGGGCTCCTGGGTTTCATAGATACTATTGTACGGCCGCTTCCTCTCATCGATCTGCATGATCTCCTTGACATGAAGAAGGCGGACCTCCCTGGCATTCTGCGCCTTCTTTAGTTTCTTGTGTTTCTTTTCTTCATCATCACTGTCTGAACTACTCTTTTGATGCATCTTCTTTTTTATCTTTTTTTTCTTTTAGCTTTTCCTGATGTACCTCCATAAGGGTTTGAGGCTTTTTTCACTGATTCGTCTTCAGTTGTATCATTTAGAATATATTCCTCTGAATTAGCAACCTCCTTCCCGGCCTCTCCAGTACAGTAGGAATACTTGAAAAGGGAGTGACAAAACTTGTTTCCCCCTCTGCCATTTTTCCAGTAAGATTCCCCAGTAAATATGAGTGTGGTTGTCGATCTTCACATCCTCCTCGTACTTGGAGCAGGCAACAGCCCATTCCTGCCCTTTGACCACACCTTCTACAACTCTGGGCAGGAGCATAGGAAACCAACTGTGGGTGAGGTTGTGGGACTCCCCTGGGCCCAGGGACACCCAAGGCTTTGCCCTGCAGGCCGTTGGCAGAGGCTCATCCCTAACCCACCACGTGCAGGAGTCATTGCTGAACTAACAAAGAGCCCTCATTGTCCCTGGCTGGCACTGGGCCCCATGCCTGCCACCTCCCCATACTCCCTCTGCTGCTGTCACTCTCCCGAGTGTTCATGCAGAAAACCCGAACCTCAAGCTTCCTGCTCTGTGGATGCTGCTTTGAGAGAAGAGTCCACCTCCCAGACATCCTGTTTCCTTTGAAGAGCAAGTGGTTGCTCACCTCCTCTCCCCCTTCTCTCCTAGAACCGCTCTCAGTCACCTTCATGGGCAGTGTCAGCAGGGACCAGACCCTGCAGGTCTTCCTGTGTTTCCCCCCCCCCCGACTCCTGCGGGCAGCATCTGACCCCAGCCACTGCGCCCTCTCTGTGGAACCCTGTCTGGGCCCTATTCACTAGCACCGTGTGTTAACTGGGGAACAAATCCATTAAGCTAGAAACTGATACGTGGTGGGAACCCGGAGCCTTTGGGGTAAGTGTAAGCCTCGCAGGGAAGGAGGAGAGGGGCAGCATGTCATGGGCAGGTGAGCCAGGGTGGAGTGCTGGCAGGGGAGCCACACACTTGCTAAACTTCCCTGAAAGTCTTTTCAAGATGCAGGAAGGGATTCTCACAGGAAAACGGCCAGATTCCCCCATTCCATTCTGCAGAGGGAAGCTTCTGGAGACAGCTTCCTGCTCCCCTGGGCTCAGCTCTCTCTGCCACCTCACAGCCATTAGCCAGGACCACCGACTCTCCCTGGAGACCTCAGCTGCATCGCCACCCCCCTCCCTGCTTCGTCCAGCCACACCCCACCGATATTGTTCTACTGCCCCCTGGACTCCCCAGCTGCAAGCTCCCATGACCGATTTCTCAACCAGCAAGCAGAGTGACCCTTTAGATGTCAGTGGGGTACCCTCCTGGGGACTTTCATAGCCCTCTAACGGCCTGCAGGTGCCCAGTCCCTCCCTGACCTCTGCCTGCCACTCTGTGCTCACACACTTGCTACCCCTCAGCTTGCTGCCACACATGTTTCTGCCCCTGGGCTTTTGCACTTGCTGAACCCCCTGCCTAAGCCTCTTTTCAGTGCTCCACAACTCTCCCACATCTTTTAGTCAACCTTCAGCAAAGCCTGCTCCCCGCACTGCTCCCTCCTGCCTGCCTCAGGCCTTCTCTTCTCTTCCCCCATTTCCTTCTCTGTCCATTTACTATTTTGGGTCTCTTTTCTCTAGCTGAGGGCCTTGAGTGCTCTTTAGTTCACAGGCTGTCCCCAGAAAGTGTCCGTGTGTCCATCTGAGTATATCCCCAGAGCTCCTCCCAAGGACAGATTCTGAACTGTCTCTTTGAAAACAAGAGTAAGAAATTCCTGTTCCTCCATAACAACTTAATTCTTGAAAAAGATATTCCTTCAAGGGGCCAGAGGGATAGTACAGCCAGTCAGGCACTTGTCTGATTCACAGCTGTCCTGGGTTCGATCCCCAACCCCATATATCATTCCTATATATTCCTTCAAAGATATTATCCTGCAAATATGAATGTCGGGTGTTCAGTAGTTTCGTTAGTTTGACCCTCCGCACTGGCTGGGTTCTTTCTCCTGGGAACTCAATGGGCTTCCCAGGGAATGTGCATTCCAGGCACCGAGAAAGCTGATAGAATGGCCACGAAACCCAATTTCATAGCAAAACACAAGTGCCCTATTGATGGTGGGGCAGACTGAGTGTCTGAGCAGGCTGGGCCAGAGTCCCCGGAGCCAGTTGGAAAAGACCTAATGCATCCTATTAAAACAGAGAGGACGGGCTGCAGGACGAGCACAGAGATTTAGAGCTCCCGCCTTGCCCACGTGTGGGCATGAGTTCAAATCCCCAGTGTCCCATATGCCTCCAGAGTGCTCCTGGCAGCTCTGCTGCTGGAGCCTGGCAACCCTGTTATCTGGGATCCCCAGTGTAACTAAATTAATTCATTAAATTAAATAAAACATAAAGGAGAATCCATTTCTCCAGGCGGGCACTGACTGTAGTTCCGGGAGTGGGAGTCGGGTCACAGGGCCACAGCCTTTGTGGAGAGGGATTATGAAAAGCGTTTCCCCCCCGCCAGCCGAAATCAGCAGAGAGAACTTGGCATTCTCGGGGCCAGGGGACAGCGTCTGCCTTGGCCCTGGCCTCACTCCTGTCCTGGGGTGTCACATCAGGTGCCCGTGAGGAAGCTGGCTCCTCCAGTCTCCAGGCCCAGGGCATGCTCATCCTTATCTCTCCATTCTGGTTCTCGCCGAGCTACAAGCCCAGGGTTTAAAGACTTCGCTATTTCACACACGTTGTGCACACAGGACTCCCTTTCCCCGACTCCCTCAGCCCTGACCTTCAGCTCTCGCTTGAGAGTCTCCTTACCTCTACATCCAGTGCAGCTCTCACCCTTGACTCAGGCCCCCGCGCCCCTCCCACTCCGGGGGATACTGGCCGCCCCATGGCCACCCTCTCCCGTTAAATGCCGTGGAACTCACAGCTCCGCCGTGCTGCAGCTTAGCGACCAGTCCTCGCTTTTCCTTTTCAGTACAACTTTTCTCAGTGCTCTCAAATCTGTGCATTTGAACCAAACTTTGTTTTGTAACTGTCTCAAAAGTCCTTCCCTCCAAGCCATAGCTTACCAGAAGAAGCGTGCACCAGGCAAACTGTCTCCATTCCACCCTGTCTGTCTATAGCTGGTTGGTAACTGCAGATCACGAGGACTGAAATTCCATTGCAGGACCCCTCTCCCTGGTCAGACAGGCTGATACAGTTTGTTGGTTTGGGGAGTATTCTTGTGTTGTTGTTGTTGTTGTTGTTATCGTTGCTGTTACTTTATTTGACGAGGGACTTTGAGCCACACCCAGTGATGCTCAGGGCTTACTCCTGGCTCTGTGCTCAGGGATCACTCTGGTGGACTTGGGGGACCAGATGAGGTGCCAGGCGTCAAACCAGGATAAGCCACATACAAGGAAAATGCCCTGCTCCTGTCTGGACAAGGATAAAAGCAATGCCTTCTCCGCCTCATTGGCTGACCAGTGTGAGTTCCAGGTCAGTGGCTGACCAGTGTGCATGTCAGGTAACACAAACAAGCACTGTATCAAGTACCTCAAGAGCTGGTTCAGGGTGATGCTTGATGGACCAGGAACGTGGCTAAGTAGGAGTGCGTAGACTCGGCGTATGTGAGGTCCTTAGTCTGGCACTCACCTCTGCATGCCCCTCTCAACACCTCTAGGCGTGACCCCAGAAATGAAAAATGAGCTTTAGCCACCCTGGTATTTTTGCCTCTCTCAATGAAGAGCCACACCACACTCCGAATCAGAACTAGGAACATCCAACACTTCAGACTCTAAAAAGGAACCCCAGGACCCTGATTAGAACTCATTGTGCGGCTTTGGTTTGCTGTTGGCTGTACGAGACGAATCCTTCCCTCGCTGCCCTAAGACGGGGCGTCTCGCTCAGACCCCGCAGGGCAGGTGCCTGATGCGCCTGGGTCTGAGTCCTCCGCTGAATGAGCTAATAAACTCTTGGTCTGACTTTAACTTTCTAAAGCAACAATGAAACATGATGCATGGGTTGCAGCTAGTGACGCAGAGAGTTTCTGACAATGGGCTGAGTTCGAGTTCACCGGAATTTCATGAGGCGACTTACCTGGACTCCCTTTGGGCATTGTCTGAGATGGAGCCTTCTGCAGGGAGAGAGGACAGGTGGGGTGGCCCCGGGGTAGAGACCACGTGGGCAAGTCCTAAGTGATCGCAGGCATCCTGTGTCTGGGCCAGCTCTGAGATACGGGCAGGGCCACCGGGCGGTGAAGGGAGCCAGGGTTTCCAGAGGGCATGTGATTGTGGCGGGGCCTCGCTCTGGCCAGGGTGCAGATCGGTGTGGTTCTGTGAGCAGGTGAGCCAAGCCCCAGGCCTGGGAAGAGGAAAACTCTGTCCTCAGGGCCGGGAGACAGCTGCAGGGGCAGGGGGCTAGAAAGGTGGGGGCAGCTTGGCCTCTCCCTGGGGAGAAGCTGGCCTTTCCCTAAAGGTCAGCGAGCGGCGCATCCCAGTTACTGGCAGGGTGCTGCTGTGGAGACAGGAGCCGTGGGCAGTGGGGTCCCGTCCCGGGGGAGTGTCCCTTCAGAGCCCAGAGTCGGAGAGTGGGGCTCTCTGCTGGGATGTGCAGGGGCAGGAGATGGTTCAAAGGCTGGAACCCCGAGTGTGATCCTGGCACTGCATGCTCCCCACCCCAGCATGATTCTGAACCACCGGGCCTACACAGCTGGCAGTGGCCCCACATGTTCTGAGCACTATTTGGGAGTCCCAATGAAAGGTAAAAAGAAAAAGCAACCAGAAGCCATCGTCGGAATCCCTGAGCTGGCACGTGCCTTTGAGCCTGTTGCCAGTCAGAAGGCATGAGTTCTTGGGGCCGGAGCGATAGCACAGCGGGTAGGGTGTTTGGCTTGCATGCCGCCGACCTGGGTTCGATCCCCGGCATCCCATATGGTCCCCCAAGCACTGCCAGGAGTAATTCCTGAGTGCAGAGCCAGGAGTAACCCCTGAGCATCGCTGGGTGTGACCAAAAAAGAAAAAAAAAGAAGAAGGCATGAGTTCTTCTCTCCTCACGCTCCGACATCAGCTCAGGCCTGCGTCTCGGATGCCCATGGAGCAAAAGCCCAGTTCGGGTCTCAGGCAGTCCTGACTTCCAGTCCTGGCTGTGCCACCGATTAGAACGTTCCTTAACCTGTCCCTCAGTGGCTGGGTCTTCTCACGTGCAGAGTGAGAGTCACAACAGTCCCTGTTCCTCAAGGCTGCTGAGAGATAGATGAGGTTGATGTTTATACCCCCTGGCATAAAGCTGGAAGTCCGGTTTTCCCAGCACCACAGACTGGAGAGACTGTTTTTCTCCTTTGTGTCTTGATCCTCATAAATTAATTTCTGATGTGTGCAATGTGTGGGTTGATCATCCCTTGATCATGTATGTGTGAGTTTCTTCCAAGGCTCTCTGATCTGTCCTGATAACCCTGTATCTGTTTTTCACGCTGTTATCATAGGGCTTGGATTACTATGACTTTCTAATATGGCTTGTGACTGCCACGATGCCTTTGCAGAGCATTGCTTCTTGTTTTGCTGTGAAGTGTCCATATTTATGGACATGCTCACCTCACCTCTTCAAGTAGAGGGTGAATTCCAGGTGCTCCCATTCCTCCAAGCCCTGTACGATAAAGCAGAAACTCTGGAGCCAGAACCTAAGTTCCCATTGTAATCTCCCAGAGTAACCATGAACCTTCAGTAAGTTGAGAAAAGGCTCTGCACCTCCGTTTTTTTTTTTTTTTTTTTGCTTTTTGAGTCACACCCGGCGATGCACAGGGTTACTCCTGGCTCTGCACTCAGGAATCACTCCTGGCTGTGCTCAGGGGACCATATGGGATGCTGGGAATCGAACCCGGGTCGACCGAGTACAAGGCAAACATCCTACCTGCTGTGCTATTGCTCCAGCCCCACCTTCGTATTTTTAAGGTAGAGATGGCAGCTGTCATAATACCTATAGTTTGGGACCAAAGAGATTGTACAGTGGTTAGGACGCTTGCCTTGCGCATGGAGCCAGCTCTTTGAGGGGCACCCAGTTATGGGTATTCTCAGACAACCCAGGTTCAAGCCCGGGCATCCCATATGGTCCTCCGAGCCTGCCAGGAGCAATTCTTAAGTGGAGAAGCAGGAGTAAGCCCTGAGCATCACTGGATGCGGTCCCCCAAAAGAAAAAAAAAATGTCGTTTTGCATGAGAAGAATGTGCTTTCAGGGATCATGGCTACAGTTTGTCAAAGGGTTTGCATGAGGGTAAACTCAGATGTCACCTGTAAAGAGTGTACAGTGCTTATTCAATAGAAATCCCACTATTATTATTACGCAAGGGAACCTAGGAATCATTTGATCCCAATTTAATCATTCTGGAGTATTAGCTTTGTCCCTGAGAAAGCTGTGGTCCAGAGAGGCGCCCAGTGAACAGGAGGAGCCAGACTTCCCTCCCCCTCAGCCAGGCCGTGGGCAGAAGGCAGAGGGACTGTGTCAGTTTCAGGGCCCCCCCCCCCCGCCCCCCCGGAAGCTTGTATCTCCTGAGCCTGATTGTGCTGAGGGCAGAGAGAAGGAGACTGCGCGGGTATCGAGTTGGAGAGCTAAACTCTCCTCATCTCCCGGAAGATCAGCCCAGAAGACTCCAGGCTTAAAGAAACCTGGGGTGTCCTGAGTGGGGCTCGGAGAGGGGAGCACAGGGCCTGCAGGTTGAGAGGGCACCTTTGCAGGGTTGGACACTCTGGGAGTTGGGGCTGCACAGGCAGACCAGGGCCAGAGAGCCGCAGGGACTGGAGCCGGGAGCAGACCGGACGCCTCCCAGGAGGAGGCTCGGGGGGCTCTAAGGTCAGGGGGAGGCGCTGTGCAGCCCGCAGCCAGGCCGGGATCTTAGGCACTCGGAGGAAAGGATAAAGGGTCCGCTGGTCCAGGGAGGGCGTCCCCTTAGCCGAGAGATAGAGAGCGGTTCTGGAAGGTTCTCTGGCCCTCAGTGCATCAGGCAGCGGGGCTGCCTCAGGTTCTCCCCCCAAAGTGCTCCTCCAAATGTTCTGACTCCACTTAGCTGGAGCTAGGGTGCTCCTCCAACTATCCCGCATTGTTGACCCGAAAGCCTGACTCAGAGACTTGGCTGTCTCCTCAGTTCCCGCCAGAGTGCCCACACGAATCAGGCCCCGCCCCCACGAATCAGGCCCCGCCCCCACGAATCAGGCCCCACCCCCGTGAATCAGGCCCCACACCCACGAATCAGGCCCCGTCCCGTGAATCAGGCCCCGCCCCACGAACCAGGCCCCGCCCCCACGAACCAGGCCCTGCCCCTTGAATCAGGCCCCGCCCCCACGAATCAGGCCCCGCCCCGTGAATCAGGCCCCACCCCCCTCCCGCAGGCTCCTCTCTCGGACTCAGTAGCCGCCTCCGTCCGTCTCTGTCTCGGTGCCTCCCTGTCCCCTGCACCTTGAAGCTCTTCTCCCTTTCACCCCCAACTCCCCACAGCGTGCCTGTCCCAAGGAGCCCAGGAAAACACCCCCATTGCATGGGGCGCCGACCCATGGCTGTCAGACACCACATCTCCTCACCTCCTGCCCTGGACCCATGTCCACCCCCCAGGGGGGCTCCCCATGGCGTCAGCTTGAGCGCCCAGAGGCAGGGCAGATCCTGGGACAGTGCCACCCCGCAAAGCACACGGCCACGAGTTCACATCCCCAGGTCCCAGGTGTACTAGTGTGATCCTGGCAGCACTGATATTTGAGGTGGTCCTGCCGCCTGTGATCCCTATCACGCACACACACACACACACACACACACACACACACACACACACACTTTTTAAAGTTGAATGTTTCAAAGCGTGGGCAGTGCGGGCCCACCGACTGATCTTCGCCAGGGTTTGGTGCCACTTCCGAGCCGTGTGGCTGGGAGGAGGACGAGGACTCTCTGACCCGTGGGGAAGTCAGCTGCAGCCCCAGCCGTGGCCTGGCAGGTCCCCGCCCCGCGTCTTGCTCTGTCCCGCTGTGGAGCCCCCTGCTGGGTTCCTGGCTGCCAAGGCCCTCGGGACCTGTGACTGACAGCTCCAAGTGACACGTGTCCAGGCAGGGCCAGCACCGCTAAGAGTTGCCCGGCATTTCAGGGGACACAGGAGTGTCACCAGTCCCCTCCTGGGCACTGGGCCCAGGGTAGAGAAGCACGAGACCCCCAGGGGTGAGGGGGAAGAGTCCTCTGTGCTGAGGTCATACCTGAGTGGTCTGCTCGGCCACTGCCCCTAAGGGGCACCCACCTCCCTCCTTCCTCTGACCCTCAGCCCCCCCGCCATTCCCCCTCCCCGTGCCCGGGGCCTGGACCCCAGGGGTGCGGGAATACGTGGCAGGGCCGGACTTCCCGCAGGGCTGTGGCGGGGCACGGGTGCAGTGGGGAGGCAGCCTGTCCCCTCTGCTGCCACCTCTCCAGGCCCGGGGGCCATGGCTTCCCTCGGCCACATCCTCTCCGTCTGTACGGGGGTAATCAGAGAGGAGCACGAGGCATGGGGTCCTTCTCCCTCTCTTACTCACTGGCTGTGCGACCTTGGGCAAGCTTCTTTCCGTCTCTGAGTCTCTGCTTCCTGTGTGCAGAGAGGAATGGCATCCCCCCTGGCCGCAAGGGATCAAGGAGTGTCTGGCCTTAGGGAACTGCGTGGTGAGTCCATTAACCTGCAGTTGTGGGTCCGGCCCAGAAAATGACTGCAGAGACATCAGCCTCTTTAAAGAGGGATCGGCCCAGCAAAAGGGTTGGTGCATTCTCTGACCTCTGCGGAGGGTAGGAAACCCCTCTGGGGAGGGTCAGAGCCGTCCCGCCGCTGCCCCAGGACTTGAACAGAATCACGCGGGAGTGGGGGGTGTAGGGGGGTGGGGGATGGCTGAGGGGTAAGTTAGGGAGGTTCAGAAGCTTCCGGGCTCTCCCGGTTCACTTGTGTGACGCCAAGGGTCACCTCCCTGGCACCTCGTCCTTATCTCCCCAAGCCGGTATTCTCTCTCTCGGGGCCAGGCTCCCCCTCGGGAGCTCACGAGTGCCCTCTGCCCACCCGGCTGTCTATGGCCGGCACTCCTGGAGGCGGCCAGACCGGGGCCGGGAGCAGCTCTCCATCAGGTCCTGGCCTCTCCCCGCCAGCCGAGCAGGCACACTTCCGTTCCTCTGAGAGGCATCCGTTCCAGCCTCTCAGGACGGGGAGATGGGCTGAGCAAGCAGGAGCCCCCGTGTCCCTGGATCCCTCTGCCTCTGCCGGTGGCAAAGCTGTGACCCCTTGGGCCCACAGCCCGTTCCTGAGGACTCAGCAGCAGACTCGGTCGGATGCTGAAGAACTCACAGAAAGCTGCCAGTAAACTTAGTTTGCACGGGCGGAGCAAAAGTACAGCATCAGCCTTGTAAGCGGCCGGTCCGGCATCCCGTATGGTCCCCCAGGCACCGTCAGGAGTAATTCCTGAGTGCCGAGCCAGGAGTAACCCCTGAGTATTGCTGAGTGTGACCCAAAAAGAAAAAAAAAATTAGTTAGCAGGTGCACCAAAAGAGCCCTGGGGGCAGGGGTGGGGTGGGGGGGGAGGTTTGTGCTTTTCAAGTGCAAATGACTGATTAGTGATCCATCTTGTGACTCCCCACTACCCTCCTCCCAGCATATCTCTATGGCTGACTCTCTCTCTCTCCCTCTCTCTCTCTCTCCCCCCCTCTCTCTCCCCGCCTCTCTCTCCTGTTGGGCATTATTAATGTACACTGTTAGAGCAATGGATGTTAGAACACTGTATGACTAAAACCCGACCTTGAACAGCTTTTTAACTCTGCATTTCATGGTGATTCAATCATTTTTTTTAAGTTGTTGAAAGTGGGGGGGGGGAATAATTCAAAGTAAGATGATGGTGTACTTTTAATCAACATGGTGGTGGTTGGTTATGTAAAATACACGTTTCTACTGACAAGCATTAGAAAAGAATACAGAAAATAGAATGAAAAAAGCAAGAAATAAAGTGAAAGGCTTGCGCCTGTGTCACAGGTTCGTCTTCCTGATGGAAACCAGCGTCGAGTGATTTCGTTGCATTTTCACCCTCTGGACCCGCCCCTCCCTCTTACCAACCTCCATCTCCGGTGTGGTCCTTCGAGGGCAGCTGGGGCACACAGGGGCACAGGCGGGAACAGGAGTCGCCTCCAGCTCTGGCCTGGAGCCAAGTCAGTGGCCACCCCACTCCGGGTCGGCAGCTCTGTCCAGGTCGCTGGAGGCTGTTCCTGTCCGTGCTCCTCGGCTGTGGGATGAGAGGTGTGCTTCCGGGGCACCAGCACCCCTGGATGTGTTTGTGGCCTCGGCTATGGCCTCAGAGGTGGAGGGGCGGGGGCGGGAGCTCTCTTTCTCCTCTGGCTCCTCCGTATCCCGCCAGCATCTCAGCACCAGGCCGTTGGCTTCACTTTTGAGTTGGGAGTGGGGCCAGGGCTGTCCCGGGCTGCTCAGTCTATCAAAGAGAGGGGTTTCAGGTTTTCCTTCCATTGTTAAAGCATAAGCCTAACTGTGCTGCACACTCTCGGGTGGGCAAATTGCTGAGCCCCCTCTGGACCATGCAAGACCCTCTTCCCGGCATACACCCTGGACTCGGTTCCTCACAGTGACGCTGACTAGACTTTATTCAGTTTAGTAATCTCAAAAGTTACCCCTCCCCCCAAAAAAAATCTTCATTATAAGTTAAAATCATCCATGAGCAACAATGAAAGGAGCACACCCTTGGAACCATGGCCAGCGAACACAGGGGTGAAGAAAGAGAAGACGGTCCCATTTCACAGATGAAGAAACTGAGAGACTGCGGATTTAAGTAACCTGCCCAGGGTCACAGAGGTGGGAAGGCCCTGAGCCTAGAGCTTCCCCCCCCCCCCCCCCGAGAACTCAGGCTCCTGAGCTCCTCCGTTGGACTCTCTTCACTGCTGCCCCGCTAGAAAGGTTCAGGCTGGCCTGGCCAGGAGCTCCCCAGGGGTGGTGCTCACCACAGCCCATTTCCCAGCTCAGCAACGCCCCCTAGTGACTGCAGTGGGGCTCTAACACAGCTCACAGCCTTTTCTCCTCTTACCTGCAGAGGAAATGCCAAGTCCCCAGGTCGGGGGCCGAGACCTCTGACCCATAGGCATTGTTCAGCCCCCACCTCACGCGCAGCACCCTAGGCGACCTTGGCGGGCTTCCCTTTCAGCTCCCACTGCGCCCAGCACTCAAGGATGCTTCTGAGCATCCCTCCACAGCCCCTGTGCCCCCAGCCCCCCCCTTCAGACGAATGCCTTCCCCCGCCCTACTGCCTCCAAGACAAAGCTGAGCTTTGGAGCCAAGCGCTCCCTCGGAATGACCCTGCGGCCCCGGCCCGAGCGCCTGCTGAGTGTTGCCAAGGTGCCTGCAGCGCCTGAGCCCGGGTCTGTGTCTGGCTGTCATTCCCAATGCATCCGATTCCCTAGTGTAGTTCCCGCAACAAAAACCTCCCTGCACACGTCAGCCCCCGGAGACAAGAGCCTCATAAAAGAGGACTCCCCTGGCCCTGGCTGACTTTCTCTCTTGTGCTTTTTTGAAGCATAAGAATTGTCTTGGTGAGGGTTAACAAAGACTTAAAGACTCCAGCCCTTCGGAGCGGGCTTGGCACTCAGCCCGGTGTTGCAGGTGGCTGAGGTGAAGGAGGGAGCGAGAGACATAACGCCCTCCAGAGTCGAGTCCACCACCTTCCTCTCTACCCACGCGGTCGCCGGGAAGATGCCCGTGAGAGTCCGGACTGAGGCAGGCTGCCGCAGGCGCCTCCACAGCGTGGACATCGCATCCCACTAATTGCGCCCAGCAATCACCAGGTTGTTCGCGAGTCCCATGTCACCTACACGGCGTGGGAAATTATTCCTTCCGCTTGATTTCCTGGGGAGCCGCAGAACTCAGGCTGGAGGGAGGAATTGCTCTCTGTGCGAAAAGGAAAACCAGCCCTAACCTCCGTTCGGGTTCTCTAAGGGTCTGTCACAGTCCCTCACAGAAGGGAATTTCAGGAGGAGGCAAGAAATGGAGTGGAACAGTCTTCATTAGAGGTGGAGAGGAAGGAGAGAGACCAACAGGTTTAAGAGATGACATGAGCCTCTTCAGAGGGAAAAGAGTGGAAGGCCCCCCATAAAGTAAAGGAAAAGAATTACACATCCCAAATGGAAATGCAAGTGAACCCAGAATGGGGAAATATACTGTTCGCCTTTGTAAAGTTGATGTGATAGGTTTTCTCAGGACTGGAGTGATAGCACAGTGGGTAGGGCATTTGCCTTGCGCAGGGCCAACCCGGGTTCAATTCCTCCGTCCGTCTCGGAGAGACCAGCAAGCTACCGAGAGTATCCTGCCTGCACGGTAGAGCCTGGCAAGCTCCCCATGGCGTATTCTATATGCCAAAAACAGTAACAACAAGTCTCATAATAGAGACGTTACTGGTGCCCGCTCGAGCAAGTTGATGCACAGTGGGACAAAAGTGCTACAGATGGTGCTCTCAAACTGCCCCCTGTGGGGCTTTGTTATATGGTTTTATATGCAGAGCTGGAGAGATAACATGTGCATAAGGCACTTGCCTTGCACACTGCAGACCTGGGTTCAATCTCCAGCACCAGATAATGGCCCCCCAGTCCTGCCAGGGATCCCATTGTCCTAGGGTCTCAGTGATGTCAGAGCTCAGAGCCAGGAATAAGCCTTGAGCACCACCCAGTGTGCCCAGGCCCCCCAGAAAGGGTCCTTTGCTAGGGCTTGTCAAGGGAAGAGCTTGGAACTCGGGGTAGATGTTCTTATCACAGCCTTTAGTCTGTTTGGAGCATTTCCTCTCTGAGGCTTCAACGTTCTCTGAATTGGAGCTGGCAGCAGTGAGAGTCTCATCAGCCTCAGTTCCTATGTCCATAAAATGGGTCCAGCCTTCATGCTATTAGGCTACTTTCAGTTAGTGACAGAGAAACTTCTTAAAGCCTATCTAGGTTTTATTTCTTCCTGAGAATGTAGTGCCAACTTCTCACACTCCTTCTGCCACCCCACCTGACTTCCTGCCTCACCAGCAGGTAGCACATTCCCAGTAACCTTCAGCTTGGGACGTAAGGGGTGCTTTCCAGTGGTCTTGCAAATGGCCGGTCTGGGAACCAGAAAGGTAGAACAGGAAGTAAAGCACTTGGAACCACCAGTCTGCAGAGGAGGGTCTGTCCAGAGGCATAAGAAGGTTGAAAAAACACAGGTGTGACACGGGACTTTGTAAACTTTTCATCCAAGAAATGCTATGGGGAGCACAGCCAGAAACGCCTTGGGTCCATAACATGTTTGATTTCAAATTAATTTTTGGTCATCGCACATTTGGAAACCTGTATCTACTGCCAAACTTTTCACAGCTGGCGAGGTCGTGAGCCTCCATATCAACTAAGTTCTAGAGCACTGAGGCACAGCCAGGCAGGGGGCATCTCCGGGATCTGGCCGCTTCCCCATGCATGGCTGGTTTCCAACTGGGGAACAAGGAAATGAGGGAGCTGGTCGACCAGATGCCTGCTGGAGAAGGCCTCTGCAGGCCTCAGACCACTGTGGGTCATTGCACCTGACCAAAGACCGACTGGAGGAATCAGGAGTCCCAGCGGAGGAAATTGAGGACCTGGAAATGCCAGATCTGGGGGACAGGCATCCCGCCGAGGGTGGCCTCTTTCCGAGCCCGCTGCCTGGACGAGGACGGTGCGTCCCACACGGAGCCCAGCCAGTGGTGGGAGCAGAGGCTCACCGCTTTGTCAGGTCTCTGGGCACAGAGACATCTGCACCCAGGCCAGGGAGTGGATGAATTTTCCTGAAAAGGACATGGGGCCCCTCCTGCTTTGGAAAATGGAGACGTTTAGGAGCTTCAGCACATCCACGCCCCTTCCCACTGGTATTTGACTTGCCTTTAAGTCCATGCAGCTCATCTTCAATGTAGAAGCCCTCTCTCTGGGGGAAAAAAGAACAGCTCAAGGTGGCATGGAAAGAAAGGAGCCCCCAACCCCATTAGACCCGCCTCCTTCCCCCAAGAGCCCTGAGAACGCTCATGGTCCCAGACCCGCAGGCCGGAGCAGCTCCATGAGGCGTCCATGTGGGAGGTGCTCGTGCCTCATGGACGGTTTCTCTGAACACAAAACCCAAGTTCTGCCCCCGCTGGCTGACTTAGGCACAGTGATACCTGGGGAAGGGGGGCACTGGAGGGGAGGGGTGTGTGGACCCGGCGAGCAGGGCTGAGTGGAGACTGGCGTCTAGACTGGAGAATGTATCACTTCCTTCTCTCAGCTGGGCCAAGGACTGGGCCCCGGGGCCTGAGGCACATGGGATTGAAATCTGAACATGGTAGCAGGTCTGGGTGTAGGAGGTGGCCCCGTGCCCTGGGAACCACACACACGGACAGGTGGTTGGCACCCGGCCACTGTGGTTTTCAGTTTCTCCCCTTGAACACCAGGTGGCGCTTGGCCCCAGCCGGGCACCCTGACCTGGACCTGGGCTCCTGAACCTGCTCCTTGGCTGTGAGAGGAAAGTTTGTGTTAGACCACTTGAGGGGCAGCCGAGGCACGAAGACAGAGGGTCCACCTGAAGTTACAGCAGCAGTGTACAACTGTGTGTGTGTGTGCCTGTGTGTGTCTGAATGTGGATAGTGCCTGATTCTGAGACTCTGTCGGTGTGGATGAGGCTGAGTGTGTGTGTATGTGTGTGTGTGTGTGCCTGTGTGTCTGAATGTGGGCAGTGCCTGAGTTTGAGACTGTGTGGATGTGGGTGAGGATGTGTGTGTGTGTGTGTGTGTGTTAGGGTGTACCTATGTATGTGTCTGAATGTGGGTTGTGCCTGAGTTTGAGACTGTGTGGATGTGGGTGAGGATGTGTGTGTCTGTGTGTGTGTGTGTGTTAGAGTGTACCTATGTATGTGTCTGAATGTGGGTTGTGCCTGAGTTTGAGACTGTGTGTGTGCGGATAAGGTTGTGTGTATGTTTGTGCGCCAGAGGAGGAATACGGGCAGTGTGTGTTCCGTGTGCGTTTGTGTGCTCTAGGGAAGTGTGTGTTCAAGGTTTGGGAGCGTGTGTGAGTGTGGGGCTGAGTGTGGGCGTGTGAGGGTGAGAGTGGACATGGCGAGGGGACAGCGTGGATGGGGGTTTCTGTGTGTGCTGGTGGGAGTATCACCAGCTTAGGGGGTCCCTGCCTGGGGGCCCCCCTCAGGCCCGTCCTGTGACACTGTGCCAGCCATGAGCTGAGGGTTCCAGTGGAGCTGGGTCGAGCCTCACTGCTGCGGGGGTTCCGAGAGCACCGCCGGCCGCGGGCTGGGTGTCTGTGAGGGCACAGGCCCCACAGATGTTTCTGCCGGCCGCTGCCCAGGTCTCGAGTCTGAACGCACTTGATGGGGGGCTCCCTCCCAGACCCACTGCCCACCCAGAATCCACACCAGGGGGTGGCATGGCTGTCCCCTGAGACCATCGGCTGTTCTGGTGGGGTCCTGTGCCGAGAGCCGGAAAATTGACCTCCTGGTGGGACATTTGTGCAGGGACTAAAAGAGTCCTATCGGCACCCTGGGGCCCAGCCAGTACATTGGCCACCCTCGGGGGCGCCTGACATCTGCTGGCACCTCCATGGTGATCTCCGTGACCTCCAAGCCCAGCCAGAGGCCAGGTGGCTGGAATCTGGGTCCCGCCGGTCCTGTGGACAGGAAGAGGTGACTGTGCGGGGTCCTTCCCCTCACACTCCTGCTTCCCAGGCCGTCTGAGCAGAGTGCAAGTGCACAGCCTGGCGAGGCGCCACAGGGTCGGGCCTGGCACATTCCGGCAGTGCCCGGGCCGATTGGATTTGGTTCAGGTAACACGCGCGCCCCAGAGGGGGCTCTCCCAGAGCAAAGCGGTGTGAACTCTCAGTCCTGGCTGTCACTCGGGCGCCCAGAAGGGCTGTTCTCTGCACGCGGGACCGCTGTAGACCCAGCTGGCCCGGGCGTGGGGCCTCTGGGAACCCGTGTCTTCTCTTCCCCAGGGGAAGTGCCAAGTCCGCTGTCTCCGGAGAGCAGAAGGGCAGCCCCACCTGTCCCGGGGCAGGCAGGCGCGGGGTCCATGGTGCGTCCTGGGGCAGTGCGCGCTGCTCCCAGCGCCCCGACGCCTTCCGTTTGCTCGGCCTCCGATCCCCACTCGGGGCCAGCCGCCGGTGGGACGCGCGTGCGTTTCCTGAGGTGGGGGCCTGCCTCTTCCCTCCTGTGTTTTTCCTTTACCATGACGCCTGTTGCTCATAGGTACAAATCAAACGAAGAGTATGTGTATGTGCGAGGCCGCGGCCGAGGGAAATATGTGTGTGAGGAGTGTGGAATTCGCTGCAAGAAGCCCAGCATGCTGAAGAAACACATCCGCACCCACACTGACGTCCGGCCCTATGTGTGCAAGCACTGTCACTTTGCTTTTAAAACCAAAGGTAAGAGACAGTCGCGGGCGCTGTCCCGCGTGCGGGAGCTCCCCTCTGGGAGCCCCGGCACAGAGCTCAGGGGCCTGCCCTCTCTGCCTGGGCACTGGGCCACGCCCCCACCCCAGGGTTCCACACTATGCCACGCCCCCACCTCCTGGGTTCCATGCTGGTCACACCCCCACCTCCAGGGTTCCACACTGGCCACGCCCCCACCTCCTGAGTTTCATGCTGGCCAAGCCCCCACTTCCTGGGTTCCATGCTGGCCACGCCCCCACTTTTAGGATTCCACGCTGGCCACACCTCCACCTCCAGGGTTCCACGCTGGCCACGCCCCCACCTCCAGGGTTTAACGCTGGTCATACCCCCACCTTTAGGGTTCCACACTGGCCACACCTCCACCTCCAGGGTTCCACGCTGGTCACGCCCCTACCTCCAGGGTTCTACTCTGGCCACGCCTCCACTTCCTGGGTCCCACACGAAGCCACGCCCTCACTTTTTGGGTTCTATGCTGGACCGCGTCCCCCATACTTGGCTGCACCCCTTCTCCTGGAGCCCCACACCTATCCTCGGACCTCCAGGTCCTGAAGCATCCAAGAGCACCTATTCCCAGTGGTGACTGGACCTCCTCCATGCCTATGCATGCCTCCCACTGACCCACACTCAGCTCTGCCACTCTCTCGCGTGGCCCCCGCAGTCACTTAGCACACGGACTCCGGCACAAGACGTCCCCAGGCAGCTTCCCCGCCCTTATGGTCATCTCTGCCATCCTGGCCCCGTCACAGCCCAGCATGGGCCCACCGGCCACCGAGGAAGGACAGGATAGCTGAGGGTCTGAGTTCCAGAGGGGAGCTGAGGGCCTGGTGTGGAAGAGGGGCCGCTGCTCCTACCTCCTTTGTGGCACTTCCCCGGGCGGGCCGGGCAGGGACACAAGGTCTTGCCCGGGGCTCCTGGTGGCTGGGCAGTGCGGGCGCCTCTGAGGGAGACCTGGGCTCAGTCTTGCTGGCAGAGTCAGGCTGTGGGCACCCTGCTTTCAGCGAGCTGGGGGTCTCCCTGGGGGTCTCCCTGGAGCCTCATGATTTCTCAAGACAAGTCTGCTTGGTCCCATGCTGCCCTTCACGGCGGGGGGGAAAGGTGCTCACAGGAGCGCACAGGAGCAGCGGGGGAGGGGCCGGCGTCTCCGGGCTCCCCACTTCCTCCTGCTCTGGCAGCCGGCCCCTCCCTGCTCTGTCCTCTCTGGCCACCCGCCTCTGCTCGCCTCGCCCCGCTGACGGGCCTCTCCGAAGGGGCACCCCCTGTCTGCTCGGCGGGGAGCCGTCCCGGCCTGCTTCCTCGGCCTCTTCTCTCTCGGAGTCTCTTGGGCAGCCTTGCCGAGGGCGTCGGGGGGATGGGCAGGGTTGTGGCCAGTCCCCCAGGACAATGCACAGCTCCACCTCCTCTGCCTTGAGTGATGGACGGTTAACCCAGGCTTTGACTTGGACCTCCAGAACCCTCTGTGGAGGCCCCTGGACGTGAAGAGTGAACCCCAAGAATGGCGGGGTTGTTTGGGCGAGGGTTGGAATAGGAGCCCTTCCCCATGGGCAATGCCCCTCTCTTCTCTCTCTCCGGAGCACCCCCGACCCACCTGCTTCTCTGAAGTCTCAGGGGCTTCCACCAGGTTCTCTCAGCAGGCCTGGACATTCGGCCTGTTCCCAGGCTGCGTGCCCTTGACTCTGAAGGAGGTCCTCAGTACCTGGTGGGTCTGTGCAGGCCAGGAGGACCCGCTGCCTGCGGGAGCCCCCCTGCCCCCACCCCGGCTGGCGTGCGCCGGGGCTGGGCCGAGCTGTCTTCCTTCCTCAGACCATCCATGGGGCAGGCAGTGGGCACCCCCACTGGGGCCTGGGCCCTGCACCCTGCCTGCCCCAGGAGCAGACGAATGAGTGGGTCTGAAGTGGAGGCGGGCACAGTCGCGACTGCCAGGAGCCAGCTGGGGTGGCCGTGGGTGACGGCCAATGAAGCTGGCTCTTGGCTCTGCCACCCGGCAGGCCTGGGGCCCGGGCAGGGCTTGGGGCGCCCGATGGACCCCTGAAGCTCTGAGTCTCCAACCCCAGCCATGCTCTGGTCCAGCGGTGGTCCTGGGGGCCTCTTCCCCACCACCTGGCTGCCCTGTCTGTGTGTCTGCCTGTCCGTGTCTCTGTCTCCGTGTTAGATGTCATGGCTGCTCTGGGCCCTGGTGCTGGCTGAGGGGGGCCCAGGTGGGTGGGACCGGGAGACACCCTCTGAGACCAGCCCTGCAGTGGACTGGGCCCCTGCAGCCTCGTCGCACCCGTTCCTGGCCATGGTGGCCATGTGGTACCCGGGCGGGCCTGGGCAGGGTGGCCTTCGCGGGCAGAGTGGGTGGTGGCAAACGGGCTGTGGGAAGGTGGGGGGCGGCAGGGGCGGGCGGTGTCGCGGGCTGCCACCACCCCCCTCACACCCCTCATTCTCACCTCCTTGCCACTTGCCTTCTCCTTCACGGCAGGCCAGTCGGGCGGTGGGCGGGGGCTGTGGACACTGCGTGACAGGCCCAGGCTCTGTGCATGGACAGAGAAACACATCCCGGGACACGGAGGGGCGTTGGGAGAGCCCCTACTCACTCCTGGAGCCAGGAGGCCGGCCCAGACCATCCCCTCAGACGCCCTGGAGCCTCCCCCCAGTGTGGGGGGCACGGAGGAGCAGAAGGGCGGGGGGCTCCTGGGGCCCCGGATCCCAGGGAGAGCGGTTCGGATATTTGCATCATCTCTGCATCTCCCTCCTCCACCCCCGCTGTGACCCGGCATGCAGGAGCTCATACGGCCACTGTCGGGGTCCGGGGCGTCCATGGGCGTCTCCGCTCAGGCCATTCCTCAGCATTTCTCATCCGCTCCTCCCAGCACCCCAATGGTAGGTGTCAGGGTTAGAGAGTCAAGGACCCTGCCTGAGGGCACCCCGCTGGCCAGTGGCAGAGCCCAAATCAGACCCGGCCTTGAGCCAGGCTCCTGGACTGTCCTGCATCCATGCTGCCTGCTGGCCACATGTCCCGGCAGCCCGAGACCTTCTTCTAGATGGGCCCGGTGAGCAGGGTGGTTTCACCCGAGGGCCAGCTCCGCCCCCCACTGGGCATCCAGTGGGGACACAGCCCAGGGTCTCACCCAAGGGTGCCCTTAGGCCCTGGGCCAGAGGCGGAGCCCGCCGAGAAGGGCTGAGGCGGCCTGCGAGGCTCCTTCCCCCTCGGCCCTCGCTCTCCCACAGGGGGCTCTTGGGCCCCTCCTGCGCCTGGCATGTTGCTGGGAGCACTGCAGCTGAGTGGGCCAGGGGCCAGAGTCGGGGAGCTGGGCCCACACCCCAGAGAACAGGGGCATCGCCTGCTCCTGCTGCCCAGCTCCACCTCCTGGCAGCCTCCTTGGGGGTTGCCAGCCTGCAGGGGTGAGGAGGGAGCCCCACCCCTGCGTCATTGCAGAGGGGCTCTGGGGACCCTCCGGACCCAGGATGGCTGTGGAACGTGGCTTGGCTCTGCCCTTGCCCAGAGTCGGGTTGCCGGGTGACTATGCAGGCACGGGAGCAGACTCTGAGCCCGGAGGAGGCAGCCCAGACCAGGCTCGGGGAGGGCGGGGAAAGGAAGGAGCCTCTCCGCCCTGCACGCAGTGGGCAGGAGTCCTGGCTCACAGTTCCCGCTACTCTCCCAGGAGAGCCCTAAAGCTGCCCTTAGCCTCCCCGGGTGAGGGCCGGAGAGATAGGACGACGGGGAGGACACTTGCCCTGCATGCAGCTAACCCAAGTTCAATCCCCAGCACTACGTGTGGTCCCTGAGCACCGCCAGGAATCACCCCTGAGCACAGAGCCAGGAGTTAGACCTGAGCATCGCCGTGTGTGGCCCATAAGATAAATAAACAACAACAAAACCCATCATTAACTCTCTCTCTCTCCCTCTCTCTCCCCCTCCCTCTCCCTGTCCCTTTCTCTCTCCTGTCATCTGATCTGTCTCCCCAGCGACTCTCATTCCTGCCTGCCTCCCCCCAAGCCCCCACCTGCACTCTGGTTGCTTGACCCCCTCCCTGTCTGTCCTCGCAGGAGTCTCTGCCTCGGGCTCACCGAGCATCCGGCCATCTTCTCCCGGGTCCCTGTTTCCTCTTCCTGTCTCATTTCCCCTCCTCACAGCTGATTATCAGCTCATTTGCCATTCCACGTCCAGCATTTTATCATCTATCATCTACTCATCTGCTTACTTACCCACCTGGGATCCCATTCACCTCCCTCTTCTCTCTGTTTTTCCCTACTCCGTGTTTCTCCCCTCCTGTTTCAACAACCACCCACCTATCCGTCCACCACCCACCCATCTACCTCCATCCACCCATCCATCTACCCATCCACCAATCCTCATTACCCCTATCTATCCACGTACTTACCCATCCATCCATCTATCCATCCACCAATCCATCTACCACTCATCCACCCATCCATCCATCCTTACTGTACCGATCTATCCACCTATCCATCCATACACCCATATACCCACTCATCTGCCCATTCTCACTGCACCCATCCACCCATCTATCCTCCCATCCACCCACTCATCCACCCACCCATACATTCGCCAACCCACCCACCTATACAGACATCCAGTCATCTCTCTACCCACCCAGCCATCCATTCACTATCCATCCATCCATCCGTCTCTCCATGTCCCAATCTGTCCATCCATCCATTCACTATCCATCCATCTGTCTCTCCATGCACCCATCTGTCCATCCATCCATTCACTATCCATCCATCCATCTATCCATGCACCTGTAAGTCCATCCATCCATCCATTCACTATCCATCCATCCATCTATCCATGCACCTGTAAGTCCATCCATCCATCCATTCACTATTCATCCATCCGTCTATCCATGCCCCAATCTGTCCACCCATCCATTCACTATCCATCCATCCATCTATATCCATCCATCCGTCTATCCATACACCCATCTGTCCACCCATCCATTCACCATCCATCCATCCGTCTATCCATGCCCCCATCCAACCATCCACCCCTTCCATCTCTTCCAGAAGTCCGTTCTCTCTACCTTTCACCCAAACCTGTCAGTTACTAAGATTCCTAAGACAGCACCTGAGCCAGGGAGCAAATGCTTCATGGTGTGAAGGACCGTGCAGAGACAGAGCAGCTGTAGAGAGAGCAGTGAGCGTGGCACCGTGCGGGGTGGTTGCTGGGGCCCAGAACAACAGCCGGGCCTGTGACTGTGTCCCCGTAGGCAGGCTGGCGCCCACTCTCCTCCCGGAGCCTGAGTGCTGCACAGCACAGGAGAGCTGGAGGTGCTGCCCCTGCCTGCCTGCCTGCCTGCCTGTGGGGCTGCACTGACCACCCGGGCGTAGGGCACTCCCTGAGGACGGCGTTTGCCCAGCCTTCCCTGCACGCACGCCCCACCCTGTGTCTACACTGCATGTGGACCTGGGAAAACTGGGGCCCAGGAAGTCTCGTGGCTTTTCTCAGCAAGTCAGGGGTTGGCCCGGTGCCCTCTCTCGCCCATGGCGCTGTCCCGCAGGCTCCCAGACACCGCCTCCCTCCCTCCGTTTCTAACACAGCTTCCCTCCGCCCCCTGCCAAGCCCTGGCACCTGTCCCTGCAGGCTGCCCTCCGACCAGCCCCCCATGTGGGGTGTCCAGCGCCCCTGGACTCCAGGCACTGGACATAGCCAGTGATCCTCCCTCAGTCTCACCAGCTCCCGGGCCCGGTTTAACCAGTGGCAGGAAGAACCCCTGAATCGAGTACTTTCCTTAGAGCTTTTGCCATTTTTCAAGTCTTTTTGTTATTTTCTTCTTCATAGATCTCTCTGTCCCCTCACCGCCCCTGACCCCTGACCCCCGACCTGCGTGCTGCCTGGAGCATCTCTGCCCTGGGCAGAGGGGTGTCCCTGCCCCCGCCCAGCCCTTCCAGCTGGCACAGGCTGCCCTGCAGGCCACCTCGGCACGCCTCGCGCCTGCTCTGACCTGAGTCTCTTTCCATTCTTTCCAGGGAATCTGACTAAGCACATGAAGTCGAAGGCCCACAGCAAAAAGTGCCAAGAGACGGGGGTGCTGGAGGAGCTGGAAGCCGAAGAAGGTACGGGACAGACGGCCAACTGCTTCCCCAGCCCCGCCCCGGCCCCCGCCTTCGCCTCTGCCTGCTCTTCCACCTCACCCCTTCTTCCCTCTCCTCCTCTCCCTCCCCTACCTCCCCTCCAGTCCACGCCATCTCCTCAGTCTGGGGATTAGTGTCACAGGGCAACGGCCTGCACCCCACACACCTGTGTGCGTGGGGCAACTAGGGCTGTCCGCGGGGCAGGGTGGCCCACAGGATCACACAGGCGTCCCCACAGGCGTCCCCACAGGCGTCCCCACAGCCCCGGTCCCCACAGTGCCTCCTGGGCCCTTTCTACATCTCAGGCCTTGCCCAGACATTGAAATCCTCGGCCGGACACTCTGAGGCACGTACACCCGCACACTCACGCCTGTGTGCACGTGCATGGGCCTGGGCTGACCCCCTCCCCCCCAGGGCAGACAGCAGCGGGATCGAAGGCCACGCCCTGCCCAGGCTCCGTGGGGACCAGGAGGGCTGTGGTCAGTGAACCGAGGGGCCATGCCACCTCAGGCAAGACCTGAGACATTTCTCCAGAGCCCCCGATCAGACTCGAAACTTACAGTGTGACCAGAGAGGGCATGCGCGCGCACGTGTGTGTGTGTGTGTGTGTGTGTCTGATTCCTTTCCAGTTTCCTGGTTCAGAGACCTAGCTGTAGAGTCCCTCCACAGAGTCCAGTCAAGTTTCCTTTTAGGCGAATGTTTATTCGCCTATTTATTGAATATTCACTTTTATTGGACGAAGCGCAATGAACTTAAAGCTGTCCTTTCCCCAGGCAGGAACGTGGGGGTCACTGCACTTCAGGGGCCGATAGTACGATACAGAGAGCGAGCACTGCCAGGAGGGCACTTGCTTATTGCATGCAGCCCACCTAAGTTCCATCCCTGGCACCGCATATGGTCCCTGGAGCTCCCCCCCGCCTCCCATCCCGCCCCAGGAGTGATCTGTGAGCGCTCAGCCAGGAGTGGGTACACATGGGCACTGTCAGGTGTGACCCGACCCCGTGCGCACAGCCCCTCCCCCGGGAACATCCATGACGCCGTTCGTGTCTCATCCAGTCCTGCACACTAGTGGGAGAGGCATGTGCTGCCCCATTTAAGCTGAGGAGAGTGAACTCGGGTGCCCGGGCAGCGGGCGTCACTCAGGAACGCAGACCCCGTGCCGCCCTGGGTGCCTGAGTTGGCCGGGCCGGGGGAGTGTTCAGGAGGTCATCATGGCCACCACAGCAGGAGGCCACTGAGGCTGTCCCTGAGCCTCTCCCTGCCTCCGTTTCCCACCGTACGGGAGGAGGAAATCATGAGCCACAGGGCGATCACCACCCCACACTGGCCGTGAGGCAGACCCCGCCCCTGGCATCCTAAACCGGCTTCCTGGGGGAGCTGGGCCGCGGATGATTGCAGACACGGGCGGGGAGATGCGTGTGAAGCCGAACACTGAGGGCTGAGGAGGGGAGAGATGAGGTTGGGGCGAGCTGGGGCTGTGAAGGGCAAGGGGTGGGCTTGGCTGTCCAGGCTCGGATGCGCACAGGGCAGTGGCTGGCCGCGGGCACCGTGAGACGCACGGGCTGGCTTGGACGAGAGGGAGCTCAGAGGTGGGGTCTGGGTACCACGGGAAAGGGGTTGGGGGGAGGTAGGCCCGAGGGGTCGTGAGCCCAGATTGGCAAGGGGCCGGGGCTGTGACTGAAGATTCTGGGGGAGCAGGTGTGTTAGACCCAAGGGGGTGTGGCTCTCAGCCTAGGAGGAACGACTGCCCCCTAGTGGTCAGTCTCCGCGCCGCGGGCGCTCCTCGGTGGTGCGCGGGGCGGGCGGGGGTACGAGCGCCACCGTGCGGCCAGACCCTGTCAGTGCAGGCTCGCGGGCGCACGCGCGCGCGTGGAGGCGCAGGTGTAGGTAGCCTCTATAGGGCCCGGGTCCCAGCTCGGGACCTGGAGGGGCGCTGAGAATAGGCCGGCCCGGCAGGGACACCTCATGGGGTCCTGCAGGTGTGGGATCCACCCCTGCACAGGGCAGGAGGCCCTGGCCCTTAGCCTTCCCGTGCAGGATACTTCGGGCGGGTCTCGCTCCTCTCCCGGCCTCTGCGATCTCAGGTCCAGGGGGTCTGAGGGGGGCCTTGCTGTGGGGAGTTCAGGTGGGTCCCTGGCGACTGCCCTCTGACCTGCCCCTCAGACACCTCCGCCCCGTGGGGCCTGTGGGCTTGGAAGCCGGAGGGGCTGGAAGGTCATGAAGGTCGTGCGTGCGAGTTCTGCGTGTCAGAGCCCCACCCTGCCAGCAGCTCACGGGGTGGCCCCGTGCCACAGACACGGGGTAGGTGGTCCCTTTCCCAGGAGGAAGGTGGTCTGGGAGCCCCTCCGCCAGCCCCACCCGTCCCACTGCTGAAAGCATCTTCTGAGACCGGACAGACACCCCCCCCGCCCCGTTGCACGCAGCAGGCCCGGGTTCAACCCCCGGCACCGCGTGGTCCCCCTGAGTACCACCAGGTGAGGCGTGACCCTCCTCCAAGCACAAAACACGGATGCGAACAGCATTCTTCATCAGGGAGTGTAGTCCTGGGGGTGAGTCCTGACCCCCGGGGACTTGGGGTGCTGGGGAGCACGCTTGCCCCAGCCCGGGCTTCCCGGGTATAAACCAGGGGAGGCTACGATGGCCCTGGGTGGAAGCAGGTAGCGACAGCCTGGGTAGGGAAGTCAGAGCCCACAGCACCCGTCCCGGCTCTGTGCACCCCCACCCGCTGCTCCCCAGAGCCAGGAGCTCTGGGCTAGACCTCCACCTGCCTGCCCAGCGCCACGCCCCGCGGGTCTGGCCTGGGCCTCCTGGGTGCCCCCCGAGCTCCTCGTGCTGGACAGACTGGTCTGTGTGGCCCCAGCAGGGGCTGTGGGGGGTGTCGCTCTCGGCTACATGCTGGGGTGTCCAAGCTCACCCCCCGCCCCATCACAGCCCTCACCTGCAGGCCCCATCCTACCGGGCTCACAGCACTGCGGCCCAGTGGGGAGCCCACAGGGCCAGTTTCTGAGGCGGGGGGCAGGTGGCTTGACCTCATGAGCGCTGCCCAGGATCCCGGTGGCCGAGTCTAAGGTACTCCAGTGAGACCCAGGTCCTGGCAGAGGGGACCTGGCTGGGTGGGGCAGCCCCACAAGGTGCCACTCTGGAGGCTGGTGGGTCAGGCCCCGGGCCCAAGAGCAGCTGGGTTCTGCAGGGGCCCAGACGCTCCGGACAAGAGCAGGGATGGGCCTTGCCTGGTGCCGGCGGCCAGCCTCACCCACGCTCCATGAAGGGCACCGGCCAGCTTCCGCCTGGACATGCGTGAGGCGGCTAGGCCTCGGAGCCGAGAATCCAGGCAGCGCCACTGCGGCCCACCGCTGAGCCCCGGGCCCCCACCTTCATGCCACAAAAGGGCAGACCGAGGCACACACGGCCGGGTGACTTCCTGGGCTCACAGAGGAGCCAGCACCCAACTGCTGACCTTGAAGGCAGCGGAAGCTCTTTCCTTCGCCCTGAGGCCCTGCCCGGGCCCGGCATCCCTCAGTCTTCCTCCCCTGACCCCCACAGAAGTACGTCGCAGAGCCCAGGTGCTCTGCTGACTCCATGACCGCCTGCCGCCGTGTCCTTATACCTGAGCCCGCCGCAGGGGAGCTGCGGGTCACTGTGGGCTTCCCACCATGTGTCAGTACCGGCCCTGTCCCTCGGCCCCTCCCAGGCTAAAACGGGGCCTGCCGTTCCTGGGTCACCGGCAGGCCAGGATGGCCGGGCCCAGGGCGGGGCTGGCTGTGACCGGGGCTGCCTCTGTCCCCCTCAGGAACCAGTGACGACCCGTTCCAGGACTCTGAAGGGCGAGAGGGCTGGGAGGCGGCCACGGAACACCAGTTTTCAGACCTGGAGGACACGGACTCGGGGTCAGACCTGGATGAGGAGGAGGAGGAGGAGGAAGAGGAGGAGGAGGAGAGCCAGGACGAGCCGTCGGGCCTGCTGGAAGCAGATTCCCCGCCAGGGCAGGGCCCCGGGCCCAGGGACGTCCGCTCTGGCAGCCAGGCCTCACGGGCCAGCCCGCTCTCGGAGGGCCCAACAGCTGGCGGTGGTTCTGCGTCCAGCCCAGGCAGCCAGTGCGTCCCCCACCTGACACCGACCCCTGCGGGCCCCGTGGAGAAGGACAAGGGCTCGGCCCCCAGCAGCACGGCCGAGTCCCCGAGAAGACCATGGTCCCCAAGCGAAGCACCGGCCAGCCACACACCGCTTGCCCGCCCACACGCCCCCTCCCCGAGTGACTCCTGCTCCCAGCCACGCGCACCCGCCCGGAGCCCACCCACCTCCACCCCGGCCCCCCGTGGGTCTCCCAGACTCGAGCTGTCTCCGCTCAGGGCCCAGCCCCCGGAGAGAGACCCGGCCCCCCTAGCGCTCCTGCCCCCCGAACTCCAGGGCCACACGGGCCCGGCCTCCCCCCGACGGTCACCCCCCGGGAGTTGGTTTCCGGGCCGGGCCGAGACTCTGCCACGGTCAGCGCTGCCGGGGACGTGGCCCTCGGCGGGGCCGGGCAGCCCTTCGGCGGCAGAGCACGGCCCGGGCCTGGGGCCAGCCCCACGGGCCCTGTCCCGGCCCTCGCCTCTACCTCACACGCTCCTCGGCAGAAGCCCCGGGACCTGCGCCGCCGCCGCGGTGAGTGCTTCCAGGGCCGGGCTTGGGGTTGGGGAGGGAGCCCCGCAGGCCCTTCTCCAGGGCCAGTGCTCCTGGAGCACCGAGGTCGCTGAGGGCCTCGCTCCCGGGCCAGGCCGTGCCCCAGCAGCACGCGGGGTCCACTGTGGTCACATGGGGCACTGCCGCGTGGGCAGCTTGGCCGGGGGGCGGGTGTCGGGGCGCTCGCTGTCCCCACCCCTCCCCACCCACATGCTCCTCAGGCAGCTGAGGAACTTAGTCCAGAGCACTTTGCTGGCACCTCAGCCACCCCCAGAGCCAGCGCCTCCCTGGGAGACCCCCCCGCCAGTTCCCAGCACCACGGCCAAGGCCCTGCCACCCTCACTTCTCTCCAGCCCACCGTTCCCGTCTCTCCGTCAGTACCGTCAGGGCCACTCCGATAGCCGGGGGCCCCGCCCCTGCCGTCTCTGCCGTCCACGCTCACAGCCGCAGCACTGACTATACCCTGTTCTCCACTGTGCTGCCCTTCCCATCCCCTTCCTCTACCTGCTGCCAGGACCCGGCACCACTGTTCACCACTGCTCACCATCACTCACCACTGCTCACTACAGCTCACCACTATTCATCACTGCTCACTACAGCTCCCCACTATTCACCACCACTCACCACTGCTCACCACCACTCACCACTGCTCACTAAAGCTCACCACTGTTCACTACTGCTCACCACAGCTCACCACCACTCACCACTGTTCATCACTGTTCACTACTGCTTGCTACCAGTCACCACTGCTCACTACAGCTCACCACTATTCACTACCACTCACCACAGCTCACCACCACTCACCACTGTTCATCACTGTTCACTACTGCTCACCACTGCTCACTGCAGCTTACCACTATTCACCACTTCTCACCATCATCCACCACCACTCACCACTGATCCCACCACTCACCATTGCTCACCACCCTTCACCACTACTCACCACTGTTCACTACTGCGGACCACTATTCACCGTTGCTCACTACTGCTCACCACTACTCACTACTGCTCACCACCACTCACTACTGCTCATCACCACTCACCACTGCTCACCCCTATTCACCACCCCTCACCACTATTCGCCACTACTCACTATTTCTCACCGCCGCTCACCACTGTTCACCGCCACTCACCACTGTTCACCGCCACTCACCACTGTTCACCACTCTTCACTGCCAGTCTCCGCCTTTCACTCCCGTCACCTCCAGGGCTGCAGCATCCTCACTCTGAACTAGGCGTCTGGACGAGCACAGTCTAGGGACATTTCCTTGATTTTTAATGTTGAAGTCACTTGAGCATTCTTGTTGGGGGAGACGTCCAGAGCCTTGCGTGGGAACTCGGGTTCCAGGGCCGAGCAGGGACAAGATGGTTTTAGGAACAGAGTAGGCAGCAGAGGCAAGACGGAGGGCCGGGCCAGCGGGGGCAGCAGTGCGGCCCTGGAGCACCCCCTCCTCAGAGGCAGGCGTGTGGGCACCGGTATGGGGACTGTGGCCCCTGGTGGGCCGGGGCTAGGCCGAGCCAGAGCCGGTGGCCGTGTGCTCTGTGAGCCTGGGCTAGTCCCCACGGGCCCCCCAGGTCTCGGGGTGACCTCCCGGCCAGTGGGTGGCCTTGCTGACCCTGTCCTGTCTTCTCACCCCAGCAGAAGCCCGAGTCCCGAAGTCCATCCTGCCTGCCTGGCCCCGCCCAGCCTCTCTCCTCGCGCCCCTGCGCCCCCCGCGGCCCCCCGGCCGGGACGGAGAACATCTTCAGCCACCTCCCTCTGCACTCCCAGCGCCCGGCCCGCGCCCCCTGCACCCTGATCCCCATCGGGGGCATCCAGATGGTGCAGGCCCGGCCGGGGCCCACAGTGGCCTGGGTCAGCGGCTTCTCGGGGGGCGGCAGCGACCTGACAGGGGCCCGGGAGGCCCAGGAGCGAGGCCGCTGGAGCCCCTCCGAGAGCTCGCCGGCCTCGGTGTCCCCCATGGCCAAGGTGTGCAAGTTCGCACTCTCCTCGGAGCTGGAGGGGGGGGACGAGCCCGGGGAGAGCGAGCGGGCGAGCAGGGGGCTGGGCCGGCCCCTGGACTGGGAGCCCCGGGCGGCTGAGGTGCCCACGGAGCCCTCGCACAGCTCCTGCACCCTGCCCCGGCCCGCCCTGGGCCACTGGCCAGAGTCGTCCTGGCGGCCCCGTGTGGGCTCCCTGCACCAGCCGGCCCATCCCGTGGCCTCGGCCGCCCCTGCGCTGGACCGTAGCAGCTCCCTGGGGTGCCTGGCCGAGGCGGCGGCTCGCACCCCCACCCGGAGGAGGAGGAACCTCTCTGGGGAAGCCAGGACCGGTCAGGACTCCCCGGAGCCCTCAGGAAGTGGGGCGCCCGGGCGGCCTCCACGCCAGCCGGAGGGCGAGGGCCCCCCCGGCACCTAGCCGCGCTCGCCCGCCTCGACATCCAGCTTCCAGCATCCAGCAACAGACGTTTCAGGCCGCCTCCCCCGGATCCTCCTGCTCCCGCGGCTCCCGCGGGTGTCTGTCCACCGTCCATCTGTCCATCTGTCTGCTCGTCCAAGCAGCTTCTGTGCCGCCGCCGCCGTCAGCTCGCCCCACGTACGCAGTTCCCTGTGCCTTTTCTACACCTTGTGTTGCTTGGAAACACACACACACACACACACACACACACACACACACACACACACACATACACACACACATGCACAAGTTAGAGGCTGTGAATATTTTGTGCTTTCTTTGAGAAAGGATGCGCTGGGGGTGGTCCCCTCACCCTTGACCACCAGAGTGGTCAGCACCACCCCCTCGGCCACGCCCCCCCCCAGCCAGGCTGGCGAAAGGCGACCCATTGCTGAGGAAACTGAGGGAGAGAAGAGCCCACACACAACTTTGGAAGATACATTATTAAATGCACAAGCAAGCACTTCGCTGTATAGATCTCCACGGTTCCTACTTATTGCTGCTGTGCCCCACCCACCCCCCGAGGGCCTCCCCGCTCCATCAGCAGAAGGGCCAGGAGTCCTGGGAAGAGGGCCACAGAGAGGCAGGGGACCCCACGCAGCCACCGTAGGCTGGCCCCGGGAAACCCAACCTTCTTCTCCTAGGATGTTTCCTAGGAAGGAGCAAATCAGGCAGGACCTTACCCCCTACTCCCCCCCCAGCACCCAGACATTCAGGGGGTCTGAGTCAGGGGCTCATCCTGCTTTCTGGTGACACCCCCACTACTGCCCCAGACCCTGCCCTCTGATCCCCCTCACCCCCACCCCTGGGCGGCGAAACTTCCCCTCCCCCAGGCCTGGTCACACGCTCCCTCCCTGTGCTACAGACTGTCCCCCAGGGGGGCCCACCTTCACCTGCCAAGGCTCCCTGGTGCCTGGACCCCAGGGGTCAAAGGACTGTATGTGCCTCTGTGGTGGGGCTTTCCAGAACCATTCCCCAACACGCACACTCTCCCCGGGAAATGCCCAAATGTGTGGGTGCGTGGCCCAAGCCTGTCCGCTCACTCGGGCTGGAATCTTTACAACTCAGAAGCTTAAACTAGAGCGCGAGGAAGAGAGAGGGTGGGGGGGTCTGTTCCTCTGCTGGCCTTGGCAGGCCTGTCCGCTGGGAACCGCCCCGGTTTCCTTGGGTCTCTTGACCCCTCCTCCAGAGCAGCCCGTCCTAGGCAAGCCCCTTTGCCAGCCCTTTACGGCCTTCAAGAAAGTCTTGGCAGTACCCGGGGCTGACACCTGCTTTGTATCGTTAAAACACCCCGATTAGGATGCAAAGCCTCGAGGTGTGCAAGGGAGCTTGAGCTCTGGCTCCTTCCTCCTGCCCGGGAGACAGGCCTGTCCTCAGCCTTCCAGAAACCGTTGTTGTCCCCGGGGTGAGGGCACAGGGGCCACGGCCTGCCCCGGTGCAGCCTTCCGGGGCAGGGGCTGCCCTGCCCGCTACCATTCGCTGGGCCAGAAGTTCCGCGCTCCTGTGAGGTTCAGAGCTGGATGCTCCAGCCACGTGAGCACTGCCCAGGCCCCGGCCCAGACGTCTGTCCTACCCGCTCCCTGGGGCAGCCAACACCGGGCCACCTCGCTCAGCTCCTCGTGGCCTCTCCCAGAGCGAAGGCTGATGGGGCCTGGTGAGGAGTGCCTCCCAGCGGGGGGCCCGGGAGAGGGGTGAGCTCTCCAGCAATGCCACCAGCTGCCTGACCCCGCATCTGGGGGCGCTGGCCCACCCTGGCAACGGCCAGCAAGCCCCCCTGAGCACATTGGAACCGTTCGGTCTGGCGGGGAGTGGGAGGAACTGGCTCTCCCACACTCTGAGCTCTCGGCGACCCCCTTCCCGCCCCCCGACCAGGCACGGCCTCTGAGCCCTGTGCCCGGGTGCTTTGGCCGCTTGGCAGCCTCCCGGGCTCAGTCCTCAGCCCAGACCTGCAAAGCAGCAGGCAGAGGGGCTGTGCGGCCGGCCCTGGCCCCGGGAGGGAGCACCCCTCCAACTGCCCTCGTCCCCGTTTCCCTCCCGGGAAGCCTCCTCATGGATGGAGGGGCCAGCAGGGGAGACCCCCCACCCCCCACCGTCACTCAGGCCCGCCTGGGGTTCACTTGTCACCGTCACTCATCTTCGAGGACAGAGAGATGCCCAAAAGCATCCGGCTGGAGGGCTGCAGCTCCGCACAGGTGCCCAGAGGGCTGGACGCCGTGCCACCAGCTGCCCCCTCGCAGCCCTGCCACCCATGTGCCTGGGCACAGCTCTGACCCTCTGCCAGTCTCCGTGTCCCGCCCTACGTATCCCGTACCCTGCTCAGAGAGGAGCTTAGCCCGGTCCCTCTGCAGGGTCCCCCGCTCCCCAACCCTTGAGTATCCAGCCTGGCTGTGATGATGCTGTGATCCCCAGGGATCATGGGGAGAAAGCAGCACACATCACTCCCCCCACCCCGCCCCCTCCGCCCCCCACCACAACGCTCCTTGTCCAGCCCCAGCTGTGGTTCTGCCCCCGCCGCAGGAGTGGACCGTGTGGAAGCACCTCACCAGGGGAAGGCAGAGCCACCTCCCACCTAGCCCCGCCGCCGGCAACCTCGGGCACCCACGCTCTCCCGTGGGCCTCTGGGACACCTTTCCCCAGGTTGGCGCACAGTGCCCCCTTGCCCAGCTTGAGACTGGTTGCCCCATGCCGCCCACCTCCCTGAGTCCCACCAGAAGACCCTTGGCATCCCTCTGTGGGAAAATGTCAGTTAGCTTCCAGAACCTTCTGACCTGCTCCATTCCCGCCGGGCCCCTTCTATATACCAGCTATATATATATATATATATATATATATATATATATATATATATATATATGTCTGTCCTTTCTCCAGACAAATCCTCTCCAAGCAGCTGTCCCGCCTGGCTAGTCACTTGGGGAGACAGATCTGCACTCCTGAGGGGGGAAGAAAGTTCCAGAAGGCCGGTTCCACAAATTCTGCTTCTGTGTCGTGAATCCAGTCCACTTTTCATTAGAAAACTGCTTTTGGCACTTAGGATCACTTTACTAAATCTAGTGTTACAAAAGGAAGAGAAAGGAAACAGGACAAAGGAGCGTGTAGGCAGATGTGAGATGACACGCTCTCTGTAAGATAAATATTTGCCTTTTTTTTCTAAAGGGTGTACGTATTCTGTATGTGAAATTGTCTGTAGAGAGTTTATATGTTCTTAATGGCAATACATTCCAAAAATCGTACTGTAGATATGTACAGTGACCACGCTGGGATGGGGTAGTTTTGCCTGTAATTTTATTTAAACTCCAGTTTCTACACTTGCATCTTGCAATGTTGGTATGGTATATATCAGTGCAAAAGAAAAAAAAATGGAAAAAAAAATCCATGCAGGTCTAAAGCACAGAGTCTGACATACAAAAGGAGAAAATTGCTCAGTATCGACGTGTGTGACCTTCGTTGTAAATTACATCTGTACTGTGAATGAGATGTTTTTATGAGTATAATAATGGCCTTTATTACAGCTCTGGCTGTGTCCAGCCCGAGGATATTTTTTAAAAAAACAAAACAAAACAAAACAGCATGTTGGAATAAATTTGAAAATCCCAACATAGCCTCGCTTGCCTGGCTCCTGGTTTTTCTGGAGGGTTCTAGAATGTCACCACCGGAGGGACATTTGGCATCCCGAGCACTTGTTTTACTACACGGCGATAAGGCCCACAGAAGGTGCGGGACAAGGCCGCAGTCCTGCTGCGGCTGTCTTGTGGCCGCTGCTGTCCTGGCTCAAGGAGGCTGGATCATGGGGCGAGGGAAGGGGCAGTGGGGGAGGGGACGCTGGGGCTGCATTGCTCCCTGGGGTGTTGCCCCCTGCCCCACAGGGACAGGCAGGGGCAGGGAAGCACAGAAGCCTACCCTCTCGCCTTCCTGGAGCCCAGAGATCCGCAGGCTCAGGGTTGGGCAGGGTCCGTTCCTCCCCTCGGCTCAGGGGGACCCCACGCCTGGGGTCACAGGCACCTGCATCTGTCGGGGGTCTGTCGGGGTCTCTCCCGCCTTGCTCCATCGCGGCCTTTCCTCTGCCGAGGCCCCTGCTCCACGCCTCTCTGCTTTCCTCACACTTGGCCAAGTGATGCCGGTGGTGCCCCCTAACCCAACAGAATTCTCTTCTCCAAGTCCTGCACCTCCTTCCATAGGCAAGCACCTTGCCTGCTACGATCACTCTCCGAGGTTCCGGGAACGCAAAAGGTGAGGGGACACCATCCAGCTCACCGCAGCGCAAGACCCGGAATCAGACCGGGCCGAGGCCACTCCGGGGCCGCGTGAACCTAGGCAGATTACTAAATAAGCCCTCCACAGACACGGGCCGGGGGTACAAAGATGGAAAAGGACAGGCAGGGGTTCCCACGTCCTTTTTCCTGGCAGTGACTTGGGTGCTGTTCTCCAGCGACAGCTCCACTGTGCCTTACCGATACCCGGACACCGACACAGGCTGGCCCCCGGGAATTTGCTCGGCAAGCTCACAGCCAGGGCTTCTGACTCATCCAGAAACCTTTCCTGGAAAAGTCCTGGGGCCCAGGCAGAAAGGAAGGGGAAGCCAGGGACAGAGGTGGACAAACACTCAAGGGCGGCCCCCGGATCAGGCAACTTTAAGGACCTACGAAGTCTGTTTGCTCCGCCTCTGGGGCTGACACCTGACCTGGGCAGAGCTGGGTAGGCCGGGGTCGGACGGGTGGTACTGGAGGGCATCGAGCAGGGTCAGATTGGGGGTGGGGGGCTGAGGCATGAGGGGAAAGGTGGGGAAGGGGACGATCAAGGCAGTAGCTGGAGGAGGCTTGGAGGCAGAGAGACCCGAAGGTATTTGGGGGCTGATGGGAAGGCCCCAGTCCGAACTGAGGTGCTGATGATGTCCTGCCGTGACCCCAGGACTGAGGTTGAGGAGGGGAGGGGGGAGGAGAGCAGAGGAGACTTCACCAGGGAGGATTTTCCTCGAGGAATGGGTTCTGGCGGGGAGAAGGCTGCGGGGGGTGGGGGAGCTTGAGATGGTGCCTCTGACTCGGAAGACGCAGGGGAAAGGGACGGGGAAGCTCCAGGCACAGGCCTGTGGGCACAGAGCAGGGCATCGGGCAGAGCCACGGAGGTGGGGCTTTAGCAGGGCTAGGTGGGTGGGACAGAGGCACCCAGGAGGGACGGGCAAGTAGTGGTGCAAGACTGTGGACCACAGCGTCACAGGCTGGGCAGGAAACAAACCAGGTGGCCCAGACGACCAAGGCAGGGGCTGAGCCAAGGTCGGGAAAGGAACAGAGAAGGAAAGGTTGTGGGTTGGCCCGTTATTTCCGAGAGGAAGGGGTTGTGGGTGAAGGGGCACGGATCGCAGGGGAGGGTCCTGGATACGGAGGGGCAGGAGCCAGCATCCAGGGAGCTGACCGCAGAGGGCAGGGGTCCCCGTGGACAGCCGGGAGCCCCCTGCCTTGTTGGTGTGGTGCCATCCGGCTGCAGAAACCAGCAGCCCCCAAACTCCGTGGGCTCGGGGCGCCAAAGCCGGTCTCCCCTCGCCCCTGTCCCGTGTGGGCCGCCAGGAGACCCGGCTGAGAGAGGATCCGCCCCCTGCGCCCAGGGCCTCGGGCAGAGGGGAGACAGCCCAGCACCTGTGGCTGCCACCGAGCTCTTCCACCTGAGACCAGAACCAGAACCGTCCGCTGGAGCAGGAGACGGGGCACGGCCACCACAGCCCATCAGCCGGCCCCGCCCCCGGGCTTCTCAGAGCAGCCCAGGGGGCGCATGTGGACAGCCGGCGAGCGTCAGGGGGACCAGAGAAAGCCTGGCCTGCCAGGGGCCGCAGGGAGCAAGGATGGCACCTGGCACCAGAGCCGGAGATGCCCGAGAGCAGCTGCCCAGGGGCCTCTCAGCAGAGCTGGGCCCCGGGAGGCCGCAGAGAAGCTGCAAGTACAGACGCATCTGGGTGCAGCCCGGACGGTCACCAGACAGGGCGAGGCCCACTGCCCCCTTTCTGGAGAAGACCACCTAAGTCAGGAGGTCCCCGTCCCCATGCACAACTGGTGGCAGAGTGAGGACCAGCCTGCAGTGATTTGGAGGAGCTGCTGGGGACAGCGGGGCCCCCCTCCCATCCTGGCTTGGCCTCTGGCCTCCGGGCCGGCCACGTTGGGTCTAGACCACTCACCCCTCTCTCCAGCGGCAAAGGGCACGGGCAGGTGGGGAGGGGCTGGGACGGGAGGACATGGGGATCCTGCCTCACCCCCCCCTCCCCGCAAGCCTGGACCCTCCCTGGGTGCGGGACCTGGAGTCCACCGTCGTCTGTCCTGGAGGTGCCCAGGGCTGCCTCGAGCGGGAGGGAGATGAGAGAGAAACACTTCCGGTGCACAGAGGTGCTGAGGGGAGCGGGCGGGGGGGACCTGTGCGTGAGACCTGGGTGGGGCGTCTCCCCCAGAAGGGGCAGCTTCTCCCCCAGGCAGGCCTCAGAGGTCCCCGTTTGGGAAGTCTCTTCCTACCAAGATACTGGGACCGCTTGGCTACCGAGTGGCCCCAACACCCGGGTCCGAGGCATCTTCCCCCATCTTCCGGACACTCGCGGGAGCCCCAAGCAGCCCACTGCCCCCCTACAGAGGGGGAGAAAACTCGGGTCCGAAGCCGGGAAGAGGCTGGCCCCGGGCCAGGGCTACGATTCCCAAAACCCCGGGCAGAGCACCTGCGCCAGCCGACCCACCCTCCTCGGGCCCCGGCCCCCGCTCAGCTGCCCGGCTCTGCCTTTTTAGGAAAGAAAAGAGCAGCCCCGATGGCGGTGGCGGGCCGGCGGGAGGGCAGGCAGGCACGCTAATCCACCAGCTCCCGCGGCTCTGGTTACCGTGGTTTGGGGCCCGGGCCGCCGAGGCTGGGAGTGCCAGCCCAGCCAATGGGTGCCGCCGCCGCGCTCCCTGCCAGCGCCATACAAGGCCTTGCCGCAGCCCAGACCCAAGCCGGCATAGGGCAGCCCCAGCGCCGGCACCCGCCCCGCCCGGGAGCCTGCCAGCCCGGCACGTCCTCGGACTCTGCTTAATCCAGCCTGGGAGCAAGCAGGCTGCGGTGCACGTGCACCAGGCCCAGGCTCCCCCGGGTCACGGAGATGGCACTACCCCCCCCCACACACACACCCCGCCACACCACCCCGGGACTAGAGTCAGAGAGTCAGAGTCAGGGCAGCAGCCGGGCCAGCAAGGGGGTCTGGGGCCGGGCCTGGCTCAGGGGGAGCCGCAGCTGGACACAGCGCCCTGCCCTTCCCATCCTGCCTGTGGCCAGACGTGTCTGCCCTCGCCGTGGAGAAAGGCGGGCCCAGGCCACAGGGCCTCTCGCGTTCCTTGGGTCCCTGGTGCAGGCACCCCGCAGATTGGGCCTTGGGGCTGCATGATGGGAGGGTCGCGGGCAAACACGCAGGCCTGGGTCAGGCCGGGGCAGGCACCAATCCTGGCAGAGCCCACCCATGCCCCGCTACAGTGCCTCCGCCTCACTGTCCACCAGGCAAAGACACCAGCAGAGAGTGAGAGCGATGGTCGTCGGGGTAGCAGGACCAGCCCCCACTGGGGTCGGACTGAGCCGGGCCCTCGCTCAGAGCTCCTGAAAGTCCCTCGACATACACGAATCATCTTCACCAAGACGCGCGGCCCTGCCAGGCGCTGCCAGGAACACTGCAGACTTGCAGCACCACGGCTGAGTCTGAGTCTGTTCTCGCTCCTGCGCAGGCAGAAACCCCACTCAGCCTGACGGGGGCACGGGCGTGTTTAAGAAGTCTGGTTTCAGGGGCTGGAGCGATAGCAGAGCGGGTAGGGCGTTTGCCTTGCACGCGGCAGACCCGGGTTCGATTCCCAGCATCCCATATGGTCCCCTGAGCACCGCCAGGGGTAATTCCTGAGTGCAGAGCCAGGAGTGACCCCTGAGCATCGCTGGGTGTGACCCAAAAAGCTAAAAAAAAAAAAAAAAGTCTGGCTTCAGAGTCTCGGCCCCTGCCCCATGCCGGCCCTGTGGGGTTCGGGTCCTGGGGGAGTTAGGGGGCAGGGAGGTGCCACTGGGAAAGAAGCGTGGCAGGCCTGCAAGCCTGTGTTAGGGATGGAGGGACCCGGCTCCTGGGGCACTGCGAGGGGCCTTCCCCGGGCCACAGCAGGACTCTGCAGCCCAGGCTGTGGCCGACGATGCAGCCTGTCATGAGGTCTCTGAGTTCGAGTGCTGGGGTCGCCCCTGCTCCAGGGGCCACGTGGAGTGCAGCTCTCCGGGGCCACCCGGCAGCAGAGGGAAACGTGCCGGCAAGGGGGGTGGCGGGCTGGGCTGGCATGGGGCTCTGTTTGCTCACCCAAGAAAGGAGGAGATAAATATAGACACAGGATTACTCAGACACGGCCTGGGAAAACCGGCTCCGAGCCTCCCTTCAGCCCCGCGCAGTCTCCCCTTCACCCGCCTGCCCACGGTGCCCGCTGCCAGGCCCGCCCGCCCCGCCTCCTGCCAGGGCTCCCCACCTGCAGACTCTGGGGCAGCCCTTCCTCCCTGCTCTCGGGAGCGGGGCGGGCCAGAAACCCAGGCTGGGCGCGCAGCACACGGGCCGCGACGGGCTCTTCCCCACGCCAGCCCTGACTCACGTTCCCTGCCTCTGAGTCCCATGGCCTGCGTGGAGGGTGGGGTTGGATCCCACCCTGCAGAAAGCGGGGGAGATGGTGGTCTGCTGCACCTGGAGGCCCTCGGGGAAGAGCACGGGTCAGGCCCACTCTCACCAGGCTGCGGGATTTGGGCAAGGCACAGAACATACCCATGCCTCAGTTTCCCCAGCTCCAACGTGGGAAGGGTCCCGCAAGCTTCTGTCCTACACAGCCCCTCACAGGAGTGAGGGGTGGGGGGAGTAGATACATTAGCACGCACAGATGGTCACCCAGCCAGAGCCGAGGAGACCTTGGTGCAAGGGGAACGGCCGTCTTGCAGCCCCGAGCTCACTCCCCGCCCCGGGAGGGCCTCGAGAGCAGATGCAGACTGAGCACTGGCTCTGCCCTTTGCAGGTGAGCAGCCCTCTGCAAGCCCCACATCCTCCCGAGGCCGCTTTGTGGTGAGTCAATCAGGGCCGTGGGGGAGAGACCTGGACAGCCGGGCTTGGCCAGGTCAGCGTGGTCAGTGTAATTCTACTCCTCCGTTCCTGCTTCCTCCCGCTTCCTCCAGGGGCTGAGCAAAGACACACGAGGTCATGGACCCCCATACATGTGGGGATCCTCAGGGATGGGAAACGCGAGCAATAACCCTGCCCCCAGGCCAGTGGGAGACCCAGAATCAGTGACTTTCCTTCTGCACAATATGCCCGCACCCCCATGCACTCACGCATGCTCTCGAGGTATCCGTGCCCACACATGCACACACGCAGGGCACGACCATGCACACACATGCTCATGCACATATATACACAGGGCACACATATGCACATACACATGTATGTACATATATACACAGGGCACACGTATGCACATACACATGTATGTACATATATACACAGGGCACACATATGCACATAATATGCACATACACATGTATGCACATATATACACAGGGCACACATATGCACATACATACGTATGCACATATATACACAGGGCACATATGTGCACATATACACAGGGCACACATGTGCACATACCCATATGTGCACATATACACATTGCACACATATGCACATATACATATATGCACATATATGTGCCTTGCCCATGTATACACAGGGCACACATATGCACATACACATGTATGCACATAGATACACAGGGCACAGCCACATGCACACGCCGCTGTATTCCCATGCATGGGCACAGAGAGGCAGGTGCCCGCGGCCGTGTCCCCACACATCCTCGCCAGCCCGGCCCCTGGGTGACCGTCTTCACGGCAGAGGAATGCAGACAGCTGGGGATGCTCTGCCAGCGGACGTGAGGGAGAGGCCCAGGGAAACCACACGCACAGGAATCTGGGCAGGTGTGCCAGGCCGGGCAGGCGGGGCCCCCGGTGCCAGGAACTGGGTGAGAGAACATGTGTTCCCTGCCTCTCTCCCCTCACCCCGTGCCCTAAGAGCATCTGCGACCTGGAGGCCAAAAGGTCTCACTGACCCTGGTCCTCCAGCCCGGGCAGAGAGCAGGTTCTACTGCCCAGCGTTGTGCGTGGTAGGGGCTGTCTGCCTGGCGGGTCGGGCCCCGGGGCTGGGCTGAGCTGGAGGAGCAGAGGGACGGTCCTCCATGCTGAGGACCGGCAGAAGGTGCCCCTGCAGAGGTCCGCAGATGTCACTGACTCAAGCCAAGAGACAGGAGGGCCAGCGGTGGGAGTCACTACTGGGGGGGGGGGGAGCCCACAGAAGCTAGGAAGAGCATCATTGATTTATTTACCCCATCATCAGAGGTGGGGCCTGAGGTCAGAGAGGTAGTCCAGCGGGGAGGGCGTTTGCCTTGCACGCGGCCAATGTAGGTTCGAGCCTCAGCAGCCCCTATGGTCCCTCGAGCACCACCAGGACTCCGAGCAGAGCCGGGAGTGGCCCCTGAGCATCTCCAGATGTGACCCCAAAAGCCAAAGAAGAAGCAGCAGAGTCAAGGGCACAGAGGTGAGGTGGCCTGCCCAGCCCGGGGGGCTCAGTGACTCCAGGGCTCAGGGTGCAACCTGAGGGTCTCTGCCTCAGGGATCTGCCACTGGGGACCTTTGCCTCAGTCCCTCCACTCTGGCGTCGAGGATGCAGCAAGGCTGAACACAGCTGGTAGCTGCCCCAAAGTCCCTCTGGGGCCCAGGGACATCCCGGGTCCTGCAGCAACCCCACTGTTGAAGCAACAGCTAGGTGCCTGTTGGTAAGACCCTCTCCTCCACCCCACCTGCCCCCACACCCAGGCAGCAGGGCCAGATTGAGAGGCGTCTGGGGGTTCCGGCCTCTTCAGCCAGTGCACGTCACAGGGGACTAGTGCGCCAGAGCAGGGGGGACATGTCGGGGTACGAAGAGAGCCAGCACCTTTTAAAGTGGGCACGAGGGCAAGCCGGGAGTGGGAGCAGCCAGCCCCCATCTCAAGAGGGGCAGGCCGTAGGAGCAGTAGGAGGGGCTGGCTGGGACCCCTGTGAAGACCGGCCCACCTGCAGGGCCCCGCAGGGCACCACCTGGGGCCAGCTGACCCCTGCTCCAGCCTCTTGTATTTGCTGGGGACTCTGGGGTTGGGACGATGCCCTGGTGTCGAGGGCCCTTGGGGATGAAAGTGTGGAGAGAGTGTGAAAAAAATCCCATCCATGGGTCCCTCCTTCCCATTGGCCGTCCTGCAGGGTCCAGCCAGCACTCCCGAATGCTCAGCGGAAGGACAGTACCCTCACAGGAGGACCTCAGAGACGAAGCTCCATGGGGGCAGGCCTCTTGGCTGCACACAATCTCCCCGGAGACAGCTGCGCCAGAGCACCCCGAAACCCAGGGCCCCAGGAGGGGTCCACGCACGCACATCGGGTAGGGGGCGGGGGCTGACACACCTGCTCCACCAGCACTCATTGGCAGTGGGCAGTGGTTTGGCCTCTCTGGGCCTCAAGTTCAGCCCAGCAGCTTCCAGACTCAGAGGACCCTGCGAGGCACTGGGGGGCCCGGTGACCCAGCACTGGACTGTCCTTGTAACCCACAGAGCCCTGCCCAAAGAGGGCGAGGGCCGTAGGAGAGCCGCCTGCAGGCCTGGGGTGGAGCAGGGCCCGCAGCACGGGCAGGGGCACTCCAAGGGCCGGACAAGCCTGTCTCTTCCACGCCGCTTAGCCTCACCCGACGCTCCCCAATGACCGGGGCGGGGGCGGTGGGAGGAGGGGGTGGTGCCAGCCCCCCTTTAAGCTGAGCCGATGCGCCTCTGGGTCAGGCAAGGCTGGGCAGGGCAGGGCCCCGGGGTCCCCCCAGCGGGGGCCTGCGGCAGGGGGGCGCACGTGGCCGCGCTGCCCGCGCGGTGATGTCAGGCGCGCCGCGCCCGGGCCCCAGCACGTTCGTCGGCCGAGCGCACCGCGGGGAACAAAGCGTCCTGCGCATTCCTGCGCGCTGACTCACCGCCCGCACGTAGCCGCGCGCGGCCGCCACCGCTTTGCCCAAAATTGGTCGCGAGGAGAGGGCGGGCCCTGCGCGCCCCAGAGCGCGGCCCAGTCGCCAGCTCGCGGCTTCGGGGCTCGCCTCCTGCCCAGGGTTTCCCAAAACAGGCATGGGCGGCCAAGGGGAGAGACGGGTGCCTGGGAAAGGTCAGGCGGCCTCGGGGCACTGGGTGGCCGCGGGGGGCGGGTGGAGAGGTGGAGAGGGCTGGGGATGAATCCCTGACCTCCCCCCCCCCAACACACACACATGCACTGCTTGTCTTGGAGCCTCAGTTTCCCCATTGGCCTGAGGAGAGTGGGCTAGAGAAATGTGGAAGCACTTGGAGTGAATGATCCCAGGTCTCAAGTGATCCTGTAGGAAGGTATTACTAGCCCCTGTTTTACAGATAGGGAAACTGAGGCAGGAAGAAAAATTGAGGCACGGGCATTGTTTTGCTTGAGGTGGGAGAGGAGGGGTGCAGAACTGGTGTGAGCTGCGTTGTCCTCTGAGTGCTGGGGCTCTGGGGGTACAGCGGGATTCTTCCAGGGTCCCCCCGCCCCTTATTAAAGCCCTTCCCTCCCGGGTTCGCCAAGGGGGCTGGTGGGAGGGAGACATAGGGAAGTTCTCTGGGAGGGGTCAGGTACCCCATGCCTGGGGGGGGTAGCGGGAGTGAGGAAAGGTGGATTTGGTTCCAGAATCTTCCCCCCTGTGCCCCTCAGTGATTGAGAGAAACATCAGCACCAAAGTGGGGTGCTGGCGGAGCACCCTGGGCGGGGCTGCTTCAGAGAAGGGGTGCTCCCTGGAGCTCTGGGTGCTGGGCAGGGGCCTGCCCCTGTCGTGTGAGGCCTGGCCCTCGGCGGCCAGTCACCAACTCATCTCCTCAGCCCAAAAGCTTCCTCTTGTTCTGGGTCTTGCCCGAATGTCTTGACAGAGGCAGGCAGCTCCTCGTCCACCCTTCCCTGTGGGCTGGCATTTAGACACTCCCCGCCACACACACACACCTCATACGCACACACCCCATACACACGTCACTCACCACAGGGGCACACAGGAAGGTCAGTGGGGACTAAACCTGCCTCCTTCCTCTTCACCAGAGATGTTTCAACCCCACGGGTCTTTAGGCCCCAAGCCTTCCTCCCAGCCCCCCTCCCCCCACTCCCAGGTCCCCAGCCCAAACAAACGCCCCTCACTGTGGGCGTCCCTTCCCCAAATCCTAGGACAACCGGAGACCCTCGCCCTAGCCCCAGTGTGCCCCAGTGCAGACTCAGCCTCTGGGTCCTACATGAGGCCACAGGGCATGGTCTTGGGGCCCCAAGACCCTCGTAGATCACCTGGGCCACCTGCCCAGGGTACCCGAACCCCACTCAGGCCGGGCCCTGCTTGCATCCCACACCGGTTGGAGAATCAAATGAAGGCAGGAACGTGGGCACCGCACCCACGGCCACCAGTGCCAGACAGGATCGCGAGCTGCCCCGTGCCCGGGGCCTGGGTTCCAAGGCTGGCGGCATGTGGCGGGCAACCTCAGGCTGAGGAGGCGGCCCGCTGTGGCCGCTCTCCGGTCCCTGAACCAGCCCGGTTCTGACTCTCTCCTGCCCACCCCCAGAATTCATCCTAACCCAAGGCCTTTCGGGCCCATCCGGGCCTCTTATCAGAAGAGATAAAGACCCCCTTCCCGTCAGAGGGTGGGCCCAGTCAGCAGCTGCCAGGAGGCCTTGAGCATGCTCATGATCTCTGGGCCAGCCTTGGGTGCTGCTGGCGGGAGGTGGGTGATTCTGGAGTGTCTGCCAGGCAGGTTTGGGGGTGGGGTGGGGGTCGAATGGCCCCTGGTATCCTCCTTTCCGGGTCTAGCCCGGGGTGGTGGGTGCCCTGGAACCCTGTGCCCGTCCTCCCGGGAGCCAGCAACCACCGTACCTGGCACGTGGGGAAACGGAGACCCCGGGATTGTAGGCGCTGAGCCGAGCCCACGCAGCCCGAAACCAGGATGCGGGTGTGTGGGTACGCGGCCCGCTGCCCTCTGTGGGCTCCGGGCTGGTGGGGAGCTCCGCCCCTGTGCCCCGATGCCAGCTGTGTGCCAGGGTCTCAGTGAGGAGACCTCCCTGTGAGTCTGAGGACGGAGGAGGAACAAAGCTGATGGGCCTGACCCAGCCCTGCCCTGTGCCCTGTGCCCACTGCTCCCCTGCCAGCCTCAGGGTCCCCCCACAGGGAGCCCCAGGGGACCCGAGACCTGCCCTGGCTGGGGGTGGCCCGGAGGGGCATGCCTGTCGGGGGGGGTGGCCTCCCAGGCCCGCCTGGGCCCCAGGCCTCCTGCCAACTCCAGCAAGAGCGTGAGGTCATCGGGCCGTGCCAGCTCCCTGCCCCATCTCGCCGCTGTGACTCAAGCCTGCCTTACCCAGACCTCCTCTTCCAGGGGACCCCAGCCCTGGCCCGGGCCGGCCTGGTCTGCCCCTGCAGCCTGCCCGCCTGCTCAGGGCCTGCCCCCTGACTCACTGCTCACCTCATGCCCAGCACAAAGCTCGCTACACAAACAGCCTCCGCCCCCCACCCCACCCCCACCAAGCTTCACAGGGCCCCCGGCTGCAGAGTCCCAGGACAGGCAGGGGCCCGGGGCGGGGAGGGGCTTTCCCATTGAAACCCCCAACATTGAGCCCAGGCTCCCTGGTCAAACCACATGGCTGGGTGAGGGGCACTCTCTGCCTCTGACAGAAAGATCCAGAAAGGGACCTCAGACAAGATGCCTCTGTTTCCCCGTCTGGAAAATGTACGGCAATCAGAATAAAACAGCGATCCTTCAGGGTTCCAGCTGGAATCACTGAGGTCAAAGTAGAGGTTGAGCAGGTCGGGGATGTGGCTGTATGGTGGGCACCTCGCGTTAGAAGCAACGTGAGACCCTGGATTCGACCACCTCCCACACACAACACACACTCACACTCACACACACATATACACTCTTTTACACACACACTAACACAAACACATACACTAATACACACACAGTCTCACACACTAAAACACACACTCACACTAACACACATTCATACACATACTCTCACATACACTCACACACTGTCTTACACACATATACACATACAAACTCACACACATACAAATACACACACTAACACGAACATACTCACACACAAAAACACACACATATGCTATCACACACACTCACACAAACTTATATACACACATACACTCACACAAACACACACATATACCCTCACACACACACCCTCACACACACTCCTCTCACACCCACACACACAAACTCATATACACATACTCTCACATATTCACACACACTCTCTCTCACACACCACACACACATACTCTCACACATTCACAAAAACTCACATATACACACACTCTCTCACATACACACCTCTCTCTTTCTTCCTCCCTCTCTCTCCCTCTCTCTCTCCCTCTCTCTTTCTTCCTCCCTCTCTCTCCCTCTCTCTCTCCCTCTCTCTCTCCCTCTCTCTCTCTCCCTCTCTCCCTCTCCCTCTCTCTCTCCCTCTCTCGCTCTCTCCCTCTCTCTCCCTCCCTCTCTCTCTCCCCCTCTCTCTCCCTCTCTCTCTCCCTGTCTCTCTCCCTTTCCCTCTCTCCCTCTCCCTCTCCCTCTCCCTCTCTCTTCCTCTCTATCTCTCTCTCCCTCTCTCTCTCCCTCTCTCCCTCTCTCTCTCCCTCTCTCCCTCTCCCTCTCCCTCTCTCTCTTCCTCTCTCTCTCCCTCTCTCTGTCTCTCTGACTCTCTATCCCTCTCCCCTCTCTCTGTCTCTCTGTCTCTCTCTCCCTCCCTCTCTCTCTCCCCTCTGTCTCTCTGTCTCTCTCTGTCTCTCTGTCGCTCTCTGTCTCTGTCTCTGTCTCTCCCTCTCTTTCTCCCTCTCTCTCTCCCTCTCTCTCTCCCTCTCTCTCTTCCTCTCTATCTCTCTCTCTCCCTCTCTCTGTCTTTCTGTCTCTGTCTCTGTCTCTCTGTCTCTGTCTCTGTCTGTCTGTCTGTCTGTCTGTCTGTCTCTCTCTCTCCCTCTCTCTCTGCAGGCCCGGTTGGCCCGGGAGGTTCACATGGCCGCGTGGCCTCATCAGTCTGTCCTGTGCTAGTCCTGCCACATGGGAAGGACGTGCAAGCACCCTCCCCCCGTGGTGATTGGCTGCGATAACACACACGTGTCGGGCTGCTGCAGCCTCTGGCACCTGGGACCTGGCGTGGGTCGATGTTTCCGCGGGCAAACAGTAGCTCTAATTGATTCTCAACGTGTCAGGCCCCCAGGAAGCCGGAGGGAAGGATGGGGAGATGGGCAGCAGCCGATCTGCCTCCTCTGATGCACAGATGACGCCCGGCAAGGGCCCCCAGCCCCGGAGCCTGACATCTCCCGTGCTGGCTGGACTCTGCGCTTCTTTATGGGCCCAGAGGTCCTCTGCAGAGGCCTTCCTGCACCTGTCTCGTCTGCCAGGCAGCCCCCGAGCACCTTGTCTGGTGGCGGATGAAGCAGCCATTGCTCGTCAAGAGATGGGGTGCAGGCGCTGGGCCCTGCCTGCAGCCACTCTGCCCGCCCTGGGACCCGGCCCCCTGCCCCCTGCTCCTCCAGGCCAGAGAGAGCCTGACCAAGACTCCAGGGCTCATGTGCCTGCGGGGGGGGGGGGGGCTCAGAACCCTGCTGGAAGCCCGAACGCCTTTCGAACAGCACGCTGCCTGCACCCCCTTCCTGCGTGCTCAGGGCAGGGAGCACCGCACTGCCAATCAGCCCGAGACACCTCGGTCTTGGTGGGATGCCGTGACCCGGGAGAGCAGGGCCCAGCAGCGGGCACCAGCAGGCAGGGGCTGGGCCAGTGCGGGACGGACGGGCAGGACAAAACTGCCCTGACTTCCCCTGTCTCCCACACGACACGGGTTTATGGCACCTGAGCTGGACCAGGGGCAGAGTGAGACTTTGGGAGTGGACCCTGGGCTGCAGGCCAGGCGTGAGTCCTGACCACAGTGAGCCGCGCTGCCCAACCTCCCCCTGTCTGAAGCCCCATCCGGGGCTGTCGGCCTCCCTACTCCATAGGCCAGAAAACAGGCTCCAGGAGAGGAGGAACACGACCAGAGAGGCGGGCTTGACGCCTTCAAGCCGGCTCAGCCTGAGGCCAGAATCAGAGCCTGCTCCCTGCTCCTCCAGGTTGCCCTGCGGAGGGGAGAACGAAGGATGGCGGGGATGCTACTGAGGAATTCAGTCGCTGGTGGTAATGGAGGGCTTCCTGAGGGAGGCAACAATCTGTGATGGGGCGGGTTTTTTTTTTTGGGTGAGGGGGGACTTTTTGAGTCACACCTGGCAATGCTCAGGAGTTACTCCTGGCTCTGCACTCAGGAATCATTCCTGGGTGGTGCTCGGGGGACCTTATGGGATGCCAGGGATCAAACCCGGGTCGGCCAAGTGCAAGGCAAACATATGCCCAAACCGCTGTGCTCTCGCGCTAGTCCCTGAGGTGGGTCTTCGAGGATGAGGAGAGGAAAGCCAGTCCGGACAGGAGATGGGAGAGCTGGGCTGGCCCGGAGACCAGCACCAAGTCCTCGACGCCAGGCCGGCACGGCTGAGGTGGGGAAAGACAGGCCCCGGCAGAGTGGACACCAGAGCAGGTACTGGGGCCACAAGACACTTCACCCTGACCAGCCCGCGCCAGGCACAGGCTGGCAGCTGAGGGCAGTTTTCAGGAGAGCAGCTTGGCCTCTGCACTCTTCTCGTCCGCCAGGACAGGGCCCGGGGCTGCCCCGGGAGGGACTGTGTGGCCAGGGCAGTGGAGAGGCCCCCAGAGAGGGTCTAACCTGTGGCGCGCAGTTTGGATTTTCTTGCCACATCCACATACACGCACACCAGCCCGCTCCTCCCAGAAGTGTGTCCACTCTGGGAGTCCAATGGACCCCGTGTCTGGGTGGGGGAGGGCGGGGGGAGGTCAGCGGAGAGAGTCCTGTGGCCTCTGGCAACTGGACGAGCCTCTGGGCGGTTGTCTCAAAGAATCCTGGGAGCTGTGAGGTGGGCTTTTCCTTCTGCTGGTTGTGGCCTCTGACCGCCAGGAAGTCCATCCCGGGGTCTCCCATGCTCCCCACTCAGGAGAGACAGCCCAGAGCTCTGACGGGGGCCAGCAGAGCCCTGCCCACCTCTGCCTCTGGCCTGCCACCGTGCTGGGCACTCACTGGTCCGTGGGGACGCGGGGCAGGGCTGGCGCCTGAGTCACAGGGCTTTGAAGCTGGCAGCCTCAGAGGTTCCAGGGGGGACTGGGTTGGCCCCTGAGTCACCCCCACACCCGAGCCAGCCCCAGGCAACCACTTCAGCCCCGACAGCCCCGGCAGTGGCCCCCCCCGCCCCGCCTCCCGCCTGCCAGTGCCCAGGGGAGCCCTCCTGGGTCCTTTACAGCTCGGACTTCCTGGGAGCGGGGCAGGAAAGCCCAGGCTCTGGCCGGGGACGCTTCCCCGGCACTCCTCGGCTCAGGAATGCCAGCCCGAGGCCACAGCGGAACCCCGGGCTTCGCCTGCCCGCTGGGCGCCGAGCTACCCCAGTGAGAGAGGCACCCGGCACTTATTTTTAGCTGACATTTAATTCTAGAATGAAGCACTGTGCTGGTGCATGGCCCGGCCCCCTGCTGGCTCACCCCTTCCCAGAGGGGAGGGCCGGCCTCCTGGCGGGGCACTGGGTGCGCCTTGGAAAACACGGGTTCTAGGCAACAGCGTGGGTGTGGCGGTGCCAGGCCAGCAGCATGTCCCGGCTGGTGGTGGGATGGGGGGGACGGGGGGCTCCATCCCCTCCAGGAGCAGGGCCTCAGGACAGAGTCCGGCTCTCGGGCTTCCCAGGGTCCAGGCCTGGCAGGGCCACCTCTGGCGGGCACTGCCCTCCCTTCCTCCCTCCCAGCTGTGGGTCGGAAGCCCCTTCGTCGTGGCTGCCGGCCTGGAGCTTTTCCCTAGAGATTATCTCAAGTGTTTATCACAGAGAGTTTTGGGAATGATATCAGGCAGGAAAGGGCCCTGGACCGCCCTATCGGGGGAGGGCCACACAAAGACAGGCGGTGTCTGGGAGATAAAGCCCTCCTGTGCGTCCCGGGCCATGGGCCCGTGCTAGGCGCTGCGGAGGGGGTGGGGGGTTCCGGCGAAGACCAAGTCCCAGCGTGCTCATCACCTGGAGTACACCTCCCTGAGAAAGAACCGGGGGGGTGGGGGGGGTTCCAGGGCAAGTGAGCAGGAGAGTTGAAGCTCCTCAGGTGTCGCCCTTATATACTCTCTGACCATTCTGTCATGACCGGAGACTGTTCTGTGCAGATGTTTGGACAGAAGGATTGACAAAAGGTGAAATGGATGGTAGAGGAGTGGGGGAGGGAGGAAGGAAGGGAGGAAAGGAGAAAGGGAGGGAGGAAAGAAGGAAGGAAGGAAGGAAGGAAGGAAGGAAGGAAGGAAGGAAGGAAGGAAGGAAGGAAGGAAGGAAGGAAGGAAGGAAGGAAGGAAGGAAGGAAGGAAGAGGAAGGAAGGGAGGGAGAGAGGGAGGGAAGAAAGAAGGAAGGAAGGAAGGAAGGAAGGAAGGAAGGAAGGAAGGAAGGAAGGAAGGAAGGAAGGAAGGAAGGAAGGAAGGAAGAGGAAGGAAGGGAGGGAGGGAGGGAGGTAAGGAGGAGGGAGGGAGGAAGGGAGGGAGGAAGGAAGGAAGGGAGAAAGGGAGGAAGGAAGGAAGGAAGGAAGGAAGGAAGGAAGGAAGGAAGAAAGGAAGGGAGGGAGGGAGGGAGAGAGAGAGGGAAGGAAGAGGGAAGGAGTGAGGGAGGGAAGGAAGAAGGGAAGGAAGGAAGGAAGGAAGGAAGGAAGGAAGGAAGGAAGGAAGGAAGGAGGGAAGGAAGGGGGGAAGGAAGGGGAGAAGGAAGGGGGAAGGAGTGAGGGAGGGAAGGGAGGGAGGGAAGGAGGGAGGGAGGGAAGGAAGGAGGAAGGAAGGAAGGAAGGAAGGAAGGAAGGAAGGAAGGAAGGAAGGAAGGAAGGAAGGAAGGAAGGAAGGAAGGAAGGAAGGAAGGAAGAGGAAGGAAGGGAGGGAGGGAGGGAGGGAGGGAGGGAGGGAAGGAAGAGGGAAGGAAGGAGGGAGGGAGGGAGGAAGCTGATGGGTGGATGTCAGGTGAATGTGGACATGAGCGGTTGAACTAACAGACGACGGAAGGCTAGCTGCATAGTTTGGCAGCTGAGCAGATCGGTCGATGGCATGGATCTACATAACCTAGACTTTTGAACCCATAACAGATGAGTTTAAGGGGGAAAGTTCTAGCTCAGTCTCTCATTCACCATACGGCCCTGAAAAAGTCAGTTTCTTATGTATAGAGTGGGAACCTCATCTGGAGAGAAAGTAGGCATCACAGGCCCCGCCGATACCCCGGAATACTGCTGTGGCAGCCGGCAAGACAGCGTGGCCTCTCCGTGCCTCACCAGTGGCTGTGGCCCCGCTCAGCAGCTGCCTGTCTCTGCTTGGCAGAGGAGCCCCTCCAGGGGAGAGGCCAGCCCTCCCGGGAGGTCCCTGTGTGCTCAGAGTGGAGGCTGACTCCTGGACCTGCCGCAGAGGTCGCCGAGAGCTGGGGGCTGCAGAGCGAGGAGGACGCGCTTTCTCCCGTGACCACGGCCGCCGGCACTGGGCACGTCGTGAGCCTGTTTCCTCATTTACAAAACAGGGTCTCGCATGGAACCTGCCCCTTGGCCTTGAAAGGGGCTGATGCGGGCGAATCAGTGAGCACAGTGCTGGGAATATCTTAACTGCTCGATCAATGCACACTCACTCAACACCCTTAAAGGTTAAGTGGGGACCTGGGCATTAGCATTTGGGAAGTAACTCCAAGCCTTCCAGAAGTTTCTGCATGCGGAGCCCCCGGCTTGGTGTCTCTCTCAAGAAGCCCAGCAGATGGACGAGGGCTGTGGTTCAGGGCACGTGCTTCGAAAGTGGGAGGGCCTGGGTTTGACCCCCAGCGCTGCGAGAACAAAACCAGACACTGGGAATCAAACAGTCCAGGCCGGCAGCCTCTGGACCCGCTTCCCTGACTCTGCAGTGGCTTTGGTGGGAACCCCAGCACGGCCAGGCACCTGGCTGACCCTGCTCCGATTCCCCCTTGGGTTCAGGGCAAGCGGGGCCCATAAGTCACGCCCCCAAATGGACAGTCGGTGCGGGAGATACAAGCATCTCCAAGGGGTCGGTGCTGGAAGGAGGTGGAGGGCTGACACGGGAGGTACCCCCAAGGAAGTCGGGCGGACTCGGCCCTGCCGGGCTGAGCCTGGCCTTGCGGACACCCAGCAGGGGATGAGCGTGTGGGCGGTGCAGACCGCGCTGGTCACCAGGAGCCCTGGCCCGTGGCATCAGGCCCAGGCCACCTGCCAGACAGAGCCCCGAGGCTGTGTGTCCAGGGTGCTCCTGGGGCAGCCCTGACCCACACAGGGAACGTCTGAACCTCTCCTCTCCCCTGCGTGCTCCAGGGCCACCCCTTCCCGGGCCGCCCCCCTCCCCATCTCGGGGGGAGATGCAGGCACCTTGCACCTCCCTGCATGCAGGCCCCTCTCTCCAGCTTCTCTCTCTGCCGAGCTGCCTGCTCGGCAAGACGCCGTGTCCCTTCAGCAGGGCTGCTGACAGAACTTCCTGAAACCCCGTGGGGCCAGCTGGCCACGGGGAAGCTGAGTGAGGAGCTGCTCTTGGGTCCTGGCCCTTGGCTCTGCTCACAGGTCCCGCGGGTGGGGGGCGGACGGGCTCCGGGCTGCCAGGGCTGGAGCGCCCCTGGTGGTCACTGCCGAAGCCAGGAAGGAGGCGGACTTGCCCAGGACCACCTGACTGGCCGGCAGCGCTGAGACAAGAGCAGGTTGGCCCCCAGACCGAGCCCAGGGCCCCCGGGGAGGTTCCCCACAGCCCCCGCGGCCTCCGAGGGCCGTGGCACGGCCGCTCATCTGCCGTCACTCTGAGCTCCACAGGGAGCTTCGAGTTGCACAGGAGGATGGCCGAGCCCTGTCCCCACGTCCTGGTCTCCCTGCCACCGGGGTCCTTCCTGACAGGTGCGTGCCAGGGTCTCTGGGCCAGCTGGGCGCAGAGAGGCTAGGGCCGATTGATTAGCAGCCAAGAGAGCGTGCCCGGCCCATCACGGGGCTCGCAAACTGCCCCTTCCCTTGGGCCTGAGTTTTCTCAACAGGAGGGAGTGGCCTGGAGAGGAATCTTAGTATCTCCCCCAGAAATATATTTCTAGTTCCTTCTGCCTGCCCAACTCCCATCTCTCTCTCTCCCTTCCCCCTGCCTCCCCCACACACCTTCCCTCTCTGCATGGAGCTAGCACCAAACACAGCACTGCACGGTAGCCCTGGCGTCCCGTTGCTCATCGATTTGCTCGAGCAGACACCAGTAAGAGCGGGCACGAGTAACGTCTCCATTGTGAGACTTGTTGTTACTGTTTTTGGCATATCCAATACGCCACGGGGAGCTTGCCAGGCTCTGCCGTGCGGGCGGGATACTCTCGGCAGCTTGCCGGGCTCTCCGAGAGGGGCGGAGGAATCAAACCCGGTGGGCCAAGGCAAACACCCGGCTGTGCTATATGGCTCCAGCACCCAACCTACGTGTGCAAAACCCATCCTTTGCTCATTCTGACCAAGCCTTTGCTGAGCCCTGGTCCTGGCTCTTCCCCGCTGAGACAGGAGGAAGCAAGGCCAGAGGGCGCTCCAGCGATGCAGCTGGTGGGACTTGGATGGGGGCAGAGTTGGGGGGGTGGGGCCAGGTGGTTGAGGGCCAGAGTGGGGGTGGGGCAGCAGGCCACCGGTGGAGGTGAAGAAGGAGCCGGCTGCAGGGGCCCAGGCTAAGAGACCTACTGGGCTGGGTCTTGCTATTTTTAACTCAGCTCAATTGTCCCTACCTGGAAACCAACTCCGGCCAGTGGGGCAGCGCTATTCCGGGAACGACCTGGCCCCCTGGATGGGGGCTCACTCAGGTTCCTGGGCCAGGCCTCTCCATTTCACCAGCGCCCAGCCTGCCAGGCCGGGGCCGAGAGCAGGCTGCAGGGAAACCGGAGTGGCCGGACTCCCGGTGCTGACCTGGCGCGGCTGGGGCGGCGGCCTCTGCCCTGTCGTCATCCCCTTTCACACCAGTGAGGGCTCCTGTCTCTGGGTCCGTTAATTCTCCTATTATGTTTCCCAGACTCGGAGCCGAGGGCCCTATTGTCCGGGGCAGCCCTTTGCATTTGTGTAAAGATTAGACGGCTAGAACCTTCGCTCTCGGGGCTGATGGTCTTTCTCTTTTACTCTCTCAAATCCAGGCCTTTCTTTCCCGCCCGCTCCGCTTCCTTGTCCTCCTCCTCTGCCTACCTGTCTTTATCTGCCTGTTTGTTTTCCTCCCGCTGCCGCCGACCCCCTCCCTCTCCCCGCTGACCTGCTCTGGCTGCTTCCTTCTCTTCACGGTTGGGTGGTTTGAATTCCCTGTCCACCCCCTACCACCGCCCGAACCCTGCCCAGTGCTGTGTTTATATTCTCCCCGAGCCTACTAGAAATGACTCCGAGGGCAGCTCGCCTCATTCCAGAAACAACGCTCCTCGGGATTCTTAGAGAGGCACCAGGCGCAGGCTGGCTACGAGCACTGGGTGGGGGAGTGTGAGAGACAGAGATCAGGGCCAGCTCTGCCCCGGTGGCCGTGTAACCTGGCCAGCCCCCAGACAGACTCTGGCCGAGTCTCCCTTTCCTTCCCTGGGCCCTAGCAGGCTGGGGGGGGGGGGTCTGCTGATGTGCCAGGGGGCTCCGGAGGCTGTGATGGTGAAGAGTGAGGGTCCCCTCGGCACACAGTAGATGCTTCCAGGACATGGGCAGGCCGCCACCCACCACCCCACCCCACCCCACCCCCTGTTCTGGGTCGGCCCGCAGGGTCCTGCACACGCGTGCTCACACGTGCCTGCCTCGAAGCAACACCCGCCCTGTTTCGTGGTGTTCGCCCCTCCCCCATCCTACCTGTGGAATGACCGAAGACAGGAAGGAGCAACTGGGCAGCCTGGGTCTGAGGGCTGCGTTTCCGAGAGCGCAAGGCCCAGCCCTAACCCATCGTTGCTCCTCCACCTGCCCCCCCCACACACCAAGAGCTGCTCACACAGCCCCTACTGTGCGCTCCAGTCCGAACCTCGGGACTGCTGGGGAGATAAGGCCCAGTCACAACTCGCCGGCCAGCCTCAGTCCGGAGGGGCAAGAGCAACTGTGGGAATTCTGAGGCATGACGGGGCCGGGGAGGACACCCCTCACCGCCCCCTGAGCCAAACCCTGTCCTGTCACGGCCGTTCGGGGGCGGCTTTCCAGGGGCTGCCTTGTGTGTCACCCCCAGGGGGTTCCTTTCAGAAAAGGTTCGGAAGCCACATTCTTCTTCCACTCGAGGGCAACTGGGAGCCAAATAGGGTAAGAACAGGCTCCAGACACACCCATACCTGCGTCCCCACCCTGCAGACAAGCCACCGAGGCCCAGAGGGGCTGTCCTTGGGGACCCCCGAGAGTTTCCGGCCGGGGAGAGGATGACACTGCTGTCCCGTGAGCCTGGTCCGAGGCTCGCAGGGGGCGGGGTGGGGGTGGCTGTGTCCTTCACCAGGACGGAGGCCCTGAGAGCTCGGGCGGGGCCCTGCCCAAGGCCGCACCTCCCACGCAGCACTGGGGTCCCCTTCCTCTGCCTGGCAGTAGGCGGACAAAATCAGGGTCTCTGGGGGAGGTGGGGGTGGATGCGGTTGCTCACGGGACCTTCCCTCCCAATTCCCGACTCAGGATAAGACCGTAGCGCAAGCACAGAGAAAGCGGGGGTGTGGGGGCTTGGGGGGGCCTCAGGGAGCCCAGCAGGACCAGGACGGGGCGGGGGTGCAGGGGACCCTCAGGACTTGGGGAGGTGTCCCAGGCTCCGAGGGAGGGAGGCTCGAGCCTTCCAGCCGCCCTCCCCTCCTCCCCCTCCACCCTCCCTCCACCCAAGAAGGTGGGGCGGGCCTGCGCCCCGGAGGGGGCGGTGTCCCTGGCTCCCTGCCTGCCGGTGCAGGGGGCAGGGCTCCCGGCTGGGGCGGGCGGTTCCTGGTGTTATAAGAGGCCGTCAGGGCACCCAGCTAACGAGCGAGCGCTCGGCTTGGCAGCCCGACGCAGGCCACAGGCGCGCTCCCCGCTCCCGTCCAGCCCGTGCCCTCGCCGCTGCCGCCATGGTCGCCGTGCCCACCGCCTGGTGCTCCGTGGCCCTGGCCCTGCTCGTGGCCCTCCACGAAGGTGAGCTGCCCTGGCTTTGCCTGCTGCAGTGCCCCCCGGGGCTGCACGCTGCTCTCCCCCCGCAGGGGCCGGGTGGCACCCCCAGGCCGGCTGCAGGTGTGAGTGTGGGGGGGGCCTGGGTGGAGGAACTGCAGGGGCACTGCGGGCGTGGGGCCGGGCCGCGGGGCTTCCCTGGGCTGCGCGCCTGCCAACTTCCTCAATGGTGCCAGAGGAGGAGCCCGCGGCCCCCCCACCCCGGGCCCCCCTGGGCCAGGCACGCTGACCCACCTCTCCCCTCCCCTGTTTGCAGGCAAGGGCCAAGCACCTGCCTCCCCGGAGCACCCAGCCCCCTCGGCCCGGGCACGAGGCTCCCACCTGCGGCCCCGGCGCTGCTCCTGCAGCTCCTGGCTGGACAAGGAATGTGTCTACTTCTGCCACCTGGACATCATCTGGGTGAACACTCCCGGGTGAGCCTCCCTGGGGATTCCGGCAGGGCTGCTCAGAGCCGGGGCAGGTGAGGGGGGTGGGGGGCGGCCACAGGCAGGCACAGCCCAGCTCTCCCGAGTCTCAGTCCTTAGCAGTTGCTTCTGCTCACCCGCAGGGGCCGGCTCCTAAGAGTGCTCCCAACAGCCTGGTTCCCCCTTCCAGAGCAGGGTGCCGTGGCTCAGAGAGGTTAGGCGCCTTCCCCAGGCTCACACAGGAGGGAGCCAGCTGCTGGCCAAAGCCCCATGCTGGAGTCGTGGGTGCCAGAGCTCACCGGCGCTGCCACAGTGCATGGTCTTCCAAGAACAACACGACTCACTGCAGTGCCCACCCATGTCTCGGGGTGTCAGGTCCTGCACCGGGCCCTGCTCGTGCATTGCCATCCCGTGACCCCCCCCGCCCTCCCCAGGAGGCAGGCACTGCTGCTGTCCCCAAGTGACAGATGAGAAACCTGCCCGGTGTCACCTGGCAGAGCCTGCTCTGTCTGCGCCCGCACTGCCTCGGGCCGCGCTGCATACTTCACGCTGCCGTCTCGCTGTGCGCCGCTGTGCGCTGGGCTCTTTTTCTCTCCCTCTCTCTCCCTTCCCCAAATTGCAAAAGGCAAGAGAAGCCCTGCACGTAAGCGTGTGTGAAGCTAATCCGCATCCAAACACTCGCTCAGGGCGGGCGCCCTGCCAGTCCCTGCGTGCCGGGTCTACCTGGAGTCATGACAACTCCAACCACACCGGCTAAAATTAGCTCTGGCACCTGAAGGGGCTGGGCCGGCCGGCCACGGGGTCCCGGCCCTGCCCCCGGCACGCCTTGGCCAGACTCTGCCTCAGAAATCAATCCTGCCCGATCTCCCCAGTGAGCGCGCGCACACACACACATGCACACACATGCACACACACATGCACACGCATACACATATGCACGCGCACACGCATGCACGTGCACACACGCATGCACGCACACGCACACACACATACACACACACACACACTCCCCAGCCGGCAGAGCCCCGGGACTCCAGGCACTGAGCTGGGAGCCGACTGCCTCCCCCCTCCCTTGTTCCTGGGGAACCTGACCAGCCGGCTCCCTCAGCTGGAAGTGAGGGGTGCTGGAGGACTCCCTACATCCCGGCCGAGGGAAGGAGTACCCCCAGCCCCCGCTCCCACCCTGGGAGTCCTCCCAAGCAGGGGGAGTGGGACAGGGAGCAGAGACCCCGAGAGCAGAGGCGCCCTCCCAGGCCCAGACAGCACCTGGAGAGGGAGGGGGTGGGCCTGGGGTGTCGTCCTTCAGGCCAGGAGCGGGTCACCCCTCCCGGGCCCCCCGTGGCCAGGACATGGCCAATCGCTGCTCCCCGGTGCCCGTGTTTTTATCTGAGCCTCTCCCCGTCTCTCTCCGCCCCGTTCCCCACCTTGCTGGCTGCGCGCCCACAGACAGACAGCTCCTTACGGCCTGGGAAACCCGCCAAGACGCCGGCGCCGCTCCCTGCCAAGGCGCTGCGAGTGCTCCGGGCCCCGGGACTCCGCCTGCGCCACCTTCTGCCATCGACGGCCCCGGTAGGTGGGCGCCCCGCTGCAGGGGCCGGGGCGGCAGCGAGTCTGGGCCTGGTGCAGGGGCCTCGGGGGACGGGAGAGGGGCAGCAGAAGGCCAGAGTGTCTGGGGGCGGGGGGCAGGGCCCAGTGGCCCCTGGGCTGCCCCGTGTCCTCACGTCACTTCTGCCTGTGGGCAGCGCTCGCCGCCCCTCCCCTTCTCTGACCTTCCCTCTTAGCAGGAGGGGGTCAGCAGAGAGAGCTCGGACCTGCAGGCTGGGCACAGAGGAAGGGGACGGCAGCCTTTGTCTGGACAAACCCTGGGCTTTGGGTTCAGACCCGAGGCGTGAGGGGCTGTGGGAGCTAGGAGGCCATGGCTGCTGGGGGCCTTGACCAAGTCTGAGTTCTCTGAGCCTCAGTTTCCCCGTCTGTGATAGGGGTAGGAGACCCGGTTCCTCCTCTCTTCCATCTGCAGCATCTGGGGGTGGGCAGAGTGAAGGCTGTGCAAGCCCAGACCTCTGGTTCCCAAGGTCCTTTCCGAGAAACTCCTCCTCTGGGGCTCTAGCTGGACTCCGCCCCTGCCTCAGTTTCCCTGCGAAGAGCAGCTCTCAGCTGCAGGTGGCTGGGGTTCTGGGAAGGCTGGCTGCCCAGCTGCTGCTTTCTGAGGCTCAGAAAGCATTCCCGGTAGCTCAGTTTTCCCCAGTCCCCACCCCGCCCGGGAGAGGCGGGGTGCCAGGTGCACGGGGTGGAAACGGATCTGCTCCGAGGGCGGGGAGGGGGGCGGCATGGGCCGGGGCTGCAGCCAGGTGGCCCTGGGGCCCCGGACAGCCCCTCACTCGGGCCCCAATGCTGCTTGTTCAGGACGACAGTCGCCGCGATCCCGGGCAGCCGGCGCCCTGCCAACCAGCTCCAGGCTGGCACCACTCGGACCCGCGCAGGAGAGCTCCTCCAGCGCCTGAGGTGAGGGCCCGCCCGCACGAGCACCTCCCGCGTGTGTGCACACACCCCTCGCCCTGCGCAAGACGGGCCTGGGCCCCGGAGGGGAAGGGGTCCTTGCTTGCCACACTGCCGGTCGGTCTGGGGCCAGCAGCCAGGCCCCAGAGCTGGTCCGGCCAGGCCCAACCAGAGGCCTCGTCCAGAAGGCACACGGCTCAAGTGCTCATCAGACTGTGTCTGGATAGAGCCTGTCCCGCACCCGGGCCCGGGGGGCAGGGGGCCCAGCCTGCTCCCTGCCCCCTCTGGAGCCCCTCACTGGCTGCTGGCCAGCCCAGCGGGGGGCTTGGCACCCAGGAAGTGCCCGGAAGGGTGTGTCCAACCAGACTTGGGCACCCAAGTGGGCACGTGGACGTTCCGGGGCGCTGTAGGGGCAGCTCCTGAACCCCCACCCTGCCAGACCCTGTGACCTTGGGCTTGTCACGTAACATCTCTGGGCTTCAGGGTCTAGTGTTTGAAACAGACCGTCATGCAGGGGGCCTGCGGGGAGAGTCTGGCCCGTGAGCAGCACGCTGGGCAGAGCCTGGTACCTGGGGAGGGACAGGCGGGCCCCCCCACTCCTGCCTCTGCTCCTGCAGGCTCCTCGGGGCTGGCCCGCCTTCCGGTTCACCCGGGACTCCATGCACAGGGCAGGAACAGGGGGAAAGGCAGGAAGTGGGCCGGGCTTGTATTCAGAATAGCTGCTTAGGATGGAAAGGAAAATTTAAGACAAGTCCATGATGCTTCCCAGCGGCCAGGCTTTCTGTGCCATCCCACACACACCCTCTCCCCCATTCCAACCTTTAAAAAGAGAAAAGTTTACGGACCAAGCAAGGGACCCAGAGAGGTTGAGGCCCCTGCCGAAGGCCACACAGCTGGGAAGTGACACCAAGCTCGTGGCTCCCAGTGTGTGACGATCTAGATGACAGAGTCCCAGCTGGGTTTGTAGGGCAGCCAGGACCCCAGGGGTCTGCTTTGAAGCCCTGTGAGCCGGAGGCCAGAGCGGGAGGGACAGTGAGTGGCACGTGGGTGAGAGAAGGGGGCGCACCCTACCTCCACAGGGGTGTGGAGGGCACAGGTGGGTCACAGGCTCCCGAGGGCAGTTGGGGCTCCTGAGTGGCAGCTTTGTCACAGCCCCTATGGGCAGAGAAGCTTCTAGGCCTGATCCGTGCCCTGCAGCCCTTCCCGGGGTCCGCTCTGCCCCACCCCCCAGCCCAAGGTGGCAGGCCCCCTGACCTCTGCCTGTCCCTGGAAAGTCGCGGCTCCTCCGTGATGCTTAAACGGACCCCTCTCGGTTCCCAGGGACATCTCCACAGCCAAGGCCCTCCTCGCCTCGAGGGACCCCAGGCCCGCGCAGGCCCGCTGGAGGACGCGGTAGCCCCGGGAAGCTGGAGCCGCGCTGGAAGGAAGCGTGTGTGGAGACAGCAGAAGAGGGGCCGAGGGGCCGTGCAGGAGGCTGTCTGCTCCCCGGGCCCGCCGGACCCTCCGACAGGGACGGGCACAAGCTCTGGCCTCCTCGTCCTGGCGAGGAGCCTCCCCGTAGGCCGCCGGTGCCTTCACACTGCCCAGCTCACGGAGCCACCGCCCGCGCCCACTCCGGCCCCACAGCTGGCCGAGAGGAACTGTGTGCAGCGACGAACGACGCCACCCCCTGAGCAGGGACCTGCCGCCGTCCGCTGCCAGCCGGAAGCAACGAGCAGGGCTGGACGCTCTCACCTAAGGCAGCCCTGGTGGCCGGCCGGTCTGCATGTGTCCTCTCCAGCTCCACGACCCCCGAACCCTCGTCCCGCCACCCCTGGGAACCGTCCTGGTGAGAAGGACCTGCTCTGCTTCACAAACTGTCTGTACATAACTTATTTGCTCTAAGAACTTTGGAGACGTCCAGTTATTTATTTTTAATGTATTTTTTTAGACTCTCAACTATTTACCTGTGGACTTGTGTTTGTAATAAACAGTCAAACGAACTCTGGAGCTCCGCCTTGGTCGGGAGACGGGCAGGGGGCCGCTCCCAGGCGCGGGGAGAAATAGAATCGGCAGGTGGCCGGGCTGTACGCGCAGTCCCCTGCCAGGCGTCCCTGGCTGCTCCCCCTTCCTCTATGGGCCTTTTACAGAGTGTCACGTGCCCGCACAGCCACTGGCAGTGTTGGCATCCGGGACTGCAGGGCCTGTGCTCCTGTCAGCCCAGCCGCCCTGTCAGGACCTTCCTGGGAGCACACTGGGAAGGAGCGGAGAGCGGAGAGCGTGGGGATGCCGGGACCCTGCCCTGTCCCAGCAATCCTGTCCTACCCTGGTTGCAGTGGGGCGGTGCCGAAGGTGCAAAGTGGACACCAAGGCTGTGCGCCGCCCTTGTGGCAGAGATGGGTACAGCAGGAGCTCCATTCCTCCTCCTCCCACCACCTCCCCGCCTAGTCCTTCACCTGCTGCCTGGCAGGGGGCAGCGAGGGGATCGGTGAGGGGGGCTTAGGGAGGCCATGCAGGACTCTGGAGGAGGGGCCTGTCCAGGCTTGGGGCCGCCTGCCTGAGTCCTGCGGGCCTCCAAGAGCAGGGTCACTCCTGCCCAGCCTCCTTGAGTTGCAACCCCCGGTTCTGTAGAACCCCTCTCCCGCCTCACCCCCCACCCCCAAGCTGTTCCCTGTTCCCCTACTTTCCAGGCTGGCAGGGCAGGCTGTGGCCAGGGCAGGTTATGATCACGGAAGTGAACAGCTCATGTACTACTCTAACCTGGCTTTGTCCAGGGACCCCAGAAAGCCTCGAGAAATGCTGTGACCGAGTTACCGCCCACCCTCCACTCTGGGTAAAGAGCCTGTGGGTGCACACAGCCCTCCTCTGACACGGCCACGTGTACTCTCCCCAGTTCACACAGGAGGAAACAGGTGCACAGAGAGGGTAGGGGCCTTGTCTGAGGTCACACCGCAAGCAAGAGGAGGCAGCTGGATTTAAACCAGAGCCGAGAAGTGTGTGTGTATGTGTGTGTGTGTGTGTGTGCGTGCATATGTGTATCTGTGTGTGAGTGTGCGTGTGTGTGGGAGAGAGAGGCAGACAGACAGAGACACAGAGAGAGAGATCAACACTGGTGCCTAGAATCCACGGGTCACCCCCACGCTGTGCCTGTTCTCCCCCGAGCCTCAGTCTGCGGCCCTGTCCAAGGTGGGGCCCTGCAGGCTGGTGTGAGCAGAGACAGAGATGGCTGTGGCTCCACCTCGGGCCTACCAGAGCAGACACGTGGCTGTGAGGTGAGGGAACAGCACGGCGCCGAGGCCCCCCGGGTGGGGTGGGCTCAGAGGAGGGGGTGGGGGAGGCCGGGGCCATGCCCAGCAGCTCCACCGTGAGGAAGGTTCCAGCAAGCAGAACCAGGAAAGATTCCAGACCAGAGTGGGGCCAGAGCGATAGCACAGCTGGTAGGGCATTTGCCTTGCACGCGGCCGACCCGGGTTCGATCCCCGGCATCCCATATGGTCCCCCAAGCACCACTAGGAGTAATTCCTGAGTGTAAAGCCAGGAATAACCCCTGAGCATCGCTGGGTGTGACCCAAAAAGCAAAAAAAAAAAAAAAAAAAGATTCCAGACCAGAGCAGGAAGAGGAAGGACCAGCAAGGAGGGGGAGGGTGGTAAAGGAGCTTCCGTCAGAGCACCAGGCGACGGGTGCACGGCCCGGGGAAGAGCAGGAGACGGGCCAGTGAGGCCTCCAAGGGGAGACCGGGCCTCTGCCTGTAGCCCTGGGGAGCCATGGGAGGTCTGTGAAGAGAGGAGGTGTGGTCAGAGATGGCAGGAGTGAAGGAGGAAGTGGGAAGTAGGTACCACCTGCTCCTAGCAGGACCTCAGGGGGCGTGGGGGGGTGGGGCTTGGTGCTACCACGGGTGGGGGGGAGTTCGATCCCACAGCCCAGGACTAGAGGACACTCCCCCTCTTTCAGCGGAGCCTGGTACCAAGGCACCTCAGCAGCCCATTTCAGATGAGCCTGGCCCCACCCCAGGAACCCCAAAGCATCGGTCGGTGGCCAGACCACCTGCGTGTAGGTGGGGGCGGGGGCAGGCAGCGGGGTGGAGAGGGCTGAGGGCTCGGAGGCCCAGGAGGCTGCCTCGCCGGCCTGGAGAGCATCACCAGCACTGCCGGACCCGAGCACTGTGGTGAGAGCAGCTGAAGGACAGAGAGAGGAGCCACAGGCAGGCCAAGATGGGTGTGCCGGGCATCCTGGCTTCCTGCTGCCAGAGAGGGCACCTCTGACTTGAGCCCAGCACCGTGGGCACCCTGCAGTGATGTCCCTGGTCATACTCGCTCCACAGACAGGAAGTTTGCAGGCTCCGGCAGCCACGTCCACCCCGTCTGTGCCTCTCGCAGACCTCTGTCCCGGTAGCTGGGGCCTGAGAAGGAGGAGGGTGGGGGCTAGTGTTTGGGAGGAAGCAGGGAAGGTTTGGGGGTGGGGGAACAGCTGCCAGGCCAGTGGAACCGACAGTGAGGCTACTGCCCCCTCATCCCCCTGCCTTCCTCGGCCCCTTTCCATACACACGTGGGTCTGCCCTGGGTTCGGAGTTAAATTTGTGTTCCTCCTCCCTAGAACACCAGGCAGTGGGGACCAGAAGGGGCACCGGATGGCCCAGATTTGTATGGGCTGCATGCACAGGTGGATGCCCAGACAGGGGGCGGGTCCCCCAGGCAGAGCTCCTGGTCAGGTCCCACAGCACAGCTGCCTGAAGACCTCCCCAGAATCTCTCTCTATCTCTCTGTGTCTCTCTGTCTCTGTCCCCTCTCTGTCTCTGTCTCTTTCTGCCTCTCTGTCTCTGTCTCTGTCCCCTCTCTCTGTCTCTGTCTCTTTCTGTCTCTCTGTCTCTGTCTCTGTCCCCTCTCTCTGTCTCTGTCTCTTTCTGTCTCTCTGTCTCTGTCTCTTTCTGTCTCTCTGTCTCTGTCTCTGTCTGCCTCTCTCTCTCTCTCTCTCTCTCCCATGCCTTCTCTCACTAAAAATAGGGACAGTTTGCTGGGTTTTCAGTTCTAAAGAGTTATTTGCCTATCAAGGCAATAAATCACTGGAATGTGGCCATCCACTCATTCAACAATTATGAATAATCGCCTCTCTCTCTGGGAGAGCCTGTGAGCAAGATAGATAGAGCCTCTGCCCTCACAGGCCAAGAGGAGAACACTTCAAGCAAACTATGTTAAGTAGGAAGATCAAAATAATCTCTAACCTTCACCAGGCGCGTGCACCGTGCTTTCTGCATGCTGGTTTCTCTGCAGCCCTGGGCCGCGGGCTTGAGGGCGATTCCCCTTTTGTAGCAGAGGAAGGGAGAGGTTCGGAACTTGCTCGAAGGTGCACAGCTTGGTGAAACAGGGCTTTAAACCTCATGCTGTCCTGGCTGGCGGTCCTATTCAGGGACGCATGTTCTAGGAGGGCATCGAGGGGGGGCTTCCTGGAGAAGGTGATACCTAGGCTAAGCTCAAGGAAATCAGAGACGTAAGAGGGGCTTCTGAAAGAGAGCATCCCTTGGGCTGGAGCAATAGCACAGCGGGTAGGGCGTTTGCCTTGCACGCGGCTGACCCAGGTTCGATTCCCAGCATCCCATATGGTCCCCTGAGTGCATGAGGCAGGAGTGACCCCTGTGCATCGCCGAGTGTGACCTCCCCAAAAAAAGAATAAAGAGAGCATCCCCGGGCAGAAGGAGCAGCAGAGGTGAAGGGTCTGTGGGCAAGGGGCCCAGACCAGCCCCTAGCAGGGAACAACAGAGGGGATGCAGGGAGAAGTATGGCGAGGGGAGGGGCCCTCTTGAGCACTACAGACTGAGTCTGAGTGCCTACACATGGTAAGAACTCCAAGCGAGGTGACCTCCAGAGCCCCAGGCCAGGTCTCCGGGGCAATCCCACCCCTGCCTCACAGCTTTGACTCACACCGGTCCGGCCATCCTTGGGGCCTCCCGGACGAGCCGAGCCCAGCACAGGAGGTAACCTCGGGTTAGGGGACTCCCCTCCGGCTGGTGGCGGTGAGAGGGAGGGTTCGTGTGTGCGTGCTGGAATGAGGAAAAGAGCAACGCAGTTGGGGGGCAGAGGATGAGGGGGACTGGCTGGGCATGGAAGGACTAGGGAGAAGCGGAGACCAGACTGGGGAGGGCGCCCCAGGTGAGAGTTTAAACTTGAGTGATGGGCGCCAGTGAAGGTGGCTTGGCCGGAAACGCCAGGACAGGAGCTGGCCCTGGCCACTAGCCCCTCCTTGGCCCCTCCCAGGCCAATGCTTCCAGCTCCGAGCCCACCGCGGCCCCCCCATCCCGAGCCCAGCCCCTCTCAGGGGAGCACAGCGTGGGCCTCGCCTCGGCCTGCCAGGGACCTGAGCCAAGAGCCCTCAGCTCAGAAGGGGCCCTGTGCAGGCCCGCCAGGAGCCTTGGAAAAGGAATGCGGCCTAATTAATTCTCTGAAACTCCGAGGGCCTCGCCTTGTGGGAGCAGCTGCCAGGACAGGCCTGCCAGCACGCCACCAGCCCGGCCTGTCGATCACTCCGTGCGCGGAGCCAGCAGGGGGACAGCCCGCGTGCCCCTCCCCAGCCTCCAGACACGCCCGTGTCCTCCAGCCCCTTCACAGCTCACAGAGCAGCCAGGGACACTGACCTGTCCACTGGCTCCCCTGTGCCGGGCCCTGGGGGTGCCGTTGCTGCAGCCCAGGACTTCGAGGCTCAGCGCGGCCAGCTTCCCTGCAGAGCCGGGCCAGCCAAAGGCCCAGGAGGGCAGGGACGCGTCCAGTCTGTGTCCTAAAAGCCCATGGCCGTACCCAAGCAGCTCAGCGGGAGAGAGCGGTTCCTGGGGAGACGAGGACCTTCCTGCACGGCTGCCGCCAAGGCCTGGCCTGGCTCCGCTGAGCCGACCCCTCCTGGGGCTCTCCTGGGCCTCTCCCTCTGCTGGCCGGTGGTGCCCATGGTGGGACAAAGTGGGCCTGTCTCCTGGGGTCTCCATTCAAGGGATCCGCACGCTGCCTTCCCAGCACAACCCGACTTGCACCACCCCCTGACCCCCGAATTCCTCTCTGGCAACCTCATTCTCCCTCCACAGGTGACACACGCAGGTCAAGGTTGCCTCTGACTCAGGCGGGACAGCAGCCCTGGAGGGGCCTGCCCTGCACCTGAGCCGGAGCCACCGTGACTCTCCCAGCCGCGGGCCCGAGGACAGTGCAGCCCTCCCCCGCAGCTCTCCGAGCCTCGGTTTCTCAATTCACAGGGAATGACGTGTGCCACCTCAACGATTTTCCTGAATTCCTTCCCAACACTCCCTGCCCTTCACGGGGAAGGCATCACCTCAAGTCCTTTATTTAATTTTTAAAAAATTCCCCCCAGCAAGGGGCTGGAGCGATAGCACAGCGGGTAGGGCGTTTACCTTGCACATGTCCAACCCGGGTTCGATTCTCAGCATCTCATATGGTCCCCTGAGCACTGCCAGGAGTGATTCCTAAGTGCAGAGCCAGGAGTCAGTCCTGAGCATCACCGGGTATGACCCTAAGAGCAAAAAACAAAACAAAACAAAACAAATTTCCTCCAACAAAATTGTATTCACAATAGGGGCCGGAGAGCTAGTGCAGCAGGTAGGGGGTCTGCCTTGCACGAGATCAGCCCAGGTTCCATCCCCAGCACCCCACAGGGTGCCCAGAGCCCTGCCAGGAGTGATTCCTGAACACGGAGTCAGGAGTAACCCCGAGCACTGCTGGATAAGGCCTCCAAACCAAAACAGACCAAAAGAGAAAAAAAAAATGTGCTCACGGCTCCGTAATGCAGCATCTCAAGATAGGACTGCCGTGTGTTTCCTATCCCAAGGTGGGCGTTTGAGCTTGGCTCACTACTGTCCAAAGAACACCAGCGGCTCCTCGGTACTGCCTGTGGTCATTATTTCTAATCCTCCTGCTACTTAATCGTCACGGAGGCGTTACTCACAGTCCGTCGCCTTCAGCCTTTGGAGTGTTCAGGTCAGGGGGCTCAGTAGACGCGTTTGTACAGCCCCATCTAATCCCAGAATGTCTTGTCACCACCGGCCCCCTGCCCCTAAACTCTCCAGCCATCAGTATGTTTCCTCCCATACACACCCCACCCAGCTCCCTTTGCCCAGCCCCGTGGCCACCCCCGCTTCCTGTCACCGTGCATTTGCCTGTTCCAGGCTGGCCCCCCAGGGGGCCTGCCAGCTGCCCGCTTCCTCCAGGCAGAGCGTTTTCCTCTGTGAGTCTCTCTCCCTATGACCCATTGTGGACCTTTTGTTTCTCCATCCTCCCATGATTGGGCGCTCAGGGGTGCTTTTCACCGGTTGGCTCAGCACATTATTTTAGCCCCAAGAAACCTCTGGGGAGGTGCTCTCGGCTCCCCACCAGAGAGAGAGAGAGGTCACCTGTCATGCATGAGTAGCAGGACAGGGCTTGGGGAGAGAACAGCCTTGACCACTAAGCTTCCTGCCCCCTCTGTCCAAATCAGAACTTGTGGGTCACCACCCACAGCTAGTTGGTGGCACCCACTGGTCACTTAGTCAAGGGAGGTCATTTCTTACAGCAGATCAGAATCCTCCAGACAGGGCTCCCAGGCGAAATAGAGGTGCCAGGACAGTCAGTCTCATCTCAATCATCATCTCAACAAACAGGAGATTGTCCTGGAAATGGGGCTTTCCCTCTCTCCCTAAGCCTCACTGGCCTGCCCCGATGGCTCCGGCCCCAGACAGATTGTTTATTTGACCGTTTGCCTGTCAGAGCCTGGGGGAAGCCTCTCCTGGTTGCTTTTGTAGACACAACAGCAGCAGACACCTTGTTTATACAGCTTTGTCCACCGATTGTTAGGTGTGAGGTGGCCGGGTCAGAGCAGGCACACTTCACACTTCACACAGTGGACAGCCGTGCCAGGAGGGAGGGAGGCGGCCCGTGGAAGCCCGCCCTGACCCACTTCCACCCAAGCTCACCCTTCGTCTCCCCTGACGAGGTCTGCGGGAGAAGCCTCCTCCCTCACAGGGATCTGCACGCCGCGGTCGGCTTGGGGGAACACCCAGCTCCCTAGGCCCCGCAGCTGCCCCACCCGCAGGGGCCCACGGCGCTGGTCTCCCGGGAGCAGCATGGTGGGCCTGAGCACTGTCCCTCAGAACTCGGGCCGGCGCTGTCCTGGTGTTTCAGCAGCTTCTGCTCATCCTCCACTCATTTGGGAATGAGTGCCCGGCCCAGAGTTTCCACAGAAGGACCCAGTCCCGCCACCCACTCCCTTTCCTCCACTCCTGTCCCCCCCAGTTTCCTGGCCCCTGGAAACCTGGAAAACCAGTGGTCTCCCTCCTGTCCCCAGGGGTGCCCGGTGCATCCCGGTTTCTCAGGCCTCCTTGCCTGAGGATGACCCCCACACCTCCACCCCACCCCTGCCAAAGCCCCCTCCGCCACCTGCCCCCGACATTTCTCTGTCTTCCCAGCTTGACTGTCGACTCCCGGGATGAGGACAGGCCGAGGGCTCCCCAGAACCCATCCCGAGCTGGCATTGCTTAGCTATCGCATTCCTTTAAAAGGAAAAAAAAAAAGTTGCAGTCACTCTTTGATTTTAAAAAGTTGAAGATAAAGAGGGACGGGGAGGGCCATGGAGGGGTGAGGCTGGTGGGGCCCCCAGGCTGAGTCAGCCTGACCCTTGGCCGAGCAGGGGAGGGACGGCTCCCCGGACTCCACCCGCCGCTTCCAAGGCGGTGGCTTTGCTGCCCGGCTCTGCACGCGGGCTTGGGGGGCTCCTCCCGGCCCCCGCTTGCAGCTGCAGGCGCTGACCCTTTCACGTGAGTCAGTGGAAGAGACGGGCAAGCCCGTCCCACCCCTTTCTCCAGAAGCTCCCCTTCTCTGCTCCCTGGCACCCCCCGCCCCCCTTCCTGGACCCGTCACAGGCGTCTGTGGCTCTGTCCCAGGAGCAGCTGCTGACCACCACGGGGCACAGTTCTGGGATGAGAGCAGCCGAGCGGGGAGAACCACGTGGTGGTGGAGAGGCCAGCAACAAGGACCACTCGGACCCTGGGACCCTGCAGTGCCCCCCACCCACCCACTCGCGCTCATCCACCTGCTGCAGGGCTGCCCCCCCCACCTTACTGTGCACGACTCCAGGCCTCTGGGGGCCCCTAACAAAGAGACTTCTGCAGGGGCCTGGACCCAAAGAGGCCCTGACATGGGGTCACTCACAGCTGTGCCTGGCAGGGTCAGCAGAGGGGAGTCCCAGCTCAGCTCCCCGCCCCACTGCACCCGCCCAGCCGCCCTGCGGCAGAGGTGACCCGGGCAGACGGACGCCACCCCTGGCCCTGGGGGCCCGCCAGACAGGGCGGCAAGGATGAGGCGCCACACGTGAGCAGCAGCAGCTCCGGGCCCGCGGCAGGGCCCCTTGACCCACCCTCTGTCCACCATCCATCACACAGGCCGACAGAGGCTGGGAGGGGAGGGCATCAGCGGTCTCGGCGCCCCCAAAACCCCCCTTCCCCCACTCCACCAGGCGATCACACAAGGGCCCAAGACCCCACACACCTCCCTCAGGAGCTGCCGTGGGGGTTCTCAGGCAGGAAACTTGAACTCCCGGAAATGTACGTCTCGACCCTGGGGTCCGGCCTCTGTATCCCCCACATCACACTGTGGCAGGCCCCAAGCAGGCAACCCCAAATCCGGGGTCCCAGAGAAGCCCCTCACTCTCTCCAACCCTATCAGGGGGCCCTGGCCCCTGGCCCAGGTCAGCCTCCAGCTGGGGAGGAAGCAAACGATCCCTGGCTGACAGCAGAGGCCCCGGGGCCCCCGGAGCCGGTGGTTGGCGTGAGACCAGGCCCCGTCTGGCAGGTGGAGGGTCTGGGACCTGCCTGACCCAACAAGGCTGCGCCTGTGCACTCGGCCCTCCCCGGCCTGACCTGGCCTTGCCCTGGGGCTCGCCCACGGCCCACTCCTGCACCTGCTCTGTGTGCCCGCTGGGGCTGGGCCCACGGTAACAGCCCTCCTCGGGGAGACCTTTGACCTCAGGAATGCCGGGACCGGGGCCAGGAGGCTAAAGGGCCCAGACTGGTCCTCCTCCCTCCAGGAACATTTCCAGCCTCCTGGCACCGGGGGACACAGACATGTCCCTACCCCGGGCATAACACACACGAGAAGCAGACCAGCAGTGACCAGCGTGCCACCTCTAGGGCGGGAGCCCCGAGAAAGCCCCACTGTTCCCACCAACTAGGGCAGAGGGCAGCAGGACTCCGGAGTTTCCAGACTGGGAACTCCCGCCCCTCAAGGCCAGCAATAGGGGATGGACAAACAAACGGAACTTGGCCTGAGAGATAGTGCTGCAGGGAGGGCACTCGCCTTGCAGGTGCCTGACCGGGTTCGATCCCTGGCACTCCATATGCCTCCCCGCCAAGTCTGCCAGGAGTGATCCCTGAGCACAGAGGCAGGAATAAGCACTGACGGAATTAGCACCCCCTAAAAAAGGATTAAAAGTAAAAATATATAACCCTATCTGCACAAAATAATACAGATTATTTTGCATTAATCTGCATTAATGATTACAGATAATAATCCACAATTATTGGACATCCACAATCAAAATGGATATGTATATTTCGTAATATTACGCTCCTGTAGTTTACTTTTGTTTGTTGTTTTTTGTTTGTTTAAATTCTTTAGGTTTGGGGGCCTACTCAAGCCGTGCTCAGGGCTTGCTCCTGGCTCTGTGCTCAGGGACCACTCCCAGCAGGGCTCAGGGACCCTATGTTGTGCCGGGGATGGAACCAGAGCCAGCTGTGTGTAAGGCAAGAGCCATAGCCCTGTGTTATCTCCCCGGACCTTTGTACAGGATTTCTTCTCATGGAAATGCTGCACTGTGTTTGTCCCCTCCCCTGTGGATGGCAGGTGGACGGGTTCCAGCTGGGAAGCTATTGCCCACACCACCACTTCGGACAGTTTGCTCTTGTCTGTGGGCTGGCACGTGTACAGGTGCGCACATGCATGTGTGTATGTGTGTGTGTGTGTATGAGTGTGTGAGTGTGTGTGTGAGTGTATGTGAGTGTGTATGAGTGTGTATATGTGTGAGTGTGTGAGTGTGTGTGAGTGCGTGTGTGACTGTGTGTATGAGTGTGTATATGAGTGTGTGAGTATGTGTGTTTGTTATATGTGTGAGTGTGAGTATGTGTGTGAGTGTGTGTATATGTGTGGGTGTGTGTGAGTGTGTGAGTGTGTGTATATGTGTGAGTGTGTGAATGTGTGTGTATGAGTGTGTATATATGTGTGTGAGAGTGTGTGTATATGTGTGAGTGTGTGTGAGTATGTGTATGAGTGTGTGTATATGTGTGTGAGTGTGTCGGTGTGAGTGTGTATGTTATGTATGTATATGTGTGTGAGTATGTGTATGAGTGTGTGTATATGAGTGTGTGAGAGTTTGAGTGTGTGTGTGTGTGTGTGTGTGTGTGTGTGTGTATGTTGGCAGGGTGTGTTCCAGGGTGAGGCTGCCCGCTCCCAGGATGCCCGTGTCTTGGCTCTGTGGAGCCCTGGCAGAGGTGTCCGCCGGCTGCCCTCTCACTGCTGCGGGCTGTGTATGTGAGTGCCTGACGGCGCCATCTCTTGCTGCGCAGGCGTGGGCAGGCTGCGCCCGTGAGTCCCCCAGAGGCTACATTGTCTGCTTCCCCCAGGCCTAGGGAGGCGGGGCGTCCCTGAGACCTGGATTCTGAAGTAAGTTTCGGCCATGGCACGCGTCCACTCTGGCGACCATGACAACACCCACAGGCCGGCGCCTGAACACCAGACAGCTGTTTCCTCCCAGTCCTGAAGGCTGCAAGTTCGAGACCCGGGTGCCGGCAGGCCACCGACCTGGCAAGACCTCCCTGCCTGGTTTCGAGATGGTCCCTTCCCGCGGTGTCCTCACTGCCTCCTCCCTGTGCATGAGCAGGAGTTAAAGAAAGTAAAGGAAAGTGGCTCCCCACCTTCGGATGGGGACACCCATTCTGCGGCATGAGGGCCCCACCCTTAGGACCTCATTAAACTTAACTACTTCCCTCCTGAGTTTATCTTCAAATATAATCACAAGCGGGCAGAGGTTGTGTGTGTGTGTGTGTGTGTGTGTGTGTGTGAGTGTGTGTGTGTGAGTGTATGTGACTTCTGCATGAAGTAGTATGGGGGCGGCAGGGGTGGGGGTGGGGGGGTAATCCAGCCCATAACTGCAGGCTGTTCTGGGGGAAAGCCAGACAGGAATGAGGCAGTGAGGAGGAGGAGAAGACCCCTAAAGTGTGTGACAGCAAGTTACCACTCTGGGTATCTGGGTTTAATGCCACAGGAAGAGTCTAGGAAGTGAGTGTGTGAGTGTGTGAGAGGAGTGAACCACCTCTCTCAGAATGGACCCGTCCTAGGAGCAAGCCAGCTGGAGTTTCTCTGTTCACTTTGGGGACACTCCCAGCAGTGCTCAGAGGACCGTGAGGGACCAGGAACAGACCCTGACCTTCCACAGGCAAAACACACCTCAGCCTTGCGCGCTCTCTGTCCGGCCTCAGCAGCTGGACACACACTGGCCAGCTCCCGTCAGTCACAGACTGAAGCTATTTTAAGGTGCCGGAGGGGACCGGCTCCTTGGCCTTCGGGGCCACACAGCCTCCCAGGCTCTGGAAAGAGAAACCCTGAGGCTCGGAACTGAGGGCGTCGCTGTTGGAGGGAGTGCACCCCCCACACTGAAGCGTGCAGTGCGTCTTCACATCCCGCCTGAGGCGCCTGCTGGAGTGCAGCCTGGTTGGTTCTGACACATGTCCGTGAAGGGCAGGAGAGGCCACTCTGCAGGGGGAGCAGCGCGCAAGAGGCCTGCAGGGAAAGGCTGTGTTTTCCAGTCTGGGGACGGGTAAGAGACTAGGGAGGGGGGAGGGGACCAGCACAGGCCCTACAAAGGTCAGTCACTGTTAAGGTCGACCTGGGCGGTCATGGACAGGGCAGGTGCCTCCCCCCACCAACTTCTCTGACCCTCTGCTTAGAAACCCAAACTGGGTTGTGTCCCTAAGACCATTTCAGATACCCAAGGACAGCAGACACAAGGGCCAGGAAGACTGCCCCATAGTTGGAAGCCTGCCCCATGAGCTGGGGGGGAAGGCAGCCGGAAGAGAGAAGGGATCACTAAGACAACGATGGTGGGACGGATAGTTTGGGATGGGAGATGTGTGCTGAAAGTCAGATAAAGGACCACACATGATAGCCTCTCCGTGTCTGTATTGCAGACCATAATGCCCGAAAATAGAGAGAGCGTGGGGGAAATTGTCTGCCATGGAGGCAGGGGGAAGGTTGGAAAGGGGGGGCTATACTGGGGACATATGGTGGTGGGGAATGTGCACTGGTGGAGGGATGGGTGTTTGATCATTGTATGGCTGAAACTCAAACATGAAAGCTTTGTAACTGTATCTCATGGTAATTCAATAAAAAAAAAAAAGACCATTTCAGAGCCTTCCAGCCACCAACTCAGATCAATGGGGTTTACCCTCTAGCTCCTGACACAGTGAACAGCCCAGAATCCAAGAAAGCCTCCCGCTGGCAGAAGACACAGATACTGCACTTCCAAGCCAGGTCCGTGTCCAATCAAAAGAAGAAGGAGCCCTGGGGCTGGAGCGATAGCACAGTGGGTAGGGCGTTTGCCTTGCATGAGGCTGACCCGGGTTCAAATCCCAGAATCCCATGTGGTCCCCTGAGCACCGCCAGGGGTAATTCCTGAGTGCATGAGCCAGGAGTGACCCCTGTGCATTGCTGGGTATGACCCAAAAAGCAAAAAAAAAAAAAAAAAAAAAAAAAAAGAAGGGTCCCGGTAATCCCAGGGTGGAAAAGGCCTGGGCACTGCCTGCGAGTCAGGGAGGCCAGGGGGACCCCAAGATGGGTATAGGGCTGGGGGTGCAGGAGGAGGTGTAATTCAGCCAATAACAGCAAGCGAGCCTGGGAACCCTCCTATGGAAATGAGAAAGTGAGAGAAGGGGAGGAGACCCCTAAGGTGTGTGCTGACAAGCAAAGGGTGTCTTAGTGCAAAAACCCTGCACTCAGGGCGGGGGCGGGGGCGTGTCCCGAGATGCTGAGAGAAACCTGTCGAGGCCGGGAACGCCGTGTTCAGCTGCGCTGTCTGCGGAGCCCAGAGCAGGGTCAAGGAGAGGCTGGGCCTCCCGTGTGGGCTTGGATGGCCACCCCGCACCACCAGATTTTGGCCTAAGGGAGACTTGGAAATGGGAATCCAAGGCAGGTCTGAGCAGGGCCGTCTGCACGGCACAGCTATTGGCTTGGAGTCCAGCCACATCCAATTCTGTGTCCAAACAACACACAGACAGAGGTGGAACCCCAAGGAAGACCGGGGGCTGTGGGTACCTGCTTGTTAGCCAAGTCACATCACACACACACACACACACACACACACACACACACACACGGTGCCCTGTCTGTCCTGCACCTGGGGGCAGTGTCCCTCCCCAGGTCACCACCATCACCACCAGACCCCAGGGCCCTGCGACTGGCTCGGGGATACGCCCCTGGCCCAGACAGGCCAATAGGAGCGCTCCTGAGGCCTTTGCTTCATTCTCTAGAAACTCTTCTGAGGCCATGAGCTACAGAAATTAGATTCTAGCAACTGGTGGACCCCTTATGCCCAGAAGAAAAGGACAAGGACAGTCATACAGTCAGACTTCATTGAGAGACAGAGAGAAAGAGAGAGAGGGAGGGAGGGAGGGAGGGAGGGAGGGAGGGAGGGAGGGAGAGAGGGACGGACGGAGGGAGGGAGGGAGAAAGAGAGAGAGGGAGTAAGAGAGTGAGAGAGAAAGGGAGAAGAAAGAGAGAGGGAGAAAGAGAGACAGGGAGGGAGGGATGGAGGGAGAAAGAGAGAGGGAGAAAGAGAGACAGGGAGTAAGAGAGTGAGAGAGAGAGAGGGAGAAGAAAGAGAGAGGGAGAAAGAGAGACAGGGAGGGAGGGAGAAAGAGAGAGAGGAAGAAAAAGAGGGAGGGAGAAAGAGAGAGAGGAAGAAAAAGAGGGAGGGAGAAAGAGAGGGAGAGAGAGGGAGTGAGAAAGAGAGAGGGAGAAAGAGAGAGGGAGAAAGAGAGAGGAAGAGAGAGGGAGGGAGAAAGAGAGAAGGAGAAAGAGAGAGGGAAGGAGGGAGGGAGAGAGAGAGGCAGAAAAAGAGGGAGAGAGAGAGGGAGAAAGAGAGAGGAAGAGAGAGAGGGAGAAAGAGAGAGGGAGAGAGAGGGAGGGAGAAAGAGAGAGAGGGAGAAAGAGAGAGGAAGAGAGACAGGGAGAGAGAGGGAGGGAGAAAGAGAGAGGGAGAAAGAGAGAAGGAGAAAGAGAGAGAGCATCAGTGAAGCCCCCGGCTGCAGCCGTGTCTGAAGTGCTCCCCTCGCTCTCGTGAGCCATTCTCCGGCTCTCCCTACCTTTGTTTCGTTCCCGAGGATTTCTCTCACATGCACTCTAAGGATCCTGACTCCCCAGGCGAGAACACAGGCTTGCCCTGTCTGTGCCTTCAGTTCCCAGAGACACACAGAGATCGGGAGGGCATTGCCCTTCACGGGCCGTTGCAGCTGCAATGTCGCAGGGAGGCAAAGACCCGAGCAGGGGCAACTGACTAATCCAAAGCGGCCCGGAGTTTATGATGGAGTTTGGAATGTTACTCATGCTCGAAGGGCTTGCCTTGGCAGGCTGCCCTCCACCTGACTTTCTAGAGCGTTCTGGAAGGTAGAGGTGGCTCTGGCACTTTTTTCTGACCATCAATTCTGGAGTCACTGAATTACCTTCACCTTGACTGATATGTGGGCGCTAGAGCGGCACAAGTTCCGGTGGACGGAAAGAAAACGCTCTGGGTTTGCCACCCCTACATGACTAGTGCGGCTGCCCTCTGCTTCATTGATCCACGTGTTAATTCAATTAAGTTCCACAAACTGCCTGGGTGTCCCACCATAGGAGTCAGGTTCAATGAATTGTCGTCTGTGGATTTTTCTTTAAGTAAACCAGCTCTAAATCAGCTTGTCAGAGAAAGAATTCTGCAGTGTCCAAAGTGTCCAAAGCAATTTTCATAACCATACTTCAATAAAGCAGGCCTTTTTATCAAGCAATTTGCAGGCTAATGCATTATATATACAATACCTGACAGTTTTACAATCCTATCATTTATACACTTAGATGTGAGGGGAAGAGAAAAAAAAATGAACTGTTTGCAATAAAGGTAGCTCGGTGTTTTGGAAACCTCAGTTCCTAACAGAGCTCAATCCCCTTCACACAAGGTCTCCTCCCCATGAGGGGACCTGGAGAGCCAGACATGTGTGTGCCCTGAAGGCCCCCTGCGCCCCCACCTGGCCATCTGTCACCTCCTTGCTGGCATTTCTCACCCGTGTTGTCCTGAGGCTGGTTTCTGTCCAGCTGCCCTGGCCTGTGCAGCAGCTGGACCTCGGTCAGCTCTGACTTGGACAAGGACTGGTGGAAGAGTCACAACTGCTGAGCTGCACAGCACCTGCAGAGGCCGAGGCCTGGCTTCCCGGAGGGACTTCCGAGCCGCTGCATCCCTGTCCAGGGTCCTGACCGGCAAGTGACCCTCCAAGACCTTCTGTGGCCTCCTGTGCCCTTCCAGCCGCACAGGAGCTGCCCTTGCCTTGCAGTGCTCTCCCCGGCCTTCTCTCCAGGAGAGCCACATGCCTGTCTTGGCACAGGGGTCCTTGCCGACGGTTAAGGGTCAAGATGAGATCACCGTGGATTAGCTGGGTGGGCCCCGGCTCCCACCTCTTGTGCCCTTATAAGAGAAAATTGGAGAGAGAGAGGTGACACTGCTGAGGAGATGACTCAGAAACAGAGGAGAGAGCCACGTGGATTTTCCACAAACCCCCTCCCTCCCGCTGCAGCCCGGGGAGAAGGGCGGGGCACTGCTCCCCTCAGGCAGCCTCTTCACCTCTCTCTTGCCTCCTCCAAAGATGTTTTTCCAATTCTCAAGTGGCTTCTCTGAAAAGTGAAGGGCCCTCCCACTTCCTCCCAGGCTGGCCGGGGATCTATCCGCCTGACACCACCCCCCCCCCCCACCTTACCTCTCCGCTTACCTTCTCCTTCCCTGCCCCCTTCTTTCACACAGCCCAGATTATTCCCGGCGGAAATCCACATTGACCTCATGGTACCCACACGCTTCCAGGGAAGCTGCCCCCACTGTTCTCGGGGACTCTTTTCCACTGGCCCTGGGGCCAGTGCAGGACACCAGGCTTAAGCCTCATTCCCACAGAGGGGCCCGAAACTTTCCGTGAGTAAAGCAGACTTGTTGGGCGCTTCTGGGAAGGTGCTTCTTGCTCTAAGGAAGGAGCCCGGGAGACACAAGCTCTCAGTACCTCAGTGTCATGGTGGCGAGCGTGCAGCCTGGGTATTTGGCATGAGGCATCCAGACAGAGGCTGAAGCCTAGGGTCCACCGTGAGAGGTGCCAGTATTGCTGAATTCAGCCAGCCTATCCCCTCTGAGGTCTGGCAACGTTTTAGAAGTATTGTTCTGTTTGGGGGCTGGGGAGATAGTACCAAGGCAAGCAGGTAAGGCGCTTGCCTTGCATGTGGACAATGCGGGCCTGATCCCTGGCATCCCCTATGGTCCCCAAGCACTGCCAGGAGTGATCCCTGGTGCAGAGTCAGGAGTAACCCCTGAGTATCGCTAGGTGTGGTCCCCAAACAAAAAAAAATACAGTTTTGTTCTATTTTAATCTTCCTGCAGCCTCTGGCTGAATAAGAAATCCCACACAAAGAATCATGATTTTAAAATACACATTACAGGGCCGAAAGATAGTAAGGGTGATTAAGGCACCTGCCTTGTATCCTGATGACCCATGTTCAAATCCCTGGCACCACAAAGAGTTCCTCCAAGAACCACCAGGGGTCACTCCTGAGCACCGAGCCAAGAATAGCTCCTGAGCATCTTTGGGTGTGCCTCCCCCAAATTTATTTCAAAGAAATTATTGGCACAACACATGCACATAAAAATCTGGGGGAGAATTTATAAACCGTGTTTGTGGCAAGAGACATTTGGGGGTCTCCCTTTCCAGTTACCTCACCATGCCATATGAGTTTTACGGGGAGTCACGTTGGTCTCTGTGAGGTAATCCAGGAGCCAGGGCGCTGACTGAAGCACGGGTGCACGTGCCTTTCAAGCAGGAGGAGGCCAAGGATTTGATTCCTGGGATTTGGGCCCCAGGACACTGCCAGGTGTGTGCCCCATCACAGCAAAAATAAATAAATAACTAAGTCAAGGCTTCCAGAGACCCCCGAGTATCTATTAGGACTATACAAACTGTCTTGTGTAAGTCGATGTGGAGGTCTCGTTCTGTTCAGCAGGGAGAACCCTTCGTAGGGCGCAGTCGAAAGAACAGACGCAGAGCCCGGAGGAGGGAGAAAAGGCATTTATTCTATGGCAGTTACAGTATTTATACCTCCCTGTTGGGAGGAGGTGGTGCCAGGACCCCCAATAGAAATGCAGGGTGTGGCACGGGATTTAGCTAGTAATAAACAAATGGTGATAGGATAAAATCAGTAAGATTAGGAGTGGCAACCTTTGCTAGGTGTGGCATGGGGTTAGCTAGTGATTAAATAAATAGTGACAGGATAAGATCAGTAAGGTAAAATGGCTCCCTACACTGTCTGTCTGCTGTGACTCCAGAAAAGAAGCAGCAATGTGGGGTCAGAGCCATAGCACAACGGGGAGGGCACCTGCCCTACATGCCGCTGACCTGGGTTTGATCCCCAGCATTCCACATGGTCCCCTGAGAACCGCAAAAAGGGAGTAAACAATGTTCCTTTAAATCCTAGGGTTTAGGGGCTGGAGTGACAGCACAGCGGGTAGGGCATTTGCCTTGCACGCGGCGGACCTGGGTTCGAATCTCAGCATCCCATATGGTCCCCTGAGCACCGCCAGGGGTAATTCCTGAGTGCAGAGCCAGGAGTGACCCCTGTGCATTGCTGGGTGTGACCCAAAAAGCAAAAAAAAAAAAATCCTAGGGTTTATACAATGCTCCAAAAGCACCTGCCATAGAGGTAGGCAGGGGGTGGGAGGTGGGGTTGATGGGAGGGAAGCTGGGGACACTGGTGCTGGGAAATGTACACTGGTGGAGGGATGGGTGTTGGAACACTGTATGACTGAAATCCAATCATGAACAGTTTTGTAAGGGTCTATCTCACAGTGATTCAATAAAAAAGTAAAAAAAAAAAATCCTAGGGTTTAGGATGTAAACTAGGGTGTTAGTCTCATTCTGAACTTGGGTATTAGTCTCATACCAGGATGACGGGTCCACGGTTGGAAGGTCACCACAAGCTGGGAGGCCGGGAGGCAGTTAGTGCAGAGAAGGGACCATGATGACAACGATAGTTGGAAATGATCACTCTGGAAAGAAACTGAGTGCTGAAAGGCGGTAAAGGGATACACATGATAGCCTTTCAGTGTTTGTATTGCAAGCCATAATACCCAAAAGGAGAGAGAGAGAGAGAGAGAGAGAGAGAGAGAGAGAGAGAGAGAGAGAGAGAGGAGAGAGAGAGAGAAAGTGTCTGCCCTAGAGCAGGCTGAGGGCTGAGGGGTGGTGGTGGAGGGAAACTGAGGACTTTGGTGGAGGGAAATGTGCATTGGTGCAGGGATGGGTGTTAGAACGCTGTAGACTGAAACCCAATCATGAATAACTTTGCAACTGTGCATCTCACGGTGATTCAGTAAAAAAAAAAAAAATCCTTGGGCTCAATTTTCAACCACAGAGGGACTGTTTCCTCCCGCAGGAAAATCTCAATCTAAGCCAAATGGTGCTGTGAGGATCTATGACATCTCCCGAGGGGTGGAAAGGAGCCACGGCTGGGCCGTCCCCGGCCGGGCCCTCCTCTTCCCATCCCCGGCCCAGGGCGGGAGGCCCCACCCTCACCCAGAAGCTGCAGTCTATTCTCCTAGCATGCTCCCCCCTCACTCCTGCAGGAGGGGGTTGTGTCCCCCAGGAGGGTCCTTGGCCTGAAAGGGGTCTGCAGGCGCCAGGACTCGTCCTCAACCAACCCAGTCCCTATCACCAGCTCAGGGCCTGGTGCAGATCCTGCTCTCAGCTGAGTGGGGCTCAAAGCCCTCTGGACCCGGGGCAGAGGGAGCCAGGAGGGGCCACCCCAGAGCGGAGGTGAGAAAAGTGGGTGGGAAGCTGGAGCCGAGAGACTGGCGAGGCCGGGCCTCCCTGCCTCCACACCACAGCCCGAGCCCTGGTGCCAGACTGTTCCCCACAGACCCTAGTCCCGGGTTCCCAAGAAGCCCCCATAGGAACCTTTGAAGGGGTGCTGTGTCTAGATTCTCAGCGCCCAGGAAGCTAGCTGGGCCCCCAGCTGAGACCCAATCTGGGAGAGGAGGTTCCCCCAGCCTCTCAAGCCCCCCGAGGGCTGGGCTCCCTTGGAAGGCGGCCTGCCCATCTGGGCGCCCGAGCGCTGGGTCATGAGTTTTCCTGTCCTCCGTGTCCTCCTTCACCACCACCACCACCACCACCACCTCCCCTGAATTAGGGGAGCCAGGAGGGGGGCTAGGCTTCCCTGCAGGTGTTGGAGAGGCGCCTGCAGACGCCCCGGCTGAGCCCAGGAAACGTTGGTTGGCGGAATGAAGGAGGAAGCAGTGACATGAATGAATGATGCCCCCCCCACACACACACACACACACTCACACACTAGTGAATGGGGAGCGAGGGCGCAGGCAGCTGCATGAATGAGTTACTGAGTGAGTGAGTCAGTGCGCCAGGCGGAGGGCGGGCTGGTGAGGGAGCCTGGGAAGGTGGGAGAGCTCCCGGCCCTCTCCAGCGGCCCTGGCACCCGCGCGAGCCCCCCCACCGCCAGGCGGCCCTCACATGCCTCTGCCCCGAGCCAGCCCACGTCAGAGGCGCTCGGCACACTCTCCCCGGTGTTGGCCAGGCCCTGGGCCCGGGCAGTGAATCAGACAGGGCCCTGCCCCGGGGCTCCCGGGACCGGGGGCAGACAGACAGACAGCCTCGTAAATAAACCCCAGGCCACGCTGGGCAGACGTGTGCGGGGGGGCACTGAGCTCAGGGCTGCTGGCCCGGGAGCCCGGGACAGGGCACAGCCCGGACGGGGAGAAGCCGAGGAGGGGAGCCCTCGGCTGGGCTGCAGGGGGAGGTGGAGGAAGGACCGTTAGGACAGGACGAGCAGCAAGCAGCTGCTGGTGGTGGCAAGGCCCCCGGGAGTCAGGGGGTGGGGAATTTCTGGCCCCAGCAGGGAGAGGGCTGGGCCAGCCCCGGACAGGGGTGGGCTGGGGCAGGGGGTGGGGGGGCTGGGACAGAGGCCAGGCCCCCTGGCAGCAGGCGTGTGTGTTCCAGAAGGAAGGCAGAGACTGGAGAAGTGCGAGAGGGGAGGTCTCAAAGCCTTTCCAGGGTCGAGGGACCGGGCCATGCCTAGTGACCTCACCTCGCTCACAGCCGCATCTCCCCCAGGCTGACCCCCCCACCACCACCAGGTGGAGTGCCCGACTGGGGAGGTCCCAGGGGCACTTGAAAGGGTGCGTCCGTCAGTCAGGCTTGCTGGACCCAGAACACTGGGGAAACAGCTCGGGGACGGGGTTGGAGCGGACAGGAAGGGCAGTGTCGGGCAGGTATTGTCTCCGTGAGAACCATCCACCCCCAGGTCCCCCCGACGAGGCCAGGCTGGCCGCTCTCCTGATGGCAGGGCTGAGGTCTGGGGGTCCCGGGGGAACCGCAGCCCCTGGCATCAGCTCCTCCGGCATGTCGGCAGCTGTGCCAGCTGTGTCCCCGAAGCTCAGGGGTGCTCATCTGGCTGGAGCAGGAGGACGCGGGGGATTTGGAGGTGTGTGACCTGCCTGTGTCCCGCCCCCCCCCCGGTTGGTGGGTGGTGGGAACAGCCCCCCTCCCCTGCAGGCTCTGGATCCCTCATTCTTGCTCTTGCTGTCTCCCTGCCGGGGCGGGCAGGGCTGGGCCTCGGACCCAGGACCACACTGTCCCAGGAGAACGTCCCTGCGCTCTGCCCTGGGCTGCTGGTCTCCGGCGGGGCTCGGGCTCTGATGCACGGAAGCAGAGAGCGGGCCAGGACCTGGGCTTGTGAGGGATGCGGTGGGCCGGCTGGAGGCAGAGCCGGGGACAGAAAGCCTTTGTCTGGGCGCTGTGGCCCAGCCCAGGGGCCAGCCGGGTGCAAACTCATTAGAAGGCTGCTGAGACTGCCAAGGAGACGAGCAATTAGCGGCTGGGCTCCAGCCCGGAAGTGGAAGCCGGGGGAGAGGTGGGCGGAGGAGCCCGGGGAGTAGGGAGCACCGCACCCTCCTGAGGGCCCTGCTTCCCAGGGGGCGGGGGTAGAGCAGGCAGGTGGCCTGCAGGAGGGCGGGGGAACGTCAGGCTCACACATCAGACCTACTGTGTGCCGGGCTGGCTCCCTCCTCCGGGTGGGCCCTTCACATGGGTAGGAACCTGGACTCACCGCCCACTGTCCACTCACTCAGGATACAGAGCCGGACGCCTTGCCTCTGCCGTGCTGGCTGTGGGGATACAGGCAGACCTCCCGCCCTAGAAGGGGGGTTCGTACGGGCGAGAGATGAGGGTGCTGGCGGGGGCAGCGGGGCCGGCATCCTTGGGACAAAGCAGGCAGGGGAGCCCTGCCGGGGGTCAGTGCCAGTCAAGGAGGGCTCGAGGCTCAGATGGCAGAGGGGACTCGTCCTGGGTCACAGAGCCAGTGAGCGGAGGTGATGAGGGTTTTGTCCAGGCCTGACCCAGCCTTGTTTCTTATAAGCCCCCCCACCCCGGGCCCCAGGATGGCCTGACACTGTCGGGGAATGTGGTCTCTGGTCTTCCTCACCGTGAGGCCGCATGCAGTGGGGGTCACCTCAACCCCTCTTTGTAGCAGGAGGCTGAGGCCCAGAGAACAGTCATAACATACCAACCCCAGGGCTTAGCCAGGGAAAGGCGATGAGCACTTGAACCTGAGTCCATATTCCTATTGTTACACCTCCCCCATGTGGCCAGCGAAGTCCCCAGCTGACCCCAGCTGAACCACTGGCCTGTTGGAGACGGTCCACGGGCAGACCATGGGCATTGGACAAGATGGTGACCATGCTTTCTTAGGAGCCAGGACACCGAGGCTAGCACTCCTCACAAAGAACAGAAACAGCTAGGGGTGTGGGGCGGGGAGGGGACCCTCGCTCACTGCCGCTGGGAAAGCAACTGCTCTAGCCTCTGGGGAAAACTGAGACACTTCTCAGAAAACTGGGAATTGGGTTTCCATGGACCCAGCAATCCGGCTTCTGGGCATCTCCCCCAAGGGTCAAAAAACTATTCCGGAAAGACGTTTGCATTCCTATGTTCGCGGCAGCACTGTTCACCGCCCCCACGATCTGGAAACAGCCCACGTGTCCAGGAACAGATGAGTGGGTAAAGAAACTATGGTACATATGCGTGGTGGAACGCCACTCAGGAAGTTGAAATCATGCGAGTTGCTGGTATGTGTGTGGATCTGGAGAGGATCAGGCGGGGGGCGGGGGGAGGCAGAGGAGAGGGCAGACCTGGAGTGATCTCTCTCGTAAGTGGGAGATGCAGAACCGCGGGGAGTAGCAAGTGCCCCAAAGCAGCAGAAACTGAGAGCTGGTCTTCAGTAGGAGGACAGGGAGGGAAAGAGGGGAATGGGAGGTGGGTGGGTGGGTGGGAGACACGGGGATAACGTGAAGGGAAGCGGACCCTGGGGTGGGTGTGATGCTGGAACGAGTCATGCATGAAACCCTACAATTCACCGTGTGGAAGCCACAATGCTAAAGTAAATAAATAAATATGGAAATGCTCTGACTTTACAAAGGAAAAGACGGAAAAAAAGAAAAAGAAAAAAATGGGGCTGAGGCAATAGCACAGCGGGTAGCACGTTTGCCTTGCATGTGGCCAACCCAGGTTCGAATCCCAGCATCCCATATGGTCCCCTGAGCAGTGCCAGGGGTAATTCCTGAGTGCAGAGCCAGGAGTGACCCCTGTGTATTGCCAGGTGTGACCCAGAAAGCAAAAAAAAAAAAAAAAAAGGAAAAGACGACACTGGTCCCGAGCAGCCTGAACGCCCAGTTCACCTACTCCAGCAGCATTTCCTGCCGTGGGCACCAGGAGCGCGGGTGAAGGGCTCTGCCCCTTCCATGCCAACCTACGGGGAGGCCCATAGCAGGTAGCTGGGAGCAGGGCCTGGGGAGCCCTACTTCAGAGCAAAGCAGGCGGGAGGGGAAAAGGAATGGGCCAGGGGCAGCAGACATGGCCCAGGCTAGAGAGAACCTTCTGGTACTTTGATCTGAGGCCCCTCCTCCTCCCAGCCCTGACTTGGGTTCGGGGTGAGGTTGGGTGGGCAGGATCCGGGAGGACAGGATGAAACAGGCCCCAAATCCATCTGGGCTGCCCACTCTGTATACCCAGATGTCCCACCCTGCCCCACCGTCAGACTCGGTTTCCCTACAGGTCTACCGAGGGTGGCGAGTAAGTCAGTAGCGCGCTGAGCACTTGCCTCGTGTCGGGCACTGTATCTGGACACAGAGGATATTTCCCTCGACCCACAGATAAGAAATCTGAGGCTGAGCGGGGCGAGGCTGCCCAGGCCACACCCGGGCGGAGCTGCCTCGTCCACCCGACTAGGCCGCCCTGCTGGTGTGAAAAGATGCTGACTTGCAGAAAGTCCTGTGCCCTTTGCCCCTGTGCCCTTTGCCCTTTGCCCCATGCAACCGTCCTTCCCCAGAGTCCAAGGGAGAGCCCAGAGTCCAAGGGGCCAAAAGGATGCTCCCTGCGGCCATTGTTCCACGACGGAGCTCACAGGGGGCAGCCTAGAGCCCGCCGGGAAACCCGAGTCCCAGCTTCTCTGCAGCCCCGAGCCGCTTAGAGGGGACCCAGAGAGTGTCCACAGGCCTCCCTGTAACCCCAGCACCAAGCCCGTGAAAGGCTGTGCTTCCCCATCCAGTGATAAGACCTCGAAATTCAGCAGGGGTGGACCTGAGGACCGCAGGAGTGAAGGCGGCTGCCCACTGTGCAGCTGGCCCCGTTCCGTCCCCAGCAACACGGGGTCCCTGGGGTCGCAGGGGGCAGCCCAGAGGCCCACAGCACTGCAGGGGGTGGCAATGGACAGCTCTGCAGGGCGACCGAGAATTGCCCGGAGGGCCTCTTTGGTCTCCTAAATGCCACTGGGAGACTCCCCCATGCTCCCCTCACCACCACCCCAACACACACACAATTTTTTTTTTTACTTTTTGGGTCACATATGGCGATGCTCAGAGATTACTCCTGGCTCCTCATTCAGAAATTAATTACTACTAGAGGTGATTGGGGGATCGTATGGGATGCCGGGGATCGAGCCTGGGTCGGCCACATGCGGGGCAAACACCCCACCTGCTAAACTATCACTCTGCCCCCCCTAGACACACCAAAGTAATATTTTTCAAGCTGAGCCAGAGAGGCAGCACAGCGGGCAGGGTGATTGCCTTGCATGTAGCTGACCTGGGTTGGATCCCAGACACCGCATGTGGACACAGGCGCGGGGAAGAGTCGCCCTAAGCACAGACAGTAGCCCCGAGGCCCTCACAGTAAGCCCTGAGTATCATCAGGTATGGAGATGAAGCACCCAGAACAGCACAGGGTGAGGGATGGGCTTGTGGAGTGAGCACTTGCGGGGTGCTCGGCCTGTTCCAGCTGCCCAGCAGGTAGGAATGAGCCACTCTGCAGACGCCAAGCAATTTCCCACCACACACCTGGGCCACGGGCGGGATTCGCCCTCAGACACGGGACTCCTGCTCTGCTCTTCCCCACACTGCCACCTGCCGACCGGAAGCTGTCCGACAGCCTCTCCAAGCCCTGGCGGGGCCTCACCGCTCTCTCACTGTTAGGGGGCCACACCCAGCGGTGCTCAGGGCTTATTCCCGCCTCTGTGCTCAGAGGTCACTCCTGGAGGTGCTCAGGGGACCGTCTGGGGTCCCAGGGACTGAACCCGGGTCAGCCGTGTGCAAGGCCAGCAAGCGCCTTCCTGCCGTGCTGTCTCCTCGTCCCGCCAGTCTCTTTCCAACAGGGGTGACTAGGAGCCCAAGTCGGGCAGCAGTTGCCATCGCTGTCACGGACACCTCGGAGACAGTGTCCAGCGGGGGGCGCTCTGCCCTGCCCTGGCAGGACTGACGTCAGCTCTCAGCTCAGCCCCTCGCTCCCCTGTGGCCTGAGTTTCCTCGTCTCTGCTCTGAGTTGGGGGGGGGTCCATCTCAGGGTCTCCCCTGTAGGGTCCCTCTGCCCCGCCTCTGCTCCCCCTCACAGCTGGCCTGGGGGTGTCAGGGAGGAGGACAGGAGCCCCTGGGGAGGGGAAACAGGGGTTAACACCAGACACCGCCATGTGCTCAGGGGTCCCCAACATAGCCTGTGGCTCCTGGCTCAGTGGAGACCACAAAGAGTTGCCTCCTCCTGGGGTCTCGGAGCCTCAAATGAGGGGGCCTGTGTCCCCCAGTCTTACCTCTGTGGGAGGGAGCCAGAGGGCAGGAGGAGAGAGAAGTGCCCAGCTGGGGGCAGGGGTGTGGGTTGGGGAAGAGGAAGGAATGAGGATAAGGGGAGTGGGGTGCGGGAGAGATCAGGGGTGGGGGAAAGGTTTGGGGTAAGGCTTGGATGGGGGAGCGATTTGGAGTGGGGTGGAGAGAGATTTGGGGCAGGATGCAACAGAGACTTGGCGTGGGTTGCATCAAGGGGGTGTCGGGGTGGGGGGAGGACTGGGAGTTGGGAGAGAAGGGGCACAGGGTGAGGGCAAATTTGGGGTGGGGTCAAGAACAGTCGAGATAAGTACCAGGAGGATTACTCCACAGCTTGGAAGCTGGCCTCGCACGCTGGGGGAAAAGGCAGCTCAGACAGAGAAGGGACCCCCAAGTAAAGGGTGCTAGGAGGGCCCGCTCGGGATGGGAGAGGCGGGCTGAAAGTAGACTATAGACCGAACACAGTGGCCACCCAATACCTCTACTGCAAACCACAACACACCCAAAAGGAGAGCAAGAGCAAAAGGGAATGCCCTGCCACAGAGGCGGGGAAGGGTGGGGGTGGTGGGAAGGATGCTGGGACCAGTGGTGGTGGAAAATGGGCACAGGTGGAGGAATGGGCACTCGACCATTGTGTGACTGAAATGCAAGCACGGAAGTTTGTAAGTCTGTAACTGTACCTCACGGTGATTCACTAATAAAAATTTTTATATTTATTTATTTATTTATTTGCTTTATGGTTCACAGCTGGCAATGCACAGGGGTTACTCCTGGTTCTGCACTCAGGAATCACCTCTGGCGGTGCTCAGAGGACCATATGGGATGCTGGGAATAGAACCCGGGTCAGCCGCGTGCAAAGCAAATGCCATACCCGCTGTACTATTGCTCCAGCCCCCCAAAATTTTTTTTTAAATTTGTGGTGGGGTAAGGAAAGGGGTTGTGGGATGGGAAGAGATTTGGGGTGGGTGGGGGAGAGATCCGGAATGGTGCAGGGGAGAAATTTGGGGTGGGGTTAGGGAGAAATTTGGGGCAGGATGAGGAGGAAGAAGAGCGTAGTGGGAGGCCTCTGCAGTTTCTGGAAGTTTCTGTGAGGTTTCCCCGAGGCTCAGGCTGCCAGGTGAAACCCCCTTCAGATGCTGTCACTTGCCGCCTCCAGTGACAGAACTCTGGAGGGTGTCCCACAGGTCCGAGAGCCCCCAGAAGTTCCCAGAGACAGTTGCTGGCATTTAGAGTCTTGCAAAGGCTCTCGGGGATACCCAGAGAGTCCAGCCACCCCTCCCTCGCCTGCGTCCGAGGAGGGACTTGTTCAGGGCCACAATGAAGGGGCAGAGCAGGTGGCCCGTGTCCCCAGCATCCGCTGCCCCACCTGGGCAGAGCCACCGGCCCTGAGCAGAGGCAGGAGGAGGCCGTGGCCCCAGCCACAGCTCCAGGCTGCGGTCTGGGGCTTGGCTACTCACCCGTGAGACGGGGGAGGACCTGCGGGGTGAGGAGGTGTCGGTGCGGGGAAGGAAAGCAGCACCAAAGTGGGGTGAAGGGTGGCCCCGGCATGTGGAGCCAGCCGGAGGGCGTAGAGTGCGGGGTGGTGGGGACACAGGTGGCATCAGGGCCTGAGTCCGGGACGGGACAGAGAGATGCCAGACCCCACTGCACGAGTGGCAAAGAAGACAGGCAGAGAGGAACTGCTGGCCAGCTGCCCCCCACCCCCGCCCCCCCGGGCACTCTGCAGGCAGAGTCCCAGAGCACAGGGCGCCCGCAAACCCCGCTCTGCAGCCAGATGCAGATCAGTGTGTAAACACGCCACTGAACCCCACAGAGACAACCCCCAGACATGCCCCAGCCCATGTCTCAGATGGGCTCACGGTCTGAGCGTGCCTGCCCAGAGCCCCGCCCTTCGCAGGGAGTGGGCTGGCTCCCCTGGGCCCGGAGGGGCCGTGGCCACCCTGGGGCCGTGCCCTCCGCTCCTTCCCGTCCAAACTCACAGCCGAACCTGCACTGCCTGCCCTGTGGCACCGAGCCTCCTCCCGGGGTCGCGTATGGCTTCTGCCTCCCCGTCAGCTGGCCTGGCCCCGCTCCCGAGCCCTTCATGCCTCCGTGTCTGCAGAGAACCCTTCAGACACCTCGTCATGGCTGCCCACATCCTCAGAGTCTGGAGTCCCGCCTCGACTGCCCCCCCCCGCCACCCCCTGGGCCTCCCGCCAGTGCTGTCTCTCTGGCCCAGAACGCCCCCAGCTCCCTGAGCTTTTCAGTGCCACGGTGGCCCAAACACAGCCTGTGGCCAAAGCGGGAACCCAGCCCGGGCACAGCTTTCCTCTGAAGAACAGCGGCCGACAGGTGCCCACCAGAGAAGCCCACCCTTCCCCAGAGGAAACCTCGGTCGCTTTCGGTCAGCGTGGCCCCAGAGCCGAGACCTCTGTCTGTGCTCTTTGTCCCGAGGGCAGAATGAGACCGCCCTGCACGGGACTCGGAGCTCTGGGCACGTGCACCCCAGAGGTGGCCCCTGGGTTGACAAAGACCCTGACCGCTGTCCACCCCTGAGAGGGGAGCCGCCAGCAGGGAGCGAAGCCATTGAAGAACATCCGCCAGTGAAGCCAAGCCCTCACTCTGGGAAGCAGAAGCCCGAGGCCCCGGGCCAGTTGCACGCAGGGCCAGGCCGGAAGCTGGAGCTGCCGTCTCCCAGCCAGAACTCTCCCGGCAGCTGCCGCGGCTCCAGGCTCCGGGTCCGGGGCCCCGCTCCACCTGGGACGCCTCCCGGCGGGAGAGGAGCCCTGCTGCGAGGAAGCACCTTGAGGGTGTGTTCTCACGTTGACCCTTTCCTCTGAGCCCTCCTGGTACCTTCAAATGCCCCCCCACCCTGCCTCCTCCAGGCCCCCCTCTTGTGCCACCCCCCCATCTCCCCTCTCCTTCCTGCGGAGTCTCCTTCTCTGACCTTCCCTGGCTGGGCCTAAGGGCGGTTGCTGGCCTGCCTCTCTGCTAGTCGGCTGTTTTCTCGGGCCCTTCTGGATTGCGATGGCTGTTCACAGCCTCCAGGGTCTGCTCTGGGCCCCCAGCTTTGGGACAGCTTCAGTCCCTCCGCCCCGGCACACGGGCCAGCACACACGTGACCCTCACGTCTGCTGGCTGCTCCTTCACCCCAGCCTTCTCTCGGCCTCACTGTGGCCCAGGAGCCAGCTCGGTGCTCCCCCTTCTCCCAAACAGCCCCCACTGAAGCCCTGGGCACCCTCTGTCCCAGAGTCCCGAGGGCCCAGTGATCTTCCCACTGGCCCATCTTCCAGCCCGGCCCGCTGCAGCTACTCCCTGCCAGGGCTTTCTGACATGCCCAGGGATCTGCCCACGGCCCTGCCAGACCACCTGTTTCCTCTGTCCCCTCCTCCCCCGAGCACTCTCTGGTGGGCCTTCCCCTCCTTCCCATCAGCATTCCCAGGGACGGACTCCTGCCTCCTGCAGAACCCCACAGCCACATCTCCTGAGCCCCGCCTCAGCCCGACTGCCTCCCCCGATGGCCCCGGGCCCGGGACGCCAAGCGGGACTAAGCCCCCCGCATGTTCCCTCCCCAGAGGCCCCATCTCTGCTCCATCCCCGTCCCTGCTGGTGGAGCCTGGGGGGCAGTCTCTGTCCTTGCCCCGCCCCCCCCCCACGGTCAGCCCTGCTAAGGCCCCTTCCAGGTGCCCGCACAGTCCACCAAGGCCTCCTGATGCTGCTCCTATGACTTGGACCTGAATTCAGATCACACTCAGACACACAGAGACACACAGACACACTCACATACACACATAGCACACACATACAAACTCACTCACACACACATATACTCACACACACATACACACTCTCACTGCACACATATATACACACATACATATACACACAAACACACTCATGCACACACACACATACACACAGATGCATATTCACACACAGATACATACATATACACATATGCATGCACATATATACTCACACATACACACTCACACACATGTACATAAACATACACACATACACTCACACACATACACACACTCACTACACATATATATACACACATATACACATACATATACACTCACACACAAACACAGATACACATATATATACACACATATGCAAACACACTCACACATACACTCGCATATATTCACACACATACACATACTCATATATACACTCACACACATATACACACAAACACACATATACATATATACACACTATATTCACACATACACATATATACACATACACACAACACTCACATACATGCACATATACACACATACACACACAAACACTCGTACATTCACACATATACATATACACATACACTCACACACACACACACACACACACACACACACACTTCCTGATTCATTCCTCAAAGCAATACTTGCCCCTGTCCCATTCTCCTGACAGCAGCCTGAGGATGTTTCCAGAACAGATCTGTTTTCAGGGCCGGGAGTTTGGGGCCATACCCTGTGGTGTTGGAGCTGCTCTCGCCCGGGCTCCAGCTCACGAGCCACTTCCAACAGGGCTTTCGAGCCCCTGTGTGCGGGCCGTGTGCATGGCGTGTGCCGGCCCTGCTGTCTCCCACCCCGGACACAGGTCTTTCTGTATCACGCCTGTATGGCTCATGCTCTCAGGACTGTCTGGGCACGTGCCTGGCGTGTGCAGGTCCCGAGTCCAGTCCCCAGCACAGAATAGTCTCCCCAGAACCCCCAGAGCTGCCCCGGAGGGCCCTGAGCACCTACAGGCCTGGCGTCACCACCCCACGGGGCCCCCCACCAAACCATCCGCCCACTCCCCAGGGCTCCTGCGCGTTCTCTCGGGATCCCTAAGGACGCGTCTTCCAGCGGTTCCCTGCGACACCCACCGTTGGCCCTCCCTGCCTCATCCTAGCTTTTGGGCCTTCCCTCAGTTCGCCACGCCTCCCGGACTCTCGAGCGGTGCCCTTCTTGCCGCCAGGAACGCTTTTCCCCCCTTCTCTCCACCCCCCGCCAGCCGTTCCCAAAAGACCAGGCCCAGGGCTGTTCCCACCCCCTCCTGGGGCCCCCGACTTGGCCGCCAGGTGGTTTGCTTCTCCGGGGGCTGCCTGTGGCTGCCTGATTCATGTCTGCCTCGACTCCCCACCGCACATCCCAGAGACCAGAGGCCGTGTCTGTCTTGCTCACTGCAGCCATGACTGTGGGCACGACACGTGTGTCTGAGTCCCACCGCCACAGGCCAGCTCCTGCCCACAAGGTCGGTGCTGACCAGTCTGCATGTCACAGTCACACCTTTCTCCTGCCCTCCCTGTCACACATCCCCTCCCCATCCTCCCCAGGGTCCCTCCTCCCTCTGCTCCTCCCTCTTTCTCTAATGCTGTGCATGCCAGAGAGCTGGCCCAGACTGGCTCAAGCCCCCGTGCCTTGCTGATGCTTCTGTTTCCTGCCCACATGTCCATCTTCCCCTGGATGGACAGTGGGCCCTCACCAGCTTCAGAATAATGCCCCAAGGCCTGACCCATCTCTCCCTATTGCAGCCCCGCTGACACCCTCAGGGTCTCCCCAGCCACCCCCCCCCCGCCACATACACACACACACACACACGTACCTGACACCCTGGAGTGTCAACGTGGCCTGTCTCCCCAGGTTCAAGGCCTGCCTTGACCTCTCCTCGCATACTGCAGGGCCTTGGGCGACAAACCAGCCCTCTGAGAGCTTCAGTTTCCTTCCTGCTGTGGGGGCGGTAACGGTCCCCCTGGTAGAATTCACTGGGGGTTGCAGCAAACGCTCCGTGCTTGGTGCCCATGTGCTCCCTTCTGGAAACCTCTCTCGTGGCCTGATTGGTTCGGGCTGCCCTGCCCCTCCCCGGTTTGGGCAGGGAGAAGGACGGGCCGGGTCTCAGCTCTCGGCAGCCCCCCTCCTGCCTCACCCAGGGCCTGGTCCCGGGGAGCCTCAATAAATGCTTATTAATGAGTAGACAGACCACACACTTGGCACAAATCATCGTATTGTTCCTTCACTTTCGTGTCTATAAATCTTATCTCCCCGAACAGGGCTGGTGCCCCAGGGTATGGGGGGAGGCGTGCTGAATTGTCTTGCTGTCAGAGCCTTCAGCCCGGGGAGGGATCCCTGCGCCCCTGACATCCCTCTGCCCCCCACAGTGCCCAACCCCGAGAAGGGAGATGGGGAGGCCTTGCTGACAGATGCGCTGCTCTGCTCCCCCAAGAAGGGGAAATGAGTCCCCCCCCCCCGAGATATTGCCTTAATTACTCTCGGATCCCTCCCTGCGCACGCACGCGCGCACACACACACACACACACTCACACACACACTCACACACACACATCTGCTTTCTCAGGCAAGCGCCTGCTTGACTTACTCACCCGGAGTTCTTTTGGCTGGTGGTTCTGAGCCCGCTTGGCCAGTTTCTTCAGAAACTGCAGCAGAAAGAGAGGCAAAGTTTTCTTAAAGTCGCAGAAGCCGAAACCGGACCGTGGGATGGATCCGGGTTCAGCGGCAGAAGACCAGCCTTGGGGTGGCATGGGCTGGCCAGCGCCAGCGCCAGGCTAAACGGTGGGCGTGATGATGGCAGAGCAGAAGGAAAAGTACACACAGGACGTGGCGTGTGGAGCCGGGTTCGGCCACTCGGACCTCTGGGAGCCCTTGCGCCATGGGCTCACGTGTGCAAGCTGTGTCCTTGTCTCCCCATGACATACCCAAACACACACTGTTTGTGATCCGAGGGCTCCGAGGACTGAGTTCGGGAGACAGGCTGTCAGCAGCATCACCCAGGGCACATCCCAGCCAGGAGGAACCTCCAGGGCTGCTCGGGAGGGAGGCCTGGACTGGGCCGGAGGAAATCGGCGATTCTCTCCGCTGCTCCTCACTAACTCATCCCTCCGAGAGCTAAGACGAGCCGCTCCCTTAGCCCTGACTCAGAGGAGGGTGCCCAGCTCAGTTCCAAGGACTCAGATTGGGGGGGGTCTTAAAAAAGGGCCCCCAGGGGTGTCCATGCCAATGTGGACATTATTAGGAGGCCAAGTGCTCAGACCCGAGCCCCTCCTGTGGCGACAGGGCACCCCAGAGCCTCTGCTTGCTGTCCATCAGGCATCGGGTCCTGGGGTGAGGTTGGCCGGGAAGACAGCCCTGGGCCCAGGTGGGCAGGGCACAGCCCGCTCCCCCATTCTCCAGCTGGACTCCGCAATCTGACCCCCCCCGCTCAGCCTGGCTCAGGGTCTCCGCCTGCCTCCCTCCCCACCCCCGCCGCCTGCCCCTGGAACGTGTCTTCCACCCTCCCGGTGCCTTGTGCCTGTGCCCTCCCTCTCGCTGGGCCTGGGGAGGCCTGGCTGCCCTACTGTAGGGCGTGAGGAGCCTCACGAGGGCAGACCCCACGCCATCTTCGGGCGATGGGCGGGCGCGGGTTTCTCTGTGAGGAAGGGGATCCGGCCGTGCTCTCAGGTGGTGGCAGCAGCAGCGGTGACTCCAGAAGCCCACAGAACAGCCACCACGCTCCCCGGTGGGCACGAGTCTCAGCCCCGCCCAGTCCCCGCCCTCCCCGGCCGTGCCTCCTTCGCCAGGTGGTGGGGTGAGTGACACAGGAGGCAGGGAGGGACTGGGTGGCAGTGGGGGGGCCCGGAAGGAGGAGTTCAGGTCAGTGCTGGCAGGGTGGGAAGCCCCGGCCAAGTTTGGGACAGGCCTTCCCGGCCCAGGAGCACATCCCTTGGCCCCAAGAGAGGAGTGTGGCCCCTGGCTCTCCAACCATAGGAGACCCTGTCCTGGAGATGGACTATGGTGGACGGCACTTCCTGTGGCCCCGAAGCATTCTCCGTGCCCCTGGCATGATGGAACTGCTCTCCAAGGCTTCGATGGGCAAGTCCACTCGAGGACTAAGGACCCTCCCTGGTCAGGGGAGGGTCTTAAATGTAAGGCTCCCCCAGGGCGGAGAAAAGCAGCTGTCCCCCACCTCAGGAACAGCTGGGTGACGGTGGGGCTGAGGGCAGGGTCCGGACAGTTGGTGGGAGGGCTAGTGTTGGTTTCCCAGAAGCTCGGGCTAGACACGCCCCACCGGGCCCGCATGGGAGCCAGTGGCCATGCGTGGGGACGTAGCAATAGGAAAGCAACCGCCTCGGAGCTCAGTGTGGGGTACAGGCCCCGGCCCCAGCCGCTGCCTTCAGCAGCGCCCCAAGAGGCAGCAGCAGCTGTGGCACCCAGGGCCTGAGGGGGACCCAAGTTCTTCCTCTCTTCCTAGGGCCGGGAGCAGGATTCTCCCCTTCATTCGGACAGGCCACGACGCCACCCCAGAGACGCCGCACTCCATGAAGGTGTCCGGCCGCTGAGAGCTGGGAAGTCGGACACCGGAGACGGGGGCTGTCAGACTGGGGAGGTGGGTGATTACGGCCCCACCCTGGAACTTAACGCCCTCCTGGTTTCCTCCTGGCAGCCCTTCCTGCGGGCATAACGGGCCCTGGGATCTCTGAGGAAATGACACTTCCATCAGGTCAGTGTTGTCAGACGTAGAGGCCTGCAGAGTGAGTGCCAGCCGCACAGTGCCAGCAGACAGAGTGATCCCCCTGGTCCCGGGACAGCAGCGCGGGGTGCCCGGAACTGGTCAGCATCTCCCCCGCAGCCAGAGCGCGCCTCCTGGCCCCCGGACAGCATCTCTCACAGCTGTTCCTTCCTGTCCTTCGGACTCGCCCTCAGAGAGGCCTCTGAGCCACACCAGGTTTGACCCCGATATTTTCATTCCATTAGGACGATAGTTCTTTCCTTCCTTCCTTCCTTCCTTCCTTCCTTCCTTCCTTCCTTCCTTCCTTCCTTCCTTCCTTCCTTCCTTCCTTCTTTCCTTCCTTCTTTCCTTCCTTCCTTCCTTCCTTCATTCCTTCCTTCCTTTTTTCCTTTATTTTATTTTTTTATTTTTATTTTTATTTTTTTTTGCTTTTTGGGTCGCGCCTGGCAATGCACAGGGATTACTCCGGCTGTGCACTCAGGAACCACCCCTGGCAGTGCTCAGGGGACCATATGGGATGCTGGGATTCAAACCCGGGTCGGATGCATGCAAGGCAAACGCCCTACCCGCTGTGCTATCACTCCAGCCCCTTCCTTTATTTTTTGGGGGGTCACACCCAGTGATGCTCAGGGGTTACTCCTGGGTCTGCACTCAGGAATTACTCCTGGCGGTGCTTGGGGGACCCTATGGGGTGCCAGGGATCGAACCCGAGTCGGCCGTGTGCAAGGCAAACGCCCTACCCGCTGTGCTATCGCTCCAGCCCCAGTTCTTTCCTCCCTTGAACAGGACCCTATCACTCTTATCTGCATGCTGGGGCAGGCCGGGGAAGAAGAGGGGACTCCACAGAAGTGTCTAGGGTGCAACTTCCTGTGATTCTCATCTCAGTGGGCCTCCGTGGTCAGACCTAACCGGACCCTGTGGTGCTGGGGACCACCCTAACCGGGGCACTGTCAGGGGAGTGAGGCGGTGCCAGGAATCAACTCAGAGTCACGCAAATGCAAAGCCAGTGCTCCAGCCTTTGGAGTGATATTCCCCAGCCCTTACTTTGCATTGAAATTAAAAAGTTCCCTTTGGTCTACGGCCCAGGGGGTCAGACACTGCGTGTTCTGCTCGTGATGGGGACCCATGACTCACCAGTGCCGAGCATGTGGCGGGGACCCACCAAACCTGGCTGGAGGAATGGGAGAGTGGAGGCTTGAAGGGAATTGCACGGCCTCTGTGGATGCAGTGACCGGTCTGGGGGTGAGCACAGGGCCTGTCGGCAGCTTCTGCAGGAGACAGAGAGGCCCAGGAGGAGGGCAGAGTCAGGGGAGTGCGACCGGGGGAGGCGGGAAGCCCCCGACATCTGTAAGTACAAGCAGGCACCGGATGCCCTTGGGAAGGGCCCCAGGGGACCCCGACAGGCGGCCCTGGCAGGCTGTTGGCTGCTGCTCTAACAGGCAGCAGGGGGACTCCAGGCGGGAGGGGAGCTCCGGGTTTCCTGGGGGATTATCAGCAGTGGGGATCTCGAGACCGAGACACGGGTCTGTCTGCCGAAACTTGCTCCCAGAGGCTTCCAGGGTTCCTGGCCAGGTAATTACAAACCAAATAGGCTGGGGTCTGGGCAGCACCTACCGCCTCTTTCTCTCGAGCAGCCCGGGCTGGGCACGCAGGAGCAGGTACGGGGGCCCTGAGTCAGAGAGGGAAGCTGCTGTCGTGGGAACGGCTGACTCGGAACCTCTCTGGTGGTAGGGGGGGCTTCGGCCCTGCCTCCCTGTGTGCTGAGACCCCTCTGTGTGCCCACTGTGCCTGGCCAGCCCTGGGGAGAAGGAGCCAGCGACGCATGCTCCCGTGTGGCCAGAGTTCTGCCTGACACCCCCACCCCCCACCCCCACCCACAGGAGCTCCGTGTGCGCCCGTGGAGACTTAGCAGGCCGAGGGGGGCAGCCAAGCTCTGAAGTCTTTCTCCGCCCACCTAGAGGGGATCAGAAGGAAACAAGGTGGGTGGGGGGGCCAGCCTGGGGGGCCCTGTACCTAGTGGACTCTGAGGCCAGGGGTTCCTGGACCAGTGTGCGATGATATGAGTGTGCATGACTATGTGTGTCAGTGCAGGTGTGTCACATGTTTATGTGTTTGTGCATGTGAGTCTCCACATATGGAGTGTGTTTCTAACTCCAGTGGCATCTTGTATGTGCTCATGCAGTGCGTGTCAATGGGTGTCTGTGCGGAAACAGAGTATACATGTTCACAAGTACTATCTAGACTTGCACTCACTCTACAGTGCTCCTACAGCACCTAGTGTGTCCCTTGAATTGTTCTTGTCATTGGGAATATGGAGCGAAATGAGAAATTCAGGTTCAGGGCTAGGGAGATAGTATGGTGGGGAAGATGCTTACTTTACATGCAACTTACCCAGGTTCAATCCCTAGCACCCCAAATGGTCCCATGAGCCATGTCAGGAGTGATCCATAAGCTCAGAGCCAGGAGTAAGCCCTGAGCACCACCAGATGTGACCCCAAAACAAAGCAAAACAAAACATAATTGAGGCTCTTGGGACCAGAGTGTGCAAAACACTTGCCTTGCACGTGACCGACCTGGGTTTGAAACCCTTCACAACACATGGTCCCCCCCAAGTTTCACCAGGAGAGTGATCCCTGAGCACAGAGCCAGGAGAAAGCCCCCAACTTCCTGTGGCAAAAAAAAAAATCAAGTTTTCTTTCTCATATGTATTACAGGTAGTGTAGAAGAGAAGCAATGAATGAGTGAGCAAGTAAATGAATAAATGACCTCAACTATTGACCATTCCCATGAAGGGGGAAAGGAGGCCCAGAGGGATTACTTATATAAGGACATCGGGAAAGACTGCTTACAGCGTAGGATCTCAACCCAGACCACCTCATTAAGATCTACGTTGTGATAAGACTCACCAGATGAGCGGCAAACACATTAAAGGTTAAGAACCATTAGATTAAAATATGTTACTATGAACAAGATATGAGGGAGGAAAGAAAATGTCAGTAAATGCTATTCATCTTCCACCAGGGAACAGGGGATAGCAGTTGGTGCACTCCAATTCCCTCCTTCTCACAGGGTTCCTGTTCCAGTAAGGTCACCCACGTCTGTCGTGCCTGTGGGCCTGGGACCTGTGAGGTCCTGCCTGACTCATGCTCAGTGACCATCAGTCAGCTCTTAGATGAAGGCAGTTTCCACCCCTGTCACTCCTGCTTCCACTGAGTGTCGAAAAGTCAGAACCAGTCCCAGTTCAACTGTAACCTCTTTGTCAGCCTGCTTGATAGCAACATTGGCAATTGTCAATGGTCGCTTGGCATTCCCAACTGACCTGAGTTTAAACATTCTTACATTCTCTAATAGAAGCACTTGTTCTGATCTGGAGAAAGGGTCATTAGTGGGCAGTGCCACCCCTATTTCTACTCTTTGGTTCCATTAGGCATGCATTCCAGCCTTGGGGGAAAAAAAACTGTATCGTATATAGGTAACTGGTTGTGTGTGCATGAAACCCTATGGGATGGTATCCTGGCACTACAGTGCCTTTCAATTCCATTTGACTCAGAAACAGTTCTTCATTACATTATTCCATAATTCCGTAGGTTCATCTCTTTCTGGGTATTGGGGCACCTGGTGCAACCAAGAGCTTCAGTTACCAGTATGTCCCTCCCTCTCTCTGCAAAAGGAATTCCTCAAACTATCAACTCTGGGTGCCACCATAATGGGGGCACAGGGCAGAGGGGCAGGGGATCAGGCAGGCCTGCAGGTGATGCTATTGGTAGAAAGATAGAGGGTCACTTGTCACTTGTCAAACCCGTTGATCTTCGATTTGCTCGAGAGGGCACCAGTAACATTTCCATTCGTCCCTGTCATGTGCTAGTGTAGCCCAATGGTATCTGCTCGCTCCAGGAACACGAAGAGCCTCAAACCGTTCATTCAGGGTCTTGACAAAGAAGTCTGACCATCTCGTTGGTGATCGGCTACTCAGTCTTTTGACGTCCCGTGAAATCCAGTCAGTAATAGCTCTAGTCCAGCAGTCGTCTCTAAATCACATTAGGTGTCTGGCCATCTGATATTTGACGCCTTGGCAAACGAGACAGCATCCCTGATTCTTGATCGTTGACAGAGGTTGGAACTCCAGATTCCTTCTCTCACTTGAGTGAAATGTGATATTCCACGCATAGCTCTTTCAATTCCTCTTTGGGATACCCGAATAGTGTTCCCATACTGTTTTTGTAGGGCCCAGGTCTCTGAGGCATATGTTAGTGCAGGAAGAACAGTGGAATTGAAAAGATGTGCCCAGAGCCAGAGATTCTTCGTCCTCTTAACTACTTCTTCAACAGTCTTGAAAGTGTTCCACACTGCTCTCTTCCTCCTGCGCAGTTCTGGTGCCAAGTCATTCCTCATGTTGAGTTCTCAACCCAGGTACACATATCTGCTGCATTCGGAGATGTTCGTTCTGTGAGAGAAAATGGAACATCAGGGACTAGTTTGTTTTCATGAACATTGTTTTGGTGAGATTCAGCTACAATCCGACCTTTCCACACTTGTGGTCAAAGTCGGCCAGCATTTATGCCGCTTGGCTAATGTTTGGTGTTATTAGAATGATGTCATCAGCGAATCAGAGGTGGTGTAGTTGCCGACTGTCTATCTTCACTCCCATTCTAGTCATCGCATGATGTTCTCGAGGGTGGCACTGAAGAGTTTCAGTGGAATGATATCACCCTGCCGAACCCCTCTCTTTACGTCAGTGATCACTTCCTTGTAGAATGGTGAGATCCTGGTGGTGAATCCATAATACAGCTTGTGGAGGATCCTGATGTACTGAGTTTGAATGCCCTGTTTGGCTAGGGCTTCGATGACCACTTCAGTCTCAACAGAATCAAAGGCCTTCCTTAAATCATTGAACATTTAGACAGAGCAGCATCTTTTTTTTTTTTTTTTTTGCTTTTTGGGTCACACCTGGTGATGCACAGGGGTTACTCCTGGCTCTGAACTCAGTCTGAACTCAGGAATTACTCCTGGCGGTGCTCAGGGGACCATATGGGATGGTGGGAATTGAACCCGGGTCGGCCGTGTGCAAGGCAAACACCCTACCCACTGTGCTATTGCTCCAGCCCCCAGAGCAGCATCTTGAACTCTAGTGAAACTTCAATGAGCTTGGTCACCGTGTGGATATGGTCAATCGTGCTGAATCCTTTTTGGAATCCGGCTTGCTCACATGATTGTCCTTCGTCTAGTGTTCTGCCTATTCTATTCAGGATGACTCGAGTGAACAACTTGTAGATGACGGACAACAGGCAGATTGGGCAGTAGTTGCCGATGTCGTGGATGTCTCCCTTCTTATACAACAGAACGGTCCTGCTGGTTTTCCATTGAGACAGAACCTTGCATTTGGACAGGTAGCATGTGAAGAGCCAAGCCAGTGTGTGAAGAGCCAGCCGACGAGTACTGGAGGCAGATTCTTCAGGTGTTCGGGTCTGACCTTGCCTAGACTGGGTGCTATACATGTCTTTACCAATGAAGTGACATGTTGGATTTCGGAAGGGAGAACGTTGGGAACAACATATCCATCCTGCAGAATTTGGTATTGATAGAAATATGGTGGGTAGGGAGAGAAAATCCAAGGGAAGAGCAAATCCATATCCACTGGGATGTCCTTGAGGAAAAAGTACCCCACAGGTTAGCTCTCTCAAGAAGAAAGTAATCTGGCATCATCTCTTGACAACCCGATGATGCTGCTTTGTAACTGAGTCCATTGAGCAGGACTGAGGTAGCCAGGGAAGAAGACTAGCTCCAGAAAGAGAGTGTCTGGCCCATTTGCTCGGTAAGATCCTCCTTCCAGGGGCCTCAGGAACGTTTGGTGTTAAAGCTTTCAAAGGACAGAAATATACTAATAATTCGCGTTCTATTCTGAGTGTGCAAACACAGGCTTGTTCCCCAAGTTGCTTTTGTGCCAGTCCTTCAAAGAGTCTCCTTCAAGTTCCTGTCCATTTGACCAAACCGCAAGCCACTTACCAGGATCAGTGAAGAACTTAGACCAGCACCACGAAGTATCCCACTGAGAGTGTGACCAGCAGGAGGGGCCCTGCTCTGTCCTCCAGGGAGAACTCCAGGTGGAGCTAGACTATCACAAAACCCTGCTTCCAGCCGGGCTAGTTGACCAGGCAGAGACCTTCACCACCATACCCAGGATGTTTCCTCTTCTAGAAGTTGGCTATAGAGAATTCCGGCAAGAACATACGTAAGCATAAACTGAAACCGGGCACCTTTTCGAGTCTGTTAGGTCCAGACCATATTTGCCTTTACCACTCGAAGGGACTCAGTTTAATGGCTAAGATAAGGTAATATGGTAAATATCTTAGACTAAGGGTTTGTCTCATGGACCACGGTCAGCTGTTTAACTTCTGACAGGGCCAATAGAAAACCAAGAATAATTTCTTATAAGGTAAATAGTTTTTGCTAGAGAAGTCCTGGCCTTTATACAAAGTCAATGGGCCCCTAGTACAGTAAGTAGGGCATTTGCCTTGTACGCAACTGACCGGGGTTCAATCCCTGACATCCCATATGGTCACCCAAGTCTGCCAGAAGCGATCCTTGAGTGCAAAGCCAGGAGTAAGCCCTGGTTTAGGCCCCAAAACAAAGACAAAGCAAAACAAAACAAAGCAAACAAAAACATGAATCCCTAACAATGACTCCCTTATCTGATTTTGCCCAAGACTCCTTAAAGCATTGCAATCTGTCACAGACTCTTCTAGAACCTTTGTAGCTAGTGTATCATGGGATCTCGGCTTGGAGTCTTATCCAGCTCAGATCAAGCCAGAAGCTTTGTTGACTCCCAGGAAATGACTTGAAGTACTGTATATACATGCAGTATGTGTCACCACTGAAGCACACAGCGGGCCCCCAGGTGATGTTCTCCTTTTGTAGAGGATGAAAAACTTCTCCTTTCTGTTGTAGGAAGTAGTCTGTTTCCCATAAGCTAATCTGGGTTCACTGTGCTTCCTCCGGTTATCCCCTCTCCCCTCTGGAACCCAATTACATTTCAAGCTACTTGGCCATTTTCTAATCTCAAGTCCCATCAGCATGATCTCACCAATGTCCTAGACCAGTATAATGTGCTAAACTGACACAAAAGATCAAGGTTCTCGTGAGCTAACGTGTTGAAGAGTTCTCTGAGTAGGAGAGCTGGCCTCGCCTGAGGCCAGAGGGGAGACTTACTGTCCTCCAGGCCTTGAGAAGTCTAAGAACTTCCATGTCCTCTGATGCTTCGGATAGGGGACGGAGAAGATTTTTGGATGTTAAATCTACCATTCCTTTTTCTAACCCCAAGATTTGCAGTGTTGAATGAACAACGATTGGCATCATCACCTGGTGAATTACGATCATTCATGTTCTTCTTTTTCTTTTCTTTCTGTTGCCCTGTTGGGTGGGAAGGTTTGTCTGGGGCTGTTTCCCGGCGATACTCTACATGCTGTGCAGGCCTGATCTGAGTCGGACCCGACAAGATGGTGCTGCTGCTGGAGCCCAGAGTGCTGGGACCACCACCAGCAGCCTGGCGGGGCTCAGGGGACCACCCGGGCTACACCAGGCAGTGCTGCAGGGCAGGTGGTGCTGGGGAAGGAACCCAGGGCCCAGCAACATGCTCGCCAGGCCTCTGAGTCATCTCCGGGCTCCCATTCTCATTCTTGTAAAGACTCACCCTTCCACACCGGCCAACGGCCACGTCAACCGAGTCTCTTCCCAAACTGGGAACTGCATCTGTCTTCGACAGTGACTGATCTTCGGGACTCCCCAAGAGAAGTGTTTCAGCTCTTGATGTGGTTTGGGAACTGAAGGTGTGAAGGCGAAACCGATGCCATGACAAGCTACAGCTAACACTGAATCTCAGCTAGGCCTCAGTTTCTGTTTCCCCGGAGCAGGACTTGCAATTTCTGGTCAACTCCGAGTTGAGTCAAGTGCCTAGATAAGGAATTGGGCAGTTGGGTCTGGCCGGTCATGGGGGGGTCACTGTACCCTCCTTAGAAACTTAAAAACTTAGAAACCCTCCTTAGCAATTATCTAACTGCTGACCACTGTTGTAATAGGGCCAATGCTAAAAAATAGACCAGTATACAAGCTGCTCTTAACTCTGAACCCTATATAAACTGCTTGTGATTCGGAGTCGGGGTCCTCGTCAAGCCTCCACTGCATTGGATGAGACTTGGACCCTAGCTCAAACTAGCAGTAGCTTGAGCTAGTCATAAAGTTCCTTGGCTTTTGCAATATCGTGTGTGGACTTGGTCTCTCCGCAGTTGGGGATCTGAAACTCAGGCACAACAAAGGCAGCTCTGACTTGGCCTGGCTCCTGGGGTCAGAGAGCTCGTCTAGACAGCCCCCATCCTGAGGAGTCCTGTTCTCACGCTATATTTAGAACCAGGGAAGAGACCCCAGAGGCCTGGGGTCAGCGTTCCATCTGTCATCACATCCCAGTGCTCTTTGATTTGGTTTTGATTTAGTTTGGGGGCCAGACCCCTGTGGTGCTCATTGCTGACTCCCGGCTTTCCCTCAGGGATCACTCCTGGGCGGGGTTCCGGGGACCATATGGGGTGCCGGGGATCGAGTCCGAGCCAGCCGCATGCAAGGCAAGCATCCTACCCAATGTACTGCCACTCCAGCCCTCCGTTCTGACTGCTAAGTACCAGGGAGCAGCTGGGTCTTTAGAAATTAGTTCAGGGCCCACAGCACATGTTCTCAGAAGCTCTGGGATTTTTGTCTATCTGTTACCCTGAGGAACGCTTTCAGAATGACAAGAATTCTTTAAGGATTTGTCCAAGGGACCTAAGAGATATTACAGGAGTGAAGGCGTTTGCTTTGCATGTGACCAATCCCGGTTCAATCCCTGGAACCCCATTTACGGTTCCCCATGCCTCACCAGGAGGGATCCCTGAGCACAGAGCCAGGAGCACCCCCTGAGTACCACCAAGTGTTGCCCATCTCCCCCCAAAAAACGCAAAACCAAACCAAAAATGATTTGCCTGAGCAATTGCAGCCTTTCCTCAAGAGGGCCATGACCTCCATGGGCAGGCTCCGGTCCGGCCTGTGGGCAGAAGCCTTTGACTGTTTCGTGTTTGTGAGCTGCTCATGGTTGTCTTTTTTGGAGGAATCAAGAGAGGCCCTTAGGGAGAGAGAGTAAGAGGGAATGTGCCTGCCACAGAGGCAGGGGATGGGGTGGGGATGGCGGGAGGGATATTGAGAACATTGGTGGTGGAGAATGGGCACTGGTGGAGGGATGGGTACTCGATCATTGTATGATTGAAACGTAAGCACAAAAGTCTGTAAGTCTAACCAGTGGATCTCACAGTCATTCATTGAAAATAAATAAATAAATAGCACTGTAGCACTGACAACACTGACTTCCCATTGTTCACCGATTTTCTCGAGCGGGCACCAGTAACATCTCCATTGTGAGACTTGTTGTTACTGTTTTTGGCATACAGAATACGCCACAGATAGCTTGCCAGGCTCTGCCATGTGGGTGGGATACTCTCGGTAGCTTGCTGGGCTCTCCAAGAGGGATGGAGGAAATGAACCCGAGTCGGCTGCATGCAAAGCAAAGGCCCTACCAGCTGTGCTATTGCTCCTGTGAGATAAATCACTGTCATCCCATTGTTCATCGATTTACTCGAGTGGGCACCAGTAACGTCTCTATTACACTCAGCCCTGATATTTTAGCAGCCTCTCCTTACTTGTCTTTCCCAACGATTGGAGGCTCTTTCAGGCTCAGGGGAATGAGACCTATCGTTACTGTTTTTGGCATATCGAATACGCCACAGGTAGCTTGCCAGGCTCTGCCGTGCAGGTGGGATACTCTCGGTAGCTTGCCGGGCTCTCCGAGAGGTATGCATATATCTTTTACTGTATTTGGGATATGGGTATGCCATGGGGAGCTTTCAAGGTGCTTCTGTGCGGGCAATAGACTCTTGGTAGCTTGTCAGGTTCTCCAAATAAATAAGTAAATAAATAAAATATTTTTTTTAAAAAAAAAGCAAGGCCCGGGGCTGGGGCAATAGCACAGCGGGTAGGGCGTTTGCCTTGCACGCGGCTGACCCGGGTTCGAATCCCAGCATCCCATATGGTCCCCCAAGCACCGCCAGGAGTAATTCCTGAGTGCATGAACCAGGAGTAACCCCTGTGCATCGCCGGGTGTGATCCAAAAACCAAAAAAATAAATAAATAAAAATAAATAAAAAAGCAAGGCCCTTAGAGAGCAGAGGTGTGGCTCACAGTGGCAGCACCTCTGTCTTGTATGTGTGAGGCTCTGGGTTCGAGCCCCGACACCGCATGCCCCTCCTCACCCCTTGAGCACTGCTGGGCTCCCCATCTCTTAGGGACGGAAGCCCTGGGTCATGAACTATGTCTAAACAAACAGGAGTCAGAGCCATAGTCCAGCAGGGAGGGCACTTGCCTTGCACACGGCTAACCTGGGTTCACACACGGCATCCCATACGGTCCCCTGAGCACCCCCAGGAGTAAGTCCTGAGTGCAGAGCCAGGAGTCACCCCTGAGCATCGCTGGGTGTGACCCCAAACAAAAACAAAACAAAACCCAAAACGGTCTAGTCTCAACCTTGTAGTGAAGGGCCCCCTCCGTTTACTGATCACCCCATTCCCCCCCAACCTCTGACCTTTAGCGTGGATTCCAGGTGTGGTCCCTGAGACATCCCACCAGGACCCCCTCATGCATCGAAACCAGAGGCCTCTGTAGCCCCGGCCACCACTCCAGCAGGCCTGGCCCCCAGAGAGCCACCATGGGAAGGGTTTCCCCTCGTCAGATTCTTCTTTCAGGCCTGTCGGCGGGGCGGGGGGGTGGGGGGGTCTGGGTTTGGGACAGGAGGATTCTTCCTTCTTTTTTTTGGGGGGGGGTCACACCCAGCGATGCTCAGGGGTTACTCCTGGCTTTGCACTCAGGAATTACTCCTGGCGGTGCTTGGGGGACCATATGGGATGCCAGGGATCGAACCGGGTCGGCCACGTGCAAGACAAACGCCCTACCCGCTGTGCTATCGCTCCGGCCCCAGGATTCTTCCTTCCGAGGAATTTCTGATATCCAGAAATTTCCGCCGGAGCCTCCAGCCCAACCATGGACTCCACAGCTCAGACAGAACCATCAGCATCAGCAAATTGCCCCAGAACTCAAAGGAGAATTCGCCTCCTCCTCCCGTATTCCCTGAGTCTTGCCAGGCTAAATTAGCCAAGTCCTGCAACCCTATCGGTGAGTAAACTTCCTCCCCCCGGGTCCGACTCTGTAACTGGTCCCCAGGAACACGCCGGTATCTGATCCCGCCTTGAGTCTGCAGAGACTAGGAGAGTCGGTTGCCCTTCGCAAGACTCCCCTTAGGCAAGGAGTCTGGGGCGCAGGCTGGACGGGCTGCCCAAGAGGGGAGCAGGTAGGCCCGAACCGGAGTCCCCGCAGGGCTGGGGACTCTCGTCCTCACCGTGCATCTCAGTCTCATTTCCAGATAACCCCCTCCAGGTGAGCGAGGGGAGGCTGGGAGTCCGCCTAACGATGCAGCCGGCGCCTCCCCAGCCACGCGCCGGGTTTCTGTCAGCCCATGAGAGAGGAGACGCCTGTCAGAGTGTGGGCTTCCTGCCTGCCTCGGCTAAGGCTGCAGGGAGGGGTGTGCGCGCCAGATTCTCTCTTTAAACTATGCCGGGGGTGGGGGTGGGGCGGGGGGCTGGAGCAATAGCACAGCCCGTAGGGTGTTTGCCTTGCACTCGGCTGACCCAGGTTCGATTCCCAGCATCCCATATAGTCCCCTGAGCACCACCAGGAGTAATTCCTGAGTGCAGAGCCAGGAGTAACCCCTGTGCATCACTCAGTATGACCCAAAAACAAACAAACAAACAAATAAATAAAATAAACTGTGCCAGGTGTGTGTGTGGGGGGGGTGTGTCTGTGAAGAGCAGAAGCCCTACCTTCTGCCCCTTACTCTGGCCCCGGGCACTGGTCACTCTGGCCCCTGGAGCTGTCTGTGGCACTTCATTCGTGATGACCACGAGGGACAGTTCAATGGGTCAGCACTGGGCACCACCAGCTTCTGGCTCTCCCCCTTAACTCGAGCGACTGTCTCCCCGCCTGGGGTCCTAACTAGGGCTGTAACCAATCCCAGATTCCCAGGAGTCTCTGAGGGTCTCTGCCATGCCCCAGTGCTGGCTACCCGCACGGGAGAACGGCTCTTGTCTGAAAGTAACAGAAAGAAACGGCTTGATTCAGGCTGCAAACACAGCCAGAGCACAGGTCTCACGCATGTCATAAGGACTCTTGGATGTCAGAACCGGCCAGAACTGGGGGTCACTGACCAGCCAGTGAGGGTCTCAGGAGCTGCTTGGGTGCTCTCCCCTTTCTGTCCCATCCTGTAGACCTTGACGACACCTTGGTCACTTCCTGCTGTGGATCTTGTGTGTGAATGGGCAGGCGGGGGGCAGGGGAGAGTCTAGTGGTCATGGAGCTCTGCAGACCGTCCCGGTGATGGGGTTGGAGCAATGGTATGGCAGCAGGTCACTTTTCTTGCACATGGCCAACCCAGGTCCAATCCCTGGCACCCTCGTGCAGTTCCCTGAAGACTACCACCACCAGGCCAAAGAAAACCAAACCGAACCATAGATGCCAGCACTGAGTCTGAGTGAGTTAGACTGCTTTCCCGGCTCTACCACTGGAACCAGCAAGTCACTAAACGTCTCTTTGTTGGCACTGGAGCCACAGTGCAGCGGGGAGGGCATTTGCCTTGCACGCAGCTAACCCCAGTTGGATCCCCGCCATCCCATATGGTCCCCTAATCACCGCCAGGAGTGATTCCTGAGTGCACAGCCAGGAGTAATCCCTGTGCATCTCTGGGTATAGCCCCAACACAAAATAAATACAGAAATTCCTCTCGGTGGGTCCGTGTTTCATCATCTCGAAAACGGGGCACACTCCCCACCTTCCACAGCCCCCCAGAGGCGCCGTGACTCACGCGCACCTGGAATGTTCCTCCGGCGGAGTCAACGGTCGTGGAGTCAAACCAATCCACGCCCTCGTTTGAGGATGGGGGAGGGGTGGAGAATACGAGCTGGTCCTGCAGAATGTGGGCGACCCCAGCAGCACCCCCACCCCAGGGTGCTGCTACTCGACCAACAGGGCAGGGTGGAGGTGGGAGAGGGCGGATCTCCTGGCAGAGAACGGGGCGACAAGGGGCAGTGGGGCAGAAGGAGGCAGGCTGACTCGGGGGACCTCAGCGGTGGAGGAGAGCTCAGTCTCTGATCCCCGGCACCTTCTCCCCGCCCTTTGGAGCCCATTGTCCCCGTAGAACTGGAGGGTGGGGGTCCCCGGAGACAGTCAGCTCCGGCTTTCCGAGTCTGAGCTGTGGGTTCGGTTCTCAGCACGGCCCCACAATCCAGAGGCACCGGCGGCTGTGGCTTGGGACCCGAGTGTGCGACCCTCAGCAAACACCACAACTAAGCCATGCGAGAGCCCCAGCTAGGAGCGTGCAGAAACCACCACAGAACACGGAAGGGGACGGAAAGTCCAACTCGCTTTGGCAACCACAGGGGCGTGCAGACTGGAGCAAGGAAGGGCTCTTGCAGGAAGCGTCCTCCATCGGGACAAAAGGCGGTCGTGCGAACTTTGTGAGAGAGCGGCCCCCTCCCCCACTCTGCTGGGCACTGAGTGGACACTCGCTGCCAGGTGACTCAGTCCTGCTTAGGGGGTGATTTGAAGTGGGAGAGACAGAGAAGAGCCAGGAAAGGGTGTTCAGAGAATCACGCAGCTCAAAGGGCAAACCTGGGCAGCACAAGGAAGAATGGGTGAGTTCTCCTGGGAGGAAGTGACGTGTGAGCTGAGACACCACCTTACAAGAGCGCCATGGCGGAGGGCCTCGGGGCTCAGACCAGCTGGTGCAAAGGGCCTGCGGTAGGAATGAACTGGAATCAAGGAGAAGGAGGCCAGTGCAGCTGAAGTATGGGGAGAAAAGGAAGAGCACCCCAATCCGGATTGGTCCCGCCGACCCCAGTCTCTCCCCTCTGCTTCTGAGCTGGACGTCCTGGTCAGGCTGAGCTCTCCCTGCTCCCCAGTCCTGCTGCTTCAGGGATCCTGGTGCTTTCTGGAGACGAGTGCCAGCATGTCTGCGCTGGCAAACAGCCTCCAGCCTCCTGCCGCACAGCACAGCCTCTGGGCCATGCCCCCCGCCCAAGATTCCGACCCCCCCCAACTCCCAGACAGGAGCCAAGGTCCTGCCCAGGTCCAAGGCACCGGGCCGGGCAGCCCGTTAGCCCCAGCCCCAAGGGGCAGGCGTGGGGGACAGTGTGTTTGGGGGAGATCCCTGGCGGCACAGCCAGATACAAGATCCCAGACGAGATAGGGCTGCGGGCGGCGAGCCTGGGCGGTGCTGCCGTCTGCCCAGCTCCCAGCTGGACGCCCCCCGGGACACAGCCTCGGGGCTATCTGGCAAGGCCGCCACCTCGAGGTGCTGGAGGCGAGACCTTTCCGCACAGCCCCAGGGAGTGGGCTTCAGTGGCTAGCGGGGACAGGAGGTGCCGGGCAGGCCCGTGATGGTGGTCGCGTCTGTGTCCAAGGACTTGGAGAGGTGGGGTAGAGTTAGTCTCGATCCCCAGGCGCCCGACTCCTCCCCCGCCCCACCCTCTGTCCAGCACACCCTCTGCCCCTGCCCTGCCCCACCAGAATTTTCTCCACCCCACTCCTCTGCAATTTCTGCTTGGAAGCTTTTCCCTCTAGGGAGCCTTTCCAGGCTTCAGATGTGCATGGAGAAGGGGGAGGGGCGAAACAGGAGATGGGCAGGGGTGTAGGGGGAGGGGTCAGACAGGAGATGGGGGAGGGCTGCAGGGGGAGGGGTCTGACAGGAGATGAGAGAGGGGTACAGGGGAGGGTCAGACAGGAGATGGAGGAGGGGTTCAGGGGGGAGGGGTCTGACAGGAGATGGAGGAGGGGTGCAGGGAGGAGGGGTCAGCGAGGAGTGACTGAACTTTTTAAAAGTTAATTTGTATTGAGGTAACTGCTTTACAAGAGTGCAAACGCTTATGTTCTGTATCACTGTCACTATATCACTGTCATCCCATCAATTTGCTCAGCAGGCACCAGTAACGTCTCCATTGTGAGACTTGTTACTGTTTTTGGCATATCGAATACACCACGGGGAGCTTGCCAGACTCTGCCTTGTGGGCGGGATATTCTCGGTAGCTTGCCAGGCTCTCCGAGAGGGACGAAAGAAGCAAACCCCAGTCGGCCACATGCAAGGCAAACACCCTACCCGCTGTGCTGTCGCTCCAGCCACTTATGTTCTATGGACACAATATTACCAAAGTGCCAGTATCCCCCACCAGCCTCCACCGGCCAATCTCAGCCCACTCCTGACCAGACTAAGCAAAAGGGCAGCTCCCAGGGCGGGCTGGGGCCATGTGCCCCCTTCAGAGGTCTAGAGGGCTGGGGCTGGAACGATAGCACAGCGGGTAGGGCATTTGCCTTGCATACAGCCAACCCAGGTTCAATCCCTGGCATCCCATATGGTCCCCCGAGCACCGCCAGGAGTAATTCCTGAGTGCAGAGCCAGGAGTAACCCCTGATCATCGCTGGGTGTAACCCAAAAAGACCAAAAAAAAAAAAAAACCAACCCAGAGGTCTGGTGGGTGCTGGCCTGGGGCCCCGCTGGGAGTGCTCCTCTGGCAGGTGTGAGATGGCTCCGTGGGGGGCCTCACCCCTGCATCAGGCCTCTTTTGTCTCCAATCCCCAGGAGAAAGGAAAGGGTGGCCACTGAGAAAGTGGGTCCAGAGGCCAAGAAAGGGGAGACGGCATCCGTAGCGCCCCAGAGACCCCTCGGCTGTGCGGCTTCATCAGGGGGTGTTTGCTCGCTGCTTCGTTTCTCCATGCTGGCCCCCCTTTCCCCACGACCCGCCAGGCAGTTGACAAGTCCTTGTCTCCATCCTCCCATCTACACCCCCCCCACACAAACACACACACACACACGCTCATGTATACACATGTGTACTCACACATGGAGACACACATGAACAGACCACACACATTCATGCACACTCCACATGCACTCATATGGACATATATACAGACACATGTGAACACCCCCACCACACACATATGTGCACATATGCACACACATACACACATATGCCACTCATACATGCACACGTGCATTCACGCACACCACCACATATACATAGGCACCCATAGCAGCTGTCAAGAGTATCTTTCTAGGGACTGGAGTGATAGCACAGCGGGTAGGGCATTTGCCTTGCACGCGGCTGACCTGGGTTCGATTCCCAGCATCCCACATGGTCCCCTGAGCACTGCCAGGAGTAATTCCTGAGTGCATGAGCCAGGAGTAACCCCTGTGCGACCCAAGTGTGACCCAAAAATTAAGAAATAAAAAAGAGTAGGGGCTGGAGTGATAGCATAGCGGGTAGGGCGTTTGCCTTGCACGTGGCCGACCCGGGCTCGATTCCCAGCATCCCATATGGTCCCCTGAGCACCCCCAGGAGTAACCCCTGTGCATTGCCTTGTGTGACCCAAAAACAAATAAATAAATAAATAAACAAACAAATAAATAAATAAATAAATAAATAAAGAGTATCTTTCTAGAACTCTCTGACCAAGGCCGCCTGTGGCTGTCCACCTTACGGAGGCCCAGGAACGGAGCCAGTGCTGGCCTCGGGCAGAGGAAGCTGGTACAAACAGGCCCTGGGTGGGCCCTCTGGGGATCTGAAGCCAGCCACGCCCCCTCAGCCCCCTCTGTCCACAGCCCACGGAGGGCCCAGGCACCAGGCCGAGAGGCTGCACCAGGACTCCGGGTCCCGCCCAGCGACGCTGCCCTGATGACCACGGCTCCTCACACCCACCTCAGCAAGGCCCGTCTGTCTCTTCCTTGTCATTCTGTCTGTCTGTTTGGGCCACACCTGGCAGTGCCCGGGGCTCACTCCCGGCTCTGCACTCAAGGATCATTCCTGGCAGTGCTCGGGGGACTGTGTGGGGTGCCGGGGGTTGGACGTGGGCTGGCCGTGTGCCGGGCAAGCATCCTGCCCCTGCGCTGGTGCTCCAGCCCCACCGTGTCTCTGCCGGTGAGCGTCAGAGCTCGGGGCTGGGGCAGAGGGGAGATACGCTGAGGAATGAATGAATCCCTGGAGAGTGGGCGGTGCCACCCCAGGGGAGAGCAGGAGTGATGGGGTGGGGCACGCGTGTCCAACTGGGGGCATCTTCTGCTTGCTGGGTACGAGGACAGAGTTCCAGAGGGCGCTGGGAGATTCTTTTCTGAAGAGAGGGGTACAGTTGCCAGAGCGATAGCACAGCGGGTAGGGCGTTTTCCTTGCATGCGGCCGACCCGGGTTCGATCCCCGGCATCCCATGTGGTCCCTGAGCACCGCCAGGAGTAATTCCTGAGTGCAGAGCCAGGAGTAACCCCTGTGAATTGCCAGGTGTGACCCAAAAAGGAAAAAAAAAAGAGAGGGGGGCACAGCCCAAGGAAGCTTAGGGCCCGCTGGGGGGCTGGGCTGGACACGTCACATGGAAACACGCAGCACCATCTTGCTGTCTGTGCCAGAATGGGCGAGGGTCAACAGGGGGTCTCAGCCACGCACCCCTGGGCACAGCCTGACCTGATCTCAGAGGTGGGAGGGGACCCCTGCCCCCGGCTGTGGATGCTGCCAGGACGGAGGGTTCTCGGCCAGCAGGGGCTGTGCAGGGGCCACCAGGGCCCTGTGCGCAGGATGGCCGGCAGCAGGGGGACGCAGCAGCGGGCTGCCAGCTGGCAAGCTCCTGGGCCTGGCAGTGCCGCCAAACACCCACTTGCCGCAGCCGTGAGTTCTCAGGCTGCCCACGAGCTAGCAGGCACGCTGCCCTGCCCGGAGCCAGCGCCACTCCCCGGGCGGCCCCGGAGGGAGGGAGGGCGGCCCAGGAGGAGAGAGCAAGACCCCCCCCAGGACCACCTCCACTGCCCCTCTCCAGCCCCCTCCCCGGGAAGAACGCCTGCCAGGAGGCCTGGGCCCCCCTCGACTCACGCCGTGGCCCGGGACAAGCTGTGGCACCTTCAGGACCCCAGTACCTCTTCTGAGTCCCCCACGGAGCTGCCCAGGGGTCTCTCTGCGGTGAGGGGCTTGGGGTCTCTCTGCGCTGACCACCCAGCATTGGGGCTTCTGCTCCCAGCCCGGGGTGTTTGCCGGACGCTGTGGCCACCGGGGGGCGCCTGCGCTTCACCCCAGGGGGCGGCCAGGTGGGCCGGGCTCCGGGATGGGTGCGCTGAGCTGAGTCCCGGCCCGGAGCAGACACCCACAGGCAAAGTCCTGGCCCACCCCTGAGCCCTCCCCATCCCAAGCACCACCTGGCTCCAGCACACGCTGCCGCCTGGGCGCATGAAAGGAAGCCCCCCGAGCGGGGCAGCCCAGGCGGGGATGGCAGAGGCAGGGCGGGGTGTGGGGGGCTCTCCAGGCTCCTCACAGGCCCCCAGACCACGCTTCCTCCCCGGCTCACCAGCCCTGCATCCATGCTGCTGAACCCGGAGAGACCCCAGCCGGGAGCAGACAGGGAAGGGGGCACTTGATTCATTCCAGCAGGGGCGGCCCATAACTGGAGCCGCAGGGGCAGCATGTGTCTCCGGGCAAAGGCAGGGCCAGGGCCCAGAGAGGACAAGGGGGGGAGGTGCTGGCCCAGCACGTGGTGGACCTGGGGTTGGTCCCTGGAATCCATGGGGTTCTTCAAGCACAACCAAGAGGGACCCCTGAGTGCAGAGGCAGGAGTAAGCCCTGAGTACAGGTAGGTGTGGCACAAAGACAAGGAAAGATGGAGGGATGGAAGGAAGAAGGGAGGAAGGGAGGGAGGGAGGGAGGGAGGGAGGGAGGGAGGAAGGAAGGAAGGAAGGAAGGAAAGAAGGGAGGGAGGGAGGAAGAGAGGGAGGAAGGAAGGAAGGAAGGAAGGAAGGAAGGAAGGAAGGAAGGAAGGAAGGAAGGAAGGAAGGAAGGAAGGATGGAAGGAAGGATGGAAGGAAGGAAGGAAGGAAGGAAGGAAGGAAGGAAGGAAGGAAGGAAGGGAGGGAGGGAGGGAGGGAGGGAGGGAGGGAGGGAGGGAGGGAGGGAGGGAGGAAGGAAGGAAGGGACAAATGTGTCCCCATACACCCGCCCCCACACCCCTGCCCCCCAAACCCTCTGCCCTCTGCCTAGCAAAGCACCTTTTACATACAGCCCCAAAGCCAAGCTCTACCCTGACACAGGGCGACCTGGATGGAGTAAGGCCACAGTCTCTCAACCTCAGTTTCCCTATTCATGAAATGGGGCCAGGGTGACACTGCGCAAGAACTAGGAACGTGACCCGGAAGTAGAAGCACTTTGGCAGTAGCTGCACAGGGTCTGGCTGGGAGCTGAGCCCAAGCAGCAGAGACTTTCAAAGACTTTTTAAAAAGCACAGTGACTTACAAAGTTATTCACTGCTGAGTTTGAGGCCTACAGTGACCTGAACCCATCCCACCGCTGGGGTCAGCCTCCCTCCCCAGTCCCCACGGCCCCTCCCACCCCCCTCCAGTGGCGAATTTAAAGATTCCGTCCAGGGGGGCTGACAGCTCCTGCGGAAAGCGGGGTCTCCACAGCTCTGCCAACCTGTGCCCGGAATGGGGGCGGGGGTGTCAGAGCTCTGGAGCTGAGGGACAGGCGGGGCTGGGAGTCCCAAAGGGGGGTAGTCGGGCCGGGCTGTGTCCCCAGACAAGGAGTCAGTGGTGGAAAGGGTGTGGGCCGGGGGCAGGCACAGGGTCACCACGGGCTACTGGGTGACCTCAGGAGGGGCCTGCGGCAGGCTCTGGCCCTCCTCGAGCTGGGCCGGCCCGCCCACGGCTGCCAGGCCCTGCACGTGTGCCCCTCTGAGGGGCAGCTCTGGGCCGGGGCGCCCCTCCCGGGTCAAGGGAGGAGCACCCGCAGAAGGAAGCCCCCAGCGCCTTAGGGTCAGCAGGGAGGGTGTTTGCCTTGCATGTGTCCCACCCGGGCTTGATCCCGGCACCCCATTCTGTCTCCCGAGCCCTGCCAGGCGTGACCCCTGCGTGCAGGGCCAGGGGTGAGCCGCTGGGGTTGGCCCAAGACAGAAGAAAGGAAGAAAAAGCCCCCCGGCTCTGATTGGATAGGGGTTTGTGGCCCCCCCCAGCCCAAGTCAGCCGGGAAATCTCAGCGTCAGCCACCAATCAGCTCCCTGAGCCTCCCACATCTCTGAAGTGTCAGCCTGGGGGTCTCCAAAGTCCCCCACAGGAGGGGGGACTTTGCTGTTTCCGCGTGACCACGGGACTGGCCCGCCCCCTAGCCATGTCTGGTGGAGGGGTGCTCTGGAGAAGGAACAGGGGGCACGGGGCTGCTCGGGAAAGCCCCAGGGAGGCCCACACAGTGGCCAGAGGTGATGCCTCCCCTCCCTGCACCCCTGCTTCTGAGGGACCCTGGGCACAGACACCCCAACAGCTGGGCCTGCTGCCCTTGCGTCTGCTCCCGTGTTTGCCTCCTGTCCCTGAATGCCACACACAGAGCCCCAGAGTGGCCACTCGCTGGGCAGTGACCCAGCCCTGCCCCTGTGGGTGGTGCTCATCCTAGAACCAGAACCAGGGCCCTGAGCCAAGTGCAGCCCCCCCGCCACACCCCCTCACACTCACCACGCTCTGGGCCTGGGGCAGGGAGGCGGGGGGGGGGCAGTGCTAAAAAGTGGGAGGTGGATTTTCAGGGTCCCCGGGCCCTGGCTGATGCTGCCTGCACGCCCTCCCCACAGGCTGTAGCCCTGTAGCACTGTTGCACTGCCGTCCCGTTGTCCATCGACTTGCTCGACCAGTAACGTCTCCACTGTGAGACTGGTTGTTACTGTTTTTGGCATATCGAATACGCCACGGGGAGCTTGCCAGGCTCTGCCGTGTGGGCGAGATACTCTCAGTAGCTTGCCGGGCTCTCCGAGAGGGGCGGAGGAATCGAACCCCGGGTCGGCCGTGTGCAAGGCAAACGTCCTACTCAGTGTGCTGTCGCTCCAGCCCACTCTCATGAGTAACTAATATAACTGTGTGTTTGACAAGGGGCCCCAAGGACGGCATCCCCTCCGGTGGCTGGGCTGGAGGCCTCTAGGCCGGTGTCGTGTCGGTTTATTTGTGCAGTCCCAGGAACTGGATGGAACCCAGGCCTTACGTACTGGAGACATGAGCCTCCTGGCCCCCAGCGCAGGTTCTTGCTTATTTTTATAGGGGCGGGGGGGGGGGTGGGGGCGTGCTCAGGGCCTACTCCTGGCTCTGTGCTCAGGAATGAGCCCTGAAGGAGAAGGGGTCAAACCAGGGTCAGCGGGGTGCAGGGTCGGTGCCTTCAGCCTGGGACGGTCTCTCCGGCCTCTTCCAGGCGGAATTCCAGCGGCAGTGGTCATGGCAGAGGCGGCTGCGGAATTCTCTGTCCCGGTTCTGACTTCGCTTCTGCCCGGTGGAGACGGCGGGAGGGCGGGGTGAGGACCGGAGAGGCTGAGCGGAAGCCGCCAGAGTGCCTGGCACCTCCCGCCTGCTCAGCGGGGCTTAGCTCCTCCTGGACTTCCTGGGTCCACTGTGTCCTGCCAAGCCCGGGAGTCCAGGCCAGGGGCCAGCCCGCCGAAGGCAGTGAGGAGGCAGCAGCCGCCACCTGGTGCCACCAGAGGGCGCCGTGAAGCAGCCAGAGCCGGCCAGTGCCAAGCCACCCTGCCCCAACCCTGCCCCACATGACCACTCCTGAGACAAGGCCAGTGGGAGGTGGAGGGGAGGTGACTATCCGCATGGAGCTTTCTCCAGAAGATTCCCTGCAACTCAGAGGCTTGAGAGTGTGTCCATTTCTGCCAGTGTATGTGCAACTGGAACCTTCTCATCTGGACACTTGGACCCATTTAACAGACGGGGAAAGTGAGGCCAGAGGGTGAAAAAGGTCAATTCTAGATCATGAAGAGAACTCAGGCCTCCCTGCTCAGATATTTTCCCTGACACCCCATGTGTGACCCAAATCAACCAAGATTGGGGTGCAAACTCTCTTGTCCGTTGCAGACACTCTTGGCAGAGGTGGAGAGAGATGGGGAAGAAGCACACATTTGACATTGGGGGGAACTCAGGATGGGGCTGGAGAGTGCTCAAGGAGCACAGACGGAATAGAGGGAGGAGGGGGGAGAAGAGTAGAGAGGCAAGGAGAGGAGAGGAGAAGAGAGAGAGAGAGAGGGAGAGGGGGGGAGGGAGGGAGGGAGGGAAGGAGGGAAGGAGGGAGGGAGGGAGGGAAGGAGGGAGGGAGAGACACGGGAGAGATATTTGAAAGAGATGGAGAAGTGCAAGGAATGCAGAGACAGAAGAACCAGCAGAGAGCAGGAGGGGTGGGGCGGGAAAGCCAGGGAGAAAGGAGAGCTGGTGCAGGGGCGAGTGGGGGAGCAGACTGCACAGGCCAGAGGCCCTGGGAGATTCGGGGCTAAGAGGGGAGGCTGACAAGCGCTGGGGCGGGGAGGGAGCCCCTGCCCGGGCCACACCTGCACCTCCCTCCGCCTCCCTCCCTCCTTTGCCCTGGCCCTCCCCCACCCCACCCAAAAGGGCACCAGCCAGACACCCATCTTGGGGGTGGTGGCAGAGCCAGGCTCCCCGGGGCAGGAAGGCAGACAGGCGGGGTCTCTGGGGCCCCGTTGCTAGGAGATGTGGCCCCAGGCCCCAGGCTGTCTCCTCTGCCTCTCCTGGGGCAGGGCTCACTGCTCACCTGGGGGCTCACCTGGGCCCCAGAAACTGAGCTCCTGCCCAACCATCCTGGCAATCTCTGCCAAGCCCACATGCAGCCGGGAGGAAAGGAAACACACAGCACACACACAGGTGCACACACACACGTGCACACACACACATGCACACACACATGCAATGCACACACGCACATGCACACACATGTAGACACATGCACATGCACACACATGCACATGCACACACATTTAGACCTCCAAACATGGGCACACACGGGCACACATGCACACACAAACATACACATACACACATGCACATATGTACTCACATGTGCACATATGCACATGTGTAGCACATGCACACACATGCATGACACACTTGCACACACACATGCATACACATACATGCATGCACTCACATATACACACACAACCACACACATGCACACAGGGAAAGGGGCGTCATAGGAGAGGCCAGCCGTCCCCCAGCTGTATCCTGCTGCCCCCCTGCAGGGTCAGTCCCCAGGGCTGCATCCCACTCCCCTTCCCAGCAACAGCACCGTGGGGCCTGTGCAGCGGGGTCAAGTGTCTCCAGAAGTGGCTCCCAGGACCTCTGAGCACTACTTGTGAGCCCCCCAATTATTATTGGAGGGTGGTTTTTGGGTCACACCCAGCAGCCCTTAGGGCTGACTCCTGGCTCTGAGCTCCAGATCACTTCTGGTGGTGCTCAGGGAGTCAGCCCGGTGCAAGGCAAGTGCCCTACCTGCTGATCTGTCTCTCTAGCCCCCAGATTATTTAAAAATTAAAGATAAGAGGGGCTGGAGAGATAGCACAGCGGGTAGGGCGTTTGCCTTGCACGCGGCCGACCCGAGTTCAAATCCCAGCATCCCATATGGTCCCCTGAGCACGGCCAGGGGTAATTCCTGAGTGCAGAGCCAGGAGTAACCCTTGTGCATCGCCAGGTGTGACCCAAAAAAAAAAAAATTAAAGATAAGAAAAATGTCAGATATGGAGGCACCTGGCCCACCTGGGCTAGACCCCCGCCACTCCATGGAGCCCCTGAGCCCCTCCGGGAGTGACCCTGGGTGCAGAAGTAAGTCCTGAGCACGGCTGGGTGTGGCTCCCATCCTCCACCAAATACAGAGTGTTGGCTCCACGGGATCAGGCAGAGGAGGGGTGCTGGGACAGGGGCCCAAGGCCAAGGAGGTAGGAGGGGGGCTGTCCCTGATTCTGCAGTGGGGACCCCCTTCCCTCAGCTCCCCATCCCGCCCCGTCCAGGACCCTGATTGAACCCTATTCTGATTCCCTGCTGGAGACAGGCCTGTCGACTCTGCCCTGGGGGCAGGTGCCACGCCCGCACCCCTGGGTGCTGTGGGCTGTGCTGGGGCGCCCCCGGCCCAGGGAGCCCTCCAGGGGCGACCAGGCAGGCCCAAGGCTTAGCCCCACTTCACAGGTGCATCAGCCACCGAGTCCTGGCAGGGGGCGCTGTCCCTTCTGGCAGAACCCCCTCCGGTCCCTGGTGAGAGCAGAGGAAGCCCCCGCCAGAGGCCGAGCCCCGGGGCTGGAGCGATAGCACAGCGGGTAGGGTTTGCCTTACACACGGTTTGCAGTTTGATTCCCATACGGTCCCCTGAGCACCGCCAGGAGTAATTCCTGAGTGCAGAGCCAGGAGTAACCCCTGAGCATCACCAGGTGTGACCCAAAGAGAAAACAAAACAAAACAGAGGCTGAGCCTCAGGCAGCAGCGTTGGGTCCTCTGCTCCACCCCTGCAGGCCTGGGCGGGCGCCCGGAACTTCAGAGCACGCCCCTCACACCTTCCTCAGGCCTGTGGGTCGGAGGCCTGGCATCCCCACCGTGCGCTGGACACCTCCAGCCCCCTCCAGTGCCACCGAGTCATGACCTTGAACATTGGCGGTGGTCCCAGAGTGCACGGGTCGGGTGGCCTGGCTCTGGGCGGGGGGTTCGGCCGCTCAGGCTTGGGGCCCACCTGCCCGTGTCCCTGTGGGCTGGAGGCCTGGGCTGAGACCAGACTCTTCCTGGACAGCGGCCGCAAGAGGATGTCTCTGGAGCTGTCAGTTAAGACAGATGGGAGGGACCAGAGCAGTAGTCCAGTGGGGCGGGCACTTGCCTGGCACGGAGCTGACCGGGGTTCGATCCCCGGTATCCCACCAGGAGTGATCAGCACAGAGTTAGGAGTAAAGCCCTGAGCACCATCGGCGTGCCCCCCTCCCCCCAAAAAATAATAAATAAATAAATAAATAAAAATTAAAAATAAAACTGAAGTGAAGTGAAAGAGGCCCCAGCAGGCCTTCTCCCCACCTGGGGGTGCTCGGGGCTCCCAGCTGTGAGGGGCCACGCCTCATGCTTCTTTTCCACAGATCCCGGACCTTGACCAGAAGCAGGGTCACAGGAGCCGAGAGGAGGGAGGACAGAGGGACACCGGGGATGCTGCCTGGGGCAGACAGGCACCAGAACAGGCTCCTCGGACCTGGGGGCCCCTAGGACACAGGCTGGATGGGCCCCAGGCCAGCCCTCCCCAGGTTCATTAGTGACAGTGAGCCCCAAACCATCAGCTCTCACCCCCACTCCCTTTCATATCCGTGCCCCCACTCTTGTTGTGGGGGGAGCACAGTGGCTGTAGTGCTCAGGGGCTACTCCTGGCTCCTGGCTCAGGAGCGACCCCCCTGGTGGTGCTCAAGGACCCCCGCGTGGGTCGTGTGTGAGACAGGTGCCCTTCCCCCTGCAGTACGTCCCGGGCTGGGAGCGGGTCTGCTGCAGACCGAGTCCTCATCCGCTGCCCCTTTGAGGACGCGGAGGCCACAGTCGAGGGGGGGACCTTCTTGAGGCCCCGGAGGCAGATGCCAGTGCCCAGCACCCCCGGAGATGAGGGGCGGCCAGGAGCCCCAGAGACAGGCCAACCCCTTCGATGCCAGAGGAACCCCCCACCTCTCCACCATAAATAGGCTAGACGGTTCCAGTTCTGGCAAACACCCCACCACCACCCCAACTCTTCACCTGTGCAGGTCCACAGGGGTCACCTGCACCCTCGTTCCGGCCCCCGGGGGGATCTCCGTGTTCCCCTGAGCTGAGGCAGGGTCGGCGGGCACTGGAGACCCTCCCCCTGAGAAAGCTGGCCGGAGGGCGGGGTTGGTGGCAGGTGAACCCTGCCCAGGGCGGGGCGAGGCTGGGGGCTGGGGGCTGGGCGCCGGGAGGGGTGTTCTGGGCACAGGCGCAGAGAGGACAGCGTCTGCAAGGGCCGGCTTCCTGAGGGAGAAGGTGGGGGGCCGGCGGAGGCAGGCGGCCTCTGGAGGTCAGGCTCCCAACCCGGGGAGGGGAACTGGTGCCATCGGACCCCGCCAGCCCCTGCCCCAGGGAGGCCGGGCCCTGGCAGAGCTCCCGGCGGGGCTGCTGTGTGGCGCTGAGCCAGAAGCGCCCGGCTGAGCCCTGTCCAGAGTCCTGAGCCCGGAGGCTGCCTCCTGAGGAAGCTCGGGGTGCAGGGAAGGTTGTCACCCAGAAACAGCCCGCGACCCGCTCCCCTCTCCCACCCCTTCCCGCCCAGACCCCTCTCCCCTCACACTCTGGCAACTCTCTGGAGTTACTCCTGGCTCTGGGCCCAGGGGTCACTTCTGAGGTGCCTTGGGGGACCAGGCAGTGGTGGCGGTCCAAAGGGGTCAGCCTCGGGCCAGAGGGCTAGCGCAGGAAGCAAGGCACTCGCCTTCGGTGAGGCTGACCCGGGTGCAAATTCCCGGCATGGCCGAGGGTCCCCCCAGTCACTACCGGGAGTCACCCCTGGGCAGGAGGCAAGGAGAGCTCCTGAGCACACCAGGTGGGACCCCCCACCCCGCAACCCAAACCCACAGCACAGCAGGCCGGGCCCAAGCGACTCCAGGCAGCTGCGAATCACAGCGTGACCCGGGAGCACTGCTGGGATGGGCCCCAGAGCCACTGCCAGGTGCGTGGACCACGGCATCCCCCATCACCACGGCAACCACCACAGAAGGGGCAAAGAGGAGCGGGAGCAGCCCCATCGCAGCAGAGCAGAGACCTGATCCCGCTGCCATCGACGCCTGGGCGCCCTCGTGGCCTGCAGGAGGATGTCCGGACTCCTGAGGCTGGGGCCTGAGGCCCAGCGACAACAGGAAGCTCATCCCCAGCTCCGGGTCCTCACTGACCCCGTGTTTCTCAGAGCGCGTCTGGGCTTCCCTGACCCCACACACCCAGTCACGCCGGTCACTTGGGGCCCCCGCGGAGAGCCCATCTGTCTCTCAGCCCCGCTGCCTGGCTGGGGGGCGAGGATCGTTTTGCCTGTCCTGCTGCACCCCTGGAGGATACCCTCAAAAGCGGGCAGTGCAGCGCTGGGCCAGTGCTTGGACTCTGTGTGCTGCACGTGCCAGGCACCCCGAATCCCCAGGTTTAGGCCCCAGCAGAGCAACTTGGAACACGCCCGGGGTCTGCCTCACCCCGACGCCCAGACCCTGGCACAGGGCCCTGTGGAGACTCTGAGACCCTTCAGAGGGAAGAGTGTCTGCTGGCCTTGGGGTCAGCATGCTCCATTAAAGCTCCCTAGCCGGGAAGGTTCCTAAAGGTACCACTGAGGCCCAGGGCCACACCCGGCTATACTCAGGGCTCCCTCTGGCTCTGTGCCCGGGGCTCACTCCTGGCGGGGCTTGGGGAACCAGGAGGGGTGCTGGGGATCGAACCTGAGTTGACCTCACGCGTGAGTCAACTGCCCTACCCCCCGTGCCATCTCTCCAGCCCCCAATCCCGGGTTTTTAAAATGCCGTCCAGGACAGAGCGACACCTGCTGAACTGCATAATCTGTGTCCATGGAGACGTGGTGTCTTCCGGAAGGCGCCGGGGCCTGCCCGGTGGACGCGGAGCCTCCGGTCTAGAGAGAGGGGCTCCCGGTCCAGCTGCGGGCTGGCTGTAGACCAGCGCCCACGCCCAGGCACCGGAGACGGCAGCAAGCCCGCCTGGCCCTGCTCCGGCCGCTCTGCTGGCGTCTCCCTCGCCCTTGCGGCCTGCTACCTGGCGGTGACCTGGACGGAAGAGTCAGGCGCTGCCTGGGACCCGTGAGTGACTGTCCTGGACGGTGACTCGGGTGCGGGGACTGAAGCACGGCCTTGCTGAGAGAGCAAAGGTGGCTCCAGGGGCGAAGGCTCGGCACCCGTGGGCCCTGCTGAAGCCCCCACCCCTGGGCAGGTCAGTGCAGAGGGGAGAACGCTGGGCCTCGGCACCCCCCCGCCCCGCCTTCACAGCCAGAGATGTCACAGAGCGTGGAAGCACAGGTGGTCACGGGGCGGGGTGGGGTGGGGGAGCTCTGGCCACTTTGTCCCGGGGCAGGTGGAGAGCAGTGACAGGGACACGCACCCTGGCCCCAGCTCTACTGCTAGCTGCGTGCCCGGGCAGTGCGACGAGTGCCCCTGTGTCCACTCTGAGGCCGTCCCTCCATGGAGGGCTGGGGCAGATTAAATAGACCGTGGCGGGGGGGCGTGGGGGAGGCCCTAAAGCAGGCTCCCCAGTCGCCATGACGAGATGCAGCTAACGTTAGGTCTCAGCTGGCCTCAGTTTCTGTTTCCCCAAAGTAGCGGGATTTACAGTTTCTGGTAAACTCCCAGTTGAGTGATTCACCTAGATAAGAAACTGGGCAGTTGGACCTGGCCAGCATGAGGGGTTGCCGCACCCTTCTTGGAAAGAACCCCAAACCGTCGCTGGTACCTGCTGTCTAGTTGCTGACCACTGTTGGAATAGGGCAGTGCTAAAAATAGATCGGTACATAAACCGCTTCTTGACTGAACCCTCTATAAACTGCTCGGGATTCAGAGTCGGGGTCCTTGTCAAGACTCCACTGTGTTGGATGAGACTCGGACCCTAGCTCGGGCTAGCGCTGGCTCGGGCTAGTAATAAAGTTCCTTTGTTTTTGCATTATCGTGTGTGGACTTGGTCTCTCTGCAATTGGGGATCTGAAACTCGGGCACAATGGGGGGAGGGGGAATTGCCTGTGTGCATGAGTGTGTGTGCGCACATGTTCGTGAGTGTGTGTGAGTGTGAGAGTATGTGTGTGAGTGCATGTATGTGGTGTATGCATGTTTATAGTGTGATAATATGGGCATCTGTGTGTGAAGGTATGTGAGTGTGAATGTCTATGCGTGTGTTTGCATGTGTTTGAGTGTAGGCATGTGGATGTGCATAAGAGTGAATGTATAGAAGTATATGTGAGTGTATGTGTGTGAATGTGTGTGAGTGTGTGTGAGTGTGTATGGTGTATGTATGTCTATAGTGTGTGATGATGTGTGCATGGGTGTGCATGTGCGTAAATGTGTGTCAGTGTGAATGTATGAGTGTCTGTGCATGTGAGTGTATGTGTGTGAATATGTGTGTGCATGTGTGAGTGTGCATACACATGTGCCTGTGTGCATGTGTGTATAGTGCACGTAAGTATATATGTGGTGTATGTGTGTGAGAGAGAAAGAGTATGTGTGTGTGCGCGTGTTGTGGCGTGTGTAAGTGTAGGTGCTGTGTGTGTGAGTGTGTGTGAGAGAAAGAGAGAGGAGTGTGTGTGTGAGAGAGTGTGTGTGTGCATGTGTGTGTGAGAGAGAGTATGTGAGAGAGGAAGAGTGTGTGTGTGAGTGTGTGTGAGTGTGTGTGTGTGTGTGTGTGTGTGAGGGCCTGGAGGGGGCTCTGAGAGGCCGGGAATCCCATCCCGGGGTCCCCTACACGCAGTAAGCTCCACCGTGGGGTCTGGGCTGTCTGTGGTGCTGGCCTAGAGGAGGTTCCCAGCCCCCGCTGCCGCTCGTGTCTGAGCTCCCGGACTAAAAAGCCCACCCGGGGTGTCGTGGGAAGCGTCCAGGGAGCAGCAGGGCTGCCCTTAGGACTCGGCGCCCGCAGACATCACAAGTGTGTCCCAGAGGGAAGGGCGTTGCAGCCGTGCCCGGGGCCCGGAAGGTGCCACCCGGGACAGAGCGAGCGGGGTCTTCATTCCTCCCTCGGCATATCCACAGCCGGGCTCCCGCTGTGCCCCTGCCACTGTGCGAAGCACAGGGTTCAGGGGCGGGAACGGGACATTCCTGCCCCGGGGGGCCGCCTGTCCGGGAGAAGCCCCACCACGGGCCGGACCAGCTCCCGCCCCCGCTTGTTCTCAGAGGAGACTCAGGGACGCTGCCTGCGGGTGTAGGAAGCCCCTTTCCACGCTGCACCAGCGGGAACACAGCAGAACTGCGTCCCAAGGACCAGGGTCCGCAGACCCAGAAGTGAAGGTGCCCGCGACACTCACCCTGCTCCCCGGCCCGCCTGTACCACCACAGCCTAGAGGGTAGGATCCAGCCCTGCCTGGGTCTAGAAACCGGGAACGGTGACCCTGGGGATCAGATCCTGGCTGAGCACCACAAGGACAAGGACCAATCCCTCAGAGGGAGGGAGGGAGGGGGCTGGGGAGGGGACAGTACGGGGAGGGAAAGTCAGGGAGCACTCCCGTGGGAGCCCAGGAGGGAGGAGCCAATGCCCGGGGGCAGCTGGGGAGCCAGGAGCCAGGCGGAGGGAGCAGGTGCTTGGAGATCAGCGATGCCCTGGGGCACACGAGCACTTGGCCTGCTGTCAGGGTGGCAGGTGGCGGCGGGCAGGCAGGGCCCTCAGTGGATGAGCCCACTGGCCCCAGAGCCCCAGGGTGAGAGGCCAGGCCCCAGCCCCTCCCCCACCTGAGGCCAGGACCTTGCAAGTCCCTCTCCAGAGGGAGGGGATGAGACTGGTGACTGTGTGACAGGCCGGGCCAGGGCCAGCGCTGACTGAGTGCCACACGGGCACCTCCCCACTGCCTGCCTGCTCCCGCTCCCACTCCAGGGCGCCCGTCTCTGACCTGCCGGCTGGTCCTGAGCCTCGGCTTGCACACCTGCTTAGCGGGCCCCATTCCCCGCCCCACCTGGCTAGGCCGGCCGGCGCCCCCGCCCCCAGGTGAGCCCCGACTTCTCAGGGCAGCTCCGTGGCAGGTGGGCGCTGGCTCTGTTCCCAGCCTCCCCTGCCGCCACCCCCCACCCAGCCCTGGCAGCCGGGCGCTCTCTCCGGCAGGAGCTGGCACCTCACCCAGGAGAGAGAGCAGCTGCAGAGATGGTGGGAGAATTCCTCCCGCTGCTGGATTTGTAAAACAATTGATTAAAGACAATGCAATTAATTATTCCTTGATGAAATAGTGGAAATTACCCAAGAAAATGAAGATTTCAGCAGCAGAACATTAAATCCCTCTAATTATGTCATTTCTGAAAAAAGGAGGAGGGGGCTCAAGAAGGATGGAATGGTGGAACGAAGGAGGGAGGAAAGGAAGTTTAAAAATAGATGGGGTGACCCTGGGCGCTGAGCCGGGGGAGGACGGCCGGGCCCCCCACCCCCCGCCGGCTTGCTCGAGGCCACACCTTCAGGAGCAGAGGCGGAGATGGTCAAGCCCCCTACGGGACTGGAAGCAGCTGGGCAGGCGGGACACAGGAGAGCAAGGTCTGGAGGTGCCCTGGGCATGTCCACTCATTATGGAGCCCTAATCCTATTTTACATAAAACGGCGGGAGGCTCCAGCACAGGCTCTGCACATGGATGCAGCTGGATGGGAACTTGGATCTAACTCCCACTGCTGAGTGTGCGGCAGAGGGCCCCGCAGACGCAGACGCCCCAGCACAGGCCACTCTGACCCCCAATGCTCCATTCTCTTCTTTCTTTCTTTCTTTCTTTCTTTCTTTCTTTCTTTCTTTCTTTCTTTCTTTCTTTCTTTCTTTCTTTCTTTCTTTCTTTCTTTCTTTCTTTCTTTCTTCTTTTCTTCTTCCTTCCTTCCTTCCTTCCTTCCCTCCCTTCTTCCTTCCTTCCTTCGTTCCTTCCTTCCTTCCTTCCTTCCTGTTTTTTTTTTTTTACAGGAGGAACACGGGGACAATGGGGATAGGGACACCCAGCCATGTTCAGTGCTTACTCCCGGCTCTGCACTCAGGGGTCACTCCCAGTGATGCTCAGGGAACCATGTGTGGTACCAGGAACCAAACCTGGATAGGCTGCATGCAAGGCAAGTGCCCTGCCTGCTGTACCTACCTCCCGGTCCCCAATCTAATTCTTGTGAGTTAAAATTTCTAATCTAAACGAGCAACAAAGCTCCTTTTTAAATTTTCACCTAGAGATGAGCCCTGGCGGTGGGAGAGGTAGCATAGCCAGCGTGTTCCCTGCTTGGGACCATCCGGTCAGATCCCAGCATGTCCTATGGGACCTATGTCCTACGAGCACTGCCAAGAGTGATTCCTGAGCACAGAGCCAGGAGTCACCCCTGAGCATCACCAGGTATGGCCCCCAAACCAAACAATCAATAACTAAACAAATAAACATGAGCCCTTCCCTCCCAGCCGGAGAACTTCAGCTCACGGGCGGGCGGCTGTTCTGGCCGCCAGTCCTTGGGGCCCTTTTCCTGCCCCTGGGGGTCCCTCCCCCAAGTTTCCCAGAGTACGCACCGGGGTCTGCTCTGATACCCCAGCACAGACGCCTGTTCCTGCTGCTCCGGGGCCTCTCTAGCTCCTGGGGCCTTCTTGGGTCTGGCTCCTCTGGCTTCACAACCCCATGGCTTGCCAAGCACCCACCCCCACTGCCACGGGCGGTCCAAGTCACCACCCCCTGCTAGATCTTTCCAAGGCAGGGTCAGCCCTCGGTCAGGGTGCCTGCTCAGATTCTGGGGGACTGCTGTCCGCTTCTCCAAACGTTGCTCCTACAACCCCAGCAAGGAAGCTAGGAGTAGGGCCCGCCCTGCCCTCCCCAGAAACCCTCCGTACCCGTCTCCCTGTAACCCACCGCCTCACCTCCCAGCCCAGGCTTCCCTCCCGGCGTGCGAGGTGTGGGCACTGAGGGTCCCAGAACCACCTCAGGTTAGCAACCCCGAAAGGCTGAGTTCTACCATTTGGTTTAGAGCATGGGGGTCGGGGCCCCGAGGCCCCGAGGCCCCGCAGAATCCATGCTGAGCGAAGAATCCCAGTCGGTTCTCCTGGTCAGGAAGCAGGCGCCCACTCCCCACCCCACCCCCTCTGCTCCCCCCATGTCACTCCTTCCAGCCCCCCCACCTCATCCAGCCCTCACCCCACTCCACCCCCAAAGCTCACTCCCCCTGCTCCCCCAGCTCACTCTGACTTCTTGGACCACATCCCGGGGCCAGCCCTGTCATCTCCCTGGGGCAGACCCCGCAGGGAGTCTGCGTCTGCCTTTGAGCAGAGCCTTCAAGTGACACACCAGCACTGTGAAGTCAAGAGGCCCCGGGGCCACAGCTGCCAGGGTCTCTCGGCCCAAACACAGCCCCAGTCACAGGCCAGGGCTCTGTGCTCAGCGCAGGTCACTGTGGGGATGAGCTGATGGGAGGGGTAGGGAGAACGCCCTTCCCACAAAAGGCAGAGAAGGTGCCTGCAAGAAGGCTGGAAGTGGGGCAGGAGCGATAGCACAGCGGGTAGGGCATTTGCCTTGCATGAGGCCGACCCGGGTTCGATCCCCGGCATCCCATATGGTCCCCCAAGCACCGCCAGGAGTAATTCCTGAGTGCAAAGCCAGGAGTAACCCCTGAGCATAGCTGGGTGTGACCCCCCTCCAAAAAAAAGAAGAAGGCTGGAAGCCCAGACAGACCTTGAATCCTGGTGATACCACCTGGTACTCACATGTGTGAACCTCAGGTTTCCCCTCTGGAGAGTGGGTATGGCCATGCTGAACCCATTTGCCAGCTGAGATGAGGCGCTAGTCAGGCTGCTATGGCACCAAGCAAGTGAGTTCCCTCCAGACCCTTCCCTTGAGCCCAGGACACCTGTGCTCTACTGTGAGTCCACAGACCCATTTTCTGGCTGAACTGGGACTTGGAGTTCCCCGTTTTTGTTAGGGAGAGAAGAGCAATGATGTGGCAAGGCCCACAGAGGTGGCCTGAGAGGGCCCTTGCAGGTGGCCCCAATGGGACACTTTAGAACTTGGGGGTGGGAGGCGCCGCCCAGACGGGAGGGGCTCTTTTTCACCAACTGCTCCCAGAGCCTCTTACCAGAGAGGAGCCCCGCCCCCAGCTCCCAGCACAGATGGAGGGGATCGGGGGAGAGTCCCAATCCCTGCTCCCCCCCCCAGCCTCCAGCCCGAGCAAAGCCTCCTGCAGGAGGAGGAGACTGGCTCCCTCCTTCGCCCGTGGCACTGCCCCTCTGAGAACCACAGCTCACTGATGCCCTGTGCCTTGCATCCCGTTGTCATGGTAACAAGGACTAGCTGACATGCCGACAGGCAGACCAGGAGCCCCTGCCACATGAATCACTTGAACTTGATGTGACAGGCACAGAGGGTGGCCAGCATGGGGGCGGAGCGAGGGGTGCCCCTACGGGCAGGTTGGTGCCCAGACGGAGCCCCTCTGGCCAGGATAGGTTCCAGGACACCAGAAACCTATAAAGGTTGTGAAACCCTATAAAGGTTGGCCGCCCTGGGCCGGCCCAAGTCCTCCCCGAGCCCCCGAGTCCCCTCGTGGGTAGAGCGGGGGCTGCGGCGGAGAGCAAACCCAGCCACCGTGGGCTCGCCTCGTGGGTTCAAACACGACACACCTATTGGCCACCTGGGGGGTTCACAGTCCCTATCCTCACACCCCTTCTCTGCTTGCTGGCTCGTGCCACCCGACTTTTTATTTAGGCTGGAGCCAGAGCTGCCTCCCTCCCTGGAGAAATTGTTCAAACGGTCACTTAATACTGTATTTACCACCTCTGCGCCCAGGGGTGTGTCAGCCCACAAGTGTGATGAAGCAGACACACCTGTGTCCTGCCGGTGTCCCTCACGTACGCTCTGGGGAGGGGCACAAGCCAAGCCTGGTAGCAAAGGGTGGAGGAGGGATGGGGCAGTGGAGGCCAGTCCTCCTGCTGGACCCAGGGGCTTATTTTAGGGATGATCGGGACGGCCCTGGGAGACGGCCACGTCTCAGCCGAGAGCCAAGCCTGGAGGGCTGTGGGGGAGGGCGGGAGAGCAGGAGACAGACTCCGTGCCCACGGCAGGCACACGGTCTCTGCGGGGCGGCGGCTTCCTCCAACAGCCACAGAGCCTTAAGTAAAGAAGCAGTGTGGTTGGAAATCCACTTTGGTGCCAGCCCCGGTAAAACTCATCCCACAGAGCCAGGGAGAGAGAGGAGGACACTTGCCTTGCGCACGGCCAACCCAGGTTCCATCCCGGATACCGTACGCGAACTCCAAGAGTGATGCTTGAGCCCAGAGTAAGGCCTGCGCACAGAGGGGTGTGGCCCAGATGCAAACAAGCGGACAAAATTTAGAAATCATGCCAGGGCAGAAAGAAGAGCGGTGGGAATCCGGGAGCATCAGTGAGAACGGGGGGGGGGTGGGGGGAGTGTTCAGATTAGACGATCCCTGGGGAGATTATTGCAAAGAACGCATTTGTGTTCTAGGGCCGGAGTGGTAGTACAATGAGTAGGGAGCTTGCCTTGCCCATGGTGGGCTGGGGTTTGATTCCCAACATCCCATTGGGTCCCCTGAACACCACCAGGAGTAATTCCTGAGTTCAAAGCCAGGAGTAACCCCTGAGCATCACTGGGTATGACCCAAACCCTCATCCCCCAAAAAGAACTTATTTGTGGTCTAGAAAGGTGGGGGGGGTTGAGAAGGGAATAAAAAAGGAAGGAAGGAAGGAAGGAAGGAAGGAAGGAAGGAAGGAAGGAAGGAAGGAAGGAAGGAAGGGAGGGAGGGAGGGAGGGAGGGAGGGAGGGAGGGAGGGAGGGAGGGAGGGAGGGAGGGAGGGAGGAAGGAAGGAAGGAAGGAAGGAAGGAAGGAAGGAAGGAAGGAAGGAAGGAAGGAAGGAAGGAAGGGGGAGGGAGGGAGGGAGGGAGGGAGGAAGGAAGGGAGGGAGGGAGGGAGGAAGGGAGGGAGGAAGGAAGGGAGGGAGGGAGGAAGGAAGGAAGGAAGGAAGGAAGGAAGGAAGGAAGGAAGGAAGGAAGGAAGGAAGGAAGGAAGGAAGGAAGGAAGGAAGGGGGAGGGAGGGAGGGAGGGAGGAAAGAAGGCAGGAAGAAAGGAAGGGAGGAAAGAATGAAGAGAAGAAGGAAGGAAGAAAGGGAGGGAGGGAGGAAAGAATGAAGAGAAGAAGGAAGGAAGAAAGGGAGGGAGGGCGGGAGGGAGGAAGGAAGGAAGGAAGGAAGGGAGAGAGGAAGGGAAGGGAAAGAAATGTTAACATCCGGGTCTCTGGTCTGGTCTGGGATTGGCTAGGTTTTCCAGACGGTGAGTGGGGAGCCAGGTTCTAGGCGGGGAGAGCCGTCCATGTGTGCATCATCTGTGAGGCCGGTGCCCTTGTTCTCTCTCCAGGGGAGAAAGAAGCACGCTTATCACAGCCCCCTGGCCTGCTGCCTCGCCTGCCTGCCTGCCGCAGGACAGCCCAGCCTCTGGGGAAGGAGCGTGGAGGCTGCAGGCCAGAATTCCGCCTGATGGGCCCGGAGGTGCTGCTGACTCCAGAGCCACAGGGTGGGTTTGGTGCCTCCAGAATTGGAGGCATTAGCCCCTGGGGTCGCCAGGAGGGTGGGAGTGCCCTGAGCTGCTGTGTCCTCTGCTTCTCCCGTGCCAGCTCAGTCACCCCAGCCAAGGACCTGCTTCTCCCCAGAGGCAGGAAACACCAAATGATCCTTTTTTTTTTTTTTTAAAGAAAATGAATCAATGGGGCTGGGGCAATAGCACAGCGGGTAGGGCGTTGGTTCGAATCCCAGCATCCCATATGGTCCCCCGAGCACCGCCAGGAGTAATTCCTGAGTGCATGAGCCAGGAGTAACCCCTGTGCATCGCCGGTGTGACCCAAAAACCAAAAAAAAAGAAAAGAAAAGAAAATGAATCAACTTTCATTTATTGTTGTTTGGGGGCCGCACACAGGGAGCACTCTTGGCGCGGCGCTAAGGGATGACTCCTGGGGTTTCAGAGGACTATCTGGAGTGCGGGGATCAAAACCGGGATGGCTGTGTGCAAGGCAACCGCACTCTACCTGCTGTACTGTAGTTCTGGCCCCCCAATTTCTATTTTTAATCTTTTTTTTTTCTCTCTAATAGAGAAGTTTGGCCACCCTTAGCCTAAAATAAAAAAGAAATCACTCTGATATTTATGTGATGAATTTTGTGAACAGGGAAATGCTATGCCTGAAACACATTTTATTTTATTTATTTCACTATTAGGGGTCACTTCCAGCAATGTTTGGCCCAGAGGCTGAAGGTTCTGGGCCTGAGGGTAACGTGTAGTGCTCACCCAGCAGTGCTCAGAAGGCCACGGGGCGCCAGGGATCCACCAGGGCCTTGTCCGTGCTAGGCATATGTACTACCACTGGAACTATCTCTCTGACCCCACGTATATCTCTTATATTTCACTCTTCTAAGGAGTACTCACATATAAAAATAATGAAGTCAGTCTAAATCTGAAAATAAAAAAATTCAAGAAAGAAAATCTATGTCCTTGGGGCTGGAGCAATAGCACAGCAGGTAGGGCGTTTGCCTTGCACGCGGCGGATCCGGGTTCAATTCCCAGCATCCCACATGGTCCCCCAAGCACCAGCAGGAGAGTAATTCCTGAGTGCATGAACCAGAGTGCACCACTGTGCATCGCTGGGTGTGACCCAAAAAAGCAAAAAAAAAAAAAGAAAACCTATGTCCTTTAACTTCCTAGAAAGACTGACCCTTATTTCCTGTTGATGACCTTGGGAAAGAACTCTAATTGGCTAGGCTGAATAACAGTGCACCCTTGAGCCAATCAGCGAGGGCCTGGGGCGGGGCTCCTCTGAGGGCCGGCCAGGCTGAGCCTCCCGCAGGGGAAGGGCAATCCTCCTAAGGCCACCCCCACGGGAGGAGAGGCCAAGGAATTCCTGGCCAGCACGGCACAAAGGGAACCATGAGAACAAGGGACACGTGGCAAGATGTGGGGAAACTGAGGAATAGGAACTAGGGTCCCAGACGAGGCAGAGAGACGCTCAGGGGACCACAGAGCACCTCTGTCCTGACCTGGGAAGGATCAGGCTTCCTGGCCAGTGTGTGTGTGAGGCCTGAGGCACGGTGGCCAGGCCCTTGGAGTGACCGGGAAGGAATCTCACCAGGCCTAACTAACGCAAGTTCGGTAAAAGTCAAAGAAATGGGATTTGGGTCAAGGCGCTGGCGCACAGATTTTGCACAAAGGAGCCTGGGTTTAATCCCCAGCGCTGAGTGGTCCCCGGAGCACCACCATGAGTGACCTTTGAGCACTGGGCAGGGAGTAGCCGCTGAGCGCCACCAGATGTGGCTCAAAGGCCAAACAAGGGGAAAAAAAGAAAAAAAGTTCAAGATCCTCAATCCCCAGAGGTGGACCTGCCAGGAAATGGGGCTGTGGACCAGAGCTGACACAGCAAAGCGGACAGTTGTGGTGGATAATCGGCTGCTTCCTAATGACGGGAGGGTGGAGAGTCTCCAGCCACGTAAATCGGATTTCACTCTCCCGGCCGCACTCCCTAGGGCTTCAGAGGGTGACTATGTAAATGAAGTGTGTCAAGGAGCAAGCCTCCAAGGTTACCTGTGATTTCCTTTGTTACTGCAGCGGGGTCGCCTGGAAGGGGAGCAGGTCAGGAGGGGCGCCCTCACATCTGAATGCCAATGAGGGAAGGTCTCGGTGACGATGACCCGAGCAGCAGCCATGGAAACCCCGCTTCCCCGTCACCTCTCCGGGCCAGCCACTCCGCCAGGTCCTTCGCTTACATTAGCTCATTTTTGCCCACCCGGCCATGATTTCTGCTGGTGTATCAGTTAGCTTCGGCTGTGTAATAAATCACTCCGATATTTATTGCTTAACCAAACCACTGACTAAGCTCACGATGCTATGGTCCAGAAATTCAGCGGGGCGGTTCTGGGCCTGGTGGGGGCTAACTCGGGCATCTGCCGACCGTCAGATGCGACTCCGTTAGACGACTGCACTCTGGGAGTTGCCCGGCTGTCATCTGGGGGGACGGAGGTGGCTGAGCTATGCATCTTTCTCCCCGCAGTAGGATGGCCCAGGCTCTTTCACACAGCCGCTGGGCAGGGCTTCAAGAGAGCCAAGGGAAGTGTGCAAGGCCTCTGGGGAGGTTTGGACGCCGAGCTGCACCCACCTGCACTTCGACCCCCTTCCATTGTCTAAAGCCAGTCCCTGGACAGCCTCGATTCAAGGGGACGGGAATGCTGCTGAGTTACCTGGCCGGCCACGGAGCTTGCTCGGAAAGGGTTGGAGAGTTGTGGTCACCACCTATGGGGCCTTTTGCTGCATTGAAATAATATTCGAGAGGACAGAGACTCAAAAGCGTAACGCTGTCGGGGGGGGGGGGGGGCTGGAGCAATAGCACAGCAGGTAGGGCGTTTGCCTTGCACGCGGCCTACCCAGGTTCAAATCCCAGCATCAGCATCCCATATGGTCCCCTGAGCACCGCCAGGAGTAATTCCTGAGTGTAGAACCAGGAGTAAGCCCCTGAGCATCACCGGGTGTGACCCAAAAAAGAAAAAAAAATGTAATTCTGTCTTGCCCCTGTGATGTGCCCAGCGCACGAACAGCCAGGATGCGAATGCAGGGGTCTCTGCACAGACGGCCGCAGGGTGATATTCAAACACAGGGCGGGCCTGGTTGGGCACAGGCTCAAGCCACCACACTTCCCAGGCACCAGAGAGTGCGCACGTGGCTGGGATAACACCGAGGCAGGGATTGATCAATGGTGGAGGGACGGACAAACGGGACAAGGCCGCTGCTTTTGCAAACCGAACTTCAGCCACAGAATTCAAGCGGGTCGGCCACAGCTGACCCTCTTTTCAAGAAACACCTTACCTGGGCCTCCTGTGGGCAGGACCCCCTGAGAACCAGGGCCGGGGTGAGGGGGGAAATAAACCCGCTGAGCTCCCACCACCCCTGGCAGGCCCCACCAGCCAAAAGGTGAGCAGGGGTTGGGGGGGCGGCAGAGGGACACTGGACTGGCCATGGGGACTGCCCCACCTCCTCACCTCCACTGTGCCCGGCCCCTCCCCCCACAGAGACACCAGCGCCAGGAGCACAGCTGTGCCCAGCCAAGCTGCCGGGTGCCAAGCCGGGCCTGGCGGGCTCCCTCTCATCTGTCTCTCTTTAGCAGGAACAAATGGGAATGAGGGAATCAATTAACAAGGCTCCTTAGCCAAATGACTGCTGCTCCCTCCTTCCCCCAGCCCATTAACCCTTCGCTTCCAGGGCTGGGAAGGGCCGCCCAGCCCCCACCCCCCCACCTTCCTCCCGCTCACCCCAGGAGCCCCAGGCTGGATGCAGTGCTCTCTCGCCTGCCTTACCCCTGCCAAATGTTGGCGGCGGCTGCCAACCTGAGGCAGCCGAGCCAGGAACACAGACAGCTCAGTCTCACCGCAGCAGGACTGGGGGGTCAGGCTCCCAGGAGACACGGGGTCGGGGTGGGGGGGGCCGGGGGAGGTGGTTCTGGCCTTTCCTGCTCCATCTCAGCCCTGACTCTGATCCCCACAGCCCTGAGCAGTCGGCACAGGCCTAACTGTGGCTGCAGCCTGGGAGGGTCCCACCAAGGGTCCACCCTGGGTCTGGGAGAGGCGGCAGCCCAGGGCAGAGGCATCAGACTGCAATTTGGTGTTGGTCCTGGGAATGCTAATTTCAGAAGCAAAGGGTCAGTGCTCAGAACCCCCTGGGGGGCATTCAGAAAGATGATCGTGGGGAATGTGTGTGTGTGTTGGGGGCGGGGGGGAGGTGCGTGGGGTTTGAATCCCGGGCCTACAGCTGACCCAGATCATCCTGGTGCCGGAGCCACAGGCCACTCTTTCCTCCCCACCCCCACCACCACACTCCGCCTCTACTTGCCCTTCCTGGGCCTCCCCCAGGGCCTCAGAGGCCTTGGCTCCAGTCTTATTTTACCTCACAACATCTAGGGGTGCCGCTCCCAGCCTGCCCCACCACTCTGACACTGGGGTCACCACTGCCTGGGACTGAGAAAAACAAAGGCCTGTACTCTTGGCCTTTTGCATTCAAAAGATCCTTTTCTAAGTTAAGACCAAAACAAATTAGATGCAGTTTGCATGGAAAGAGCCACCCACCCCCGTCCCTGGCGGGATGAAGGATTTCAAAGGCTGGGAAGAAAGTGGTGAAGGGAGGAGCTGAGGCCAGGTCAGGAAGGGGCCGCCCGCCCGGGCAGCTCTGGGGAGGGCGGGCTGTGGGCAGCGCGGGTGCCAGGCATGTGTGGTTGCCTGTGTGGTGGCAGCTACCCTGTCTTCATCTCACAAGGGAGAAGGGGGAGTAACCACACACGGGGCAGGGGCAGGGGCAGAGACGAGGGCCGGGGTAGCCTGAGGGTGAGCGCGCTCGGCCGGGGCCATCAGCCTTTCACTCAGGGACTGTCCGGCGGGAACCAGACTACTGTGCCGGGCGCTGGCCCCAGACCCCTAGCACCCACGCCCTCCCATGGGCACCGCCTCCCGCCGCAGGGCACTTGTCCCCTGGATGACAGAAGGTCCCAGCAAACACTGAGAGGATGGAAGGGAGGAGAGTGGGCGCCGCGGAACGGGAGACTGGCCGGCGATCTGAGCACATGGAAGCCCCCCAAGGCCCACGGGGCCAGCTGGATCCCCTCCCTGCTCTGGGGGCATTTGCCAGTTTCCCACAGAGGAAGAGACCAGGACATCCAAGCACTCGGGACCTCTTCCTGCCCCCCAATTCAGAACTCTCGAGCCAGCGCTCTGATTGGCCCAGCTTGAGTCACGTAGCCCTGACAGAGCCAATCAGCACTGCCCGGAGGATGGGCAAATCAAAAGGGGGCTGCTGGCGGGCACTGCCAAGGCTGGGATACACGGGGGAATGGGTTCCTGAAGACAGGACCGTGGATGGCCAGCACACTGACCTCGCAGTTGTGACCTTGCATACGGAAGCTGCCTGTTTCTGATCTGCCAAATGGAGCTGATAGGAACGCTAACAGCTGGGCTGACCTGAGGGTTCAAGGGCACCATCGCGGGGGGGGGGGGCTGGGGGGGTTGCTGGGTGCACAGCAGGTGCTGAAGGATCAACGTTGGCCCTCCAGCATGGGAGGTCCATCTCTGGCCAGCCAGAGCCCCAGCTCCCACAACCCAGGGCCTCCAGGACACAGACACAGTGAAGGGAGCAGGGGCCCCGCCCCCTCGGCGGGCCTTTCCCTCCTGCTGCCCTTCTCCAGGCCCCCGCGGGGCTGTCCTGAGGCTGGGCTGTCGGGCTGGGCTGTCGGGCTGGGCTGTCGGGCTGGGCTCCAAGTGGGTCCAGATCCCAGTGCTGTCCGTCCTGACAGCAGAGTCCACAGGTGATCAGTTTCCTTAACAGGAGGCGTCTCTCTGGACTGTGAGGCTCCTCCCTGAGTCTGGAGGCAGCTGGATGCCTGGGAGCGAGGAGCACTGAGGTCGGAGCCTGACCAGACTGACTGTCGCCATGTGTTTCCCCCAGCTCAGCTGGCAAGTACAGCGCCGAGTGGCCAGGGCCACTGGCAGGCCACAGAGCAGGGTCCACACAGAGGGGCCCCGCAGGACAAGAAACTGTTCCTTGAATGAGACACTGTCCTTGGCCAGGTCCTGCAGAGTAAAGGAACCTGTGACAGGATGGGTGGGGACACCGGGTGTGCTCACTGGTCTGTGGGAGGGTGTGTGTGTGTGTGTGTGTGTGTGTGTGTGTGTGTGTGTGTGTGTGTGAGTGTATGAATGTGTATGAGTGTGTGAGATTGTTGCATGACTGCGTGTGAGTGTGTGACTGTGTGTGACTGTGTGTGGGCATGTGAGTGTGTGAGTGTGAGTGAGTAAATGTGTGAATGTGTATGAGTGTGTGAGCGTGTGTGTGTGAGTATGTAAGTGTGTGAGTGTGCATGAACGTGTGAATGTGTATAAGTGTGTATGTGAGTGTGCGGGTATGAGTGTAAGTGTGTGAGCGCATGTGGGAGTGGGCGTGATTGTTGTGTGTCTGTGTGTGAGAGTGCAAATGTGTATATGATCGACCGTGTGTGAGCATGTGAGTGTGTATGAGTGTGTGTGTGAGTGAGCGTGTGAATGTGTATGAATGTGTGGGCCTGAGTGTGTGAGCAGCCGTGTGTGGGGGGGTGTGAGTATGTGTGATTGCTGTGTGACTCTGTGATTGTGTGTGTGTGTGTGGCTCTGTTTCTATGAGCAGGTGTGGCATAGTGTGCGAGTGTGGAATCAGGGGAGTTCGAGTGCCTGAGTGCCTGTTTGAGTAAACCTGTTCTAGGTGAAGTTGTGTGTGTGATTGTGTGTCCATGGATGTCCCTACGCTCTAGATACATGGCTGGTTGTAACAGAGTGTGCCTGTGTGGTATGTACATGAATGCACATAGGTCTGCATGTCTGTGTGTCGTGTGTGTGTGTGTGTGTGTGTGTGTGTGACATATACACCCACATATCCGGACTGCTGTTGTACTGGGGCAATGAGGGCTGCTTGCTCTTCTGTCTTCAGCTCCTGCACACACACACACACACACACACACACACACACACACACACACAGGCGCACACAGGCGCGCACTCCTGGGGCTGGGAGGGGCGGCCGCCCTGGCTGCTGCAGCCAGTTAGAACTTGCTAATTTGCATGTTAATGAGGCCCGGGGAGCTCTCCAGCCCCAGACTGACAGGAGCCCCCGGCACCCGCCCTCCCCTGACAAGCCTGGGAGGGGAGCGGGAGGGCTGAGCGGCAGCGGGAAGGGGCGGAGGCGGCTCTGGGCCCGGCTCCCTCTTCTCTGTCACCCCAGTGCGGGCCCCAGGCCCCAGTGCCCGCCGCCGCAGCCGCAGTGCCCCTCACCCTCCCTCCTAGACAGGGCCAGCCCTGGGTGCAAGCGGAGGAGGCTGCTGTGGGGGCCCTGGGTCGTGGCACGGCTCCCACCTGCTGTTCCTGCCTGGAGCCCCCGGAGCCCCCCACAAGCACCCACCTGGCAGATGCCCTGCGGTGGGCACCTGAGAGCAGGTTGGTCCTGGCACCGCCAGGCCCTGCGCCCACTGGGACCCTCCACTCTTCAGCCTGGGCCCCAGGAGGGCCCGACCGACTGTGTGTGGTGGAGCAAGGGACCGGGTAGCAGTCAGGGGCAGGGCGGAGGAGGTGGGCTAGAAATGCAGGGCCACCCCCGCTGAACTAGCTAGTCAGCCCGGGCAGGGTGGGGGGGGCGCTCTGCCGACCCCTCAGTCCCACCCGCTGTCCCCGCCCCCATTCTGGTTCCTACGGGATCCTTCACCCTTCTCAGCCCTCCCCGCGGTTCCTAATCAGCTGAGAGGGGTGGGGGCCCAGGACAGCCCCCAGACTGTGCCAAGACCTCTGGGCTGGGGGTCCTGATGCCTCCTTGGCTGGCTGGTCCCCATCAGGCATTTTCTTCTCTCCTTTGCCTTCCCTTCTCGGGTATCTGCCCTCAGTCTGGCCTGCTGCTGGCCCTCTCCCCACGGGCCTGGGCTTCCGGCTCCCTCCATTCCCCAAATGCTCAATATTCTCTCTCTCTCTCTCTCTCTCTCTCTCTCTCTCTCTCTCTCTCCCTCCCCCCCTCTCTCTCCCTCTCTCTCTCCCTCTCTCTCTCCATTCCTCTCTCTCTCTCCCTCTCTCTCTCCTCTCTCTCTCCCTCTCTCCCTCTCCTCTCTCTCTCTCCCTCTCTCTCCTCTCTCTCTCTCCCTCTCCCTCCCTCCCTCTCTCATTCTCCCTCTCTCCCTCCCTCTCTTCCCCTCCCTTCCTTTCTCCCTCCCTCCCTTCCTCTCTCCCTCCCTCCCTCCTCCACTCCTATAGTCTCTGGGCACCTGCCCCCAGCCTGGCCCGGCCCCCCGCTGTGGCCAGGCCTGGCCCCCAGGTGTCGCCTGCTCTCTGGGAGGCGGAGAGGTGAGGGCTCCTAGGACCCTGGGTCTCTGCAGGTGACGGGAGCGCCAGGCAGTTGCTGGTGTTAATTGCAGGGAGGATGTCTGGCAGAAATAAGGTGGTTTTTCTGCTTCAGTGAGGACTGTTACAATCAAATTGTCCACAGACAATTAGCGGAGTGGGAGAAATAAGAATTAGATTTCTAATTATTTTCCCGGTAAAAGGCGCCCTGGACCCCGTGGGTGCGGGGGAAGGGCTTGCAGTGGAGCTCATGGGCACTTCCAGGGGCCCGGCGAGGGGGGAGCCCGGCGGAGACTCCCAAGGAGCTGCAAGGGGCGAACCCTGCGGAGCCTCGGGGGGCTCAGAGCGGGAAAGCTGGACGCTGGATGTGAAATTCCCATCATCCTTCTCATTGTTAAGCTTAGGTCCAACTCATTCTAAAATAGGGCAGGGTCATTCCCAGGTGATGGGAGTGAGGCGGGAAGGGGGTGGCACGGGGAAGGCTTCCCGGCCCCAAGTGGCCGCAGAGCCGGCTGTATGTACACTCTCACGCACGGGGCTTGGTGGGAACGCTCCTTCCCGCCCCTCAGTGGCCACGGAGGGAGGGACTTGCGGTGCTGGACCCAAATAGATCCTGGCTCTTTTTTGGAGCATAGCTCAGGGGTTACCCGCTGTGGGCTCCTGCAGGCTCCCAGCCTGTCAGCTCTCTCCTGGGCTAGAGTCCTGTGGCTCTCTCGGGGAAGGCGCCCTTGGTAGGGCTCAGGGCTTCCTCCTGGTCCTGTACTCACAGATCACTCCCGTGGGACTCGGAGGACCATATGGGGTGCCGGGAATGGGACCCCGGTGAGCCACGTGCAAGGCAAGAGCCTAAACTCTGGGTTTATCTCTCGGACCCGAGTCTCAGGACCTTGTAGCGCCCATCAGACTCTCCGACCTCCACATCTGTCAGCAGAGACCAAGGCCGGAGCCTTCTGCACGCATGGTGACTTCCCTGCCACGTGGCCAGGGTGTGGGGGCTCCCCACGGGCCTCTGTAGACACTGGTCATGGCGAATGCCCCCCTAGGGGTCCCCTAGGCCCGTGAGGCTGAGTGTGGCAGGGGCGATTCTGGGAGCTGGAGGGAGGAATGGCGGGCACCCGCTCTCTGTGTCTGACAAAAACAGCCTGTGTCCACGAGTCCAGAGCCATGAGCACTGGGGCTCGGGGCCAGAATGTAGCGGGTCGGGACCAAGCCTTCACCTCCAGGCCTCTCTCTCGGGTAAATACCTCGGATAAATAACCTGAGAGAGGGGCTGGAGCAATAGCACAGCAGGTAGGGCGTTTGCCTTGCACACGGCCGACCCGGGTTCGATTCCCAGCATCCCATATGGTCCCCTGAGCACTGCCAGGAGTAATTCCTGAGTGCAGAGCCAGGAGTAACCCCTGAGCATCGCCAGGTGTGACCCAAAAAGAAAAAAAAATAACCTGAGAGAGAGGCCTGGAGGCCACGCGCAGGACTGCGTGACTAAGGTGGACCGTCCTGGCCTCACAGCCGACTTCCACGCCCCCCCCACCCTCGAGCACCTCTGTGTCCTCTGTAAACTGGGGAGAAGCCCAGTGACGGGCTGCAGGCCTCTGCCCTGGGCATCGCGCCAAGGCCTGACCTGAGCAATAGCCGCCACAGGCCCTGCACTCAGACTGGACTTCCGAGTGGGAGGCCGGGGATCCCCGGGGCCCTGGGGCCTGACAGCCTGCTGCAGCCCTGGGGGTGCCGGGGGCCTCGTGAGAGCCCCCACACCTGCCAGCGGCCACATTCTCACCACCATGACCACGCCTGTCCCCCATACTCACCCCTTTCCCGGCGACCAGTGTCCCTGGATGAACTGAGGGCCCTAGGGGCGGCTCGAGGCCTCGCCCACCGGCTGTGCTGAAGGAGGCAGCTGCGGCCCAGCTGTGGGGGCTGGGTGGGGCTGGGGGAGCTGCTGCCGGACACCCAGCTGGGAGGTGGGCGGCTCAGCTGCAGAGAGGACTCTGGCCACCTGCCGTGGGGCGGAGGTCACCTGCCATCTGGTGGCACGACCCTCTCCCCCGACCACCTCCGCCCCCCCCCCACAACCACCCCGCCCAGCGGGACCGAGGCCTGCTTTCTCCCCAGCCCCCACACTGGGTCTGGGCTCAGACTCCTCCTCGTCGTCATCGTCGGGGTCCTTGCAGGGGCCTGGGCCCCCCACCCCAGCGCGGGCTATGTAAATGTGGTATTTCCTCTCCCGTCAGCAGGGCTGCCTGCTTGGTTCACATTTAATTTGATCCCTGGCAGCGCCTCTGCGGAGCCACTCATCAAAGCGGGAAGACAATTAGGTGAATGTCAGGGTGGCATAGGTCCCAAGGGCGACGGGGCCTGGAGCCGGGGCCATGCAGGGTGAGGGGCCGGCCTTGCAGCCCTCTCAGCTCCCCGGGGCCTGCCCCCTGCCCACTTGGGGTGCCCCCCACCCTCCACCAAAAGGCCAGCTTCCCCCTGTCCAGGGCACCGCTGAGGGGTGGCTGGGCTTAGCAACTCCTGCCTCAGGTTGCAGGAAGTCGGGAGCCTGGGCCTTGGCCTGGTGGCACTCAGGAGGACTCCACGCTGGGCTGGTTGGGGAGGCTGGGAGCTCAGCCCGGTCCCCTGAGAAAAGCCTGCATTCTTTCCACAGGCACTCCCTGCCTCACCCGCGCACGGGGTCCCCTCCTGTGCTCACCCCGGCTTTCATCCGCCCCCTCCCTCGTCCCTCCCTCTGTGCACTGCCGCTTCATTTCTCGAATCATTCTTGTGTGCGTGCTTACCTCTCTCGCTGCTTCTGTTTGCGACCAGCCTTCCTGCCTCACACGCCCCCTCGCCTCCGCCCCAGACCCTCCGCCCCAGACCCTCCGCCCAGCTCCTGGTCTCTAACTCCCATCTCCCCACTTGAATGCTGCCCCCAGGACCCCCAGGACTGACCTACGGGAGTCCCTGTCCCCCACCCCACCCCCTGCCCCGCCACAGAGTGATCCGCACTGGCCCCTGGGCCCCAGGGTGTGCTTAAATTTCTGACATCTCCCTCCTGATTGGCTCCTCCTTCCTGTCCACACCCCCCAAGTCCCACCCTTCTTTATATATATATTATATATATATATATATATATGGGTCAGAGAGATAGTACCCGCAGCGGGTAAGGTGGTTTTGTCTGACAAAATGCTCCCAGCCAATCTGTCGCCAGCAGCAGCACATCTGATTCCCCGAGCCCCACCAGGAGTGATCCCTGGGCACAGAGCTAGGAGTAAGCCCTGAGCACCACCGGGTGTGGCCCAAACCAACAGCAGCAATAATGGAAGAAGTGAAGTCAACATGCTCCATTGCCAGCCCCACGCCTCCCTCCCTCTCCTTCTGGGGTCCAGTCTGTACCCATTGTGCCTTGAAACAACCTCTGGTCTCTAAGCCCCGTGGCCACACCCCACGGCTGGCCTTTCTGCTGCCTTGCTGCTCCCGCCCTGCCCGGTGACTGCTCCCGGCTTTGTCCCCACCCTGCGGGCTGGGCTGCTGCTTCCTTGGATCCCACCTCTGCCCTTGCTTCTGAGGCTCAGGTCCAGAGCGCCGGCCTGGTCCCCTATCTCTTTCTCCTGTCACCTGCCCCTTGAGTAATTTAATCCATACCCAGGGCTGCAGTGTGAGCCTTTGCCTCCGCTCCTCAACTCCAGCCGGGTTCTTTGTCCTGAGCTCTGGACGCGGCAATCTCCCGCCTACCGCGCGGTCCGTGACTAGCCCCCACAGGCCCAAGGCAAGGTCTCCCTTCAATCCCAAAGCCTGCTTCTTCTTTTGGGTTCTGCATACTTGAATGCTGGCACTGTTGCCTCACCTGGAGGTGAAACCAGAGCTTCTCCCACTCCGTCTCCCGGGGGCTAATGATCATTTCTATCCACCATTTCTATCCCCCAATAATTTCCCTTCTCCGGGGCCCTTCAACGTCTAACTCTCACTTTCCCCATCTCGCTACGGACCTGCTCGAACCAAGAAGCTCGAACCTCTCAGATCCCTCCAAGGAACCAGATTCCTACCTGCAAGTTTCCTACCTGCAAGCGCAGAGCGCCTAAAGGTACTCACACGGGACTCTCTCCTGCCCTGTACCCATCGAACCATCTTTCCCCTTTCCTTAACACCTTGCCCTAACCTCCACCAAGGAAGCCTCTCTATCCTCGCTGCCAGGACTTCCTCTCAGTTCCTGGCCTCTCTGGCTGGTCCCTGCCGGCACATACTGGGGTGTCACCTTCACCCTTACTTTGGAGAACATGGTCCCTAATTTCCCACGTTCCTTGCTGCTGAGTCACATGGGCACTCCTGGCCAATGAGCGATGGATAAAGGTGAACTTCTTAGCTGCGAGGTTGGCACTGGACTTTCCAGCTGTGCTCACGATCAGGAAGCATCCTCTGGTGGGTGGAAGGGCCTCAGGAGCAAGGCAGCTGGGAAAACTGAGCTGTCCCAGGGAGGGAGGGCAGCAGTCCCAGGCAGCCTAGACCTGCATCAGACTGTGGCATTGCAAACAACAAGGTTTGGTTGTGTCAGCCAGCCCCTAAGCCCCGGGGTTTGTCACGGCAGCAAAACCTCTCCTATCCTGCCTCACACAGCCCGCTCTGAGTGCTAGTTCCTGTCTCTAGTCCAACCATCTGTTCCTCAAAGGGTGGTTATGAAGCTGGCTAATTAAGAGGCCCACACTCTGCCTACTACAAGTCAGGTCCATGGGGAAGTGATGAGAATGTCCAGGCTCAGCAGGTGTGTTTTTGTTTTGGTTGTTGTTGTTGTTATTAGTTTGTTTTTGGGTCACACACCCAGTGATGCTCAGGAGTTACTCCTGGCTCCGCTCTCAGAAATCACTCCCAGTGGGATGGGATGTCAGGGATGGAACCCCGGGCCCACTGCATGCAAGGCAGGCACCTGACTCCCCGTACTATCACTCCAGCCTTGGGCAGGGGTGTCGAACTGGATATCTGTATCCCTCCAAAATTTGCATAATGAATCCCTAATCCCCAGTATCACCATTTTGAGGTGGGGACTTTAGGTGAGATCGGCAGGGTGAAGTCTCCCATCGTGGTGCCCTTAAGGGAAGAAAGAGGAAGGGACCAGAGCACCTCTCTCTCCACCTTGAACGGAGACAGTGAGAAGTGGCACCTGCCAGCCATGAGGGGTTCTCTCAAGGAGCTAAAGCAGAGGGGGGTTTTCTCGCACGCGATCTGGGACGACCAAATCTCCTGACCTGCAAGAGACGTCTGTTGGCTGTTTGATCACCTAGCTCTCTTTGTCATAGTGGCAAACAGATGAAGACAGGAGGGTTTCAGGCAGCAGAAAGAAAGGAGATCGCTATGTTCAGACACCGAGGGTGGTCAGATGGATTCTCAGGGGGGAGATACTGCGGAGATTATGATGTGGAGGTCATCTCTGGGTGAGCTAGAGGGGTGTTCCCTCCCCCAGTCCGCTGGAAATCCACTGATAAATATAGAGACTGTTGCTCTAAGAAGGTGGGCAGGGATTTAGCTCAGTGGGAGAGCATGTGCTCTGCATGTGTGAGGTCCTGAGTTTGATCCTCAATGTGGAAAAGAAGAAGAGGAAGATTTGAGAAGGGGGCTCTGAAGAGAGCGTGAGGGAAGCAGAAACACTGTCATAACGGCCAAGCATCAAGGCCATGAGCCATGATGTCAGGGACATGCATCATCATATGCCAGTGTGAGTCCAGGGCTGCGCCAAGCCCCTCGGCTTGTGCATTCACTCACTCTGCAGAGCTCCAGCCCTAGGAGGCAGGTAGTGGCCCCATTTTGGCCTCCAGATTTCTCTAACCCCTTTCTAAGGACAATGTGGGGCCCATGTGGAGATTATGATGTGCAAGTCATCCCTGGAAAGACGAGCCATAGGGCTGGCGCGATAGCACAGTGGGTAGGGCGTTTGCCTTGCACGCGACTGACTGGGGTTCGACTCCCAGCATCTGGGTTCCCTGAGCACTTCCAGGAGTGATGTGATTCCTGAGTGTAAAGCCAGGAGTAACCCCTGAGCATCGCTGGGTGTGACCCAAAAGGCAAGAAAGAAAGAAAGAAAAGAAAGAAAGAAAGAAAGAAAGAAAGAAAGAAAGAAAGAAAGAAAGAAAGAAAGAAAGAAAGAAAGAAAGAAAGAAAGAAAGAAAGAAAGAAAGAAAGAAAGAAAGAAAGAAAGAAAGAAAGAAAGAAAGAAAGAAAGAAAGAAAGAAAGAAAGAAAGAAAGAAAGAGAGAGAGAGAGGGAAGGAGGGAGGGAGGGAAAGAGAAAGAGAGAGAAAGAAAGAAAGAAAGAAAGAAAGAAAGAAAGAAAGAAAGAAAGAAGGAAGGAAGGAAGGAAGGAAGGAAGGAAGGAAGGAAGGAAGGAAGGAAGGAAGGAAGGAAGGAAGGAAGGAAGGAAGGAAGAAAGATGAGCTATAGGGCTGGATTCCCACCCCCGAGTCTGCTTGAAACTCGTTGATAACATGGAAAAGAAGAAAAGGAAGATTTGAGAAGGGGGTTCTGAGAAAAGGAATGAGGGAAGCAGAAGCAACCGTCATAACAGCCCAGCATCAAGGCCATGAGCCATGGTGCCATGATTCCCCGGCCCAGCTCCCACCGTGGGTTTGAGCTTCTACAGATTACAGCGAGGGCAAAAGCTGAAGAAATTCAGTTCTGGAGTGTTGGGGAGCTACTGTGCCACTCCCGGGGAGATCACACAGCCAGGCCCAGAGCTGAGTTGGAACCCAGCCCTCTCCCCACTGTCCCTCTTCCTGCCCGGCTGCCCCTGCCCTTGGCTTTGAAGCAGAACATTCTGGTGTCCAGGGGGCAAGGTCCTAGAAGACATCAAAGGCCACCTCTTTGGTCTGGCTTTGGGATTTCAAGATGGCAGATGGGTTCTTCAAAGGGGGCAGATATGCCTAAAGAAAGGTTTAGGGCCGCAGGAGGGAAGAGCAGGGGCCCCTTCCCCACTGAGGTCTGTGGAGATTCTGTGGAGAGGGTCTGAGGCTGCAGAGATCATATAGGGACCCCTGCTTGGGTCATTCAGGCACAACAATAAATCCCAATGTGATCTCATCTGTGTTCGTATCCTCTTCCACTTGTATAACACATCGTGCCATAGTTGAAAATTCATTTAATTCTTCTATCAACCCATTCTGCAGATGAAGAAAGCAAGGGTCAGAGAAGTGAAGGTCATTCAGCAGCTCCAGAGTCTGACAGCCCCATGGCTCTTGCCCTGTCCACATGCCCAGCTACCACTAAAGGTGCCAGTCCTATGAGAGAACTCCTGTGTTCCCCAGGACACTTTCTCCTGGGGACAGGCTACTCGGGTCCTCTGCAGCCTGGCAGAGGTCTGTCTAGCAGGATGAGCCTCTGCCTCACCCGCCCACCCGTGTGCTAGGGACAGAAGGGGGACTTTATGTGCAATCTGCCCGACTCTCCAGAAAGCACTTAGGTTTATGATGTGCATGAAATTGATCGCCAGTTGGCGCAGCCCCCGCTCGCTCAGTGCCAGCCTAGCGCTGGCAGGAGGCTGCCCACCCCACCCCCCTCTTTCAAGGAGCATCAGAGATGCCTGCCAAGGCCCCTCGTGAGGGTCCTTCTCTACTAACAAGTGCAGAGTCAAGTGGGGCGCTCTGCCCACAGACCTTTCCACAGAGCACACACCCCCGCCCCAGGATAGTTCAATAGCTCCATGTCTTATGCCAATTCCAGCCTCTTCTGCTTCCCCTCTAATGAGCTGATGCTTTCAAAGGCCCCACTAATTGGTGTTTGCGCCTCGCACACCACGACACTTTGATAGTCACTTAGGATGTGGGTCCATCCATCACAGGCATGGTACTGGGGGCCACTCACCACACTGCACCAGGGATGCCAAGAAGGTGTGCACACGTGTGGATCCTGTGCTTTCCTTTCATATGGAGGGCACGGCTGTATAGACACGCATATGTGCACCTGTGTGGATGTTTGTTCACTTGTGTGTGGATGTGGATGTACCTGTGTGGGTGTGTAACTGTGTGGATCTGTGTGTGCCCGTGTGGATCTGTGTTCATCTGTGCGGATGCATGTATACCTGCTATGTAGGTGTATGTGTACCCTTGTGGATGAGTATGTATCTGTGTTGTTGCATGTGAACCTATATGGGTACATGTGCACCTGTGTGGATGCATGTCCACCTGTGTGGAAGTTTGTATACCTGTGTGGATAAGTGTGTACCTGTGTATACCTGTGGGGATACATGTACACCTATGTGGATGCATGTGTACCCGTGTGGATGCATGTGTACATGTGTGGGTGCATGTACACCTATGTGGATGAATGTGTACATGTGTACCCATGGATGTGTACATGTGTGGGTGCATGTACACCTATGTGGATACCCGTATGGATGCATGTATACCTGTGCAGATGCATGTGTACCTGTGTGGATGCATGTAAACCTATGTAAATGCATGTACACCTGTGTGGATGCATATGTGCCTGTGTAGACAATGTATACTTGTGTGGATCCATGTGTGCCTGCGTGGGCATGTATACCTGGTAGATGCATGTGGACATGTATGGACATGTGTGCCTGAGTGGATATGTGCTTTTCTGTGTGGAAGCATTTGCACCTGTGTAGATGGGTATGTGTGCACCTGTGTGGATGTGTGCGGTACCTCTGTAGACAGGTGTGTACCTATGCGGATGCATGTTAGTGTGCATGACCTCGGAGCATTCAAGGTATGTGCACCCTCCCTGGGTGGCATGCTCATATGCATGTATGTGACAGTGTGTGTGTGTGTCCATGAGTGTATACCTGGGCTTTGTGTGCGTGCTCAGGCATCTGCTGACAGGCATGTGCATCTGACTGTTTGAGGCTGGGACTGACATTGAGCCCAGGTCGCAGGGCAGCTGTTGGAGAGGGGGCTCATATGCCCGAGGGTCAGGGCAGTGGACACATGTGCCTGTGGGCAGCAGGTGAATTGTGGCCTTGAGTCTTTGCTGGCTGGAGTGTATTTGCACAGTGGCATCTCTCTGCATGTGGTACTTGCACATCTGCGTAGGGCACCCATGAGAAGGGCATGAATGCGCAATCAAGGGCCTGGCTTTGGGCAGACGCCATCATTTTCTCACTGTGCGACTTTGGGATAGTCCCTTAGCCTCTCTCACCATAGTTTCCTCCTGTAAAAGTGGGTGATAACAGCATCTACTTCATACTGGGTGACTCACTGAGGGGTCAATAACACAAAGGGTGGGCAGGAACCTGCAGGGTCCAGGGGGATGCGGACAAGACCCAGATCTTGTGCTGGAGGGAGATCCTTACCCCAGCCCTCCCGGGAACCCCTGAATGAGAACATGTGCTCTGATGGGGTGGGCGGGACCTGCAGCATGCCTGGGGGCGGGGGGGGGGCCAACAGCTTCACCTCAGAAGTCTTGAAATCCAAACTGAGTTCCCACTTGTGCAGCCAACCTGGGTGGGGCGGGAAGCAGGCGTGGGAGTCAGTGTGGGGGGCAGGCAGGGTGGGAACAAGCTGTCAGGGCCTCAGACTCCTGCAGGCAGTGGGAAGCCAGGGCACCCCTGATTCCTGGGGGGAGAAGAGGCGGCTTCCACAGGCTCGCAAAGCACAGACGCAGAAGCCTGAAGCCAAGGGAGTCCCCGCTGCCCCCTGCCCCCCGTCCGGGGTGCCTGCCTCAGGGGAGCACCCTGAATGGGACTCAGGCTAAAGACAGGACACGGGGCCCTGCCTCACAGCCCAGCCCTTCCTGGCACACACTATAACCCTCTCATGGACTGACCAGGAAACTGAGGCCAGAAACTCGAGGCCCAGAAAGCAGCTAGAGCAGAACCCTTCTATATAGCCCCAGAGTCTCGGCCCTTGCTCCCCTCACTTACCAGACCACATGCCCTTCCCAAGGACCGACTGGACTTCCAGCTCACCTGGGAGTTGGCCTGGAGGGTCCAGGGTGCCCTCTTTTGGGTGGGGGTCACTTCCTCTAGACCTGGATCCCTGCACCACCCCATCGACAGTCCTACCCACTGTGTATGATCTTTCCCTTCCCACTTTACAGAGTGGTTTTCGGTTTCTTTTGACATCGGGAGGAGGCTAGGGGTAGGCCCCACACCCCGTGGCGCCCAGGGCTGCCTTCTCTGGGTGCTGTGCTTGGCTGTCCCTCTTGTGGTGCCGTGGATCAAACCATGCCAGCTGACTGCGAGGCAAGCCCCTCCTGTGCTCTCTCTCTCTGGCCCTACTTTGCTCATGTCTCAAAAATTAAAACTTCAAAATGATCGGCAACAACAGCACTGAGACGTCGCCCCTGACCTTAACCCAGTCACCACCCCCACCCCGAGTCATCCTATATCTGCTACCCCTTCATAAGGAACATTGTGGGGGGGCGGAACCATAGGACAGTGGGTGGAGCCCTTGCCTTGGACGCGGCTGACTTAAGTTCGATCCCTGGTACCCCAGAGGGTCTCCCCATCCCTGCCGGGAGTGATCCCTCAGCTCAGAGCACCACCAGGTGTGGTCTCAAAATCAGAGAAAAGGGGAGCTGTTTCACCCTCAGCCCTTAATAATGAGCTGACAAAACCCCAGAATCAAGTGGGAACAGTTTTCCCGCATCTGTGCCTCATTTCTCCTCCCACTTGTGCTTTCCGGGATCACGTGCCCTGAAGACCTGCCCAAATCTGCATGCCACCCTGGTGCCCCACGCCCCACCTCTGTCCTGCCGAGCGCATCTCCTGGGCCCAGGGAGAGACAGATCAGCAGGCTGAGTGCTGCACAACCAGGGGACTGGGCTCAGCCCCACCCCCCAGCCCCCATTCCGGCTGGCCGAGCACCACTTGGTCCCTGAACACCCCCCAGGAGTGACCCGCTAGGACCCTTTTGGGAGTAGTTCCCTGAACACCCCTGGGTATTGCCCCCAACTAAAACACTAGCCACAAAAAAGGGCAGAAATTCCAGGCTGGGCTGGGGCCCCCAGTGTCCTCACCAGGGCCTGGCAGCCAACCAGGGAGCCAAGAGGGCAGGAGGAGCCAGGAGCCCCCTCCTCAGGCCTGGCCCCCCACCCACCCAGCCGGAGGCCTGTCTGCCTTCCTGAGCTCATTAGCAGCAGGTCACCGTTCAGCGGGAAAGACAAGGCGTGGGTTCTGCGGGCGTTCATTAGCCGGGAGAGGAACAGTGTGTGTGAAATTAGCAGTCACCTGAGGACCTCGATAATTTCATAATTAGGAGGCCTAATGGCTCCAGCTCTGGATGCCAAATGACTTAACCCCTTGCCTGCTGGACACCTCACCCCCAGCCCGGGGCTGCAGGGGAGGGCCTGCAGACCCGGCTCTGTGCGGACCCCCTCCCTACAGCCCCATCACGTGCGTTTCTGCTACCCCAGCACCCCCCGGCACCAGGCAGTTTCTGGAGTGAGTGAATGAACGAACAGGTGTCTGGATGGGGAAGGGCCTCAGACCCTCTGCAGGTGCTCACAAGGGCGGGGGGTGGGGGGAGGACGCTCCATCTGCGAGGGAGGTGCACGGCTGTGGGTGCACGCGTGGGGCCCGCACATGCGTGAGCTCGGGGATGCACATGTGTGACCGCTCTTTGCTGCTCAGAGCCTCGTGTGTGCCCGTGGCTGTGCATGCTGTGTCCTACCTGGAAAGGGGTGCTCTGTGAGGGCCCCCGCTGTGTGACAGTGGCTCCAGGAGGTTTATATAGGAGCATTTGAGAGGTACGCCTGAGTCGGGCGCAGCTTGGGGTGGGGGTGGGGTGCTCCCTGGAAGCTGCCTTGTGAGCAAGGGCATGTTTATTTGGGACTCTGGTGTGAAGAATGAGAGGGTCACCCCCTTTAAGGACAGGGATGTAGCTAAGAGGTAGAGCATTTGCCTGCACATGTGAGGCCCTGGGTTGGATCCCTGGCACCTCAAAATAGTCCCTCACGGCCTTTAGCATAAGGAGAACTGCTTAAAGCAGCCGCTGACCATTGATTTCCCACCCTGCTCCCCTCCTCCAGCCCCTCCCCTGGTCCTGAAGGAGGTGGCCTTTCCCCATCTGGCACCAAGGGCTCTGAGCCTCCCTCCTGTGACCTGACCTCACTCCCCTCATTGCAGAGGGAAGTCGGGAGAGGGAGGAGGGGAGAAGAGATGGGAGAAGAGGGGGTGCAAGAACAATGACAGAGGAAGGAGGGGGAGGGGAGGAGGAAGGAGGGGAAGGCCCAAGGAGGTGAGAGGAGAGAGAGGAGCTGCCAGGGGAGGGAGAGGAGGAGAGGCAAGGAGGCTGAGAGCATTACCGGCACTTAAAAAGCGAGCAGCTCCTTCTTCCTTGGCACAAATAATGGCTTTTTATGAATAAATCATGTGTCAGACGCCTCCCAGGGAGTGGGCATGGAGGGGGCCCGTCTGCTGGGCTCCAAGGCTGGCGGGGAAGGGCCAGTTGCGGACCCCCCAGCTGCAGGGTGTCGCCCCCACTCTCTCGGGCTGGGGCCCAGCAGGACAGACTCCTGGCTCTGGAGCGAGCAGGGGGGCCGTGCCAGGCAGAGGGCAGCCATTACTCGGAGGTGGTCTCGCTGCTCCTGCGCCCGAGCCTGGCCAGAGCCCAGGGCTGGGAGTGTCCCCCGCTGCCCGCCCCTCCCTCCTTCCCACAGCAGAAGCCGCTCCTGGCAGGGGCACACCCGCTCTGCTGCACCCGGCAGAGGCGCGTGCCAAGCCGGGCAGACACGCCCAGGGAGGGGGCTGTGAGCGCACCGCGCACACAGGGACAGATGCCACAGCCCCAGCGCACATGTGGGCGCCCTCGGAGATGGGGCCACTGTCAACCCCCCCTCCATGGGCCCACACACAGAGGCATATGGAGCTCCACGGACACACACAGACCTGCACACGCACCCCAGCAACCCCCCCCCCTGCAGCCTGGCTGGTGGGGGCAGCTGTGCAGCCCATCTGGAGCCCAGACTCAGCAGGGCTGTCCAGGAGCCTGGCTCTTGGGTGGGGCTGAGACCCCCCCCACCCTACTCACACACCCAGGGCGGTCCTCCCCGACCCAGCCTGCCTCTGGCCTGCTGGTGCCAGGCTTCCCCACTCTTCTTGCTCCAAGTCACCTCCCCAGAGGCCATGGGGCCACAGGACAGTCCTGGCAGGACCCCAAGTCTGCCTCTCTGCCAAGAGTGAGACCTCAGAGAACTCCAGTCTTCCTCCTCAGCATGAGCCAACCTGATGACTGCCCCGGCTTCCCGCCCAGGCAGGGTCTGGGGAGGGAGGGGGCTTTCTTCCTAAGCCCAAGGTCTTTCACCGCCCACCGCCCTCCCCCCCTCGAGTCCCCAGGACTGGCGTTGGCCTCCTCCTCAGCCTCTAGCTGGTCCTGATGAGCTCAGGGGTTCTCAGGGGTGCCAAGGGTTTTCACGTGTTCCTTGGAACAGACTTGGGGGGTCTCCTGTTTCCTTCTCAGCCGAGCCAAGCCCCCCGCAACACACCCCCCTGTGCAAGCCTTTCTCTGCTGCCCCTCTCCAACTCCTCTGACTTCACATTCCACATGGACACTTTGCCCCCTCCGCCCCCTCCCCCGCCCCACACCCGTGTCAGGGGCTCCCAGTCACTCCTGAATGTCCCTCCCTAACTTGGGTTGAGCCCACCCAGGTGCCCCCTCCCGGGGAATGCTGAGGTGCCCATGCAGCCTCCAGGCGTCACTTAACTTCCCTCATTCTCAGGCAAGTTCCAAGGACAGCCCTGGTGTGTGGGAAACTATTCTTTCCCTCCCGTCCTACCGCCAGCACCTCCCCCAGGTCCCACTGAGTCTGGCCACTGCGCGCACTTCCACAGCCACCCCTGGCCCATTCCAACCAAGCCAGCCATCTTTCCATCTCTGAACTTGTGTCACGCAGCTACTTTGCGTCCTCTCTCGACTGGGGGCGTCTCTGAATACACCTGTGCCTGTCTGCACGCCTCCTCTTCCACTGACAACTCATTCTTTTAACTTTCAGCAGGGAGAGCACCACCTCCAGGCAGGTTCCCTGACTGTGCCTCTCGCCCTCACGGCAGTCCTCGTTCATGGAGGCTCTGCTCCGTGACGCTCTGGAATTTGCCTGTAACCCCTTCTAAGTTTCGGGAGGGCAGAGACTGCGCTAGAACAGGTGCCCACAGGACTCCGGACAGGAAGAGAATGGCCAGTGGACTCTTTTGCCTACCATCCCCCCACACAAGCCTCCCGGACTCCTGGGAACTCTGCAGGCTGGGGGTTCTACTACAGGTCAGCCCATGCAAGCAGGGAAGGATACGAAGAGGTGACCACCCGCGCTGCCCACTGCGTTCAAATAGATGGCTAGGCTAAGGCTTTTATTTTTTCTTTTTGGGCCACACCCGGTGATGCACAGGGGTTACTCCTGGCTCTGCACTCAGGAATCACCACTGGCCGTGCTCAGGGGACCATATGGGATGCTGGGGATAGAACCCAGGTCAGCCACGTGCAAGGCAAACGCCCTACCCGCTGTGCTATGGCTCCAGCCCCCTAGGCTAAGGCTTGTGGTGCGGTTTCCCTCCAGCCCCTCAGGCCTTTGCGAGCCACTTTCCCTCCTTCACCTCACCTAGGGTCCTCTGTACAAGGGGGATGAAGAGACGCCCCTAATCTCAGGCAGGGCCTGGCACTCAGGGGGTCTCAGGAAGTCCCTCCTCGCGATGATGCCCAGGCTCAACTCAGGACGATTCACCCCGCATCCGGATGCTCCCGCACAAGTCCCCAGAAACAGAGCTCCCTGCGTTCGGATCTCTCCGGGCGCGCACCCTGTGCGTGCCAACTGACCGGCCCCAGGGACGGCAGGCCCAAGAAGGCCCAGCCACACAAGGCCACAACAAGGGCTCCCGCGAGGGGGCCCCGGCCCCTCCTCCTGGCAGCCCAAGGCGCGGGAAATATTTAAAACAATTTTATTCATGAAAATATGCTGTACAATGCACTCTACACGGCACACACACGCGGACGGCACGGCCACGGTACACTGCCTACGATATGCGCTGGGGGCGCCGCGCCCTCAGCCCGCCCCGACGGGACACTTATAAATACGGGAGGGAGGAGCCAGGACCGGCGCGGGGGAGGGGGCTGTGTCCGGGTGGGGGAGGGGGCTCTGGAGCCAGGAGGCCAGGACTGGGCTGGGGTGGGCGTGGGCCGGGGAGACAGACTCGGTGGAGGGAGGGGAGAAGCCAGCGCCGGCGAGGAGGGTAGGGGTGGGAGGAGGGGGCTGGCTGTACCGCCCGGCCCCCCGAGGTGGGTGCGAGACGCGGGACCCTGTTCCAGCCGGGAAGGTGTCACCTGGGGACGGGATCGGAGTTTGGGAGAGGGGGACGGTACATCCAGGCGCGGGTCCTGCGAAAGTGACTGGGTTTGGAGACGCCCCGCCTTGTCTCCCACCTGGCTCCTCCGCCCCCCCGCCTCCCGTCCCTCTCTCGGGCAGGAGTTTGGCCCGGGGAGGGCAGGGGGCGGCGGGAAAAGTAGGTAAGCCCAGCCCCTCCCTGCCCGTCTGTCGGGGTGGGGGCCGGGGGATCAGGACGGGAAGACAGCGGCCCCTTGGGGCGCGACAGGGGCCCCGGGGCGCGGGGCCGCGGCCCTCAGCCGGGCACCCAGCTCTGGTTCGGGGGCGGGGCCCCGGCCAGGCCCGGCGGCGGCGGCGGCAGGGCCGAGTCGAAGTTGAAGTCCATTTCGTCGCTGTCCATGAAGTCGTTGAGGATGATGGACTCGACGTCGCACTCGAGGCTCCCGCTGAACATGTCGAGGTCCAGGTCGGCCGGGAAGCGGTCGGGCGCGGCCCCCAGCGGCCCAGCAGCGGCCGCCGCGTAGGGCCCGGGCAGCGTGTCCAGCAGGAGGCCCCCCGGCGGGCCCCCGAAGGCGGCGGCGTGGCCCGGCGGCGCCAGGCCCGCCGCGCCCGCCTCTCCGGGCAGCGTCATAAGGCTGATGGGGTGGGCTAAGGCACTGCGCGAGGGCACCGGCGGCGCGTACGGGGCCGCCCCCTTGCCCGGGTAGGCGGCGGCCGCGCCCGCCAGCGCCAGCTCCCCGGGCGCGCCCAGCACCGGGCCGGGCCGGGGCGCGGGCGGCGGTGGCGGGAGCAGCGCGGGCAGCGCCCCGGGCCGGAAGGGCGCGGCTGGGGGCGCGAAGCTGGCCTGCTTGTTCTCCTGGATGGTCTGCATGGGCAGGCGGCGCAGCGCCCCCAGCGCTGGGGGCCCGAAGCCCCCGCCCCCGCCGTAGGCGCCGCCCTTGCAGCCCCCGAAGTAGGCGGGCGTCCCGGTGCGCGCCCGCGGCGGCCCGTACGCGTCCTGCGCGCCGTCCAGCAGGGCCTCTGGCAGCCCAGCACCGCCGCCGCCACCGCCACCGCCGTGCAGGCCCAGCGGGCCCCCCAGCTCGGCCAGGCGAGGCAGCTCCCCCGGGCAGCGCGCCCCCAGCGCGGGGGACAGCGCGCTCGCCGCCGGGCTCGGGTACATGAGCGGAGACGATGGCGCCAGGGCCTCCAGGGCCTCGTCGTCCTCCAATTCGGCCGCCTCCCCAAGCAGGGGCCTCCCCCCGCCGCGGAAGTCGGCCCACGCCTCGTAGTCGTCGCTAGCGTGCGACGCCGGGCTGGTGGCCCACTTGGCGCCCGGCAAGGGCCCCGGGACAGGCGCCCCCGGGGGGCTGTCGTCTGGGCTCCTCTCGGGGGCCTGCAGCTGCTTCTTCTTGCTGGCCTTGCCCTTGATGCGCAGGAACTTGGTCCCGTTGTCCATGGACACGGCCCTGCGCCGTGGGGTCTTGCCGGTCTTGCCGCCCTCGGGGTTCAGCATCCACCAGGAGCTCTTGCCCGTGCCCTCGTTCTGCACGCGGATGAAGCGCGTGTGCAGCGACAGATTGTGCCGGATGGAGTTCTGTGGCAGGAGACAAGGACATGGGTGGGAGCGAAAGGGAGAGAAGTAGAGGGGCAAGAAACGGGAGGGGAGGAGAGGAAGAGGGAAGAGCAAGGGTAGGGGGGGAAGCACGTGTAAGTACCGAGGTGGACAAAGCCCCGATACCATTCCTCCCTCCCAGACCCTCATCAACACTGCCCCGGGGTGGGCTGGACCCTCGGCCTGGCCCGCGCTGAGAGCGACCAACGGCAGCAGGGCAAGGGGCGCGGAACCCCTTCTCCCCAACTTAGCCAGGGATAGCCAAGCTGCCAGGCACCCCCAACAGATTATGTAAGGGCTCATGCCGACGCGGCTCATTTGTCCGCCCCCCTCCCTCCCCAGCCTGGCATGGCGCCAGCAGCCCGAAAACCCAGGGCTCCAGAAATCAATCTCGCGGTGACTGATTAAGCCCTGTTTAGAACTAATTGCTCTTTCGTGTGTGGGGAGAATAAATTACCTGCTTTAATTTCGTGTCTTTAAAATGCAACTGCAGGTAGAGAAGACTGTTAACCCTTTGCTGGAAGGGCCTGGCCAGGGAGAGCAGAACAGGTTTTTTGGGGGGGTGTCCTCCCAAGATGGGTCTGGTCACTAAGCTTGTCAGAGATTCCCAGCCCCCAGAGGATTCGGATGCCAGCCACAGACAGCCTTTGACCTTAGCTCGGGTGCCCACCTCCAGGGCAGTTTCCTGCCCACAGGACACCTCCTTAGAGCTCTGCCCTCTAAGATCTTCCTGGTGGACGGTCACAAGTTGCCCCAAAGCAGGTGACACCATCCCCACTTACATGCAAGCACTTGTTCAGAGCGGTAAAGTGACTTGTGCCAGTTCCGGAGCTTTCTCCCATGCCGGGTCCCCCCTTGTCCTACCCCAGGCATCCTCGATGCCACCTGTACACAATGATCTTGTTTAAGTTTCTGCTGTGCCAGCTTCATAGGCACCCCTCTGGTCGCTGCCTGCTTCTGCCAGTCCTCTCCCAGGCACACGGGAGGGCAGGGAAGCTGGCAGCTCGGCTGGTCTGACCCCGCAGGAGCAGAACCTGAGCACCTCTGCACCCACCTCCGGGGCCTCCCACCGAGTGGCTTAGACTTCCTATGGGCATAGCCTGGGCTCAGGCATCAGCAGGCTGAGAGGGTGCCAGGCCTTCCCCCCCCACCCACTCTGTGGCTCTGTGACCTGTGAGCTTGATGCTGCCTCCAGCTCTGGGAGCCTCAGTGAACTTCTGAAAAATCAGGGTGATGTTCATCACCCCCTTGTTTGTTTGTCTTGGTTTTGGGGCCATACCCAGCAGTGCTCAAGGGTTGTTCCTGGCTCTAAGCGAAGGAATTATTTGGAATGCCGGGGCCTGAACCCAGGTCAGCCACGTGCAAGGCAAGTGCCCTACGTGCTGTACTATCACTCCGGCCCCTGTCACCCCTTGGAACCAAGCTAAGGTATGGGGATGTACGTGAGGAAAGAGGCTGGTGCTCATGAACGTCGCTTCAGCCCCTCACACTGTCCAGAGAGCACCCCTCTCCCACTCCCCACAGACCTGCCGCATCCCCCGCCCGAGCAGCCTGCCCTAAGGGGAGCCAGGCTGGGCCCCAGCCACTCTGGGAAGCTGGCATCACCCACCTTCTGGGCCAGGGAGCGAAGGCCCAGGGGCATGATGTAACCTGTGTGCAGTCCCCAAGGCATCAGGGACCAGGCCGGGCCTGCCTGCCCAGCGGGCAGCCGCTGCCTCTAGGCTCACCTCCTTCCCGTGCCAGGGTGCCACCCACCCAGTATCTCTACCTCCAGCTACTGACCTGAGTTTTCAGGGTCCAAGGCTTCCTAACTGACTGAGTGTGTGTTTGTGTGTTTTTTTTTTTGGGGGGGGGAGGGAGACAGGGAACACGAAAGGGGGAGGACTTTCTGTACTGAGATGACAGCTGGTGCCCCTAGACCCCTCCCAGCCTTGCCAGCCTGGCTTCTCCTGGGACCCTGAGAGAATGGGAGCTGGACCCTCCAGGGAGCGAAGCTCCCTCCAACAGGCACCCCATCCCGCTCCCGCCCCTGCACCTGGCTCCCCAGCCCCTCCTCTGCAGCTGTGTGCAGTGGCCTGGGAGATGGGGTGTTCCTCCCCGTAGGAGGAGCTGCCTCAAGGCCCGTCCCTCCCGCTCCTCCAGCTGGAGGTCGGTCAGGCCCAGGGGTCACTGTCTAGCACCAGCACCGGTCGGTCAGCCTCGCCGGTTAGGAGGCTAGAAGCACTCTATCTCGAGGGACGGCTCCGGCAAACCCCCCTGGAGCTGGGGTGGGGCGGCCCCGTGCAGGGGAGCAGTGGCGGGCGGAGGGGCTCGGGCGGTGCCTACTTGCTCCGGGGCAGTGGCAGAGCCAGGGGTTGAGTTCAGGTCGGTCTCACTCCGAGTGGAAAGGACATTGCATTCCACCAGGGAGAAAAACAGGCTGACAACTTCCAAAGAATCTCAGGGCGCCCAAGCTCCAACTTTCCATGTAAACCATCCCGAGAAGCTGGCAGCGCGGGTGAGGGGCCTGTGGCAAGGGCAAAACTCTCTCTGTTCTGGGCTTCCGTGGAAGAACTCAAGAGAATTTCACATTGTCTTTCTCAACGCATCCGCATTTTCTCCATACGAATGTTCCTGCTTACCACCCAGAACACAAGCTCCAAGCCCTTCCCCCCCGCCGGTCCCCTCCAGGAGAGGCAAGGACTTGCCCGAGGCTGCCCAGGACTGGGGAGGAGGGGCCCAAGCTCCCCTCCTGTTGCATGGAGGCTTTACCACACTGAGTCCCTCCTCCCTGGGCCTCAGTTTCCCTCCCTGAAGGCTGATGAGATGGGTCACTCACTCTGGGCAGCTTTCCAGTTTGACACTGAAGCTCTTTGGGTCATCTTGTTCACAGGCTTTGCTTCGATACATGTTCAGGCCCCAGGCTGGACACAGGGTGCCTGGAGCAAGGCCAGAGCCTGCTCTACTGTCACAGAAGAGGAAACCCGGGGTGGGGGGCAGGATGGGCAGACCCAGCAGACGGGGCAGTTGGGGCCTGGAGGGATATAGGCCCCACCCGGGGTCACCCAGAGAGGTGGCCCAGAGGTGGGTGTGGACTCCTGGGACCGGTGGATCGGACTCTGCACCAAGGCCCAGTCTGGCTCCTTGGGCCCTGCCACCTGGCACCAATCAGAGCCAAGATCCAGTGGCGAGTGCGAGGATCCCAACTCACCCACAAGGCCTCCGGGGAGGCCAGAGGCCACGGAGATGGTGAGGGAGGCAGCAGAGGAGACGCCTCTGCCAGGCAGCAGTAACCAGGGCTTCCTGCCCGAGTCACCTAGCAACGCGCCACCACAGCCGCGGCCCGCGCCCTGGCTTGCCCGGCTCCCCTGGTGCCCAGCGCCGGCCGGGGCTCCAGGGCCTCGCCCCTCCCACACCCGCACGCAGGCCCGGTGCCGGTTCCCTGGGGGCTCAGGGAGACCATCGTGGGGGCAGAGGGAAGGGCGCGGGGCTCCACCCCACGCCCACAGCCTCAGGAGCCTGAGCCGGCAGGGAAGGGAGGCTGGCGCTGGGCAAAGGCCACAAGTCCTGGTATCGGATCTGGGTCCGAGTTTGGGTTCTAATACCCCTGAGCAGTGACCCGGGGCAGGAAGCAGTGAGGGGCCATTTCTTCCAAGGGCCACTTGCCCCTAACTTCTCCAGCCACAGGCAGCAGCCAGAAAACCCCTCACGCAGCAGTCCCGGCCCCCAACCCAGAGCCCTCCCGGGCGCCCCTCTTCCTCAGGAGGGAGTCTGTCCTGTAAGACCCCACGACCTCAGTCTCCTCCTGACCCTGATCCCCGCTCCTGCGCTCCCAGTCTGCCAGGTTCATTCCCGAGGGGTGCAGAGGCCGGTGTGTATGCGGTGGGGGCTGCCGTGCGTGTGGACTTGGTTCACAGGCACTTCTGGCCTGCCCCCAGCACCCACTCCTCACCGCTGCCCCTTTGCCAGCCCCTTCCTGGCCCCTGTGACCTGCTCCACATTTTTCCAAGGCAGTGGCTGCTTTTCTGAAATCAATACATTATTGGTTTATATTGGGTGTCTATTTTTTATTGCCTGCTTCCTTTGGAGACTAAATTTCATGAGGAATTCCTGTCCGCTTTCTGCCCTCCCCTAAGTGTTTGGTCAATGGAGGGAGAACAAAGCGGGCAAGTGAGACTGAGGAGAGGGGACGGCACACACGGGGCCTTCCCCAGATGCAGGGGGAGAGAAGGGAACGCGAACAGAGCGTGCCATGGGGCGTCCGCCAGGGCCCAGCGACAGTGGGAAATGCAGTGAGCGGGCGAGGGCTTGCTCTGGTGGGCGATGTTGCTTCCAAGCATGGGCGACTCAGGGGAGCCCCCGGGGGAGCAGAACCCCCCCCCCCACCACGTCCTCACTGACGGAGCCTCCCCGGTGGGCAGGTTCTGATCCATTTGGTGGCGGCAGCTCATCCATCCCGCAGGACACCCTCATCTATTCCCGGGACACCCTTCGCCCACGAGCAGTAATGCATTCATCTGACAGCGCCACCCCATTTATCCCGCACACCAGTCCCATTTATCCAGCAAGTACAACCTCATTTGCTAACAGCACTCCATTCACCTGACGGGGCCCCTCATCTATCCAGCGGGACACCCTCATTTATCCTCCGCGTCGGAGGCTCTCCTTCCTCCCGTGGCGTTGCGGTGTTCTCCGACGGTGCAACCTGGCAGATCCAGCAGGACGTCATCTCCCCTGCAAGTACACTTCATCCCCCGGCCGCACAACCTCATTTATCTAATAATGCAGCCTCACCTTGCCTCCGAGCACCACCTCGGTCCCTGGCAGTACTGCCTCGTTTATCTCCCAGCACAGCTTCATTCTCGGAGAGCTGGGCCTCATCCAATCTTACCGCTCCAGCCAGCTGGCGGGCCCGGGCTGGGGGCGGGGGGGATGGTGTCCCTCCTGCCCAGTCACTGACCCCTCCCTAGAGAGGGCAGCCTGGCACTACTGCCCTATCCAGGTCCTGAGTTCTAGGCAGCTCTGCCCAACTGGTGCTGCTTACCGTGGCTGTCTTGCCCCGAGCTATCTGGGGTTCAGAGAGGGCCCCCCCAAACCTAGTTTGAGTTTTACTGGCTGCTGATTCCTATAGTGCGACTCCTCCCCAAGAGTCGGTTTCCCGCTACCAGCACGAGGTCACAGAGAGCAGACGGGGCGGCAGTGCACACACGGCCCCAGGAGTCAGCTGCAGCCAGACCACCACCACTGCCACCCCCTCAAGTGCGTGCCTCCGCTCTTGGTGCAGAGGACACCACCCTCTACCCACTGAGACTTGATCCCTTTGATACTTTTGCCTCTGAATCCTTATATCCATTCTCCGACTTCTGTATCACTGTCATCCCCGTTGCTCATTGATTTGCTCGAGTGGGCACCAGTTACGTCTCCACTGTGAGACATGTTGTGTTTTTGGCATGTCCAATATGCCACAGGTATCTTGCCGTGCTCTCTGAGAGGGGCGGAGGAATCGAACCTGGGTCGGCCGCATGCAAGGCAAATGCCCTACCCGCTGTGCTATCGCTCCAGCCCTCTGTGACTTCTACTACAGACAAATCGTTGTGTTTACTCCCGAGGCCCCAAGCCTGGGCGTGAGGGAGCCAGCTCTGGAGGCTCAGGACCATTGGCTTCCAACGCCAGAGCTCCCCCTCGGCTCTGGCCACCGAGCGCGTGGCCCCGGCCCTCTTCAGTGACCCTCCCTGCCTTGGCTCTCCCACTCTTGCTCCCTGAGACAGAATCCTGCCCTGCACTCCCCCGCCCCCCACAGCCTCAGCTGCATCCTGGGACACGGGACCCGCAGGGTTCCAGGGCCCTCCCACCATTCAGGCCTGTCACAGGGACAGGGACGGACCCTCTGCAGGCTACACCCTGGAGGCTACATACTTCAAAGGAGAAGCCCACCCCGTGGTGAGGATGTACCAGCAACTCCCGTCAGCTCCTCCCAAACACCTGCTTCCTTTCTCAGTCCCCAGGAAGAAGGGCCAAGGGCAGAGCTAGCACAGGGGGAAAGTGGCACTTGCCTTGCCCTCGGCTGACTGGGGTTCGAATCCCAGGTGCCATATATGGTTCCCTGACACTGCCAAGGGTGACTCCTAAGCAGAGTCTGGAACAGCCCTTGGGCACCACAGAGTCAAACCCCACAACTCCCACCCCTCCAAGAAAGGTTAAGAGCAGAGGCTGGAACCTTATTTCACCCGTGAGACCCTGGGCCTCCCCACCACAGTATCGAGCTATCCCAGGGGCCCTGGGCGAAGATGCCACCCCTCATGAATCTCCTCCTGTCTCCATCTCAGCACCCCAGGAGCAGCTCTGACCCTCTCCTCCCTCCGACTCGGTCTGGCCTAGGAATCGGAGTCATCAATTTGCCAGGGATCGCCTCTCTCCTGGGCATCACCAGCTCTCTGGGACCAAGCTGAGGTACTCAGCTCAGGCAGGCTTCCTGGAAGAGGGGGTAACAGAAGACAGGGCCTGACATCAAGCGCAGATTAGGGACTGGTGGGGGAGAGGCAGAGGGCAGGTGGGGCATCAGGGCCACAGGTGTGGGCCTGCTCTTCAAGCCCATGCTCTCTTCAAAACCACGTATTTCATCGCCTTGTCTTGATGTTTCTTTTGCTCACCTATTTCCACTTTCGGAGAAGTCTGTGTTCTCTCCTCCATGTGTACTTCTCTCTTTCTCTCCCCTCACATCTTTCTAGATCAGTTTTAATAAAACCTATCTTGCTTCAGGGCTGGAGCGATAGCACAGCGGGAAGGGCGTTTGCCTTGCACGAAGCCGACCCGGGTTCGATTCCCAGCATCCCATATGGTCCCCTGAGCACCACCAGGAGTAATTCCTAAGTGCAGAGCCAGGAGTAACCCCTGTGCATCGCCGGGTGTGACCCAAAAAGCAAAAAAACAAAACTATCTTGCTTCACCAAAAATAAAAACGATTGCAGGTGTGAGAGGAAGTGGGCTCAGGGTCAGCGGGGAAAGGGCTGGACTGGCAGGGCCAGGCGGAGTCTGGGCATGTGCACGCCCTCCCCTCCCCAGAAGCCCTGTGGACCCGGCCCCAGGCCGATACCCCGCAGCCCTCTGCTGCTCTCCAGGGTATGGACCCCACATTAGCCCCCGGCCCCCCCGGCACACGGGCATCTCCTACTCCCCTGCCTCCGCCCTTGTCTCTGCCCGCACACCCTCGCCAGCCCCCCAGAGTGCTCTCCTGCCCAACTCCCGCTGAGTGCCACAGGGTACGGGGATGCTCCTGTGTGAGCCCTGGGAGGGGGCGCTCTGGCCTGGCACTTCCCACTGCTTCTGTCTGGCAGCACCTGGCGCGCGAGCTGCAGGCCAGGCCTCCTCCCTCCAGCTCCGCCGCCTGCTTTCTCCCCGCACTGGCAGCCCCGCAGAACGCAGCGAAGCAAGGTGCTAGCTGGCGAGACCTCGCTGCCCTGTGGCCGGCACCACGCTGGCACCCGGATCTCTGCAGCCCTCCTTGGGGGGGGGGGGCTTCCCTAGCCCGTGGCACTGATGCCAACACAGGGGCTCCGGGAAATCAAGCTGTCTGTGTCAGTGGTGGTGCCGGGATTCCCACCACCGAGATGCCGTCATCGTCCAGGGTGGCTGAGCAGCCTTCGCAGGACTAGCGGGTGGGATTCCTAAACGCAGAGACATGAGCCCGTCTCCCGCCAAGACCGAGCCCCCTGCAAGCTCTTCCGCACCTCCCGGGCGCACCCCTGCCGCAGGCCCTGGGAGCAGCTGCAGTGACCTCACCCAGCCCTGCCCTGGGCCGGCTCTGGGGAGGGCCCAGCAGCTGTGCCCCAGCTCTGCAGGCTGGCTCCTTGGGGGAACGAGGAAGAGCAGGCAAGGTGCCAAGAGAGCCATCTGCTCTCCCGGGGGCCTGGCCACCCGCACAGACACTGGCCTTGCCCCCGGGGGCCGCCCTGGGCCCTCTGTCCCCATGCCAAGCGACTACTCCAGGGCCCAGGGCAGCCCACCCGGACTGGGCACCCGTCCTCAGCGGCCATCTGTGGGCCTTGCTGGAGCAGCAGGAGCGCCCCAGCGTGCACTGAGTGAACAAGTGCGCAGGAGCTGGGGCGTGGGGGAGCCCGGGGCCAGGTCCCAGCGCTGCTGATGCCCCAGCCCAGCCTTGCAGTCCTAGGGGAGTCCCCAAGAGTCCCCACCGTCCCCTCACATCTGCTAGGCTGGCAGGTGCCTGGTGCCTCTGGCTAAAGCAAGCCCCTTCCCCCCACGGCCCCAGCTCAGGTTACAAGGAGGCAAGGCCAGCTGAGGACAGGGGGAAGGGACAGGGGGAGGGGACAGGAGGCAACAAGGCTCCCACAGAGTGGGGGGAGGGGAACTCTGAGCTCTAGAAGGATCTAGAAAGTCAGAGAGGGAAGGGCCATGCCCAAGGTCACGCTGCCTGCCTGCCAGTGGGCAAGGAGGACCTAGAGTGCAGGGACAGACAACCTGGGTCCCAGGGTGATGACCTTGAGCACATCATTACTGGTCAGTCAAAACTGGGGGGTCCGGAACTTGCTGGCTTTACTCCCAAGGCCATCAGGAGGGCCCCAGGGGCAGGAGAAAGCCTGGGCGTTGGCAGTCTGGCACTCCAAGAAATAGGAGGTGCATCAGAGAGATGGAACCCTGCACACACACACACAGACACACAGACACACACACACACACACACACACACACACTAGGAAGTGCATCAGAGAGATGGAACCCTGCACACACACTCTCTCTCTCTCTCTCTCTCTCTCTCTCTCTCTCTCTCTCTCTCTCTCTCTCTCTCTCTCTCTCTCTCTCCCTGGTCCATCGGGGCCCAGGCATGTCTGTCCGGTTCAGCACCTACAAAGGTGCTCCCTTTCTTGTCCCAACCAGCAATAGTCATGCATTTGCTGAGGTTTCTTGGGGACTTGACATGACTCTCATACCCACGCCCGAGTAGAAGTCCTATGATCCCATCACGCAGGGGAGGAAACAGTCTCCCATTGCTCCAGGCAACTCCTATTCTCCCACTTCACAGAGGAGGAAAGGAAGCCCCCCGCCCCAGTTGCTTGGGCCGCACGGTGTGTCCCTTCCACTCACCCCCAGGACTCCTGACCACTCCTCTCCCTCTTCCCTTCAGACCCTACCAGTACTGGGGGTGCTGCTTCATGGCCTGGCTTCCAGGATTCTCTGGGCCTCCACCGAGAGCCCAGAGCCAGTTCTGCACTGGGCGCCTGGGTCAGTTTGCCCTGTCCACTCTCCATTCTGTCTCCAGCCTCAAGTGGCCCTGCGGGGCTCTGGTGAGCACAGCCGGGCCGCTGAGGTCCCTCAGAGACTTCTCTGCCTGGCTCTCTTCCTCCGCTCCCAGTACCCAACACTCATTACCCGCTCATCCACTCCAGCTCTGAAGATTTTTTTATCCTGCATCAAAATCGGGAATCCTCCTTTCGGGTTCTCCGTGGGCCTGTGGCCCCTGCGGGTGGGCTGCGTTTGGGTGAACGGGGAAGGCTCCCGGGGTCCCAGAGTCTGCAGACGGGAGTCTGGGTGGGGGAGAGGCCTGCCTTCAGGCAGCTGTCTGTTGGAAAAGGGGAGTCAGGAGCCCCACGCCACTTCCCCAGGTCAGAAACCCCAAGACCAGAAGCCTCTAAGGGACGGCAGGGCTGGTGGGACAGTCGGCAGGCCGGGGCTGGGAATGAGTCAGCCCGCAGGCACTGGCGCGGAAGCACGTCCAGAATGGCCCACGGCAGCTGAACTCTGGGCTGGAATGGTTCAGTGACTAAAGCAAGGGTCAAGATGGGGAGGGGCGGGTGGCTGGAGGTGGACGGGGGCAGGTGGCCACAGCCTCCAGGGTCACGCCGAGGCCCCAGGCCTGGAACCTGCGGGGAAGATCACGGGGCTATCCGCGTGCTCTCGCCCATGCCACCAAACAGGGTGCCACGTCTCCCAATACTTTCCTTCTCGGGCAGAGAGACGGCAAGCACCCAGGCGGAGGGCTCCCTTCTCCCCGCCTGGGTTCTAACAGCATGGTCTCTTAGGTAGGGTGACTGTTGGAGTGGGGAATGAATTCAGCGCCTTGGAGCCTGCTTGGGGGGGGGGGGGGAATTCTGCTTCTCCAGCGTTCCCCTAAAAGAGCGAGAGGGAGGGCAGTGGCCCTTCCTGGCCCCGCCTGCTTGGAGGGGAAGCGGGTCTTCTCTGGGTACAGCAGGGAGGGGCCGCGGGATCCCAGGGCGCTGAGCCGTCAGAACCACCCAGCCCTGCTCCCTTAGCTGCCACAGCCCAGCGGCGAGAGCCCGCTCCGGAGGGGCGGAGCGGGGTCGGGAAAGCTGCTCCTCTGCCTGACCCTAGCCAGCCTTGCCCACGGCGCAGGGCTGAGAGCAGGCCGGCCCGGAGACGCACGCGACAGCTCCAGAATCACCTGGGAAGTGGGGCTTTGTTCAAACCACCCAGGCACCCCGCCCAGTTTCGGAGGGGTGTCCCGAGGGATCAGTCAATGAGTCGCGCTGCCTCGGAGAGCATGTGACAAAGGCAGTGGGTGTGGGCGGAGAGTGCCAGTGTCAGGTGTGAGGGTGGCGATGTGAGGGGGGCACACATGGGACCTGGCGGAGAGCAGGTGAGGGGGGCACGGCAGGGCCTGGCCAAGGCCGGCTGGGCCCAGGCCCCGGGCAGAGCAGTTTAGGCTTGGCTGCCCCCGGGGAGGGGGGGCGGGGGGCGGTGAGGGCTGTGTGCGTGAACAGGCAGCCCGGCAGCTCCAGCCAGGCTCGGCCGGGGCCCGCCACGCCACCCTGGGCAGGTGACTTCCCTTTGGGACCTCTATGGCCTTAGCAGCCAAACGGGGCTAGGACCATGCAAGCGGCAGGAGCCCGGGAGGAGGAAATGAGAGAATTTGTGTCCAGTGGCCCCTGGACTGCCCAGCTCCCAGGCGTGACTGTGTTAGTGACTGTTAGTTCTTGTTCCCCTTCCCCTAGAGCACCCCCTCCCCACCACACACACACACACACACACACACACACACACACACACTCCCTTAGAGACCAGGAAGGTTTCTCTACAGAGGGAGGCCCTGGGGGGGAGGGTGTGGGAGGCCCCTCCCCCATACACCACCTGGCCCCCCTCCCACCTCCACATATGGGTTGGGGGGTGGGGAGAGGCAGCCAACAGCCAAACCCTCCCAAACAGGAGTTGGTTTCTATGGTAACCAGGGTGCCAGGAGGAAGGGGGGTGCTCCAGATCCAGCTGTCCCCCTGAGCGCCCTACCCGGGGCCCCAGAGCCTCAGCACAGGCCTACCCCACACCCCGCACCCCCCATCTGCCCGCTCTGGAGGCCAGCTGGGCCTGCCGAGAGCACTCCCTTCATTGTGCCACGGTGCTTGCCACCTGGGCACTGCCAGGCCCAGGGTGGGCACCTCCAAGTGAGCGTCCCAGGTTTGGGTCTGTACCCACCTGCTCACAGTGGCCCCCCCCACACCCCCATGCCCAATCCTCTTGCTGCCCCTCATTGCATCCCACTTAGCCCAGCACTGTGGCTGTCTCCACGCCCAAAGGCCAGGACCTCCGGATGGACTAGAACCCAGAGGGCAGAAGGCCCTGACAGATGCCCCGAGCACCCTCACCCAGCCCAAAACTGGACTCCAACGTGGGGCCTCTGCTGGGCAAGGAAATGGTATACGGAAAGGCAGGCGGCAGAGGGCGGGTGTCTAGACAGGAGGGGGACCCCAAGGTGTCCCTGTTTCCCAAGGAGCCATCCTCAAGTTGGGAGGCAGAACCAGAGGCTGCAGACAGGGAGGGGTGCTCGTGAGTGAGCCACAGAGAAGGGGGACGGTTGGGGGGGGAGCCCACCACGTAGAAACTCACCTCTCACAAGACAGAGCCCCCCCTCCCCCGCCACAACGCTCCCATTCCGCTGTGGGTAACTACCAGCTGCCAATTCCTTGATGAGAAGCTCATCACAGGAGAAGCGGGGAACCTTTCCAAACCCAGACGCGAGCCCCACCTCCAGAGCCCGGGGCCCGGAGGAAGGATGGGGTTCACCCACAGGCCCCCTCCTCCTAGGCGCCCCAGGGCGAGCTCGCCCCGAGAAGAGCGGGGTGCAGGTGGGCCTGGCAGGCTCTGGCCCCCACCCCTGCGTGGCGGGGTCCCCCACTCCCCGTCAAGTCCTCCAGCCGCAGTTCGTAGGGCCCGAGAGAGAGGGGCCTCAACCCACAGAACGTGGGGGCTGGGGGCGCTGAACTTTCGAACCCGCAAACCCCCCGCGCCGTTCATTACCTTAACACGAGTTAAAAATAACCGTCTCATCTCTTTAAATTAGTCTGTCTGCAATTACCGCCTGGCACGGCGCTGCCCGCCATCGTCCCGCTGGAGCGGCGCCAGGTGGCAGGCGGGGCCTCACCCTGTCTGTCTGTCTGTCGGTCTGTCTGCCTGCCTGCCTGCCTGCCTCCCGGTGCCCCCTTTCCTCGCTGCGCCCGCACCCACTCCCCCCGGGGCCTCCCGGCATTCCCTCTCCAGGGCAGCTCCCGAGGCATGGTGGGAGGGGGCGAGGGTCCTGCGCCCCTGTGAGCCGGGGGGTCCTTGGGGAGCAGAGCAGGGGGTGGGGGGGCCTGCAGGGAGGGCGGGGGAGGGGCGCGGGAGGCCTGGGGAGCCGGAAGGGCCCGCAGCACGCCAGCGCTGGTGGGTGGGTGTGAGCAGGTGGCCGTGGGAGTCTGCCGGGCGTGCCAGCAACTGTGCCAGGAGCGGCTGGCACGGGCTCGTGCCCAGGAGGCGGGCAGCTGCCAGACCCCCGCGCGTGCAGTGCGGGAGGGTGGGGACACCCCCAACCGGGGCTCACACCGCCTCCTCCCGCACCCCCAGCAGCCCTTGGGGCTGGGGATCCCCGAGGACAAAGGAGGAGGAGGGAACTCTGCTGGAGCAGGCTGGGGGCAGGCCGGGGAGCCCCTGCCCCTCGCAGCCCTGCACAGCCGGGCTCTGGCAGGGCTCTGGCAGGACCCTGGTCAGCCTGGGTGGGAAGGGGCACGACCCCCCTCCACCGCCAGCCCCCAGGGCCAGGGAGTCCCCAGGAACTGCTCCGCCCCCACCAGGCCTGGGGACAGGAATGGGAGGTGCCCAGGCCTGGCTGGGAGCTCCCAGGGGAGCCAGCAGCCAGGAAACACAAAAGCAGGCAGAACAACTCCAGGGGCGCCGAGGCGAAGGAGTGCCATGACCCAGGGCAGCCTGGAAGGCTTCCCGGAGGAGGCCAAAGGGAAGGGAGGTGGGGCTGGAAAGGGGTAACTGTGCTAGGGAGAGTCCTGTGGACCCCTTGCCTGGGCCCTGCGCCCCCCTCTTCAGGCTCTAGCCTCATGGGTGGCCCACACCCGCTGCTGATCTTGCCTCCCCCAGATCCTCTGGGGCTCCCCACCCACATCAGCCCTTCCTGGCGGGGCCTCACCCCTTCCCCACAGCACCTCCCTGCCTGCCCTGGAGCCCCGGGTGCCAGCCTCGCATGCCCGGGGTCTCCTCCCCAACCGGACCCTGCACGGCCTTGCCTTGGCTGGGGGCACAGGGGTCACCTCTGGGAGACTTTCTCCTAAATTCCCCCCTCCCCCTCCTGGAGGCAGCCAGACCAGGTGCCCACCAGGTGCCCAGGAGGCGGGCCTGGCTCCCCCGGGTGGTCTAGCCTGCCTTCTGGAGACCCGCCCCGCCCCCGCCCTGCCTGCAGGTGAAGCAGCCCAGATGCACCCTGCAGGCGGGTGGTCCCTGCTCGTCCAACACAGGGGCTCAAGTGCTGCCCAGGGGAGGGGTGCGGGGGGACGCTGGAAGCAGGCAGGCCCGCTGAGGCAGACGGGGCGGGGGGGGGGGGCAGCCGCCCAGGGTATGACAGGGGGCAAGGTGGCCCAGCAGCCTGTCCAGGGCCTCTCCAGGCTCAGGACAATCGGTGCGTCCTCAAAGACTGGCGCAGAGGCAACTGCATCCAGTGGGCGGCCGGGAGACCTGGGCTGCTGGCCAGCGCCGGCCACTGTTTGGAGCCCAGCGAAGTGCTATCCCCGCCCAGGGCCTCAGTCTCACGGTCCGAGAAATGACCCCACAGGACCCCAGAGTGGCACTCAGCACCATCCCAGCGGCTTCTAGGGCCCAGCCCTACCCCGCTTCCAAACAGCGCCCGCGGGGTTTAGAGTCCGGCTCTCTCCCGCGACAGACCCCACTCTGTCCCCCTGAGCCCGGCTCTGTGACGAGGACAGCCAAACCCACCTCAGGGTCGGCAGGGCATGAAAGGCAATGCCTGGCACAGGCGGCTAACGGTGCTTGGTGCCGCCCGGCCTTGAGATCCTCAGTGCCCTCTCCAGCAACCAGCCTCACATCCGCTCTTACCCTCTCCCGTCATCCCTATTCCATTGAGCTTGGCTGGAGCTCCACCTCCTGCTGGAAGCCCTCCTGGATTGCTCTGGCCCAGAGTACCCTCCTCTGCACCACTTCTTCACTCTTTCACCAGACATGCACTCTGCCGGGCACCAGGCCCTACACAGACATTACTCCAGCACTGCCACTGTCTCCTGAAGGTGGGGCGGGGAAGAGAGAACACAAAGGATGAAGACTCGGGCTGGGAGAGGGCTGGAGAAGAGGGGGACCCAAACTGGCTCCTCGGGGGTAGGGCGGGCTTCTCCCGTGGAGGGTCCTGGACCCTGTGCTGCAGGGAGAAGTGAAGGGAGGGACAGCCTGTGGTGACCGGGAGGTCGCAGGGTGCCAGGCCCAAAGGTGAGCGTCTCTGGGGAGGAGGGGGCTCAGCTGGGGGTGCGGCCAGGGAGGTGGGGATGAGGTGCGCGTCTGCCCCTCCGCCCCTGCCAGATGCACCAGGAGAACGCCTGGGTGCCATGGCCACTGGGTCAGGCGATGGGGGGCCTTGCCAGGTGGGCACTGGGCGGGCGTCCAGGAGCGTCCATGTCCACCAGCCTCCCTCTCCACTGACACGCCTACTTCCTTGGATCAGGTCACAGCCAGGCCCAGAGGCAGCCCCTCCCGCCACACAGCCATGCCAGCACCCCCCCTCAACAAGGCACAGCCCCGGCCCCCCCCACGAAAACTCCCCCCAAAGGGGCCACCAGCACTGAGCCCAGCAAGATAGTCCGAGGAGGGTCTGGAGGCCACAAACCAGCCAAGCCCCTGCCCCCTCCCAAGATGGCTCCCCCCCTTTCTGGCTGACACTGAGGCCTCCCGGGGGTGCCCCGCCCCTCCCCCTACCCCTCCCCCCAAGCATCTGGGCTCAGAGACAGGGAAGTGGGGTGAAGAGCCTGGGAGGGTAGTGCAGAGCCCCAGCCCTCACCCCTGCCCTCCCTGCAGCAAGGGTCATCGCCAGCCCACCCGGCTGACCCAGGCCGAGGGAGGGTGGCCTGGAGGGGGCAGGTGGCCCCTGAGCAAGAATATTCCGGGTCATCTGACCAGTTCCCCAGCCCGGGCAGGCTGGTGCCCTAGGGGGACTCCGAGCACCACCGAACAGATTCCAGGTTCCAGGGCTACACCCCTCACCCGAGGGTCAGTCTCCCAGGGGGCAGCGGAGGGAAGGGGCGGGGGCACCAAGCCCATGTCACTCTTCCAGTTCTTTCAGGAGGGCGACACAGAGTAACACAAAGCAAACTCACGGGGCAACGGGGGTCCCCGTGTCCACAGCCTGGGGGTGGTTCCTTTGCTAAGGCCTCGAGGACAGGTTGACGGGGTGTGTGGGGGGGAGGGGGGTGCATCAAAGTGGCGGTCCCTTGTCACCCCCCTCAGACCTCCACCCAGGCTTCAGAGCATCCACACAGCCCCCACGCCCCCAGCACTCACTCCGTGACCCCTCGGGGTGCCCAGCGCCTGCCTCCAGGAGGCACACCTGGCGCCCAGACACACCTCGCAGCCCCGGGGAGCCCAGGCGGGGATCCTGCCGCCCCCCGCCCCTGCCCGGCGCTCCCACCTTCCAGCCGGCCGAGCTGTTGCTGTCGCCTTTATCCTTGAAGTAGGGCACGTAACGGACCATCCAGTCGTAGATCTGCGAGAGCGTGAGCCGCTTGTCCGGGGCGCTCTCGATGGCTTTGGTGATGAGGTCGGCGTAGGACAGGTTTCCCCACGCGTTCCGCCGCGAGCTCTTGGCTTTCCGCAGCGGTCCGACCTCGGCGCCCAGCGGCGGCGCCGGGGCCATCGGCGGGGCCGCGGTCCGGCGCTCCGGCCCGCAGTCCTCGGCGCCCTCGGCCAGCCCCGCGCCCAGCGCTCCGTCCTCGTCGCCCGCCAAGTCGGGCTGCGGCAGGGGCCAGGTGCACGAGCGCGGCCGGCTCTGCGGCGCGAAGTCCGGGTCCACGTCCACCTGATGCGCTCGGAGCTTCGCAGCCATGGTCCAGCCCGGCTCGGGCGCGGCGGGGAGGGCGGCTCGGCGGAGGGTGGGCGCGCGGCTCCGGGCTCGGCGCGCCCCGGGGAGGCCCGCGGGAGGGGTCCCTGGCGGCGCCGGCTCAGCCCCGGGGCGCCATGGGCCGGGGCGCCGACTCGGGGGGCTGCGCGCGCGGGGGAGCCCGCAGGGCGGGGGAGACGGGCGCAGCGAGGGGGCGGCGGCCCCGGAGCCCGGCCCCGCGCCTAGCACCTGCCGCCTGCCTGCGCCTGCAGCCGCCGCCGCCACCGTCGCCGCAGCCGCCGCTCCCCCGGCGCCCGCCCCGCGCGCGGGCCGCGCTCTCCCGGGACGCGGCCGGATTGCACCATGCCGGAGCCCGCGCCGCCGCCGCCGCCACCACCGCCGCCGCCGCCGCCGCCCCGCGCCCGCCGCCGCCGCTCCGGCTCCAGCGCCCGCGCCCGCCGCGCTCAGCGCCGGCTGCACCTCGGGAGGGGCGGGGCGCGGGGCGGGGCGTGCCGCCCGCCGCCGCGGGGTCCGGGCCCGCCGGGGCGCCCCGCCCGCCGGCTGGGGGCGGGGGCGCCGAGCCGCGGGCGCGGGCCGACCCCGCCGCCGCCCCTGCGCGCCACAGCGCCGCCTGCAGAGCGGGGCGGGAGCGGCGGGCGGGGGCCCGGGGGCGGGGACGGCCGCTCCCATTGGCCCGCACCCGGGCGGGCCCGCCCCGGACTCCGCGGGAGCCCGCCCAGAAGCGCGTCAGCGGGTTATTGTTACAACCCCGGGTTTCCCGGGGCAACGCGGACAGGGCGGGGCGCGGGGGCTAAGCCCCGCCCCCCGGTCCCGGGAGGCATGCCCCGCCTCCTGGTGTCCAGACCCTGGGCTTCTCCAAGTCTTGGGTCCAGAAATCAAACGGGGCGGTGATGATCCAGCCCTCCTCTTTGTACCCTGTTTTGGGATGAGCAGGAGGTCAAGCTTCTGGGCCAGGCTTTGCCACAATGCAAGCTCTCTCCCTCTGCAAGTGGGTTCTCCCTGCTTCCCCCCCACCCCCCTCCCCGCTGTGCCTGGGGCCACCGTTTCTTGGTTTTGATTCTTGGAACTTAAAGTGTCACAAAAGCAACCTGGAGAACTAGGTAAAACATCCATGCGTCTAAGCACCGGGAAGCTTAGGTGGAGGTTCGAGGTTTGCATTTCTTAACAAGTTCCCAGGCCACTCATCTTGTGCCACACCGTGCAGACCACTGTTTTAGTTCACCTTCACCGTGGGAGCCTCTTGGGAGGGGAGGGCGGCAGGGTTTAGGGGGGAACTGTTGGGACAGGACTTGCCTCAAAGTTCACCGCTTTGGGAAAAACCTCGTGCATCCAACATATTTATTGAGCACCTTGGCTGCACCGCAGGGCACTCTGCCCATCTTATGGAAAGAGCTCACAGAGAACTCTTGAGAGGCTGATGAGCTCCTCCAGCGCCGAGGCTATTGGAGGGGTCAGATGTTAGTCAAATCACCATTCGGCCTCAGAAGGAAAAAGCTGGCCGCGAAGTTGGAAGCTGGGCTGCTCATGATCTCATCCCCAGGAGCCCAGGGCTAAGTTTCCAGCCCCCACTCCACCTGCCAGCCTCTGCACAGGGTGTTCCTCTGCCTAAAACACCCTTCCCCTCCCTCGGGAGACCCTCCCTGGAGAACCTCCCATCCTTCAAAGCAGCGCAGAGGTCAGCTCATCCCTGATGCTTTCTCTGATCCCAGCCGCCAACATCCGCCTGTCTCTTGTCCACATCCCTTTCTGCTCTGACAGCAACCCCTTGTAGCCCTTTAGCACAAGATGCCTCTTTCGCCAATCAGGAAGCTGAGGCCCAGCGAGGGAAGGTGACTTGCTTAGGTGGCGTGGCCAGGACTAGACTCCCCAGATGTGGTCTCAGGCCCGGAGAATCGGGAGAACGCAGCTTGCAGAGTTTTCCAAGTAGTGGGCAGGCTGGGCCCAGAGGAGCAGACCCCCTCGCTCCACAACCCCTCCCCCCAGCTTAGGTCGGGTGGGGGTGGGACCGGGGGACCCAGTATGCAAATGTCTGACCAGGTGTCTGCCAGACGTTTCCCAGAGGCAGAGGTGGGCATGGGAACTGTAGGTGCCCCTTCCCTTACTCCCCCCCCACCCCTCTGTTTAGACTAAATGGCTCTGTTTAGACTCTTAAGAGGCATAAAATCACTGCTGGGTCCTCTGCCACAGTTCTCATCTGCCATCCTTGCCTAGCGAGCCACAGTGGGAGTGTCCCTGGGGTACCCTGGTGGCCCGGCAGGCTGCCTGTCAGTCCTCAGCCCTGGCACAGCCTGCTCTGTGAGTCCCGGGCCTGCTGAGGGTCATACCAGAGCTGGGAGGATCCTTAGCTGGGGACCTGGCAGAGGCTGCCACTGCCGGCTGGAGAGCCAGCTTGGCAGAGACACCCAAGAGGCTGACTCAGGCTGTGCTCGGGCCCCTCCCCCACCCAGTGCTCACAGCTCCCCTCCGGGACCACCCCCTCCGGCCTGGCACACCCCTGTCCCCTTACACACACACACACACACACACACATTCCAACTCACACCCAGCACGCACACTGACACACATTTCACAACGCGGGTCCTGCCTGCTCTCGCGTTTATTATAACCCAGTGCCTAAGAGTACGGACGAGTTACTTAACCACTCGAAGACACTGCTTCTTAATCTATAAACGACTTTCATCAGAGCACTAATTTCATAGGATATTTGAAGAATTAAATACGATTATGAATGTCAGCACTAGGCTCAGAGTAACGTGCGCAAAATGCGAGCTGTCTCCGGTTACCCATGGTGGTGTGTGTGCGGACACCCCCTTTCCCGTCCTCATGCTGTCACACACTCATGCCCGCTCCCTTGCACACTCGCAAACCTCCCTGCCACTGTCCCAGTTTCACAAGCACCTGCTCGCCACTGCGTGTGGCCCCTCCGCGCCCCGCCCCTCCCCCTTCCCCCCTCCTGCACTCAGGCTCCTATTTACCTCCTCACCACTCCCACATTCGTTCCTGCTCACAAACAAGCCCCCGCTTGCTTGCTTACCCATGCATTCCTCCCCTTTCCACACTCGGGCACATTTGCTGCGCACTGAAACACGCCCTTGTCCCAGCGTGCGCGCGCCAAGCACACACACACACACACACACACACACACACACACACACACACAGACTGTCTCACTCGCATACTTCCAGATGCCGTACCCACTCAACTTGTCCACACACCCGAACCCACCCCGGTGCCTGCCTCAGTACGTCAGCAGGAGCATCCCTCCCAGGGAGGAGCGCACCCCATTCGGCTCTCCTCCCGCTGCACCCCCTCCGGGTCCCAGGACCCACCCCTGGCCCTCCCTGGGCTGTCTCCCCCTGCTCCTTCCCCTCCTCCAGCCTCCCGCCCCAGCCCTCCCGGCTCTCAGAATAGCCCAGGCCACTGTGGCCATGGCCACTGCCACCTCCTCGCGGCCACTGCTGAGCTGTGGAGCCGGCCAGAGCCCGCTTCCCCGGCGCTCCGTGCCAGCTGCTCGCTCGCTCGGGGCATGTGAGGACAGGAGGACGGGCTTCGCTGAGCTCGGGAGGGCGGGGTGCTCCTCAGCCGCCCCCCAACTCTCTTTCCAGAGCCCACCTGGAAGAAAGACAGCTCCCCCGGGAGTCAGCTGCCACTGAACCAACACCCACCGCGTCCCCAGGGGCGCTGGCATTGTCCCCACACCCCCCGAAGCCTGGCTGAGAGAAACTGGCTTCTGGGGACCAAGAGGTTTGCCAAGGAAGCACAGTGATTTGGGAGGAGGGCCAGACCTCACAGTCCAGGCCCCAGCCCTTGGGGGTGGGGGGGCTCCAGAGGCTCCTCCCCTAACCTGGCTCCATCACCCTCCCCTCTCCTCCCCCCCCCCTCAACTGCCAGTGCTGGGCCAGCCTGGTTGACATTTGATGCCAGGGTTGTCAGGAAAAATAAGAACAGCACTGGGGGGTAATGTCTGGGCCGCCTCTGGAGGGGAACCTGGACAGGGAGGGGCTGGTGGCCAGGGGTGGAGAGGGGAAATCTACAGAAGCCAGAGGGGACATCAGGACAGCTGGGAGAGCCTCCAGGCAGCCCAAGCCTGGCCCGGGGACAGTGTCCGGTAGTGGCTAGGGCTGGCTGAGGGGGGCCGGGCACTTGGTAGTTTGTGGGGATCTTCATGAAAAGACCCCAGGCTCCTTTGGCTGCCTCCACGGTCCACACCTGGGCCAGGGTGTTCTGGCTTTGGGGAGGCAGCTTGGACCAGCAGCTGCTCGCTGTCCTGAACCTGGGCCCTGGGCTCACAGACTCCGTGTCCCCCTATGCCAGGGGGCTGTACCACCCTTGGCAAGTGGTAGAGGACTTGTGCCAAGTGAGCCACTCTCCCAGGCCCGCCTGCTCTGCACACCGTCCCATTCCGTCTCAGTCTCTGCCCCAGGAGCGTCACTGAGTCCTTGCTAAGGGGCAGGCCCCGCAGAGCCCCCCACATGGTTTATCCAGAAGAATCTGGCTCTTCGGGCAAGCCTTGGCCTTTCTGGTCACTGCTGCACTGTGGAGAGCCGGGGCTGGGGTGAAGTCCTCACTGAGTAGCAACGTCTGCTTTCACCCCCACAACCACCCCAGAGGCAGATACGCTTATTCTCGTTTTTCTGGAGGGAGAAATTGAGAAGGGAAGAGAGTCGCCTACCTCTCTAGGACTGAAACTGCAGCTGGAAAAGCTTTGTTCTTTTTCAGAACATCTGGAGGCAGAGGGCAGAGAGCTCCCGGACCAAACACTTCCCTTCTCGGAGTCTCACTTCTGGCCTGGGAAATGGTGCCGCTTATTTGTGGGGGTGGCCGAGAGGCCAGGACTTCCCCTGGTTCCGCCTGGGCTGTGCACGGAGACCCCAGATCTCAGCGCAGCCTCACCTGGGATCCGTGATGTCCTGAGTGTCCCCTCGCTCTGTCCCCCAGAGGGGGGGTGCTGGTTGGCCAGGACCGCAGTCGCACCATGTCTTCCTTCAGACCGTGTGGAGGCCAGCCGTCCAAATCAAGGACTTGGCAGACCCCAGCTGCTGTCTCCAAAGACTCCAGGGCAAACCCTTCCTCCTCTCTTCCAGCTTCCGGCGGTCACTGGCAGCCTCGGCATCCCTGTTCTGTGTCCGTCACTTGGCTCTCAGCCTTGCTGTCACACAGTGCCCTGCCGGACTCTTCACAGGGCCTCACGGCCTTCTCCTCGGCGTGTCCCCTCATCTCCTCTACCCTACTGTAGTATGACCCGCCAGTGCCTAGTGACATCTGGGAAGAACGTTCTTCACAAACAAGGTCGTGTTCTGAGGCTCCGGGAAGGGCATGGGTTTGGGGGACAGGGAGGGTACTCTTTGGGACAAGAGGGGGTAGCCGGACAGAGGCACGGGCTGTGGAGGCAGGCAGGGCCAGGCTCACGTTCTGCTTTCCTCACACAGATGCTCTTTGACTTGGGGCTTTACTGCGCAGTATTTTTCACCCTGTAAAGTGAGGCGAGAGCCCTGACCTGCCAGCGAGGTGGCAGGGAAAGGCAACGTGAAAATTTGACAGGCATGCCTGGCAGAAGACCTACCGTGGCCTCCCTGCCAGCCTGCCCGTGTCACGTCCCCTCTGCTGGCCTTGCCGCCGAGCCTTGTCACCCCCCTCATCCAGGGATGCCATCAGAATGCCAAAGCTGCCGCGTCCTTGACAGGCTTGCTCTCCACTAGGTCTCTGCGCTGTTCCTCAAGGACCGAAGACGCAGAGATGATGACCGTGAAGGTTCTGCCTGAGGCTCACAGAGCCCTGCGACCTCTTTCCATAAGGACTAATGTCACTTGGATCCAAAGAGCTGGGAGTGCCAGTCAAAATCACAGTGAGTATCTACTCCCACCTGTCGGGATGACTGGTGTCAAAAAGACTAGAGTCTTAGGGTTGGCAAGGTCGTGGAGAAATGCACCAGTGGTGGGCACATAAATGGGTACAGGTCCTAGAGAAAATAGGGTGGAGGTGATGGAAAGGACTAGGAAGTAAAATCTGCACATACTCCAGCAGTTGTATTTCTGAGAGTTGATTAGAAGAGAGCTAATAGTAGTGGTATAATAGTAACCAGAAAGGACAGCCATCCAACCACATTTGTTGGAGCATTTGTTTCCAACATGGTTACGAGTGACGCGTCTGGGTGGGTGGCTGAGGAAAGGAATGTGGACATAAGTGTTGTAGGAAGAGGAATATTACTCAGCCCTAAAAAGAAGGAAGGTTCACCATTTGCCTCAGTAGGGATGGCCCTTGAGGGCATTATGTGAGGAGAAATGAGTCAGAGAAAGATAAATTGTATATGCTCTCACTTAACTGTGGAATCCGAAAAATCTTAAAAAAAAATGAAGAAGAAGAAGAAGAAGAAGAAGCAGTTCATAGATATAGAGAACAGATTGGTGTTTGCCAGAGGCAGGAGGTCATGGGTAAAAACGGGGAAAGGGGACAAAAGGTACAAACCTCCAGTGATAAAGGAAGTAGGCCATGGGCTGTCATGGAGAGCAAGCAGGGCACAGTAGTGAATCTGGCCAGCATCACTTCTGCTGACCTTTCTAATGCCACACCAAGGGCCAAGGAGGCATTTGAGAGGGACTCAGGGAGTTGATATCAGAAGTTCACATCAGAAGAAAAGAATCGGTAATTATGCCAGTGATGTGAACCAAACTCACTTGAAGACCATTTGGCAATCTACAGGAATATTCCATCATGCGGCTCCTAGCCGAAACTAACACCGTGTCACCTGTCCCTTAAAGAGCCAGGACTGTTGAAGGGATCCTAAGAAGTGAAGTTTCTAGCAGCTTCTTCCAGCTGCATCCTCTCTTCTGAGGCACCCTCTACCCCAAAGGTACACCAGGACGTGGAGGCAGCAAACTTTCCCACACCAGCGTCCAGACGCCCATCTGCAGGGCCCTGGGTTTGCTTCTCTTCAGCGACTGCTCCCCCAGTGCTGGTGAGGAGGTAGCTGTGCCAGTCCATCAAGGGCTTGCGGGGGACGTGGGGGGAGGTCTCAGTTTCCCCATCTGCAAAATAGAGCTCACTATTCCTACCTCCAGAGCGGGCACAAGAATAGAAGATCAGAAGACAGAGAGGGTGCTTTTCCCGCTGAGACACTGAACTTCCGTTTCTGATCACCGGTGTCTGCGGGACACCTGGCCAACAACCATCATCTCAGCCTGAAGCTCTGTCTCAGGCCCCTGCCGTCTGGGACCTCTGCCGGCATGGAATCCAGCTGGGAGAGGCCTCAGGCTCTGGGTGAATTAAGAGAACCTGAGCAACAAGCCCGGGGGAGGAAGGGAGGCCAGAACAGCGGCTGAGTTCAGGGCGCGGACTGGGTGTGCTCCAGGGAACCCTGAGAGCCACTCTCTGGAGCTACCAACCTTATTCCCATTCTGCAGATGAGGAAACTGAGGGCGTCTGCTGATGAATCAGACACAGCATGAGGAAACTTCACAGGGTTGTGAGAATGAGAGAAGCAAAACAAAACAAAAAACCCAGTAAATGTAATGGGGCCAGGGCAATAATATAGTAGACAAGGTGTTTGCCTTGCATATGGCTGACCCGGGTTCAATCCCTGGCATCCCATATGGTCCCTTGAGCACAACTAGGAGTAATTCCTGAGTGCAAAGCTAGGAGTCACTTCTGAGCATTGGCTGATGTGGCCAAATCCTCTCCCGCCCTAAAAATCTCCAATAAATATAATAGTAATATTAATAGAGCACTTACTAAGTGAAGCTTCTATATTAATGATTTCGTTTCTTCAGAGAGGGTGATATTTTTAAATTTTAATCTATTTGTTTGAGAGCACACCTGGCAATGCTTGGGATCCTGGGACCACTCCCAGGAGTGCCCAGAGGTCTCCAGGGCTATACCTAGTGGTGCTCAAGAACCATGCAGGGGGGCTGGAGCTATAACACAGCGGGTAGGGCATTTGCTTTGCATGCGGCCGACCCAGGTTCAATTTCCAGCATCCCATATGGTCCCCTGAGCACCGCCAGGGGTAATTCCTGAGTGCAGAGCCAGGAGAAACCCCGGTGCATTGCCAAGTGTGACCCAAAAAGAAAAAAATGGGGGGCATGCAGGGCTGAGGACTGAACCCAGGAGTTCACATTTGCAGGGCGGGAGCCACATCCCGGTCCCTGGTGTTGTGTTAGAAGGGTCTGCAGAAGCAATGTCTGGCCATATCGCAGAATTTTCCAATCCAAAGCTAATGCTTTCAGCACTATCACTGCCCTCTCTCCCCTGGTCGTTGCCTATACAAGTGGGTGATGCCAAGTGACCCCTGCCCACGTTTCCGGTGCGACTGACAGGGTGGCAGGGATGGGATCCCTGATGTTTTGTGAACCACACTTACCCAACACTTCTGACTTCTACACTTCGATCACGACAGTTTAACCGTTGGCTAGACGAAGTGAGGACAAGCATGGGGCCCGTGCAAACAAGGTCACTCTCCTTGGGGTCTCCTCTGAAGAGATGGCTCGCCCAGGTGGCCCAGGCTGCCAGCTGCCCCGGGATGGGTGTCCAGCCTCAGCCTGTTTTGTAGCCTCTTCTCTGTCTCTCCTCTTGGAGCAACCCATGGACTATTGCACTCTTGGGGGTCACCATTTCTGCTGCAGGGCCCAGGGAAGCACCAGGATCCAGGCTCTCCCCACAGCTGTCCCTCAGAGGCGCCATGCCTGAGTAGGGGGAGCTGATGCCCAAGGCACTCCCACCAAACCAACTCCTCCTCCATGCTGGTCCCTGTGCTTCATTCCAGCCCATGACCTGCAGATTTCTTTTTTTTTTTTTTTCCGCTTTTTGGGTCACACCCGGCAATGCAGAGTGGTTACTCCTGGCTCTGCATTCAGGAATCACCCCTGGCGGTGCTCAGGGGACCCTATGGGATGCTGGGAATCAAAGCTGCATGCAAGGCAAACACCCTCCCCGCTTTGCTATCACTCCAGCCCCGAACCTGCAGCTTCCTATGAGGAGAGAGCCCGGGGAGTGACCCCAGCTGGCCTGGACGAGCTCCCTGGCTCCCAGCTCTGCCACCCTGGACACTTCTCGGAGGCCCAGGTTTGTAGCCACGAGGCAGCATACACAGTATCTATTGCCTGGACTGTTGTGAGGAGCATGATAAACTTTTTGTTTGTTTGTTTGGGGGCCACACTCAGCAGTGTTCGTAAGCTTATTCTTGCATCTGTGCTTGGGGGGATCACTCCTGGCAGTGTTTGAGGGGCCCTACACAGTGCCGAGATTAAACAGGATTGAATACATGCAAAGAAAGTGCCTTCCCCAGTCTACTATCTCTCTGTCTGTGAGGCATGATAAAATTTGTCATTTTGTTTTTTTCCATGCTTAGGGGGTTACTTTCATGGGTAAGAAACATTCCCAGAAGTGCTCAGGGGACCACACAGAGCTGGGAATTAAACCCGCATCTCCTGCATGCATAGCATGCACTCCAGCCCTTTAAGCTATCTCTCTGGCCCGAAGGGGGAGGAGGATAATAGCAAATATGCTAATAATATTGACCAGGGGCCAATCAAGGGCAAGCTAGTGCTAAGCGGTACTAAGGCTCTGACTGACATGTAGTCATTCCGAAAGGTGACCATCATTTCATCATGGTCCTGTTTCACAGACGTGGGCACAGAAGTTTATGGTACATCACTGTGGGCACTTAACAGCTCTTTCCTACGGCTTCTGTTTTTCCAGCTGTGTGAATCCATGAATCAAATCAGCTCTGCTCAAGTCCAGCCAGGACATCACCAGGCATCCAGTTTGCTGTGACTCCAATTTGGCCCGACGACACCCAGGCGGGGGCCCTGCCCTGTAAGCGCAGCCTCAGAGCCTCCTGGCTGAACTCAAGCGCTGGGCTGTCCTGGGCTCGGCAGATGGGCCTCAGGCTCAGCCGCTGCTGGCTCCTTCCCTGCTCTGAGCCTCGGGCTCCTTCGCTGTGTGCTTTACCCTCAAGTGAGCGTCAGGGAGCAGCCCGGCGTAGATGCTTCAACAACTGAAGTTATTCAGGTGAATAAGTCAGAATTGAAGATCAACTAAAACAAAAATTCTAGCCTGGTATCCAAGGGAGCTATAGACGCCAGGCACAAGTTGGGGCTCAAGTATGGAGGAGGAGCCAGGGGGGGTTGGGCTGTGCGGGTGTTGTGGACAGACCCTCGGGCCCCACGTGCTATGGGTACCATCCTTTTTGCCTGCTGGGAAACCAAGAGGTAAATCTTGTATTCGATTGCTGTAACTATTCTCATTTTAGGTTTATGGTTCATTCTCTTCTCCCATTTTATTACCAAACTCGCACTCCTTTTCCTCACTTAATGGTCCTATTGTTATTGTATGTGTCATCTTATAAAAATTAGAATCGAGTAGACGTGGCATGAATGACGGATGAGGGTGAGAAGCACAGATGTGGGAAGGTAGTCACATGGAGCGTGAGGACAGGATGGAGACACCGCCTCAGCCACCGCACCAGCTCCTCGTGTCCTTGGAGGCTCAGCTCAGCGCTCCCCTCCCCCGAGAGGCCTCCCCCGTCTCCCCTCTCTTCCTGGCACACGCTCCTGGCACTGTGCACTCTCAGATGCAGGGACCGGAGCCCACATCTGTTTGCCCCTCTGCTGTGTGAGGTCCTTTAGCCCTGGAAGAAGGAAACCCGCGTGCCTGGCCCAGCCCATGGCTGAATGGGAGGGAGGGGCTGGGAAAAGATGAAATGTTTGCGTCACATTCAAAATGTTCAAATAATTTCCTGAGCAGCCATTAGACGCTAAGAAAGGCCTCTAAGATAAAAATAACACTTTCAGGGGGCCAGAGTGAGAGTATGGCGGGTAGAGCACTTGCCTTTGCATGTGGCCCACCCAGATTTGATCCTCCATATAGTCCTCTGAGCACCACCAGGAATAATTCCTGAGTGCAAAGGTAGGAGTCAGCCTGAGTACAGCCAGGTGTGGCCTCAAAACCAAAACAAAGCAAAACCGGGGCTGGAGCAATAGCACAGCAGGTAGGGCGTTTGCCTTGCACATGGCCGACCCAGGTTCGATTCTCAGCATCCCATATGGTCCTCTGAGCACCGCCAGGGGTTATTCCTGAGTGCAGAGCCAGGTGTGACCCAAAATGCAAAACAATCAAACAAACAAACAAAAAACAAAGCAAAACCAAAAAAGACACTTTCAGGGCCAGGGAGGTAGTTCAAAGGGTTGGAGCTCACGCTTTTGCATGTCAAGGTCCTAAGACCCTTCCTGGAGTGACCCTGCTGGTGGTCCCCAGCACCGCTGGGTCTGACCAGTACTGTAGCACCAGATCCAGGCACGGACTCATCCACAGGCAGAGCCAGGCCAGGCATTGCCAGGAGTGTCCCCCGGCCCTCCAGAGGCAACCCCTCTCCAAGAATTGAAGAATGACACTTTCATAAAAACATACACATTAAGGGCCTCCTGCAGGACGGGCGTGTGACAGGATCTCCAGAAGTGACAGCTGAAGCCAAGACAGGAAAACTCCAGAGGCCACGGGAGGAGATGGTGCGGCTGTGGCTGCAACTGCACAGTTGCATATGGAAAGTACGCAGCCTTAGAAGAACAAGCCGTGTCTTCACAGGGGAAGCCCTGCAAGCACGGCTGTAACTCAGGCGCGGGAGTGACCGTTTCCCAACATATGCAAATCTCCAGGCATTGAGTCATATATGCAAAATGCTCAGAATGTCACACACCAGTTACATTTGTTTGGAAAGGGACAAATCGCTATGTGCTTACATAGAAATATGGTTCTAATATGTTACAAGTTGGAAAAAGGGATAGAAAAGTAAAGTAAGAAAAAGTGATCAGGGGGCTGGAGCAATAGCATAGCAGATAGGGCGTTTGCCTTGCACGCGGCCGACCTGGGTTCGATTCCCAGCATCCCATATGGTCCCCTGAGCACTGCCAGGAGTAATTCCTGAGTGCAGAGCCAGAAGTAACCCCTGTGCACTGCCAGCTGTGACCCAAAAAGCCAAAAAAAAAAAAGTGATCAGAAAGTTGGGATGGGTCCAACCACATCCAGGCACAGTGCGATGAATCCACTTCTGTCAAGACTGCACATGCGTATTCCATTGTCAGATAAAATTCCCCAGTACCACATCCACCAAGGTTCCCTCCTTCGTGTATTTCTCCCAAATTTCTCAGATCTCACTGGAATGCAGACTTGTCTTCCAACCCCAAACTATTACCTGTCTGTCACTGTGCGACCTTGGGCAAATCTGCTTATTTGACAGGATCTCATTGTCATGGCTGGGTTAGGCGTGAGGACCCTGACCTCACAGGGATGACGGGAAATGACAGGAACAGTTTGTGTGCACTTGCTTCCACCAGCACTTGGAGGACATGGCCATTAGACCTGACTCTTTAGAGTATGTGGGTTGAGTTGGGTTGGGTTGAATAGGGTTGAGTTGAGTTTTGAACACCTACATTTTCTTTCTTTTTTTTTTTTTTTTTGCTTTTTGGGTCACACCCGGCGATGCACAGGGGTCACTCCTGGCTCATGCACTCAGGAATCACCCCTGGCGGTGCTCAGGGGACCATATGGGATGCTGGGATTCGAACCCGGGTCGGCCGCGTGCAAGGCAAACGCCCTACCCGCTGTGCTATCACTCCAGCCCCTACATTTTCTTTTATTTAAATTTTCTTCTTTTGTTTTGGAGTCACACCTGGTGGTTCCCAGAGTACTCCTGGCTCTGTGCTCAGGAATCACTTCTCCAAGTGCTCAGGGGACAATAGGTAGTGCCAGGGATCGAACCATGGTTGGCTACATGCAAGGCAAATGCTTTAACCCCAGTACTATCTCTGTGGTCCCAGGTCCCTACAGTTTTTAGTGGACGGTCCACTCCTGGCAGTACTCAGGGCTTACTCCTGCTCTGTGCTCAGGGATAACACCTGGCTGACATGGGGGATATATGGGGCCCTGACCATATGGGAATTATATCAAACTTGGGTCACCCACATGCAAGTCAAGTGCCCTACCTGCTGTACTATCTATCTCTCTAGTCCCACGTGCCTACATTTTAAGAACAATTTAATCTTATTCTCCGTGGCCAAAATCTCACCCTGAAACTGAACATGTACCCTAAACCCAACAGGCCCCTTCAGATTCTGGCTCTGTAGCTTTGGATAAGTCCCTTCATCACCCGGGATTCCCCTTTTCTTAATGATAAAAAGGATTAATGATATCTTTACTTTGTTTATGTGAAGATGATGTGATGATAAAAGTAAGAACAGCAACAGAGATTGGAGAGACTGGGACAGGCCTCAAAACCACCCACTTAGGGGGACAACTCCGGAGGGCTGGGAATATGGCTCCTGGTATAGGCCTCCAGTCTCTGCTCTTGGGATCTCAGGGCCAAAATAAATGTATGATCTCAGGGACTCTGCAACCAAGTATGCAAGCCCCTGAGGTTGCAACAACAAAGGGAAGAGAGACAATATTCACACCCTGGAGTTCCGGGAAGATATGTGTGCAGGGGGATGTGATTTGCCAGTACTTGGATAGAGAGGGGGGGTCTTCTTGGGGTGCTGTAGAAAGAGAGGAGGGCCGGAGAGAGGAGCTAAGGGAAGCCCACACATTAAAGGGAGCAGAGCTACGGCAAACTGCAGAAGATTCTAGGAATCAGTGGCCAGAGAGCCAAGAAAGGGCAGACTTAGGAGAAAGTCGAGAAGTAGCTCAAGAAGGAAAGAGTAAGTAGCGCAAATACTACAGAAACAACAGAGACAGAAAAACGAGAGACTTAGGGGCAAGTCAAGAGAAGAGAGTAGTTCAAGAAGGAAAGGGTAAATTGTGAAAATACTACAGACCCAACAGGTACAGTTTCTGGCTCACTCAGGTGTGTGCAAGACCCAGCACTGAACTGTGTGATTCTCCATGAGCACCGCAGCTAACCACAGCCAGGTGTGCTGCCCCCCCTCCCCCCACCCCGTGAGTACCACATCCCCGCATGTGTGTGGCCCCAGGGTACCACAGCAGTAAAAGGAAGGGGAACAAGACATGTGCTACCATATAGGTTTCTCGAACCAGCGTAGCCCCCAAAAGATGAAAACAATAACAACAATGACAGCAGCAAAATTGCAGACAAAAAAAAGCAGCTGCTCTCAGGGTATAGCTTCAGTATACAGCCTGGGGAAAGCCAACATCTTAACTCACATTAGAACTCCGAGTCAGTCCAAAGGAATCCAGCATATGCAATGTGAGGATGCCAGGAGGCTGAACCCGTCTGCACAAGGCCCTGCCAATCTCAAAAGAGCTCCGAACTTCCTTTTCTCGTCTGTGATTAGGGGATAGCACCCAGACTTTATATCAAGGTTATGTAAGAACTGGGTGATGTTGTTTTATGACATACCCTGTATCCTATAAAGTGTTTTGTGCATGGGGCCAGAGAGATAAAGTAGTGGATAGGGTGCTCGCCTTGCATGTGGCTGACCTAGGTTTGATCTCCGGTACTACATATGGTCCACCAAGCCCCACGAGGAGTGATCCCTGAGCACAGACCCAGGAGTAAGCCCTGAGCACTGCCAGGTGTGGTCCCTAAACAAACAAACAAAAAACCCACAAATGTTTCTATCCTTGATAATGAGCCTGAATCAAGAAAAAGTCAAATTCAGGTGAACTATCTTTTTTTTTTTTTGCTTTTTTTGAGGGGGGCTCACACCTGGCAATTCTCAGGAATTACTTCTGGCTCTGCACTCAGGAATTACTCCTGGCAGTGCTCAGGGGACTATATGGAATGCTGGGAATCGAACCTGGGCCGGCCGCGTGCAAGACAAATGCCCTACCCGCTGTGCTATCACTCCAACCCCTCAAGTCAACTATCTTAAGAAAGCTTATGGTTATACTTTATTTATTTGTGTGAATGTATGTGTGTGTATGTGTGTGCATGCGCGTGTGTGACTGTGTGTGTTAACTCCTGTGTGTGTTTAGGGGAGCTTATGGAGTACCAGGGATCAAACTCAGGTTAGCCATGTGGAAGGCACACAACCTGCCTGCTGGGCTCTCTCTCTGGCCCTTCTGCTGTGCTTGATTAGAAAAAGTCACACTGAAATTCACTCTGTTATTTCTAAAGACAATTGTTGGGGCTGGAGCAATAGCACAGCAGGTAGGGCGTTTGCCTTGCACTTGGCCAACCTGTGTTCAATTCCCAGCATCCCATATGGTCCCCCGAGCACTGCCAGGAATAATTCCTGAGTGCATGAGCCAAGAGTAACTCCTGTGCAACTCCAGGTGTGACCCCCCAAAAAAAACCCAAAAAGAATTGGTTTTGGTGATGGGCCCCGTTATCTCTTATTGTCCCCAATGAATGACCCCCCCCCTTCAGAGAGCAGTGGAGGTGTAATCTAGAAGCCTAGACAAAGTGCAATCTAAGTCAATCCTAAAGGGACTTGGGAAGATTCGGTCACAATGAGTATAAAAAACTGAGGGAGGCACATTTACTTCTACCTGTTGCCACTCCCAGCAACCTGGAGAGAGACCAGGGTCTTGTCCCCTATTCCCGACACTGAAGCAGAGATTCTAACAAAGTGTTTGGCTCCAGTCACACAGGTGACAGATGACAGTTCCCATCTTGGATAGGAAGGCAAGCCTGCAGCCGGAAAGAAGTCAACCAGCTTGGAAAAGTTGGGGGAGAAGCAGATGAAGGGAGGGAGTCTTGGACGATGATGGTATCTGGGTAGCAAGAGAGAGATACGGAGTGGGTAGCTCGAGCCATAGTACAACAGGTAGAGTGTTTGCCTTGCTTGTAGCCGACCCATGTTCGATCCTTGGCATCTCATATGGTCCCCCTGAGCCCTCCAGGAGTGCTCCCTGAACACAGAGGCAGGTGTGGGCTAAGAAACAAATAAAAAGGGAGACTGGAAGGGTCAGGACTCGGCCTCACAGTTCCCTTCCCCCCTCCCCTCCCCTGCATATACTCATACACGGCCCAGAGAGACAGACGCAGAAGCTGGGCAGTCAACCCTCACAACACATCTCTGAGCACTGTCCTCTGTCCTTATCTTCCAAGTCAAGGACTGGGGGCTGGAGCAGTGAGCCCCTGAGAAGGGCAGGGGACAGATTTCTTGGAGTTTCACGTTCCTCACCTGGGAGGGAGAAGAAAACCTCCATACATGAGTGGTGGTGACAGGGGACAGGGAGGACCCCCATGGGACCTGCTGGCATGGAGCAGGTGCTTTTCTTCTCACCTCATGGTTATCAGGTGAGGAAACTGAGGCCTGGAGTGGGGATGGAGTGACGACTGGGATGCTGATCTCTCCACAGCCTAACCCTCAGCCTCCAGATGATTCTTTCCTCCTGAGTCAGAGCAGTGTGTTAGCCACGACACTGAGGCCAGTTGGCCCCATACTCCTGGAGCCAGAGTCTAGAATGGCGTCTGGCCTCTCCAGCACCACGGCCGCCAGCTGGGTGGCTCTTAAGGACTTCTCTGGGGCTGATTGCCAGTGGGCTGTCTTTTTTGTTTGTTTTGTTTTTGGGCCACACTAGGCGATGCTCAGGGCTACTCCTGGCTCTACACTCAGGAATTACTCTTGGCAGTGCTCAGGGGACCCAATGGGATGCCAGGGACTGAACCCGAGTCAACCGCATGCAAGGCATGGGCCCTACGCGCTGTGCTGCTGCTCTGGCCCCACCAGCTGTACTGTTAAGTGCGACAGCATGCCTCGTTTTCCAGATCTTCTGTGAAAAATGTTCAACTATCTCCTTAATAATTTTTATATCGATCACATGTGGAAATGCTTATATTTCAGACATATTGTATTAAAGGAAATTTAAGTGAATTCACCTATTGCCTTTCATTTTTGTTAAGGTGGCTACTCCAAATTTTAACATTCCACCAGGAGCTCCCCTTCCAACCTGCAGCCCAGGACAGATGTCACCTGTCGGAGGGCAGAGGGCAACTCTGCTTCGTGCCGGGGACTGAGCTGGATTGGAACGCGCACGTTGCAGGAGGCACGTACACAGGGCGGGGCCTTCCCGAGAGTGAGGGGGTGGGGAAGGACTCAAGGAGGCCACAGTCTTGGGTCTTTCACCTCCCTGGGAGTACCACCGACACCACTGTGCAAGGGGGTGACAGCCCTGACCCCCGGAGCTATGTCCCAGAAGGAGCAACAGGAGAAACTGGGCAGGTGCTGCCCCGGGGAGAAGGCTTGGAGATGGAGGAATCCTAGTCCCAAACCGCCATGGGCTACATAGCAAAGGCCAGCACTGGGCCTTGGGCGGTCTGAGTGCTCAGCACAGCCTCAGAGAGAAGAGCCGGCTAGCTGGGCTGCGGGCTGTGTCGTCTCCCCCAGGCTGAAAGCAGACAGCCTACAGAGCTGTCAGATTATCCACCGTGGGGAAGGGTGCAACCCAGAGGACCTCAGGGTGGAGGACACCAGGTAGGTCAGGGCAGAGGGGGCCCTGAGTTTATTCCAACCTAGTAGTGATGCAATGACAGTTTGCTGAGCAGCTACTTATTAGCAGGGGGCTTCACTTACCTTTCCTCTCCCTCACTGGGTAGGTGGCTAGTTTTGCCCTGTTCCAGGTGGGGTGTGGGCGCAGGGTAGGGATACAGGCTCAACAGAGAGGAGTGGACAGTGAGTCTTGTTCAAGGTGACACTCGCCAGGTGAGCTGGGATTTGAACCTGGTCTGGCGGATACCAGTGTCCGAAGGCCTGGGGTGGCCTCCTCAGGGAACCAGAGGGGTAAAGGCCAGCTGGAACCCTTGGGGGGCCAGGCTGGTTCTTCTCGGGAAGCCAGGGCCCCACTGGGCTCTCCAATTAGCGAGAGCAGAGAAATCAGAGGCAGCAACAAGCTCTGCTAATGAGCTGCCACATTAAACAATGAGTCACACTTCCATACGGTGCCGCTCCAGCCCTAACCCGGAACAAACAAGCTGTGAGAAACAGTTTACAAAACAGCGAGGTGTGACTGTCTCCCGGCTGCTGCCCGCCCCTGCCACCACCACCGCGCCACTGCAGCCACCGCCGCCGCCGCCACCGCGCCCGCCACCCACGGGCGCACGGCGGGCGCACATGGGCGCAGGGCAGGTCCGCGCCGTGCGCTCCGGAGCCAGCCGGGAACGAGCTCAGGGAGTCCCGGCTTGGAGAGGCTTTGGGGTTTGGGGCCAGACCTCCTCGACTGCAGTGTTCACGCCCATTCCTGCGTCTCCTGGGACTTTCGGTCATTCTGTGACATCAGGCTGTGACTTCACCTCTCCTGCCTTCAGTTTTCTTACCTGTATGATGGGGGTAATAATAAGATTTAACTTATTTCTCCATCCCCCAACCCCCCACCCCCCACGGTGATGAGTCAGTGGGAGCCAACAAAATCTGCCTGGAAAATGCAGATTTTTTTGGGTGGGGGAGGGGTGCAGAGCCAGACTCACAAAACTTTCAGTAAGGTGTTTTTTTTTTTTGTTTTTTGGGTCACACCTGGCGATTCACAGGGGTTACTCCTGGCTCTGCACTCAGGAATTACCCCTGGCCGTGCTCAGGGGACCATATGGGATGCTGGGATTCGAACCCGGATCAGCCGCGTGCAAGGCAAACGCCCTACCCGCTGTGCTATCGCTCCAGCCCCACTTTCAGTAAGGTGATTCCTTTCTGCTCCTATGCTGGATTAGACACATCTGTGCCCCTGATTTAGCCCTACTAAACTGCAGGGTTCCAGGGGCAAGGACCACTTTCTTCATGTTACTGCTCAGGGAGGCAGCGTGGGGAAGTGAGAAGGTCAAGAATTTGGGGCCAGATTTTTCTTCTGGCAGTTATCAGCCTCAGAAGCTCTGTAAGACCCATTTCTGGAAGCCTAACTCATAGTAGACAATATGCCAAGTAGTTGATGTGCATTATTGCATTTTATTCAGAGAGGCGTATTATTAGCCCATCTCACAGATCAGAAATTAGATTCTCAAAGCTGTTAAGTAGCATGGTGTGGGCTGAGAGGGGGCAGAATAGTCTTCCACGAACAACTCAACTTAGCTGAATTACATCTCCTAGGATGCCTTTTACGGATGGCTCTGTGCCTCTAACCCATCCGTGAGAGATGCCTGGGGCAAAGGCTCCACAGTACGTTAGTGATGGAGCTGGAGTTTAAAATGAACCTGCCTGAACACTAAGACAGTGGGTGAGGGGAAAAGATCCTGCCATAGAGGCAGGCTGCAGGGCAGAAGGGAAACTGAGGTGGATACTGGTGAAGGGATTGGTGCTGAAACATAGTATGCCTCAAACTTAATCATGAATAAGTTTGTTATTCACCGATGATTTGTTATTCATGGTGATTCAATTAGAAAATAAATATGAATCTGCCTGTCTAGATATTCTAAAAATCTACAATCTAGGTTTTCAAGATTCCATCCCAATAATAGGGCTGGAGCGATAGCACAGCGAGTAAGGCATTTGCCTTGCACATGGCTGACTTAGGTTCAATTAATTTGTCCGTCTCTCTCGGAGAGCCCGGCAAGCTACCGAGAGTATCTCGCCCGCATGGCAGAGCCTGGCAAGCTACCCATGGCGTATTTGATATGCCCAAAACAGTAACAACAAGTCTCATAATGGAGACGTTACTGGTGCCTGCTTGAGCAAATTGATGAGCAATGGGATGATAGTGACAGTGACAGTGATCCCAATAATGAAGGCTGATACTTAGTAATTATGTGCCAGTCACATGCTAATGAATTTAATTATCATAACAATCTTATTGGGTAATATCTATTTATTTCTATCACTACGTTCTTACAAATGAGGAAACTGAGTCACAAGAAGTTAAATAATATTCACAAAGTCACACAACTTAAAAGAATCTCAGGGACTCGAGTGATAATAGAGTGGGGAGGGCATTGGCCTTGCATGTGGCCAACCTGGGTTCCATCCCTGGCATCCCAGATAGTCCCCTGAGCACCATCAGGAGTAATTCCTAAGTGCAGAGCCTGGAGTAACTAGTAACTCCTGAGCATCACTGACTGTGACCCCAAAAGCCAAAACCAACCAACCAAACAAACAAACAAACAAAGAATCTCAGGGCCAATGAAAGATATTATCAATTTTCAACTGATTATATTATTCTGCCATTTAACTTTATTAAGCTAGAATTCATTCTCTAAGCCTCAATTTTCCTCATCTGTAAAATGGGAGTAATCATACTTTGAAAATAAAATGAAATTGCTTGTTACACATAGAAATGTAGTGATAGGGCTTCTGGAGATCAAAACAGCAAGGAGTAGATGAATCCTTTATCCTGAACAACTGAAAATGGACATAAAATATATGAAACAATGGTTTTCAGACACCAACCAGCTTGTAGCACAAAATAGCAATCCCTGGGAGAGGAGAAACTAACGAGGTGAGCCCTGCCACTGCCAGCTCCTGCCTGGGGAGAGTTCCAGCCGCAGGCGGGGAGCAGGGGCCCAGCTGTCTCCCTGAGCTGAGGAGACAGAGCAGGGAGTCGGGGGAGGCCAAGGCCACTCACATTCACAGGGCAAAGAACTGCAGAGAAAAGAAGTTGGTAAAGAGGGCGCGAGAGAGGTCTGCAGAGAGTTCCCCTAACCCACAACCTTTCAGGTGAATACTGAGTAGGATTTTACAGGCGCTAACTACCCACGAGAGGAAGAAACGTCCCCAAGGAGCAGAGGGAGCAATTTCCAAAGTACATCCAAGTCCTAGAGTGTTTTATATTCCTCTAATCAGAATGGAGAAACTTCATTTCACAGGGCAGCAAATTGATTCCGTGCTAGGGTATGACTTCAATCTTAGGGGGGAAAGTAGCGATACTACCCAACAAAACTGAAAGACAGAACTCAATAGAATCACTTTTCAAATAACCTGACTACAGTCTAGATCAAAGTTTACAAATACTTAGAGGAAATCTAAAAAAAAAAAGAGCCAGGGATTGGAGCTAGAGTACAGCAGGCAGGGCCTCGCATGTGGATGACCCAAGTTCCATCACCAACATTCCATATGGCTCCCCAAAAACCGCCAGGAATAATTTCTGGGTGCCAAGCTAGGAGTAACCCCTGACCATTGCTGGGTGTGTTCCTCAAAAGAAATTTAGAAGAACAAAAATAAATATAAAAAGAATACAAGGTAAAATTTGCAATGTCTGGTTCCCCAAAATACCATGCAAGCATCACTGTATCACTGTCACTGTTATCCTGTTGTTCCTCGATTTACTCGAGCGGGCACCAGCCCTGATATTTTACCAGCCTCTCCTTATTCGTCTTTCCCAACGATTGGAGGCTCTTTCAGGGTCAGGAGAATGAGACCTATTGTTACTGTTTTTGGCATATCGAATATGCCACAGGTAGCTTGCCAGGCTCTGCCATGCGGGTGGGATACTCTTGGTAGCTTTCCAGGCTCTCCGAGAAGTATGCATATACTGTTACTGTATTTGGGATGTGAACACACCAGGGAGCTTGACAGGCTCTCCCAAGCAGGCAATAGACTCTCTGTAGCTTGTCAGGTTCTCCAAGAGGGAGAACTAGGCTATTAGATGTCACGCGGCTGCTTCCAGGAGCTTGGTTTTATAGTCTCTGGATGTTGGCCATTGATGGGATAACTGCGCTGGGGGCAGTTTCTGGGTGTGACTGCCTAGCTACTGGAAAATGGGGAATCTGGGTGGAAGAGGCCCAGTCCCGATCCGAGCAGCCTTGGAGATCTCGACTCCGGGTCCCACACACCTGGGTTCCTCTGCTGGTTCCTTCATGCGTGAGGCTCGTCCAAACGTGTGGAGAGTGGCTTTGAGCATGGCTGTGTCTGGAGCTTGGGCTCTCTGAGAGGTATGTATATATCTGTTACTGTATTTGGGATATGTAAATGCCACGGGAGCTTGACAGGCTCTCCTGAGTGGGCAATAGACTCTCTGACACTCAGAAACTGCCCCCGGTGCTGTGTAATCCCATCAACTGCCAACATCCAGAGACTATAAAACCAAACTCCTGGATGCGACCTCATGACATCTAATAGCCTAGTTCTCCCTCTTGGAGAACCTGACATGAAAGCATAAAAGCAGGAAACTACAGTTTATAATGAAGAAAAGAGAATCAATGGAAACAGACCTTACGATGACAAAGGAGATAGATAAAAGTATACAAGGACATTAAAGAGATATAATAGTAGTTCAAATACTCAATGTTTATAGTTTGTTGCAGGTTGACTTTAGGTTGACCTTGCGACCACTCACTACTTCCAGATTAGCCGATTAGATCGTCTTTTGGACTAGATTGGGGCTGAGATCTCCAAGCCTGCTCGGGTTGGGACTGGGCCTCCTCCACCCAGACCTCCCATTTTCCAGTAGCTTGGCAGCCACACCCACAAACTACCCCACCCCACACCGTATTCCCAAATTCTATCAATGGCCAAGATCTAGAGACTATAAAGTAACGCTCCAGAAGCGACCTCTTATAGCCTAGTTCTCCCTTTCAAAGAACCTGGCAAGGTACCAAGAGCATCCTGCCCGCACAGCAGAGCCTGGCAAGCCGTGGCGTATTTGATATGCCAGATACAGTAAAAATGATAGGTTTCATTCCCCTTACCCTGAAAGAGCCTCCAATGCGGCACTGCTGGGAAGAATGAGTAAAGAGAGGCTGCTAAAATCTCAGGGCTAGGACGAATGGAGACGTTACTGGTGCCCACTCGAGCAAATCGATGATCAATGGGATGACATGATACAGTGATACAAATACTCAAGCTAGAAAATTGGTTCAAAGACTGATTGTAATGAGGAGAGATGGGGGGGCAGAAAGAGACGTCCAAAATTGAACTTACAGAGATGAAAAAACATATCTGAAATACACTAGATGTAATTAATAGCAGATTTGAAAACAGAGGAAAAAGATTAATAAATTTTATGACAGTAATACCAATGAATTTGTTATGAAATATCAAACAGGTTTGATATGACAGTAATTTCCAAAGCAAATAAAAGGGGAAAACATTTTAATTGACAGATCATCAGCGAACTGTGGTATAATTCAACACAGCTCAAATATGTGTAACTGGAATCTCCAAAGGAGGAGGAGAACAGAGAAATATTAAATATATATTAGCCAAAAAGTCCAAATTTGATAAAACTCCTGGATTTAAAAATCCAGTGAGGGCTGGAGTGGTAGTACAGTGGGTAGAGCATTTGCCTTCCATGAGGCTGACCCAGGTTCGATTCCTAGCATACCATATGGTCCCCCAGCCCCACCAGGAGTAATTTCTGAGTGTATGAGTCAGGAATAACCCCTGTGCATTGCCAGGTGTGACCCAAAAAGCAAAAAAAAATCCAATGAATTTCAAGCATTGAGAAACATCTGTAAAACTTCAATAAAATGCATGTTAATAATGTTGCTTTAAACTAGTGATAAAGAGAAAAATCTGACAAAAAAAGTCTTAAAAAGAAGACATTACTCAAAGTCATGAGAACAGAAAATTTTGTCTACAGAGCCATTAAGGGTGGGCAGGCAAGAGGGCCCTTGGACACTGAGGGAGGGAAGGAGGCTCTCTGGGGATGAGTGTGGTATTGGAATATTGTATCCATAAAAAGTTTACTTAACAGTATTGTAAATCCTGGTACCTCAACGAAAACAGTTTAAAAAAAACACAAATGAATAAAAATAAAATTCTAATGTTAAAACCAAAAAAAGGCATCTTTACGTCAAAGGAATAAAAGTGGTACAGCTGACTTCTTGTTGGAAACAACTCTGATAGAAAGACAGTGGTACAAAAAATAAAGAAGGAAAAGAAAAGAAATTAAAAAAAAAAGAAAGACAGTGGTACAAAATCTTAGAAGCATAGAATGTAAAAACAAAACAAACAAAACACCCCATTCATCTAGAATTCTATGCCCGATGAAAATACTTTAAAACGAAGGTGGAATACTTTGCTAAAAAATATTTTAGCTGAAATAATTGATCACTAGCAGATCTACTCCACACACAAAAAGGTTATTTATAGGAAGTCCTTGAGACAGAAACACAGTACCAGTGGAAATCTGTATCCACACAAAAGAATAAAGGTCTCTGCAAATAGTAGCTATGTGAAATATATATATATATATTTACATATATGTATATATATTTATTTCCTTATTTAAAAGTGTCTTTGTCCGGAGAGCTAGTTCAGTGGACTAGAGTGAATGCTTTACATGCAGGAGGCCTGGGCTCGATCCCTGGTACCATATATGGCCCACTGAGCACTGCCAAGAATGGCTTCATTGCAACAAGCTGGGAGTGACCACATCTCATAGGATCTGGCCTCAAGACCAGAGTAAATAGATAAATGGATAGATGTATCATTAAAAGATGAAAACAAAAGGAAACATTCTGGATTTATTACATATAGAGGCATCTAAGGTATGACAACAACAGCCTGAAGGCTGGATGTGGGCAGAATGGAAAGGTGTAGGATAACATAGCTTCAGGTAGTTTAGGTTTATTGGGTTACTCCCGTTACAGTGCTCCCACTCCTCTGTGTTTATTTGTAACTTCTTTCTTAGTGTTCTGTTGACTTGCAAATATTGTTTTTCTCTTCTCCTTGAGTCCTTTGCATAGTTTATTCAGAGCAATGTCCTTTTTGTATGGATACAGGAAGACTTAGCAAATGCTATGCTTTTATAACCTGGGAGTCATTTGACTCTACATGATCTTTTCCTCCTGGGCATCTGTTCTCTCGACCTAAGCCTCAGTTGCCCTTACTTCCTAGCACCCCCAAAAGCAGGGTCCCGACGAGGGACAAGACGGACCCAGGGCAAGCGGTGAGTTGTTTGCTACCCTGGCATCGAGATGGGCCTGGTCAAAGTGCCTAATGCTTAACTATAAGTTAAGAGCTTGATCATGGACAAATGCTGTCATGATCCAAACAGTGATAACTAGATTCGGACCCTGCTAGGGTGAGGAATGATTAATCTGACCTGAGTGCTGTAGTCTGAGTCTGTGACAAGATGTTGCCAGGAGAGCTGCCTTGCAAGCCTCAATGTATCTCTTGCTATGTCCATACAAAAATAACTAGTATTAAGATGTTAATAAGTGTTTGGACTAAGGAAAGGAAAAAAACCTTAAGAGTCAGGAAGGGCTTTTGGAATGCCCTGCCCTCAGGAAGGGCTTTCTTATGTTGATTTTGCTACCTGGCTGGGTGTAGCCTAGAGAGCAAGGTGGGAGAGACAAGTAGGAGGAGAGACTAGAGAGAGACTGC